>NC_140067.1:4088104-4688104 GCF_963513975.1 Fringilla coelebs
TGGTGGTTAAAAATAATCTTACCCATTAGATGTTCAGTATAACACCTTCTCCTTGATAACTAAGCTGCCCAGGGGGATGGATGCTAGGTGTTGGTGAAAAAACAACCTTAACCCCTAAAAATGACCCAACTCTTCCCCCTCCCCCAAGAATCTCTTGCTCAGTTCTTGAACACCAGATCAGGATCTGGGCTCACCTGTGGAACCTGCTGCCTGTCACAGCCACTTTTGGCTGCAGTTGCAAAGATTTATGACTAAGATAATAACCCCATGGTATCTGAGTTTACAGCCTGATAGTTAATTATTCTCTGTGTGCTGTGTGTTGTAGTTCACATGTAAACAGGGCTTGGAAAGCAAACTAATCCCACAGCAGAACTGGGCATATCCTGAGGGCTGTTCTGTTTCCATCTCAGGAGTGGGGTGTTCTGCTCTTGTGTTTGAGCTTCTTGGAGGGCTTTAAAACATGACCTGCTGTATCTAAACATGGTTTATCTCCACTGCCAATAATGCAGTGGAGTCCCAATACTAACCTGGAAGACAGTTTAGCCTCTTTTTGCATTCATGGTTGATTCTGTGAACGTTTTTCCTTGCTGTGATGCCAGCAGAATATCACTACTGAATTATGGTTATTTAATCAAGGTCTGTGCATTATCATACAAGTCCTTTCATTCAGCTTTGTCCTGAAAAACTGATTTTTTTTTTTTTTGATTTGCAATGGAATTGAGTGAGCTTCTGATACATCAAATCCAGTCATGCATCCTGCACCTCTGCCTAATGTCATGCAAATGTGAATCAGGAGGCACATGTCCAACAGGCCTTGCTACTGAAAGCCAAAGAGATTTTCTACGTCAGTGACAAAGGAATACAAAATTCACAATCCTTTGCACCTACTCTGATGCATCTCTTTTAGTGCATCCTGCAGATGTTAGCTTTCAAACATCTGTTTCTCCTGGTGTTTCTTTCCTCAACATCTTGAATCACAGTTGAGCTGGTGCCGCAGCACCAGCTTGGGATCACCAGACTTGCTGGTTTAGCAGTTACATCTGGTTTTATTCCAAATTATGGTTTTGTCCAGCTGTCTTTTAAAACCATTCCTATGAGTTGCTAGGATACATTTCTAAAAGTGGAAACTGTGTTTACACCACTTCAGTGCGAAAAATCTTTGAATATCACTTACTTCTTTGCCAAGGCTTCATTACAAGGCACTGCTGAAGTTTACCAAGCTCTCCAAATTGTCATACAATCCCGTTTCTTTGTTTGTGGTAATCAGAGAAATACATGGCTGATGAAATGAATCCTGTTTTGTCTGCTATTATTGACTCCTTTGCTGAGCAGTGGCATTATTCAGACGGATGTTTAGTCAGCTCACTCCTGACCAAGGCCAGTCCTGCACGTGTGAGTTCCTTTTTGTGCATCCTCCAGCCCTCAGAGCATCTCTGTGACCTCCCCTGGACTGGCTCCAAGTCCTTCTCATGTTGAGGGCCCCAGAGCTGGGAATCATCTGAAACAAAATCCAAGCCACACATTTCCCTCAGGAAGGTTGGAGGCAAGGAACTTGAAATTTGTGTGAGTGAAGGATGGGCAGCACACACCACCAAAAGGCAGTGGCAGAGTTTGCCCAAGTTCTGCATGACACTTAAATTTCTGCTTGTCAAAATATGATTCCAAGGATGAAGTCTTCCTCATCTTACAACATCTGCTGTAACTTGCCTTGTCTTGCATTGTTAATTTTTCTAAAATGTGAGGGGTTTTTGACATAACAGTAGTCTCCTAACTATAAAATCTACACAGTAGAAATAGGTTTTAACACCTAAATTTATATTTTGATATCAGGGTCAGTGTTGATGCTTTTAATATCAAATGGGGTTTTTGTGGGGGGCATCATGTAGGAGGGTGACTGAAGAAAGAATTGGCATTTAAACCTTGAAAGAGCTTTTTTTAAATGATAGTTCTGAGATTAGACTTGTTAGCCACCATTGTGATTCTTTCAAACCAGCCCAACAGGCCTTGAAATAAATGCTGTGGATGTAATCAACAATCAGATTACACTGAATGCCCACAGCCTCCACCAGAAAGGTCTAAGGGAAAACCATTACAGATGAAACAAAACATAGCATTTAAATCCCTGCATGAGAAGCAGCCACACAAAGGAAACTCAGATCGTGGTTTAATTACCTGGGTGGAAGAATGTTTAGAAAATTAATATTAGGACCTTGGCAACTGAAAGCATTTAAAAGTGTTAATGCCCCCCCTTTTCTTCCTTTTGATTAAAAAGGTCACTGACAGGACATAGCTCTTTGCATACTCCATCAAACATGGGAGTGATGGCTGCAGTGATTTTCTGCAGCTCCTGCAGGTGTCAGAGGGCTCGAGATCTGTGCATAGCTTCTTAAAATGGCCCCCAGAAACACATATTTTTATTTAAAATCTTATAAAAGGAGCTGCACGGTTGGTGAATTTCATCCTCTCATGATTTTTTCAGGCTCAGCCTTTCCAGCTCAGGTGTATCGAGGCAACCTGGTGGTTTGGTCATGCACAGAGGTGACCACCAAAAGGTTTAAACTCTCTCTGTTTGGGGAAAGCTCCTAAACTGATGAAATGTAAAGCCATTCCTTCCATTCTCTCCTGGAAGTAAAGAATCTTAGATACACATTAGCTGTTGCAGGTGACTGAGGAGGAGAACCTGCACGTGGCCTCTGTGTCCTTTGCACCTCTCTCTGGGCATTGCTGAGTGCTGTCTCTTCATTTTCACTTTCCAGTGTGGTGCTGGAATGGCAGGAAAGAAAAAGCAGTAAAGACAAGAATTAGGGTCATCATTTTTTGCCTCAGGAATGATGATGCTATACAATTTCCATTGTACCTCCTGGGAGTGTATTAAAAAATGAAGTGTAGGCTTAGGCAGCATTTAGATGGGGAGGGAAGTTAAAAGATTTTACTTCTGCCAAGCCTTTTTTAGGATATTTAATAGGGATGTGGTGGGTACAGTGCGGAATCTGACACGTGGGTGGTGATAAAAGCAAGGACTGGTAAAAGCAAGAGAAATCCACAGGTAACCTGAATGCTGCAGCAAGGTCAGTGCAGTGAAGGAAATGGAGATCCTGAAGACCTTTTCTTTGGTTGCAGCAGCACTGAAAACCTTGGAGTTGTTATTTGCTCTTGAATTTATGTGACCAGCTGGGCTTGGCAGGGTCATGATGTGATTCCCAGAGAAGCTGTGGCTGCCCCAGCCCTAGAAGAGTTCAAGGCCAGGTTGGACAGGGCTTGGAACAGCGTGGGATGGTGGAAGATGGCAGATGGGTTGATCCCAAAAGTTCATTGATTCCTTGAACTTTTCCATCTCCCTGGTACTGCAGGAGCGTTGCCTGCAGCTTGGAGTCATTCCTGGTCTCTCCCTGGGAGGAATTAAATCTTGTTGAGCATGTGGATAATGACATCCATTGTAAACATCCATTGTAAATCCTCCCCCCTTCCCCCCAATAATATCTTCATTTTGATGGAAAGACTCTCGTGCACTGAGGGGCCAGGGAAGCCTGGTTTCTTTGGTTTTCATGTTGATCTAAGCTCTAAAGAAAGACAAGGCTCAAGTGAGGCCTCTCCTCAGCACATCCATCCATAGGATGGTTCTCTTCCATTGCACCATCTTTTTCCCCTGCCTGGTAAAGTGCAAAAATCTTAATGTAGATGAGACTTGACTGAAATTGGCCCGAAGCTTCACGCGTTAATCCAGGCACGAGAAGGGAGGATGGGGGTTTCCATTGCTCTGCACATTCCCACATAACACCCAGGGAGTGTCTGGCTGTGTTCCTCTTGTTTTCTTGAGAAGCCAGACTAAAAATAACAGCAAATAGGAAATGAAAACAATTCTGTTACTGCATAGTACATTGCAAGGAAAAAACATTTTCCACGTCTCTGGATTAGCAGAATGTTTGAAGCTGTGATAACCAGTTGTTAACAACCATAATTTAGATGTGGGTTGTTTTTTTTTTTTTTCTTCACATAAATATGACTTATTTGAAGTACGTTGAATTAGAAAACTCATGAATAAATATTTTGACATAATCAGAATTATATGGCTAGAAATTGACCTACTTTGCATGACAGATGCTTGAGAATCCCCCAGCTAATAGCAGACTAACCTGGCAACGCAATGCCCCATCTTATAATATTCTAAGCTGCATACAGACATTAAATTATTAGATTGTTGGGTTTTTTGCACGGAGATTAGACACAGTCAATTTTGTTTGTAAATGAGTAAGTTATAGGCAAGTTATGGAGGAGGCCTTGGGGTGCAGTCCAGAGAAGGATTCCTGCATCTTTTGATCAGTGTTTTCAGCGTGGTCTCGAAGAATCTGTGAGAGGTAGAAATAGCCAGCAAATCTTGATGGTATCAGCAGCCAAATAATGAGAGTATTGCACCAAATAGACAGGTCTTTTCAGAAGATAAGCACAACTGCAAGAGGAATAATAATGTTTTAAAAATCTGGTAATATTTTGATGGTGTAAATAGAATCTACTTTTCCCCCTGCAGCTGCTCCTTATGCCAAGTGTTGATTTCAGCAGACTGATTTTATCTGCGTGTCCTTTCAGTTAATATGACAAGAATTTTCTGTATGTTCACAGAGAACTCTGACCTTGGGAAAAGAGTCTTCTCAGTTCAGGTTTATATGGATTCCTGTAAAAAAATAATCTTCCTTTATTGTTTTAACAAACACAGGTGATGAAACATTTTAGGTGCTTATTGCACAGAATAGAGTTTTCAAGCTTCATAAGTTTTTGTTGTTCAGTTCTAGCACAAGTAATAATAGTGATTTTATTTGTAAAGTATCTGGCCTTTTATTTCTAGTGGGGGAAAAATACCTTTTTTATGGCTCAGTTTCAGCAAAGATAACCCTCCTTTTATAAAGTCCATGCAATGAAAAATAACAATTCCATTTTAGTAGCCCCTTTATTCACTTCCCAGTTGTTTTCTCTGTTTTCAAAGAATCTCTGCAGCTGAAGTCGACTTTGTTCAGACTTTTTTCCCCAAGGTCTTCAGGGGAACGTTTTGCTTTCTTGTAATGAACCCTTGTTAGCACAAAGGTAGTAAAACCACGTGTGTAATATTGGCAGATCTGTTCTTCCAAGCCTGAAGCAGGGCCAGGCTGAGACACAGCTCCTATCCTCTATCTTGATTTGCTCCAGCTGCTTAAAACTTCCTAGAATTAGGTTAAATTGTCCCTTTAGCACCCACATTTCTTCCAAAAAGGATGCAGTTCAGTCATCCTTGCAGTGCCCAGCTGCCAGACCCAGCGTGGTGGGCTGCAAGCAGAGACCCCTTCAGGTGCTGCTCAGCTGGGGATGGAGCTCCTCCTTTCAGGGAATAAAGGCATAATTTTAAAAGAGAGTCCTGTTTGCAGGACACTGATTTACAGTTGAATTTGGATTCTTTGGAAGCCTCACCCAAGGGCAAGAGACAGAAGTGATTGCTTGGGTTAGTCACAATCACTGCTTTAGGAGCCTCTCTCTGGCTTGCAGTGTTTGGAGGAGGGTTGGTAGTGATTTCTCTCTGATTGCTCTCCAAGTGACCAGCTCTGAAACACTGGGCTGCTCTGCAGGTGGCTCAGAAAATGTGTTCAAATTTGTAAAAATTTCAGCACTCAGATTTGGTCTTTTGTCCTGCTTCTTCTCACATACCAGTAGGCTTTTTGGATTTAGACATGGTCACTTGGGTCCCTGTGCCCTTAAAAATGAAACCATCTACTCAATAGCTGAAAAAGTCTCCAAGTTTTCCCAGTTGGGGAAAGTTTCCTTTTCTCTTACTTGACGTAGAGTTAGCTGGTGGGGTTTACTGGTTTGTTTTTATTGTATTTCCTTACTTTTCCAACAATTCACTCTCAGTTTCCTGAGCTCCAACCCAAACACTTTGGTTCCTTGATGCCTGCTCAGTTCTAGGAGCAGAGGAGTTGTCCTGATGTGCTGATCTTCCCTGGCTTTGCACACACCAGAGATGTGCAAACCCCAATTTCTTACCTCTGGAATCCTGTCTGGCACAGGGGTGTTTTACTTCTTGTCAGCAGTTTGCCCAAGGGTGACTGCCAGCAGTAGTCTTTTCATTCCTGCCTCCTGCTGCCACTTTGACAATAGGAACGGCAGCAGGAGGCAAAAATGAAAGGACCAGATTGAAAGAAGCACTTTGCCACTGTTGTAATTTTGAAATTGATGGCGTTTTTTAGCCCAAAGTCTCAGGAAAAAAGCTGCTTTCCTCTTTGCCTCCTATTGTTTTTCCAGCAGGGAGAGACATTCTCTGATGTTGCAGAGGCAGTGGGAAGCCAAAATGAAAATAATTTTCTTCCTGAAACATTGGATAACAAAATGTGAACAATTTCAGCGGGGAAAGAGTGGTTTGTTTTTTTTTGTTGACTGCCATGTGGTGAATACTGGTATTTCCATTTGACTACAGAAAATAAATAGCAGCTGCTTTTCTTATTGAGTTAATGTGATCTTAAGATCATTTCTAGACACCTATTTACCGTGGGTTTTTTTTTAGCATGACACTTTCATTTATTTCCTTTTTCTGCATGAGACTAGGTGTTGTAGGGTGGGTGTATAGTTCACTTCTGAGGCCATATGCTGCCTTTAGTGCCATGCCCTTGGAACCAGCTTTTTAAGGCAGAAACTTACAGGTCTGCACATTCTAGAGGTGAGTTTTACACCAATATTATCAGAACTACTAATAATCCAGATGTAATTCCCAGGGCCACTGATTCCATTGGAAGAAAGATGAGGATTGTTCTGCAGTTGGATGGACATTTTCTGCTGGAGTCTTTGCTCAGTGGGGTCTGAAGTGGTTCTGGGGTTTAAGGGATGTTGGAGGTGGGGCTGGGGAGATTTAATACATCAAGAGTGACCTTCATCTTCTCTCCCAGAAGACCAAGTTCTGTGATTTAGGTGAGACTTTATTTGTGCTGGGAAGGTGATGCCTTGTGAAGGCTGCCCTAGAGCAGAGGCTGAGCAGAGCTCCAGAATAAAGCAGGGATTTATTCCAAGGATCTCCTCCATGCACCCACCTTGGGCAGCACCAGAGCCCAGCCAGGGCTGCACCCAAGATGAACCAAAATGGCCCCAAAATGCACATGGGGCACGGGGTCTCTCCCTGGGATCAGCTCTGCTCCATTTGCACCTTGCAGTTCATTGTCCAATCCTTCTAGATTTTCTCTCTCCAGCCCACGGTGTTTGTGCTCTTGAGGCTGAGATTTGGCTCATTTGTCCTTGGTGTCCAGCTGGAGCAGGAATTGTTTTGTCTCCCTGCTTTGTGCAGAGAGCTCACCATGCCCTGATGTGAATCTTAGAACTACACACTAAAGCAGCACAGAATGTGAAAAATAGAAAAGCTAAAACCTGAGGCATCAAAGGAAGTCAGTGAAGGAACACAAGCACAGCCCCCAGCCTGTGCAGTTTGCAGATGTTCCCAGCCTGGTGTGATCCCAGCATGTTCTGCAGAGCACTGACATCAGCCTTCAGCAGGATGAAGTTCTGCATTGACACAGGGGATGGCTGGCAGGGGAGAGGTGGCCCTGGTACCCCATTTCACAGCACTGGTGCAGGGGGGAGCACATGGTGACAGGAGAGGGTGAAGTGTGAATCAATGAATGGCTTTGTCCTCCTGCTTTAGCTGTTACAGGCTATTGCTCTTGTCTTTGGGGACTTCAGTGGCTGTAATTAGTTATCTTGAATGGAAAGATTTTTTTCTCTTATTGAACGTGTGAGAAATTTGGGAATGTTAATCAGCAGAGCATAACCTTTTCTTAACTTGCTCTTTTTATAGTCCTGGGGAATTAACATTTATCATAGGGCAGCACAGGAAACTGGTATTTGTATGAAGTGAACGGATTCTCCATCCTTTCTCTTTCTTTATACAAAACAAAAACTAAACTCTTTGGTAAACTCATCAACAGAATCTATTTTGTAGGCTTTGAAGTATAAATTCCAAATTTGTGTGTCTCACATGACTTTGGAGCTCCACATGTAAACGTGTGTGTCTGTGTCCTGGATTAGTGAAAGTCTCATTAAAATTGTTCTTGAAAACTATATACTTAAAGCCAGATATAGGGAGACACATAAAAACAGCTTGATTATTTTTTTCATGAGTTCTGAGCTCTTACAGTTCTTGTGGGATTAAAGAGGAATCGGGGAGATCCAGCAACTCTATGGATCTTGTTGCAAGCTCACATACCAAAATAATTAATTAGATGCTTATTTGTAAATGATCAGTATTCCATGTGTTGGCTGATTTTTCATCTGCTTTAAGGTGATTCTCAGTGCTGTGGTGGATCTTGAAAGGAAAGAAAATTCTGTCTGACTTTCCTCTGCCCCATCAAGTTCAGATTTGGTGGGAAAATGACACATTCTGGGGTTATTTAGCAGTCCCTGTGGACTGGGCTCTCCTTGCTGCTTTGGAAGTCATGTACAGAGATTTTGGCAGCAGATGGTATCAGCTGAGTGCCCCATTGGGACTGTTCTGCTCGTTCATGTGAGTACAGCTGTAACAGATCCTTTGGTTTTCAGAGTGCTTGGGCTTTTACAATGCCCCATCCAAATGCAGTGCACATATCAATGCAAATTAAGGATCACTGTAACATCAGTTACCTTTCCTTAGCTGGTTTGAGCTCAGAAACAGCTACTGACTCCCAGGCAAGCGGGTAAGGAATAAAACAGCTGATGACCCTGTTTTCCCAAGGGCTTTATGTACCTGACATTTTGATGTCTGTTTGATTTAAACATTTACCCAAGCTTTAAAACATTAGGTGAACAAAGATTGCTAAACTGTCTTCTGTCTCCTAAGAGGAGAGTCCACAAATACCTGTCTTTGCCCTTCCCCTCTGGTTGTCCAGAAAACATAATTTTAATTCTCTAACAGCAGAAAATGGACTGCCAAGTTCCCTGGTTTCACTTCTGGTCATTCCCTGGGGTTTGCTGAACAAGGTTAGTACCCCAAAATGAAGTTTTATTGCAGGGTCTCAGTTCACTTTAAATCAATGTAAAATTTGGAATTTCAGCTGCTTCTACACACAGCCTGCAAAAGGCTCCTTTACAAAATGACTTTCAAAGATTTATGAAGACTTGCATGGTACAGAGGCTGAAAGGAAGTTTAATTACATTCAGCTTTTGGTCATTTCTGTGTCTGAAGATGTGCCCATATTCTGTCATCTCAAAAACCATCTAAGAAAATAAAATTGATCAGTGAGCCTTCTGGCTAAAAGGAAAATGAGTGCTTTGTCATCTGCCCATGGAGCCTGGGTGCTCAATCACTGCCTTCTCCCGGGTGCTCGGCCCAGGCTCTCCATCACTGAGATTTGTCCCAAGTTTTAATCAAACATTATTTTATACTGAGGCCTCCTCTGTAAATGGCAGAACCCTTCCCTTGACATACTCACGTGGACTTCATTGCAGTATAAATAGATAATTTAATCCAGTCCATGGAACCATTTTGCTTTGGAGATGGTAAATGTACATCATGTTCATCTTGGATTAAGTGTTACGATAAAAACTTGACAAGTGCAGTCGCTGTCACCTGATGAACAACATCTCTGCTTATAAAGCTGATCAAGGACAGCAAATAATATGGGAACATCTTATTTCCTTGCAGAGGAGACTTGTTTCTAGGAGTGGGGCTGTGTAGGTGCCTCCAAGTACAGTAATTCTCAGGCTAATAATGCCAGAAGCCATAAAATCTCTCAGTTTGAGGTTTTGTGAACAGCAGCGCTGAACAATCGGGGAGTACTGCTGAGATGATAGCCTGAATGATGATTGAGTTTTCCTGGAGAGCCTTTATCTGTGCTTAAAATTGGAGGTAATGTTTTTAAATTAAACCATAATAGAAGTTCATTGAGCCTTTGGAGTGGTTTCTCTGTCCCCTCTTTACGTGGTTTATCATTTTCTCTAGAAGTATTCTCAATCTTTTTGTTCAGGACAAATTGTGTTGCTGTCAAAACGGGGCATTTAAAGCACCCCAGAACAGCACCTTGCAGACTTTTTTAGGAGATTTCCTATCAATTGATGAAAGGAGAAGTTTGCCCTCGGGTTGTGCCCATATCCTGTAACCAAGCTTTTGTACAGGCACTTACATAGAAAGAGGTGCTTATTCCTCACAAAATTTTAACATGCTTTTTAGGGTGGTGTCCCCATAAACAGGTTGTGTTTCACTCCATCAGTAGGTTTTTTGAGCTGCTAGGGATTAGCCTTTATCACTGAAATAAAGTGTGAAATCCAAAGTATGTCTTCATTTAAAAGACAGCAGTGCTTGATGTCATGAGCATATCGTGCTGCGACTGTGCTCTGGTCACTTGAGATGAAGTATTGATCTTGAAATTAAACTCTCAAGTATCTGTCCTTTTTAAAGAAAAAAAAAAGAGTTTAAAATGGCTAATTGCAAGAAGCTCATTTGAGAAATATTGGTAGAGAATGCTAGTGCTGACACCAGAAGGTTAAATTTTGAGCATGTAGACTGCTAGGTACAATGTAGTTTCTTTTCTAAAATGTTATGTTCAAAGAGAAAAAGGATTTTATTTTTCTGTGGCAGATCTGTGGATGCCCACCAGAGGGTTGGGCAGTCATGCTCCTAAAGACATTGTGGAATGACCCAGCAACTCTTAGTTCCCAGTTCTAGGAGAAAATTGCAGGAATTATATTAACAGATGCCAGGAGAATCTGAGAACTTGTGTGGGGCTCTCAGCTTTATAACCCCAAATCAACATTCTGCACTGAACTTTTTTATGGTTATGAAGAAAGAATTCCTGGGTTTGTGGTATCACGATCCATCCCTTTGTGTGATGGACCATTTTGAGCCCTCTGTGTTGGTCTTGAGGTTCTGTGAAGGCACTGAAGAAAATGTGCTCTCAAGCAGAATAATCAGAGTTATCTTCATGATTCCTTTTAGTTCCTGCTGTACTGAAAGGCACATTTAATTGCATGTGAATATTTTCTCTTTTACACCTGCTTATGTACTTAGGGGCTTTTTTCTAGGGAAATCTGTAGTTGATTAAAATTGCTGTGAGTTTTCTTGGGATAATTGACACCAAACGAACCTGTGCATCATGTGTGCGTATATCTGCAAATAGATAAGATTATGCATGTATATATATATATTTAGGTGCATATATATGCACAGCTAATGGGAAATACCTTTCACTTAGCAATTAATTTAGGAGTCTTCAGTCTGTGTGGCATCTCAGAGGTCATTCTGCACCACAGTGTTTTGTATTTTCCGCTGCGTTGATGCCATAAAAACCCATAAAAATGCTAATTGCCCCAGGAAGATGTAAGCTGTTTATAAGTGTGTATGGGATTGTTTTTCAGCCCTGTGATACAGGAGGAGGTGTTATTTCAGGTTTATCATTTGAATGTGTGCATAATTTGAATGGATACAACTTTGACAGTTTATTAGTTAGAAAAGAAGGAGAAAAGAAAAGACAGCAAGCACTGTGTCGTTCTTCAGCGAATTGATTGCCAGGAGCATGTTATTGACTTTGGTGATAATATCATTATATATTTTACAGTCGTAAAATCAAGAAATTCAGATTATGCCCTGAGGGCTTCACACATTTAAATAAAGGATATAGCCATTTCCAGGGTTATTGGTTTAGATTAGCGGGTGCTACGAGGAATGCTGAGTGTGTTGTGGGCAGGACAGAAAGAGCAACAGTGCTCTCACTGCAGCAGGGCTTTGCTTTATTTTATTTTTCTATTTATGAAATAGACTCACTTACAGATCCCCTGGGAGGATGAACAACATTTGCTCTAAACTTTAGCATATTAATACAGTGTTAGCTTGGTGTTCTGTGGGGCTGAGAGCTGGAATCAGGCGTAGTCCTTGGCATGTACCACGAGTGAGGATACAAGCAAACCTGGGGTGAGCTGCAGGCTTCAGAGCAGTGTCAGAGCCACAGAACCTGACACAAACACATCTCTCCCTCTTGGTGCCAAAGATGGTGCAGCTTCCCAAGGAGCCCCTGTGCCTGTGTTGGGTACAGCCCCAGGAGCACCTCTGGAATTCAGCTCGGGCTGCTCCATCCTGGATCTTCCACAACAACTCCTCTCCCTCTTGGACTGCCTGCCAGCCACCCCTTGGGACTGACTGGACTTGAGGCACTTGGGGTTTGGGTTTGGGGCTGTCTCCATCTTGCTTGAGGAAATCTCAGTTTAATTAAGATATAAAGCCTTGAATAAAAATGATTGACTGCATTCCAGACCTTATTTAGGACTTCTGCAGCAGCTTTAGTGAGATGGATAAAGTACCTTAATGCTGATCATGCTGCTCAGCCTCTCTCCACTTCATATGGCAGCTTGGGAGGACATTGCATCACCCAGCTCTGGGCATTTATTGTTCTCTTAAAAGAGTGTGAAGGTCCAAGTGCAATGTCACAGCTCTGCAGCAAAGATCATGTTTTCCTTCTCACAAAGAAGCAGGGGGTCCAGCTGGAACATGTACAGCTCCAGGGTGTGTGGTGACATCTAGAAAAGTAGATAAAAATGAAATAATTACTCTTACATTTACATTTTAAGGGTCTCTGAGGATTATAAATCTTTACACTGCAAACAAATCTTTCCCTGGATCAAGATCAGCACATTTTCTAATTAAAAGTGATCACCTTTTTAAACTGAATTTGTATGAATTCTTAGTGGGTTTTTAGTGTCTGCATTTTTTCTCCATTTGTGGCATGAGAATCAATTTTATTTTAATTTTGATAACCTTCCATTTTGGATTGTAAATTGCTTGTGTTGAGTTGGGAACAAATGCCTGGGTTTTTCTTATGAAAATCCTTCTGCTTATGAAAAACAGACTATGAAAGCATTTTAGAGCAAACCATTGGTTGGAAAGTACCCACTGATCTCGAATAGTTGTGATACAGACATTTAATTTAGGATCATTTGAGAATGGTGTGAAGGTACTGGTCTTCTGAAGAAGAGCTCTGGGGATGTTGCTCCCTGTGCAGGGGACAGGTGAACAGCTACAGTGGACATCAGCTGCTTACCCAGAATGGTTTGGCATTGGTGCTGTTCTCCAGTTAAGAATTGTTAAAACAAGATTTCAGGAAATATGTTGTGGAGACAGGAGTGGTTGTCATTAAATATGGCTTCTAATTTTGCTGCAGATCATGGCCTAATAAATGATTTCTGATCTCAAGCTTCAGTGTTCCATAAAACCTTCACAGGTTTTATGGAAACCTCTTCGAACCATGGAGATGTTACCTAACCCCAAGATGTGGCTTCAAAGTATTGAAATAAAACTCAGCTCTGGCAGTAAGTGCATCCCTGTATCCAGAATAATTTTCCTTCCAGAGGCTGGGACCCATCCAGTGTGGTTGCAGGGATGGCTGGAGAGCCAGGCTTGACAGCAGAGCTTCCCTGATAAAAGCAGAAGCTGCAAAAGAGCAAAGCTTGACTCTGCTTGTTGCATGGAAGGAAAGATTCACTTCCCTGGGCGTGTTCCTGGCAGGGGCACAGCCTCTGGTTTAGTGGTTTAGTATTCTCACTCCCCCTCCTCTGAAGCCTGGGAAGAATTACAGCCTCGTAATTCAGGCAGCTCTTATTTATGCAGTTTCAAATACAGAAAGAACCTCGTTCAAGAGCTGTTATTAAAAACCCCACCCTTTTTTGTTTCAATGGTGAGATGTTTATGACAGTCTGGACTATCTACTTTCCAAAGTGTCCCGGGTTCAAATGAAATATCACCCTCCCATAAATCTCACACACCTCATGGGTGCTGTAAAATCATCTGCACTGACAGTGTCACGTGGTCATTTCCCAAGCAGGTAGGGAATTTTCAGCACCAAAATTTGGGAATATGGGTGAATACAGATCAGAGGAGATGTGGATGTGTGCTGAGGAGTGGTGGCTTGCAGATGGCTGACCCACAATTTAGGGCAGCGTGCGTGTGCGCTCTGCGTGCTCTGCACGGGACATATGCTCTGGGGTTTCACGGATGAATTTGTAGTCTCCAGCAATTTACAGCTTCCACCGTGGTTTCAAATATCTACATCATTTTCAGGCTGATGATTTTTCCCAGTCATTTATCCCAAAAGCACTTCATCCTGCCTAATCTGGGTCATAATTGACATGGGACTTGTGCCGAAGCAGACGCGGCCGTAAGTTGTGTTTGAGTGGGCTGTTAATGGCAGGGATTTAGTTACGTGCAGTAAAACACAGCAGAGGTTGAAATAAGTAAAAATGTTAAAATAACAGATGAATGCAGGGTCACAGTCACGACTTGGACCCAGAAAAGATTCTTGAACACTTGACATGCTCCTGCTGTCAGCTCACAGCTGCCTTTGGCTCTAACGGAGGCGTGAAGTTGGAAATTTCGGGTAAGGAAGCTGTTGGAATTGGATCGTGTTTAATACAAATCAACAGGATGTCTTTGCAAGTATAAAAGACATATGGAAAAGTCCACTGTTATTGTTGTGCTTTGTTGTGTCTCCAGATGTTTTCCCTCCTGCCCCGCTCCAGAGGCTGAAAGTGGGAAATGGTTTCTCATTGTTTCTAGCTGATGGTGCCAACATCTGCCTTGACGTTTCCCTGGGGAACGATATTAGCACTGCTGAGAGTTTCTGATTCATCACTTGTGTCTCATTTGCCTTTTTTTTTATTTCTTTTAAATACAAGATAATATCAGAGCGTGAAGTTTCAGCCCTGCACAGTTATTTTGAGGGGTGAGAAGAAATCAAGGGAAACACTTGGGTGGCTGCTGAACTATCACAGCAGCACTTCAGAGCCTCCTTATTTTTGAAAAGCTGCAAATGAGGGATTAAAACATTGCTCCGAGCTGATGTTTTTCATTGAAAGAAATGGTATTTGTGAGCTCAAACATACTTGAAGATCTCAAAATCTTAAAATAGCTCTGTTTTCTTAATATACATTTAATCCATCATTATTTCCCAGTGCTTGACTCTGAGGGGAAGGGAATCAAATTAATATCTTCATTTGGAAGTGCTCTTAGCTGGTCATCTGTACTCATAATGGTATTGTAAAGACTTAATTCCATAGTTCAGAACCCAACTGGCTGATCAACTTGATAAGTGTGTAAATTAGCAAAGTTGGCCAAAGTGTTGACTGCTAATGAAGGTGCTTTTAACAGAAATGCAAAACAAAATAAATTTTTTCCCCAAAGCTTCTGTACTACTTCTTATCAATAAACAGCTGTACAGTGTCAGATTATATTAATCTTCATATACTAATAAAATGTATTATATTAATGATGCTATTTTTTTAGTGCTTTAATCTGACTTTTTAAATAAGAATGAGCTCTGGAGAAAGTTTGGGCCAGAATTCTCAAATGTAGACTAAGACTAGTTCCTGACCTGTGACTCCTTTATATCAGACTCTGGTTTCTGGTTCATTCTTTTACATCTGCTGGGAGAATCTGACCAGAGCCCTTAGGTGGCAATAGTGTAAATTTTAGCAATGTCTGTCCATGTTTAGGGAAGGGGTTTTTTTTGAGAAATCTGTTGGGTCCAAGAAACTGAAAATTGTGTAATATCTCACTGTTCTGCCTGCTTCTTTGTGCTTTGGCTGCTGTTTGTTTGGTTGCAGTTATTTACAGCTCACTCCTGGGTTTTTTTGAGATCCTAGCAAAAAATTCCACAGGCAGCTGCAAAATATATGTTTAATCAATTTTAGGAAGACTGATTCCCTAACTAACATTTTTCTTCCACCTGAGACACAGTAAAAACTGTTCTGCAGATACTCAGGGAAGGGGGGGAAAGTTTTCCTGACAAAGATGTCTTTTTTGTGGGTTGCTGTGGTGTCACAGTCATGTGGTTCAGGTAATTCAGGTACGATGACAACAAAGCACCCTGCAGCCACTCACTCCCCCATAGATGGGGGGAAGAGAATTGGAAGGGTAAAACTGAAAGAATGTGGGGGTTGAGATAAAAATAGTTTAATAGTTTAAATACTACCACTACTACTACTATTACTACTACTACTACTACTCTACTGCTACTACTGTAATGAAAGTAAAATTGCAGACAAAAGAGAGAACTAAAATCCAAGCATTTTTATTAAGAAACATATTTTTTGCCTTTTTTTAAGCTTCTCAGGGTGAGCTTGCAAGAGCAGCCTTTGTCAGTTATTTCTGTGTATGTTTATGTGCAAAAATGGTAGAACCAGGAGTTCCAAAGCATCAGTATTCTACAGACAAACAATACAATTTGGTTTTTGGTTTTCCACCTTTCAAGTGTTAATAGTGTAAACAGTGCTTGGATGAGTCATTTTGTAGGGAAATAGTAGCATGTTTCTGTTAGAGTTTTGTCTGTAAAATGTAGAATTCTCCTGTGTCTTGGGATTAAAACTACTCATACAGATCACAAGTTTTCAGAGAATTCACAGGGTTGGAAGAGACCTTTAAGATCACTGAGTCCAACCCAGCCCCAACACCTCACCCAAACCCTGGCACCCAGTGCCACATCCAGGCTTTGTTAAACACACCCAGGGATGGGAACCCCACCACCTCCCCAGGCAGCCGTTCCAGAACTTTATCACCCTTCCTGTAAAAAACTTTTTTCCTAATATCCAACCTGTATTTTCCCTTGAAGCAGCTTGAGGCTTTCAGATCCACGAGCTGTGATTCAGGTTTATCTCTTACTTTACAAATTAGGTAAAAACCTAATTTGTGTCCTGGAGATTTTGTATGTCAACAGTTCCACTGCAAATTCCTTTGGGGTAGCGAGGCCAAAAGGTTTTATCGAGTGAGCATTTCCTTCTAATCCAGTGAAATGTTTGGAGTTAGACCTGATTTGCCACTTGGTTGTGTTGCTTCACTTGTTTCTCTTTGCCCTGCTGTGAGTATCCTCACGTCCATGTCGTGTTTGCAGGTCAGGATCGCAGCGAAGCCACTTTGATAAAGAGGTTCAAAGGTGACGGTGTCCGCTACAAGGCCAAGCTGATCGGGATCGATGAGGTTTCTGCTGCCCGAGGGGACAAGTTATGCCAGGACTCCATGATGAAGCTCAAGGTGCAGTGAAACTTTTCAATGTTACAGTCAAATGGAGTAAAATTCCGCTTGAACTTGCACTCATTCTCCTTTCATGACACTGAGCCTTCGTCTGGTTAATTATGTATTGAAATCAGTCAATTTTGCATGAACTCCTGCCTGGTATTGCTTATCCTGGTTTAATTTTAATACATTATCTCTCAGTTCTGTAGTTACTCCGTGATTGACACCACTGCAATTTGTCCACAAATTACAAACAACACACTGCAAATTGAATAATTTTATTATGCAAAAGGGGAAGTAAATGACTGTGGAGGAAAATGGGATATCAGAGCATTTTCTATGACATTTCTAATCAACTACAGCACTGCCTCTGGCTGTTACCTCCTGTGAGTGACGGGTGTAGGCAGCCAGATTTGCCAGATTTAGGGGAACTGGTGTCCTCCTGGGAGGAGAGTGTCTTGCACCAGCAATGGAAGGGCTGATGTGTTGCAAAATCAGGCAGTGCACTGAGAGGATGGCGCATGAGAACCTAAAGAGGAGTCCCTGGAGTTTTGGGGATGAAATGAAGCTGTGGCAAGGGCAGACTTGGGTGTAAGGTTGGAATGTAGAGTCTGAAATACCAGTGGTGTCAAGGGTGGCTCTCTGGACCTGACAGACATCCCTCTGTGGCTCAGTCTCTCTCAGAGAATGAGAGTTCCTGTAGGATCATTCTGTCCCTCACCCTGGGACGTGTGGAAGAGTTTGGGTCACTGGGAAGGAAGGAAGGGAGGGGAGGTTGTGGTTTCCTGGAGTGCACTCTTGGCTGTTCACTTCCCATCTCCCCTCTGCATTGCAGGGTTACAAACCAGGTCTAGCAGCAAGCCCTCTGCTGCTTTTCCCCTTTTATTTCCCTTTTATTTCCTTCCCAGCCCTCTCCCCAGCCTGATGGATTTTCCATTGCTGGTTTTCAGGAGGAGAAAGCATTATATAATGTCTGGTACACTACCAGCTCACAGGGTTCCAGTCCATCCAGGAGGAATGAGTTACTCATTAGGGAAACAGCATGGGGTGACACTCAGCTTGTGGTTCAACAACCTAAAAGCAAGATCTGGGAGATAATTTACAAATCACTTTTGTGGCAGGCAGAAATTAATCCGCTCCAAAAGTTGCTCTGTTGATGTGTCACATCAGCCACAATACTCCTGCCTGATTTAAATGTGTGCTGGGTGTTTCTCATAATTTCATAGCTCCTGGCACTATGGGGAGAGTTGTCACTGTTCTGCTGCACAAGCCTTTTTGTCTCTCTCCTCCATGGATTAATATTTCCACATCTCCCAGGTGCATAATACCTGTTTGCAGGTGGCAAGATTGATCTAAACACTACTGGGAAATGACTAAAACTGTTAAAGGAAGGGAGTCTTAGAAATTCATTTTGAGGGCAGAGCATTAATTCATGGATTCTGGAAATCCAGTGTTCCATACCATGAATTTTGAGGCCACCTATAAAGTCTTGGGGGGGTTCAACATCAGATCCTTGTAATGGAAGCCATGAACATCTTAAAATTTAAGTTAGTTGTTCTTGAAACATTGGAATTGCAGAGAACCAGATAAAGTCTAAATATTTTCATTTCATTTAGGAGTACAGCTGATTATATTTGATCTCAGTTCAGTGTTACTGGTCAGGGCAGGCTCCTGAGAAAGTGGAAACAGAAGTTACTGGTCTAATTCTGCTGTGGGAGAATAATGCATGGGATGGTATCAGCAAGTTCTCTTACAAAGTAAAGGTCTGAGATCCTGAAAAAAAAATTACCCTCAATACTAGTTTGTCACAGCATAGGTGTAGTTTGATTTTTAGAATAGTTTTCTTCTAGAAAAAAACTCAATTTGCTTGTGCTAGATGAATGTGAAATAAGCTAAATTAATTGGCTTTTTCTGTCCTCTTCTACTTGCTGGGTTTTTTTCCTATTTAAAAAATAAATAAATAGAACAGCTTATAGCTGGGAAAAGTGCGCTAGAAATGACCTTCAGCTTCCATGAAAACAAATTTCATGGAGGATTAGCTAGTGCAGAGGTTGGAAGTGGGAGCACATTTGAAATGCTCTCTGGGTAGCATAAAGAGATGTGGTACCTTGAAAAAAAGGAGAAAGCCAGAAGTAAGGAGGGGGCTGTTCCTGGAAAACATTTAAGTTTTCCTAGAAAAGTGGCGAATTTTGCACAAATAAATCTGTGGCACCTGGGAGAGTCAGGAAACCAACTAAAACCGCTCTTTGTTTGCACAGGGAATTGTTGCTGCGGCTCGATCGAAAGGAGAACATAAACAAAAAGTCTTCTTAACAGTTTCCTTTGGGGGAATCAAAATCTTTGATGAAAAGACAGGGGTAAGTAAAGTTGATTGTGTGCTGGGGCACAGTTGAATCTTTCCCTGGTTCCTTTAGAAGCATTTCCTGGCTGGGCAGTGGAATCTCACTGCTGCAAACACACATGAAGCATCTCAGAAATTTGATAAAGGGTTATTGTCCCTTAGATCACTTGTAGAGTGTAGCTTCTGCATTGTCAGTGATATAAAAATTACATTTTTTATGGAATGAGAGGTAAAAGATACTGGAAAATTTGAAGTTGTCTCTGTGAAGCAGCAACTTCCCCAGTAGCATCTGGTGGAGGAAGTTGCAGAGACTTTCATGCCTTACACAGATTCTGCCACAGCAATACCATGTTTGATTTTTTAAATTGCTCTAAAAGAAGAAACCTAAGCAAAACATTACACTACTTGGATATAAAGCAACAACACACAAACTGTTTTAATCATAATTAAGAAGATTTTTACAGCAGTTTAAGCTCTGCCTTGAATTTTAAAAAGCTCTTGATTTAATCTTTTGGAAGATTAACTATTTAACACGGTGCCAGAAATAAAACCCTACTGATGATAGATGAAATTATCTTTGCCAGCTAATTTATATTATTAGAAAATCAATGTCATTGAGCTCACTGATACATAATACGAGTAGTTAGTAATGAAAAGCTCATTTGGGATGTGTTGTGTAAAGTATCCATGCAAAAGCTGCGCTTCAGAGGGCATTGCTGGGGTTACAAAAAATAGGAAATGTCAGAACTAGGGCTGTCAGTGCAAATTGCACCCCAGCCACAGTTGTTTTCCTGAGATTAAAGCCTTTTATTGGGGAAATAAAAGAGAGGAAAGAGAAAGTGTATTCCTTTTGCACTTGTCTCTGGATGTTTCTCAAACACTGGGATTTTTTCTAGAATGAAGAGGGAAAAGAGGATGTATTTTAGAAACAAAGCTTTATTCCAGCTGCCTCTCCTGCAGCATCCTGCTCACTCTCCTGTCTGCAGAAAGTGAGGTTGGGGACATGGGAACAGTCTCCTTCATTTCATAGCTCTGACATCCCACACTCTAAATCTGACATAACTATATCATCCTTATAGTAAACCTGTCACTCACCCACTGAGGCTTAGAATGAAACCCTGAAATCCACCTTGCAGATGTGTGCCCCTGAGCTGCCCAAGTGATGGACAGGACTATTGAGTTGTCCTTCTTGCAGCAGGGCTGTGACAGAGGCCTGTGGGGAGCTTTCCACAGCAGTTTTTACATGATGTTGTCAAAACAGGAGAGTCAGGCTTCCCATGCCAAGGGTTTGGAGCAGAGGTGCATGGAATCCTCTGCCAGGTCTTCACAGCCACCATCCATCCCTTGGGCTTTTTTCCCAGCTTGGATCTCTCCTTGTCCCACAGTTTCACACCCTTGTCCCATTCATTCTTTGTCTTTCTCATCCAGCCTGTCTCTGCTTTGCCAGCCTGCAGTTGTCATCTCATTCCCATTCCTGCTGGAAAATCCCAAAAGCTGGCAAACCTAGGGGTTGCACGTTGCTCAGCCCAGGTTTTTGGATGGGAAGAAGCTGTAAAGAGCTGGAAAAAGATTCTATTTCACTCACACTGGTCTTCCAATTTCCATGTTAAACTTCAGAGTTTATAAAGTTTGGAGTTTGGTGTTGACTTTTATGCAGCAGGGAAGAGTCTGGATAATCTTGCATTTGCTTTCTTCTCCTTTAACAACCCTCCTAGTCTCTCACAATGCTTTTTCCCTTAGTTGCATTTCCATGCTTTTGGAATTCCCAAAAGGGTATTTTGGAAAGATTATTTGCCTCTCTAGAGTGTCCTTTCTTAACTTCTACCACTGTCTGTTGCTGTCACGTCTGCCCCAGCGCCAGTCCGATGTGATAGAAAAGAATAAAAATATTCAGAAAAAAAAAAGTGAGCTTCTTCATGTTGGATATCTTGTAGGGTGCCATTGGATTTTAATTTATCACAATAAAAAATCAATTTGTAGCTCAAAACTAGCAAATTTTTTTTTAAATTGGCAGTGTCATAGCTGACTTCATACAGATGATTTAGAGGAATTGCTCTGTAATTCGTTACAGATGAAGGGCTCTGGTTGGGGTACTACTGAAAAGGATAAGCAGGTTTTTCTCTTCTACTTTATAGCTCTCCTTAATATGTTCCAGACATAATATTCATCAAAAAGTATTGATTTTAATAATGGTATTATTCCAGCCATCAGGAATTCTGCCCTTTGAGTAAATTTATCCATGAAGGAGGTTCAGTTGAAGGTGGAATATCATTTGGAAAGAATATCCACCAAGAAAAATACAAGAAGGATTTTACTGTGAGCTTGCACTGTAGATGCAGTACACTGTGGTTCATCTACAGCATGCAATAGAAATAATAACAATCCTTTCTTATATTCCATGCCAGGGATTACACTAAAGAGGTCCCTTCATTCTACTTTCCAAGTACTTGTCAGTGTATTTAGAACATGATAGCAAAAAATTGTGTTTAATATGACTAACAGGATACATTTTTGGCATACACACAACAGGTTCTCCTGTTGTGTGTATGCCAAAAATTGTCATTACACATTGGGTTTGACCCTATTAATCTTATAAATGCACCTTTTTTTTTCAGCTGTCAGATGTTTTCCATCCATCCCATTTGCTTTCTCCAGATTATGTTTGCTAAATATATGCCTTACCTGAGGGATGTACATTTTCATTTAGTTTTTACTGTAAAAAAACCCTACCATAATTATTGCTGAACACAAGACTTTCTCTACCCAATGCCACTTAAGAGATTTCCTTGCCGCATATTACATGAAAATAATTTTTTTTTACCATTTATTCTGTCACATCCATCTTGGTTAGACCTCAATACTGCAATATATTCTTAATTTATTTTATGGGAGTTGTTTTATATCTTTAAGAGCATGATCTTCAGACGGCAAAAATACAAATAATTGTATTATGGTATTTAATACTCTCCCTTTCAGGGTGGAATGTAGTGATTGGTGATTTGCTAAGAAAGCAACAAAAGGAAGTGCAGATTTTGTGGAGGCCCAGCCCTGTTGTTTAGCTGTTCCTGGATGTTTTGTTAATCACACACATCAGGCCATCTCCCTGTGATAGCTCCGTGATGCTTCATTAGACTGGCGTGACTAATCCGGGCTCTGTAAAGAGCCTGTAATTGTCTCATTGTTTATTTATGTGGCCATAAATCTCTGTTTACTTGCAGCTTCCTTTCCAAAAATGTATTTGAAGCTAATAGTTAAATCCTCTGAAATGCTTGGGAAAAGATTTCCTTCCACCTCCACGCAGTGAGGTGTGCTTTTAAACTCTTGTTGTCTCTAATTGTAAAATGCTGTCAACTTCAGTGGCAAGCCCCTAAACTGTGAAAAAGAAATGAGATAAAAGCAAGAAATTACTATTTGGCTCTAAGCAACAAATTCTTTCTGTTAAAGTAAATTTTTGTAATTGCATGGGTGTGCAGATTGCCAGAGTGTGCTGTAAAATATAGCTCTCTATGAGGTATTGTATAGCTAAATTATTTATCTGGATTCCTCCACTGGCCAAGAAGCAGGGTAAATCAGTGTCAGTATCTTGCTTATTTATGGGAAATATCCTAAACAGATGGATTGTAACCCAGCTGATGAAGATGACAGTCATCTCACCAATTTTTACCTATTTTGTAGCACTCCAAAACTGAGTTTCACTTGCATTGCCTATTGTCTTTCAGAGATGTTGACCTCTATCCTGATTGAAATAAAGCTCTTGGGCCCAGTTTGTGGGATTGTAACATTTCTAGGAATGCTGGGGGTGGGGTTTTGGTATTTATTGCACAGAAGTCTTGCAGTGTGTTACTCATATTTCATTAATTTGATCTGTAGCCATTTTCTTCAGGCTGGCAGTGTGAAACCCAGGAAGGAAAACCATGTGTGTAAATATATTCATTTCATTTTGACTCTCTGTTCTTGTTATCTATCAGTTCCTTCAGCCTTCACTGTCTTTGCTGAGGATTTTATTTTATTTTATTATCTTTGAGGGTTTATCTGCCTGGAGTGGTGTTACTCAGTGCCCTGTAAGGGTGACCAAACCGTATCTGTAGCATTCTGTAAAAAAAAATTAATTTGTCTGCTCATGCTGGCCACAGAACTGGTGATGGTGCTTCTGCTTTAAATCTTAATGACATCCAAATAAATAATATTTATTTGGGTGATTGGGTGGTTATAATCCTGTTGGTGGGTGGTTATAATCCTGTTGTCCCCAGAATGTTCTGTTTAACTGATGTCATGTCATGGCTCTGAAATGTTCACACCAATATTTTGGATGCCAACATCTTGCCCATCTTCCTGAACTTCTAAGCTCTCTCAACCTTACAGTGCAGATTTCTCAAGTTGCTTCTCTAAAAGCATTTTCCAGCATGTTCTGAGGCTTTATCAGGTTTCTGCTGATAACCCCTGGATTTGCTGCTCTTCCCTATGCAATGTGAGTGATGGTGTTAATTATGCTGATAGATTGCTAACAGGACAGCTAAACTTGGCTGAAAGAGAATTTTAGCAAGATTAAAATTCTCACTGTTGGCAGAAGAGGCCTCGTTTAAAATGTACTAAAGGTACTTCTTGACTTTGCTGGAAATCTGTTGGTTCTGGCATCCCTGACCAGAAATCGAGGTACAGTCATGGATCTGCAGTTATTCCTTGAAGCACATGTGCTGGAGCAGATGAAATGTCAAACTGTCAGAGTCTCTTTCACTGAGCGTGTCTGAGGCTTTAAAATAGAAATAAAAGCAGGAATTAATTTCTTCTGCTCCCTCCTCGCTCCGCAGTGAGCGGGGGAGATGGGGTGAGGAGTTCACTGAGTTTTGGGTTTGCCACGGGGTGGGATTGGCCAGGAGGATGCTGGTGGTCCCTGCCTGGGGCTCCCACGCTGGGTTTTGTCCCCTTCATGTCTCTGAAGCTTCCCAAAGTTCCTCTCTCTGGCTGATCTCAGGTGCAGCCCTCTGTGAGCATCTTACCCCATCAGCTGATTCCGCACACAGTCCTCTCAGCTGATCTCCATCACTCTTGTCTCTGGATTTTACCTGTTTTCCTACATCCTCTCCTGCAGTTTTCATCTGGGATTTTCCTGTGTGCTCTCTGTCCTTGAGCTCTTTTTTTTTCCCTGCTGTGCTTTTTGCCAGAGTTATTTCACTTGCAAACATAAATTTGGTTATTGTGTTGAACCAGGTGATGCCAACTCTGTCTTCTGTTCCAATCTTGATGTGTCTCTCCAGCCCTCTATTTGCATGTTTAGCCAACAGCTCAAGCTCAGTGAGGCTAAACCAGGCCTTCTAATCCTGACTCCCAGGGGTCTCTCTCTGACCTCCTTTTCAGAGAGCTGAGCAAAACATCAGCATCATCTCTTATTCAGCCCTGTAAACTCAGCAGCCTGTTTGACTGGTGATGTGTTTCCATTGCCACACCCAGGGTAGCTGCAGATCTTGCAGAATTCTTCTCACCTGCTCTGAAATACAGCATTTGCTCTCACACTGGGAGTTAAAACCCAGTCCTGCCTCTCTTCATTTCGTGTCTCAATTGTTATCCCTTTCTTTGTCCTTGACAAATTTGACTTTTATTTTTGAAATCCATTGTGACTGCCAGGATTGCTGCCTCAGCTTATTCTTTTGATCATGTCACACTTCCCTTTGCATTCCTGGGCTGGAGCTGCCTTCTCTCTTTTATCACCCCATTGCTGAATTGTTTTTTTCCAGCCTCTTCATGGCTGCCTTTATTCTTCATCAGCTTTTGAGGAGTCAATCCATAGCACCAACTTTCACCATTCATTTATTCAGTTTTCTTAATAAATGCCTCCCAAATCCCTTCCTACCCTTCCCATCATCTTTTGGAGGTATTCTTTGCACATATTCATGCAGTACCTCCCTATTTTTTCTTTAAAATACTCCCATGCTAGAAACTTGTTTTAAACCTGATGATGCTGAGGAGCTACTGCATTTATGTGTCCCAGAGGTGTCCCAAGGGGCATCTGTATTTAGCTCTTAAATATAGATATATGTTTTTTAAATTGTATAAATATGTACAATTTAAACTTGCTGGAATTACCTTTGAATTCTTTCTTATTTCTTTATTTTTTTACTCAGTATTATCTATTTATAGAAACTTCTTTTGTAAGAAATGATTGGTCTTGGACCATGCTGAGGACTTGTAAGGGCTGCAGTATAAAAAAATTTACATACTAACAGTGAAGAGCAATAACTGTAAACCAACAAACTGAAATTTTGCACATAGAGTTGAAAATGGTGACATCTGGGGCCTTTCTTTGTGCATTGCTCACAGCTTCTGCCTGCAGAGGATCCCTCTGAGCTGACTGGGTCTCATGCCCTGCTCCTTGACACTTTCCATCTTTCTGCTTGTAAATATGACCAGTAAAACGTGGCATTTACTGTTCTACATGCAATAAATGTGTCTAATTAGAATATGGCAGAGGAGAGGACTTAAAAATCTCTATATGATTCTTAAAAGGTATTTATAGACCCTGGTACTTCAGAAGGGAAACAATAACACATTTCATGGACATGTGGCAGCAAGCAAAATGTAAATGTCAGAAGAACCTACTTCCTTAATTACATCCCTTATTGACTATTGTAATTCATTCATTATTGGCCTTCCAAACTGGGCCCTGGGCAGTTTGGATGGTTCACAGTGCTCCACAGGGATTTTTAATAGCCACAAGCTCGTGGAGTTCTGTTCTTTAGATGCTCAGTTTGCTCTATGAGGGTTTTAAAAACCTTAGGATCATGGCAGTTTTGTTACTGTGGAAAAAAAGTACCCAAAAGGCAAAATGTGTCTGTGATTGTGCATATTGTGAGGTCTTGGAGATCTAGAGGTTTGATTTGAGGGCTGAAATGTCTCTTCCTTTCACCTGGAAAAGGGAAAAGCTCTGATCTAGAGCTGAAGCCAGCCTGCTTGTTGTCAGGATATGCAGAAACTGCCTTGTGAGAATTCTGACCCTAATGGGCGTGAAGATAAAATAAAGCTATTCCAGACACATTATCCAGACTGAAATAATTTGTGCAATTTTGTTATAGCTGTATTTTTTTCAGTGTGAAAAGGATAAAAAGTTGATTGCTTTCAAAAAGGCAGAAAATGAGATTTTATGAGTTTAGTGATAGTCTCATTTGGCCTCCTGATGTTTAATCCAAGCACCCCAGGAATGAGTTAAGAAAGGGAAGTGCTGTTTACATGCATTCTGCATTATGGTATGGAGAATCTCACTGTTACATAGTTATAACAGTGATAAATAACACTTCCAAACAGTAAATATTAGGAATATTAATGTATTCCCAGTTATCATTTGGCTTCCATTGCACATGGGGGTGGGTACTCTGTCTATAGAGCTGTGGTAGTAAAAATTACTGTGCCAACACTACTGGTTTTTATTAATTTCAATGTTTGGTATGCCTAACCAAAATTTTGCTAAGAAGTTGAAAGTCAGTATATTTGTTGTTCTGCATCCTGTTGTGCAGTGGAGCTGCACAGCATCTCTCCCCTATTGTCCCATGGCAGAAAACTCCAAGTCTACAGTTATATTAGGATTTTTTTTGCCTGTATTCACTACCCTTTTGTGATCCAGACAAATGAATCTCCAGCAGAGCCACATTGCTTTTTCTCCAGCTGCAATTTTGTCTTATAAGAAGAGCACCCAAAATACAGAGTTGCGTGCAAGTCCTGGTGTTTTTAAGCCAGGTTAATGCATCACACAGTAGAAGAAAATTTCAGGCCCATTTTCAGCACACCTGGAATTACAATGGCTGGATTTCAGACTGCTTGGGGAAGGATTTAGCAAGAGAAGTGCTGACATAATAATAGCACCGGCAGCTGAGATGCTCTGAAACCTCCCTGGAGAGCAGTGGGGGACATTCAGCAGGTGCCAGAACAGAAAGTTACATCCCCCTTTGAAATCCACTCTTTTTTTTCCTGGAGATAGCTGGGAAGCATTACACCCCAGGAGTGCTGGTGATTTTCCTTCCTATTCAGAGCATTTTTATCTGGTGGGCTGCTCTGCAATTTTGTGTTTGCCCTGGTAGGAGCAATAGCACTGTCACTGCTTCTGAATTCCTGTGCTGCCTCGTGGGCTCTCCTGTTGTGGGGGCAGATGAAAGGGGGCAGGTATCCTTCACTGTCAAGGATAATTAGAGGGGGAAACTACAGGAAAGGATTGCTTTTAAATGTCCATGGAGTTTGCAGGGTGATAGTAAAAGATACTTATTGAAGTAAAGTCATTGGGAGATGTTCTGCCTTCAGGAGCACAGGGAAGTCAGCAAGAGCATTGTTCACTCTGATAGTCCATGGGGATGCATAAACACCTTTTTTAATCCCTCTTAGTTTATGGAATAAGCTCCCTGTGGAAGGAGAAGGGGGAAGGCCATTGCCCCTGGATGCCAAACACAAATACCTGCTTTCATCTCTCTCTTTCAGTTGAATAAGCCATAAATTTCACATACCAGTAGATCTTTGCTTAGTACAAAAGCAGCTGCTTGTAAAAGTTGTCTTCCCAAATGAGATCCCTGTGCTGCTGACCTTTCTGGTGGGTGCTCTGTGTGCTCTGCATGTGGCAGCCCATGTGTCAGGGGAGCCCAGGGGCTGGGACAGCATCCCCAAGGTGCTCCCAGCACGTGGTGGCAATTGTGGAATTACAGCAGTGCCTCTTGTGTCCCTAAATTGTAGCATCCTACCTCTCTCTGCTGTTAATACTTCCTAATCCTCTGTGGTTCCCATCCTCGTTCCACATCATGGTAGTCCCAGTGAAACAGGCAGCAGCATTCCTGCTGGCTTTAAAGGCAGCACTGTGAATAGGTGAGGCAGAACACTAATTAGTTGGAGTGCCCTGACATTTAAAGCAAATAAGAAATCTGGGTATCTAAAAATATTGCATATGGCTCCCAGCCCTGGCTCTGCATAGCTCAAAGTACTTTTTTTTTTCTTTTTAGATAGTCAAAATACATATTTGAATCCAACTTTTTTGATATGTCCTTGCTTTCAAAAAGGCTGAGTTGGTTTGTAAAAGGTTTTATGTGCAGCCTTCTGCAATCTTTAATTAGCCAAATGTTTTCCTGTGAGTGACACAGGAATTTGGAAGTATTTTAAAGTGTAAGGCACATGTGAGAATAACCTGTGCATGCACAAGGCTCAGTGCTGAGCAGTGCTGGGAGTGCAGAAATGAGTAAGTTCAGGTGTGATGGGGAGAAGAGAAGACATGCTGCGTGCAGGAGCTGCAGAGGGGTGAGAGTGAAAGGAATAAGTAGGAAACAAGGCAGCATCCACAGCTGTGAAAGGCTTTGCTGCCTGCATTTCAGTAAAAGGCGAGGACAGCACTGCCAGGGAGCTTTTCTGAAAGGCAGATCCTGTGTGTGACACCCATGGCCAGGTGAGAAAAGCACAGCAGGGAGAGAGGAAAGCCAGCAGAGTTGATCTGTGCTCTCTGCTGTGTGGCCAGGTCTGCATGTGGAGAGTTAGTTAATCAAAGTTTGCTTTTGGAGATTTCAATTAGCAGCAGAAGACTAAAACCAAACATTCATCCTGCTTTATATGAAAATGAGCAGGAAAGAAACAATTCTGGGCATTACAATGTGCAAATGGGAGCTGCAGGAATTGCTGTTGGAAGGTGCCAGGGCAGACCTTAAAAACAGTCTCCACTGCCTGAGTTGAAATACAGAACTCTTGGAACACGATGCGCCAAGCCCCTGCCAAGGGCAGCTTCAGGAATTCCTACCTTGGGATAATGCAAGGGGAAAAATAAAAAAAAAATAGAGCAAAAAATTATCTGCAAGTTCTTTATTCTGCTTTAGAGTCTCTTTGAGGTTTGCCTTTTACATTTTATTTTATTCTTATCTTAGGGCTCAAGTACTGCACACACACTTGTCATGTTGCTACGGATGGTTTATATCCGAGGTGAAGTGTCTGCTGAGGGACCTGAACAAATGAAGGATTTATTGATGAATGATCCCATTTATGGGATTGTCTGAAGCTTGCTTATACGTGCAATTGCAACTCAGAGGAAAAGGTTTCCTCTCTTTTTTTCTGTAGGAAAACTGAAAATAAATGGTTTGGTCTTTATGACCAGGATTGGCTGTTCATGATGCTGTTCCTGAATTGTAAAGCTCATCACTACAGGGTCATCTTTGGTGACATGCAGGAACCCCAAGTCCAGCACCAGCCACTGAAAGCAGTCTGTCATTGTGGAGCACAGGGCTTCTTGCTTCTGTACCTTGGTTAATTTCTGCTTATGAAATCACTTCTGTATTTGAACAATACCGAGACTGTGTCATGTGAAATTCTCAACTGTTTTGCATCATTTTCAGCTGGCTCATGAACACAGCATACTGGTTATACACAGCTTGTGAATTCATAGAATCCTTTTCTGCTCTTGTTCTTCCCTGTACCTGTGCTTTCTCTCAGCTCTCAGCTTTAAAGTCTTACTAAATTAGGGAGAGTATCTGGGAGATAGATAGAGAAATACAAAATAAATCCCTCTTGTCCTTTTTCCCCTTTTCCAGTAAAGTTTCTTACATTGTGCAAGTAGATTTACAGTCCAAGGAAGTTTCTGTTTGATGACTATCCAGTGCAACTTAAATTTGAGTATGGTTTTTGTGATCTTTTCAAGCTCTGCTTTATAGGGGTTGCATGAGAAATCAAGAGAATCAGTGGCTGCCTCTCACTGAGGAGTTTTTCAAATCACAGGCTACAAGAAGAGGGTGGCTGGTAATGCTTGCTGAATCTGAAGCAGTTAAGATCTGAGACAGCTAAAGCCAAAAAAAATTACTTCCAAGTCTCCCAGGAGTTGTATGAAAGAATTGCTTGTGCTGTTCATGTAAATCAAAAGCGTTTCAGGAGGGTGAGGAATGTTGGTGTAAAGGAACAAAAGAAGCTTGTAAAAAGTAAGGGCTGCTCAAAGGACATTCACAAGCTCTAAAGATGAACACAGTAAAAATATGGAGAGGTTCAGGGATGCTGCAGCAAACTGTCTCATTACAGAATAGTGTGCTCCCTCAAATTCAGGATTTAATCAATGAGTCTTACAGAGTCTATCAAGAAAAAATACAAGGCGTGGTCAAAGGTGCTGCACTTGAGCTGTGTGGAAGCTTTGGCTTGAGAGTAGAGGGCAACACTGGCATATTTATGGCTGTCTTGATCCACTGACCATTTTGCAGAGGGTGGTAAGGTGGGAGCTCAGGGGGATGCCCTGGGAATCCCACAGTGACCCCTGAGCAGCTGCCATCCCAGAGACTCTAACAGTGACTTACAGGCAAGGGCTGTTCTTGTGCAGCACACTGAAAGAGTGAGATGGCAGCATGAAACAATGCCCTGCAGCCTGTGGGTGCCCCTTGCTGATGGAATTTGGGGCAGGTTGCACTGCTGAGCTGATGGGGCCATTGGCTTCAGTATCAAAGATGAGGTCTGCTGCTTCTCGGTTTTGCAGTGCAAATCTTTTGCTTTAGCCATCCTGAGAGAGCAGGGGCTGTGTCAGAGGCAGAACAATAAGGAAATAGTACAAGGCTCATGGGAGGCCCAGCATCTCAGCTTCAGTGTGGCACATCTGTCTTTCCAAAGCTCTCTGAAAATGTTTCCTTGCCCTTTAGGATTTTCTTTGTCCTGGAACAAAATTTGCAAGTGCATGTTTAAAAGATAACTTGAGCTTCGTAGTAATTGGACAAGGGTTTGGGGTTTAACTAGCTACTTTCACTCCTGATACAATAAAAAATTGAAAAGCCTTTGAAGTGAAGATGGGAAATTGGCCATGTGTGTGTTCCAGTTTTGTTTTGCCCCTTTCCAAATTCATATATCTAATAAATGGATCTTCTGCATGAGCAACTTAGCATTTGCTTCTGAAGACAATGACCAATAACTAAATTAATATCTGGTCTTTGTCAAACATTATTACAAATTATGAGAGCTGGACAGAAGTTTATTACTTTAGCGCTGTTCTCTTTCACAAATTAGGTTCTTGGAGCATCCAGCCAGCTCAGTATCAGAGATCCATTCATCACAATTAGGCTGCTGTGCTGGCAGAGCCATGTCCTGCTGCCTTAATTGACTCTGGGGTTGGGTACAGGGCCACACCAGCTGAGAGCATCACTGGGTGTGTCTGTCACAGAGGCACCCACAAGGACACTTGCCTTTGCTCTCTTTGGGATTTCTCCCTCTGGCTCCCCAGATGAGATAAAGGCAGCAGCAGGATGCTTTTTTCATCAAGCAAAGGGAATGGTGAGGATTAATGTGGATTTTAGCTGTGGCCCAAGTACCCTTTTAAGCTCTTTTCCTGAGTCCAACCAAACAGGCTCTTACCTGGGGTGCTCCTGGGAAGTACTTGCCTTTATTTAGGATAGAGTGTACAGCTAGAGCTTAGTGTAGCCCTGGACTTCAGCAGGTTCTTATCCTCACACAGGATCTTGCTCACTGACTCTGCTCCCTCCTGACTCAGCTGCTAAGCTCAGGAAGTCACAGAATCTGGGGTTTTTTGCTTCAGTCTCCTCGGCTTTATAAGATAATGGCTCTTGTGAGTTTGTTTTTGTTATTAAAAGGAAATTAAATTCACACTTCTCTGGGTGCTGTGCTGTGTCACAGCCAGACGGCTGCCCCCCTGGAGGGACTGAGTCTGCAAGAGCTGGGGCTAAATCTGTTTTGATTCTTCTCTTTATCAGCACCATATTTCATGTGCCCCTTTGTGCTACACAGACCAAGCTTTGATCTGCATATAATCTCAAAGTGAGCTTTTTGTGCCAAGTGTTTTTATTGCAGAGCTTGTGCACTGAGACGCCTTTTAGTAGCTGGCACTTGGAAAAGTCTTTCCTCAGGTTATTGTCTGCAAAATCAGTGTGTGTGGAGGAGGCATGGGGATTAGACAGATTTATTTTCTTCTCATTGTGAAGCCATCCTTACAGGCTGCCATCTGAGAGGGCCCTTCAGGCTTGGGGAGCACTCTGGAGGTTCCATTTTCTTTTTCTGCTCCTATTCTTGGGATGGGGTATTTTTGCAGAAGGAAAGTCCATAATCTGTCCTTCAGCCTACATTCCATGAGTGGCTCTGGCTCAAACAGATTCAGGACTGGACTGTTCATTTTCAGTCCCCTTCAGGGGGAAGGTTTCAGCCCCCACTCCATGGATTTTTTTGCAGTTTATGCTCTTTTGTGACCAGGACTGGTCATCTTGGCCAGTGCTGGGAAATGTCTCCCAATACTGAAATATACATAACTGCAAAAGGTTTCCAGTGAGCTTTGCTTTTCAGGTTTTCCTATGTGGCATTTCTTTTTGAAAGCTGAATTGCAATGATGTTTTGTTTCAAAACTCCTTGCTCTTCTTGTAGGAATTCAGTATCGTGATAATTTGCTAAGCCTAAACTCTACAGTTCTCTTCCTTTCCTAGATCAAACCTGATAAAATTTTCCACATGTTGCAGTAAATGTTTATAGAACAGATTTTTTGGGGCTATCAAGTGTTTCCTCACACTAAGCACTATCACATTTAAGGCAGATTACAGTGATCTGTCATATATTGTTTGTTCTGTTCCCTCTCCATGGGCAAGTGACTGAAGTGTTCATGACAGTAGGGAAGGGCTGTCAGATGGGAAATAAGATGTTTCTCAGTCACCCTGTGCTGTGTCCAGTAGTAATTTGCAGGGAGTTTGAAGTTGTTGGCAGCTGTAGCTCTGAAATAACACTGAGCTGTCTCCTCTCTGCTATTTCACATGAAACTGAGAATTTTTGCAGTGGTTTTTTCATTTCCCCATCTGCTCATCCCCTGCCTTATCTCATGAGGCTGATGTCTTGCCACCCCATCTGCCATCCAAATACCAAGTTCCAGAAAACAGCACAAGAAAGTTTGTGATGCAAATGCAATTTATTGATGTGTTTTTCATTTCACTCTGACATTTGAGACTGTTGACTTTTCTTCTGAATTGTGTGTACACAGTCCCACTGAAATGCACTTTTCTCTAGAGGGAGAGGAAGTGGTTCACAACTGCTTGAGAGGTATCCATGTACCTTAATGGGAAAAAATCTCTGTCAGGAAGAGGTTTTGGGGGTTTGGGTGGTGTTTTTTTAGCTATCTACATACAGGGACTGCTGTCCATCTCTTAAAACTTTCAGAAGATTCAGGTGTTTCATGTCATGGAATGGTTTGTGTTGGAAGGGGACTTAAAGATCACCTAATTCCAACTCTGATGCCATGGGCACCTACAGGACTGTGGGATGTGTATGATGGGGATGAGCAGCTCCACTCACTCTGCTAAGTGCATTTTAAGGGAACAGCAGAGAAGCATTGCAGCACAAACACAGCAATTAAGGAAATGCTTGTGGTGTGTTGTTGTCCCCATGATCCCTGCAAATACCAGCTAAAACAAACAGGAATTGTAAGGAAATGGTCATGAGGAGCACTGGGCCAGGTGCTGCATGTTGAGCCCTGTTAAGGAGCACAGCAGCCTCCTGGGTGCAGTGAAGGAGAACCATCTGTGCCACCCAGTGCCTTCTTGCAGCAGGGAGATAAAATTCACCTCAGAGCCACTCACATCTTTTGCAATTCACTGTTTTCACTGGATGATCTGCAGTAATGAATGGTCAATTCCTGCCACACTTGGGGCTTGCTGAGCTTCTTGGTGTCAGGCTTTACCATTCATTTTCCCTGTTAGGTTCGATTTCTGAGATTTTTTTTTTTTCCCATGGTCTTCCTAAATAGACAGGGCCTGGTTTCCTTATGTGCTGCTGGGCAGTCCCAGATGGAATAGAGGGGACTTGCAGCATGGCTGAAACTATGGTCCATGAAGTTATTTTATTATGAATCCATTGAGGTCTCTGCAGTTTGGTGGGTAACTGAGATGTTCAGGGAGTTTATACAGGCAAAATGTTTTATTGCTCACTCCAGTGTGAATAGGCAGGAATAGGCTTGGTCCATGTGCATCCCATATCCCAGCATCCATAGTGGAGCTTCCAGTTGATCCCAGCTCTCTGAAACCAGGCTCAGCGTGCTCCAGGTGAGAGGCTGTGCAATCCCAATCCCTGTGAGACTTGTCCTGGTGGATGTAAACTGTGTGGAACAAGCCTCCTGCTTGTGGTGGGGCAGCTTTTCCAGGAGGATTTGCAGCTTGCAGGATATTTTTTTTTGTTGTTGTTGTGGCTCTTAACACTGTGCCCCAGGCTCCACTAAATAGACAACCTCATTAAAAGAGAAATAGCGATAGTAAAGCAGTGACTTTCTCATGCCATCTAACTCACATTTTTGACATGATTGCTGGACCCTCCAAGTACTTAATTGATTGACTTAATTGATTTAGTGGCACTGGAGGCTACAGCATGGAAATAAAGGGGCAAGATGAGGATAAGGGGTGAAAAAATTTATGATAGGTGCCAAGCAGCCTGAGGGAAATTAGAAATGCTACAGATCTCAGAGGCAGCTAAATCAATTCAGTGTGATGTACAGGGAGCGACCTGGGGGGAGAGGAGAAGCAGGGGATGGAATGGAGAAAAGGAGGGGAAACAATGGCTGGTGAGAGAGACCAGAGTAAACTTAAGGGGAAGAGGAAAGGCAGCAGGCTTGGTGCAGATGGGTATTTTGGACTTTTGAGTTTAACACCAGGCAAAAACTTCTTAGTATATGAATAAAATATAACAATGCCATTATGTTCAGCCTAAGAAAAACAACTCATGCATCACAAGAATGTCTTGTTACCCAGTTTGAGACTTTATCTGTGCTTCCATTTAAAATCTCCAACATTCGCAACAGCGACAAAAGTCACAGGAGACCTAAAATAATTTGGAGGCTGTGGATTTTGTTAACAACTGAAACTTAAATGTTGAATTACTTTCTAATCTTTGCAATATGTAATTGACTGTGTTGAACCATAATACAAATTAAGTCTTCTCTATAATTTGTTCTGTCGTGCTGCAGTGCTCCAAAACAATTTGGTACCTCACTTAAGGATTGGTAAATGGTTTGTAGCAGCTCTCAGCACAGAGTAAAAACTTCAAATAGTGTGTGATGGAGTCCATCAGTATTGGCATACAGGGATGTCAGAAACATCCCTGAGTTGAGAAATAATTATTTTTTGTGGTTGTGGCCACTAGTAACAGGATTTTGATCTTGCATTTTATAGTGGTGAATCTCTCCTGACTGCAACAGGAGCCCCCATTTCTGCTGTGCAGGAGCAAAAAGTCAGACACTCAATAAATAATGCTAGGAATGGATCATTGGAATATGTAGAAAGGACACATGAGGTGAACTGAGGGCTGTGAAAGCACAGGTGTGTTCATATCTACATTTGAGTACAGATGTGTGCATGCACCATTGCGTTTCACATGTGTGTTGTAACTCAGTGTCCCTCAAACAAGTGAAAAGCTCTCCCTAAACGCTCCATCCAGTAAAATACAGAAAAGAATAATTGCAGTCATCTTTACTTAATTTCTATTTCTACTGATGCAGTGTGTAAAATATCATACCCATTGGAAATGTAATGATTTTTGAACAGTGAATGTGGATTCCCAAATAAATTGGAGTGTCTCCATCTGCTCTCTTACCTTGTGGGTGATATTCTTCCATGGTAGAACAATCTTCAAATTTAATTCCATGAGGAAGGCATCTGATCACAGTTTAATTTCAGTGCAAAATGCTGCCTGGCAATCAATAAAGCAATGTCAGAGAACTTTGATTTAATAGGAGCCAGAGATAACGTTCCCTGTCATATGCAGAATAGAGAGATGGGAACATTTTATTTCATCCTAACAGATAGCATGTAACTTGGTTTTCAAAAAAACCTAATAAATCAATATCCCTGTATTATCTAAGTAAGATCCCATCATTAATTTTAAACGTTCAACACGTCAGGAGAGTCTGAAGTGCACCTTCAGCTGAGCCACGTTCTGCCTGCAGTCACTGGCAACGCTTAACTCTGCCACGAGCAAGCAATCTTGATATGGGGACATTAAGAGCCATTTACTGTGAAATGAAAATGAAACATGTCCAGTCTTTTGTTTTATATGGAGCCATCCATCTCTTGCAGGCTGCCTCTCCTTTCAGATCCCACTCCCTGCCCCTCAGCAGTCCCGTCACTCGCCCTGCGCACCCTCAGCCTTTTCCCTGCCACACACAGACGTCCTCCCTCCTTCTGAATTTTAAAACTTTAACTTCTCTTCTTTAAACTCCAAAAATAACTGCTTGTTTAGAGATTGCCTGGGTACCATGCTGGTTTTCAAGATGTGCTTTTCTCAAAGCCAGCAGGAATCTGGACCTCCAAAGAATTCTGTGTGAGGCTCTGCCTGCTCTCAGAAATAGCATTATCCCTAGATGATACAAGAGTAGGTCAATATATCAGAAGGTAGAAATTGAAACTAATAGATTATTTTAGATAAGCTTTACAAGGACATTATTTTAAGTGGAAATACTTGATTACTTCGATAATAAAATGCTGTTTAGTGCAAAGTGAGAAAGATTCTTGCACTACAAGAGATGCTTCTCAGAGCATCAGATTCATGTCCTGACTCTAGGCAAGGTTTTGCTTACACAGTTAAAATTAAGTCTTTTTATTATTACAATTCACCAAAGTGAGATTTTAAGTAAAATCAAAATCTGGATTTTTGCATTCAGCATTGATTTCCAGTTAAATAATTACATTTATATTCATTTTCTGAGGAAAATAAGTATTTGGAGCTGCGTTACTGCTTGAAGTGAAGTCTCTTGCACTGGCTGTTGCTGATTTTTGTGGAGATAAGGCAGGTCTGGTACTGATTCCTTGAGGTATTGGAGATCTCAGCTGGATCTGCAGATCAGCCTGGCCTGGGAGTCACCCTGTGTGAAGCTACAGGTTTCTGCAGCCCCTGCTTATTTCTGTACCAAGAAATACTGATTCTGTGCCTGGGATGCTGTGTAGGTGGTCGCTAGGGAATACATTTTTTATTTAATTATATTTCACTTAAAGATACCTAGAAAAATCATCAGTGGAAGCTTTTAGTCAACCTACAAAAGCAAGTCAAATTTGATTAGATTTCAAGGAAAAAAGAGGCCTAAAATGTTCAGATATTAATTGGTTTTCATATCAGAATGTGTTGGGACCCAGATAAAGTGGTGAAGGAGAAATGATACTGCTTTTTAATCAAACATTCTGATGGATATTCTCTGCTGTTGTTTGGGTTTTTTTTAGCTCCTCCAGCATCACCACGCAGTTCATGAAATTTCCTACATTGCAAAGGATATCACAGACCACCGGGCGTTTGGATACGTGTGTGGAAAGGAGGGAAATCATAGATTTGTGGCAATAAAAACAGCCCAGGCAGTAAGTATCAAATCACTGTCATTTTCTGCCATATAACTCAGCTGAAAAGCCATTTGTAAGGAGCTGTTCAAGAGGCTGGTCTTGGGTTGTTTATGATTGTGCTAAACTGGTCACAGGTGTCTGTGTGTATCTTAAATAGCAAATTAATGGAACCAGCTTGGGCAAAAGGGAGTGTGTTTCATTGTTCCCAATTTTTTATGGTGTGTTTTGTTATAATTAGTTATTGTTTACCTTTCTAGCTAAGCTAGACTGGATGAAGACAAATTTGCTGATATTCCTATACTCATGGAAACCCACATTGTGTGTAGTCTACTGTAATTTCAGTGGGTGAGAAACCACTAATAAATATGCCTTTACATTCATCCATGTGCCTTTTATATTCATAATGCTTTTTATATTCATAACTATAATTATCATTAATTTTCAAGCATAGTTAGTTCAGCGGGAATTAACCCAGGCCTGGGTGCTGAGATAGAAATTAATTCTATATTAAGTTTCATTGTGAAGGTGCTCTATCAGCAGGATGGGATAAGAGGTGTTTATTTTTCCCTACAGAAATTCTCCACCCTGTTTTTGCTTCCTTAGGCTGAACCTGTAATCCTGGACTTGCGAGACCTGTTTCAGCTCATCTACGAACTGAAACAAAGGGAAGAAATGGAAAAAAAGGCACAAAAGGACAAACAGTGTGAGCAGGCGGTATACCAGGTACACCAATAAGCTTAGACTACTGCCACGAAAATTTGGGTTTGGAGTTTCCCCCCCAAGTTGCTCCAGAGAGGCTCTGAGCATCCTCAGCACTTCTGACAGCAGTGGGTTTGAGCAGGGCTGGCTTCCCAAGGACCAGCGTGAGCCCAGCAGCCATCCTGAGCCCAGCCTAGGATTAAACTGAGCTGAAAGCTGTCCCTGGGGTGTGCTGAACCTGGTTAGCAGCTGGAAATGATCCCCTCATTTCCTGCCTGGCGTTTCTTCTCATGCAGAAGGAAAACTTTAATGAAGGGTCAGTGTTGTAAGCCAGGTTTTAAGTGTTGTAAGCCAGGTTTTAAGTGTTGTAAGCCAAGTTTTAAGTGTTGTGAGCCAGGATTTAAGTGTCTCATACTTTAGGGGAGATTCAATATTACTTTTGAATGTGTGTGTTTGAATCCAGTCAAACAAGGTGCAGATTGTTAAACTCGGATGGAACTTGAATAAAGTTACTTTGTATTATAATGTGACTTTATCTGTATCCTAAAGAGAGAAAACTATGAACTTACCTGCCCATTTTGCTTATTCCTTTGCTGTCCTTTAATTTCTGAATACAGTTCTTTTATCTCTGCTGTTTATGTTCTTTGCTTTTACTGCCTGTCCTCTTACTTTGCTGTAGACAATTTTGGAAGAAGATGTAGAAGATCCTGTATACCAGGTAATTTCTGAAGCTGTATGGCCTTGGAGTTTCAGAAATGGCTAGATACATGTTATCTTCAAACACAGCCAAAACCTTGAACAAGATGTTTTGAAATTTACTGACAGAGGTCTTGTGAGAAACCTTTAAAACCTCCACAGAAAGTAGCATATTTAGAGATGAAGCTGTAAGTGATGGCACAATATGTCTGTATAGAATGGAATATTTCTGTTATGGAGTATAGAAATATTAGATGAAATATGTCATAAATGCTACTTTAAATGTGGCTTATGTATCCAGATTTTAAGTTTCAAAATGAGATTTGTCATCATTTTTTTAATACAAACCCTTACTGAAAAGGGAGCTACTCTGAGAATTAGGGAAGGTGACATCTTGTCCTCATAATAATAAGTTGACATTTTGTTTTTGTTTTCTGTGGAGCCAGAATTTAATTCAGAGGGTGAATATTTGGGGAAAAAAACCCAACAGTAGCATTGATGTTGTAACACACTCCCTTGTTGGTGCTTAAGCTATGATTTAATAATAGATCTGAAATTTAAGTCTTGCTCCATCCAAGAAAAATGTCTGGGAGCAAAGATGATTATCAGAAATGTGTCAATATATTCATGTCCAATACCCTGCTGAGTGTGAAGAAGAAAAAGATGTAATTTCGTTCTCGTGTTTTTGTGCTGAAACAAAATATGTGATAGTTTACTTTTTTTTTTTTCCTGGGGATTCTGTGTTCTTCCACTTAGGCATATCAGTGGGAGTCACGCTGAAAGGATCCAATTCAACCATTAGTGAATATTGAACAGTGCCTAAGGTGCAGCAAGGAAGATGATAAGAGTCAGGATGCCCTAAATTACTGTTCAGCTGTTATAATGTCAGGAGTTTTGTTCTGTACTCTTCACAATAAAGCAAGAACCTGAAAATGAAAAAGTGTTGTGCCAGCCTTTTGCCACGTGGCCTGTTCCACACACACCAGCCCGTTCTCCCAGCTTGGATTTAGCACATTTATTCCTAGACAATAAATATATGTAGAAATAATTGCCATTATGTAAAAGAGGCTAAATTCACGTTGCCTTCAGAAAATTAATACTGGGCCACAGGCAGGAGGAAGAATTAGGGAGTTACTCTAATGATCATTAAGAGGAGATTTAGGCCTGTTCATGAAATATGAAACAACCTTTCCTGGTGCTTCCCAACCAACCAGTTGTCCCGCTGCCAGCCTGTGCTTTGAAGTTGTTTCTTTAATGCCTGCCTTTGTTTTGACGTGGAATTCCAAACGGCCTTTTTCCCTTCTGTTTCATCTCTGACTGTCCCTCTCTGGCGCTGCTGCCATAGTACATTGTGTTTGAGGCTGGACACGAGCCCATCCGTGAGCCTGAAACGGAGGAAAACATTTATCAGGTATAAAACCTCTCCCCTCGCTGTTCCCATCGCAACGCCCGCCAGCCTTTGCTGCAAGTGCATCTCATACATAGCTCATAGCTCGTAGTTTTCATCCATCACCAAAACTGTCTTGGCATTTCATTCTGGTGACATTATCTGCCCAGTCACAATGTGATTTTTCTGTTGTTTGTCATATCAGCTTCTGTGAATTGATATTAACTTTGTCGACTCACAAACTTTTGGGTACACCATATGAGGTGATAAATGGAGATTCTCTTTTTTTTTTTTTTTCTGTTAATTTTTTGAAATTTTTTACACCTATTCTGAGAAACATGCCGAAGATGTTTTGTTGGCAGGCCGTCCAAGCAATTCCTAGAAATTTCAGTGGTGCTGCTCTTGGTTTCTGTCTAACCAAGGAAATAACTGAGCAGAACCTCAGAGCTCTCAAGGGATATCCCCCCAGACCAGGAAAAGTGTTTTCAGAGTGCATATGTTATGTTAAAGCCCGAGCTCACATTCTTCACACTGACAAAAAACTGCATTGAAAGCAATATAAAATAATCTTTTGTCGTTCAATTTATCCTCAAGGGCTCAGTGCGAGGTTTATTAAAATATAATGTAATTCATTTTGTATCACATACTAGAGGCAAATCTGAGGATAGACAGAGTGCGCTGTGAGAAAATTGTGATTTGAGGAAATTGTTCGGTGTGCAGGGGAAGGAGTTTCAAGCAGTGATTAAGCATTTCATCCAGCTGGACTAGAGGTTGATCTGCTTATAGGAAAAGATTGTAAGGTAGGCAGGAGCAAGGATAGAACAAAAAGGAAAAGCATCAAGTAATGAGAAAATGTAGAAGGTAATAGAAAAAATGAGATGCTAGAGTAGCTGTAAGCTAAAATAAAAAGCTGATTGGGAAAGAGAAATGCAAGTTGAGTGTTAGAAAATGACATCTTCTAGATGCCATCAGAGGGTCATTAATATGACATTCATTTAATTTCTCCCCGCTGCTCCCCTGGCACCACGCACACTCAAAAATGCAGCTTTTTGCATCTCCACACCAAGACATGCAAAGCTCTCCCTCAAGGTGAGAGTCTGCCTAAGGCTGAACATTTTCAGTGTTGAAAGTTTGACTGTTCTCAGCAAATGTTAAAAAATTGCTAGTCTAGTTGTCAGGTTTGTGCTAGAAACAAAAATCCCATGAGAACTAGATTTTAGGGGAAAAGAATGGTGATTGTTGTTCATCAAAGTGTGGAGCTTTTAGTGAGACCTGGAAGAATTAAAAGGTGAAAGGAGGCAAATTGCGGCTGTTGCTCCCAGTGTTCACAGATCTTCCAGCAATCATTGGTGGGTAGGGAAGAAGTTGGAGCTGTTTTCTGAGGAACAGCCCAGAGAACTGCAGGACTCTTTGGGCAGTTTCTTTTCCATAAAATGGAAATAGAAAGTGAAAAGCTGGTAGTGAGGCCTTGTCTCATCTCAGGGTACCGCTGTTACTGTCCTCTAAGCCACCAGAGAATTGCTCAAGGCTTCATTTGACAGCATCTGGATGTGATGAAGTGTTTCCTCCCGCAGTGGTCACTGTGATTAATGTCCCACACTCTGGACCTTCACAGTCTGGCACTGTCCTCTGTGTTTACTGCAGCACTACCTGAGTGCAGCAAGTGCTGAATTGGGGGGTTAGGAGTCATCTTTTGGTCCCTGTGTAATTGGTGGATGCTGAGGTGCAGACTGGCCTGTAGCCATGAGCTTCCCAGCTCCCACAGGCTGCCTGAGCTCTTGGCTTCCACAAGTACCGGTCTCCACACCTCAGATTTTACATTCAGATCCTGACAGAATTGTTTCTCTTACAAGATCTTGGTAATCTCAGAACCATCAGGCTACTGTTAAAATTGAGAAAGATCCTCTTAGATTTTTTTTTTGTGCTTTTGGTTGATTGGTTGGTTTTTTCTTTCTTTCTTTCTTTTAAATTTGATGCATATTTGTGGCAGCTTCTATTATTTACTGTGAAGCCTTCCCCATAACAGACTTTGCTAAACATAAATCTGCTCAATAACCTCATACAGCCTTGCTTCAGCTCACCAGACCTTTCTGCTGGTGCTGCTCTGGCTTTTCATTTGCTGGCATGCAACAAATTCACTTCTCCCTTGGTGGAAGAGATTCCCAGCCCGTGGGGAATCGCAGATGAAAGATGTGTGCAGAAAGTGACAATTTCTATTTCTTTTTAGCATAATAGAGGTCACAACTTTCTTTTTAAGCATTCTTTCTCTGTCTGTCACCTTTCTTTGAAACATTACCCCAAAGAGTGTCTGTGTCTGCTCTTCTTATATTATCTATGTAAGTTGCTATAATTTGTTAGGCAAGGACTCAATCACTGAGCACATACCTATGCTCAGATTGCTTAATAGCAGCTCCTCTGCTGCCTGCTGTTCTGGAGATGTAGAGATGGGATTTTGGGAGGGGGTTTGGTGTTTGTGTGGCAGCCCTGGTCTCTGTGGAGAGACAGGTTCTGCTCCGTGAGGAGTTGACAATCTGAGATCGGGGGTTTAGAACTGTGGTGCTTTTATTGCTGCAAAGACATGCAGATGGTTCACAGCCTGTCACAGAGACAGAGCTGACAGCAGAAATAGAGCTGGTACCTCTTACTGGTGCTGCTCATCAAAGGAAAAACAGCAATTCATTGTAGCCCCCAGAGTGGGCAGAGATGCAAACCAATGTGGTGGTGCACAGCAAGAAAAGACAGCAGATCAGGCAGCACTGAGTTGGGAGGGAGAAATGGCTTTCAGGAAAGTTTCTCTGTCTTCATCTGAAGTGCAAGGAGCTCTTCTCTGGGTATAAACTGGAGTAGAAAAAGGGGGGTTGATAGTGCAGGGAAAGGCTCAGTCCACAGTCAGCTCTGGATGCAGGAGCAAATTGGGATGACTTCACAGAAAGGTTGGAAGGAGGAAGAGGAGAACGGCTGAAAGGGAAAGATTTTGGAGAAAACAGAAAAAAATGCACTCTGATGAAAGTTTAGAAACAGTTTTTCTTTCCTTATCTCCCCTCCTTTTGTGAAGACCCATCTTTCCAGTGACTTCCTAAATCGACCATTCCTGGTTTCTGCTCTCACACTGTCACCTCCAGCTCTCTCTCTTTCCAGACTCTTGCTGCCATTTCCAGACTCTTACTGCACTGAACTTTTACCAGTTTCACATTTCTAATGTAGTACTGGCTTTAGTGGAAGTGGCCAGAGAAAGCCAAGGATAGGAGTAAAAGGGATCTTCCTCAAACTTCATTCAGTTTCTTTGAGAGTTCCTGACAAACTTTTCAATGTGCACCAGGTTAAGAACACACAGTTTCTTGTGAAGGCTGTACAACAGTACAGAGATGTTTTTATACAGGATATTATACAGAATAATAAATGATAGTGTATCTCAATATTTCTTCATCTTCCCCTAGACCAGTCTGAGTTTAATATCAGAACCTTAAGATACTTATTGTCTTAGAAAACAGAAAGGTCATAATTTTATCATATTTGCAATATCATCTCATTGACCTGTGAGGTTTCATTGATGTCTGAAATGTAACTTTTGTACCCTGAGTGCCTTGTTTGGTGGAAAAGCACCACTCATGAGAACAGGCAACTGTTCTTTTTGCTTTTGTCATTTTCAGTGGACACTCAGCGCTTCCAGGGAGGAAAGGAAATATAATCACAAATTATAAATATACAATGTCTATATATAAATAAACAAGTGGTCCTTGAGGGAGCACAGCCCAGTACTACAAAGCAGCTGAGTCTGCATGAGCAGGTTATAAATCCCCTGGGTATAAATCATGCCTGGTGGCTCAATAAAGGCTCACACAAAGTTTTAAGTGCATTGTCCCCTGCCCATCTTTCCTGTGTCATGCTTCAAGAGGCCTTAATTCCTTAGGAAAACTGCAGCATTATAACCAAATATTTCATAGAGCAGCCACAAGGCCCCATCATTGCAGTATTGGGACTCTTTTTAGATGATTCAGTGAATTGTGAGGAAGAAATCTGACACAAGGTAAAAACATCTCTTACCCTCACCTTGGTAACTCTGCTCTGTGTCTCTTCATCTGGGGAGATGATGCACTCACCTGACCATAACTTCCATTGCACATCTCTAACCCCCAAGTTAAAGAGAAAAACAACTATTTAAGTAGGAAGGAGCTCCAAGTACACCTGGACTTCATACAACGAAAATTTTCTGAGAATGGAAATCTCCTTTCTGAATACTGCTAGGCTGTTTTATTTCTTCAGTATTTTCTCCATTAATGGTCCTACTTGGATAGGAAGGGAGCCGTCCTTGATTCCATTAATACAAAAAATTAATATTAAATAAACTACTCATTTAGGTACATAAATAGCAGTTGCTCTTTGCAGTTTTTCATCCAAGCTGCTTTTGTGGTGACTCAGGTTTCCTTTGCTCTTGCAGGTTCCTACCAGCCAAAAGAAGGAAGGTGTTTATGATGTGCCAAAAAGTCAACCTGTAAGTGTAAGTATCTCCCCTATTTATATACAGTAAAAGTGTGGTTTTTAGCTTCTGTCTAGCTTTTATTATTGTCTGTGACATTTGATACATTCCTGGTGGTGTGACTTTTGCCAGTGATACGTGATGGGTTGGTGGGATCTGTGATGTCACTTATATCCATCTCATTCATTGCTTGAACCTCCTTTCTGTCTTTTCTAACTCATTTTGAGGCAAGTCACCATTTTTAAGGGTGTTATTTGTGGTTAGGAGTTGACAGCAAGCCTTCTGCCTGTTAATGCCTGATGTGCTGCCTGGTTTAGAAAGGTTCCTCTGGTACCCAAATGTGTATTATTTCTGTAGTACTCAAGTATACAAGAAACTAAGCTTAATTCAGCTCATTTTTTTTCATTCCTGTGCTTTGCATGGGCAGGAAAATATTAAAAAATCAGGGTAATATGCTATTGTAGCCAAAAAAACACCATTCCCATTCTGTGTATTGGCATTTTGAAAAGGTGAAGCATTTATTCCCAAAATATGTGAAGAATGGTAACAAGTGTTTGAGAGAAGTGACAGATGCCTCAGAACAAGGTGTGTGTTTGCTGAAGGGTAGGTTATGCTGTTCTATATAAGTTTGTGCTATAAATGCCTCAAGAAATTGTTGAATTGCTTTGGTTACACAAAAAAATTAGTATTTCTGAGGATCTGGGTAAGAGTGGAGAAAAACCAAGGAAAAGAATTTCAGAAATATAGTGGGAGAGGCATGGGGAAGATGCCTGTGTTCACGAGAGGGAGGCTTTTTTGCACCAGGATGTGGTGATTTGCACAGCAACCAAGGTGTGGTATTAAAAAAAGAAAAATGCTGTGAAGGAGCTGGATGGGGAACTGGACTGTGACACTTCTGTGCTTTGCACAACCAAACAAACAAACCCTGCCAGAAATATTTCACCATGAGCCAGTAGGAGCACGGAGGTATCTTCATGTTGCCTGCAAAAATCTGGTGAAGTAACTCACATTGCATCCCTGATTGAGGTATTTGTGGGCACGGAGTAGCAGTTGATTTTTCACTTACTTTTCGTGTAGTTTTTCATATAGTTCAGTGGTGCAATTTTTCTGCTGTGCTTTTCCTGTGACTCTTTTATTATCCCTTCAGTGATGCTTCAATTTCACTCAGGGTACAGTGTGTAATTTAGGTTGTTGCAGTGTGGCTGGGTGTGCAGTGCTTGCAATCATGTCTGCAGACACTCTGGTACTACTCTGTCCTGCAAATAGCAGGTGTGAGAGATACAGGACTCATGGAACCTACTCTGTAATCATCAAATTCATTTAATCTGCCATCTCCATGAAGCTAGTTGCACCTTTTTTTTTTTTTTTTTTTTTTACTAGTTCGTGGTTAAATTTAAAGGGATCAAAGCTTTTTTTCTAATCAACTTCTGTACATTAATTAATGAAGAAAAGGAGAAGAGGAAGAAAGAGGTAGCTGAGATCCTGCTTCACCTTTTTCTATTAGTATGTATTAAAAGAAAAAAAAAGAGCAATAGCTCTTAAAATTAGCAATTTAATATTTCACTGCCCATCTGATTTATTGCTCACCCTTCCACATGTGAGACTCTCTGTCATTGAGACACTTGCCATAATTTTGTTTTCAATTTATAGCTGTCATTATTATATAAACCTCTAAAATTCAATCTGAGGGCAAATAATCAAGCTCTTGTACCTGGTTTAAACATGTAAGGACATTCCTTTATTAGGAGAGATCTTGCTTTCAGTAATTTCATAATGGATGAATGAAGTGAGGAACTTTTTTGTGGCTCCTGATGGGTTTCAGGCACCACGAATTCTCTCTGCTGACAATACACTGAGCTCTTAATAACAATGCAGCAAGTTTTGGTTGAATTCAGGCTGAATTGCCCACAGTCCCTGGACAGAGATGGAGTTTCCATCCTGGGATTGTTTTCCCAGGCAGGTTTATTCTCTGAACAGAAAAGTGAGGGATATTGAATTGGTCATCCAGGTGTCCTCCAGCCTTGTCTCTCTGAAGCCAGTGGAGAGAATTGGCCCCTTCTCAGCTTGGACTGGCCTTGGAACAACCTTGCTCCAGTAGGAGAATTCCCTGCCTATGGCAGGGGGTTGGAATGAAATGATCTTTAAGGCCCCTTCCAACCCAAACCATTCAGTGATTCTCTGATGCTGTGAAATTCCTCCCATCTGCACAACATGTCCCTGTCAGATGGAAATAAATGTACAACTGCACATGGCTCTTTTGTGGCTGCAGATGAATTTTACATGACCTGCAGCTATGATGGCTTCTAAACATTAGGCTTAGGTGGGGTGAGATCCACCACAGTGTAGAGGCTTGAGGGCACAATCCCCATTTCAGGGGCTGCTTTGAAACTGGGCAGTGAAATTCATACTGATTTTCAGTAAGATGCAGCTTCCAAAGGCACCAGAACCATTTGGGCAAATATTTCTCCCTGGATATGGGATCCCACTGAGGCAGAAGGTGTGAAGCATCTCCCTGGAGGAGCAGGAGAGTTCAAAATTGTGGATTCATGTACTTAACAATGCTGTGCCATTGTGTGAGGCCGTTTGTCAGCAGGTGTCAAAGTGCTTTATAGCCTGGCTCCTCATGATCTCTGATATCAAATAATGTAAATACGGAGCAAATGAGGCAGAAAGGAATGAGCCTCATCCCGGGATTGGAACGGACCCACTGAACTCAATTATCAGCAGTGGCTGCTTGCCAAGTCACTGCTCTGACATTGGGATGGAAAGATTGCTTACTCAGTGTAATTCTGGTGTTTCTCCACCTCTCTGCTGCGTCCCTTCCCAGCAAATACTGCTCTCCCATGGTTTTCCTCTGCTGGGTGTGCAGCTGAGCTCCAGAAACACACTTTCCCTGGAATTCAGTTTCCTCCCAGTACCTCTCCCTTCCTCTGTTTTGACTCACATTTCTTGAATTCATTCTTTCTCTCTGCTCTGTCCTTGGACCAATTCTCCCATTCCCCATTCACTGAGACTAGACATCAAGACAAAGAAAGCAGGCTTACCCTAAATTCTTCTGTTAAGTGGTACATGCTCCACTTAAAAATTCTAGTTCTGTGTGGGAAATTAACTGTTCTTAAAAAAGGAAAATGTTTAATGATCTCTTTTTGTCATAATTTCCCTTCGTCTCCCCATTAAACATCCACATCAAGTTCTACCTGTCACGGTGTTTTTAGTCATAAGAGTCAGACTGTAAAATACCCTTCACAGAGCCTGTCAGTCACGTCACAATAAAACCCTCTCTCCTCATCAAAATGTCTAAACTATCTGCCTAACAATTTCATGAAGGCTTTCAAACAGCTCATCTCCCTGCTGGGTAAAGATCCAAGGCATCAGAGGTGCTGCCTCACAGTGCAGGCAGGCACTGGGCTGGTGCCAGCTGTGTGGGGAATATCAAACCAGGATGCAGCACCAGGGAGGAATTCCATGTCTTAGGACATGGTGTGGGAGGAGCAGATGAAGCTGGACCTGAGCACACTCGGGTTTGGAAGGCACAAGACCTGCCTGGTGGTTGTGGTGTGTTTGGGAAAGCTCAGCTTTGATTCTGGCTGGGATTGCAGTGCCCTTCCCACATCTGGCTTCTCCCAGATGTGGCTTTGCAGAAACAACTTGCAGGCTGGTGATGTTGACTTCAGCCTCCACAGTCAGGCTTCCAGGATCAAATTCTCAGACATGAGGAGAGGAGGAGTGCACAATCCTGGTCTCTGTGCTGGGAAAACTGTCCAGTTTTATTTACATTTGCTGAAAGAGACACCTGTGTTCAAACGTCCTGACTTAGTCACACCCAATTAAACCCCATGGAGGAGGTTTAATAGTGCAGTGTGGGATGTGCATTTTTAATAGGTACAGCTACTTGTTGCAAAACTGGGAAATATATTTACTTGTTGGGACAATGTCTTGTGGCCTGGGTTGATGATTTGGTGGGCCTTTGTTTTTTAGGCAGAATCACAGAGTGAAAACCATAAAAGGGTTTGGTTTGGAAGTGACCTTAAAGATCATCTGTGTCAGCAGGGACACCTTTCACTAGACCAGGTTGCTCCAAGCCCCATTCAACCAATTTTTGGTTTGGCTCTTTTTTGAGCTATCTTTTCTGGGATATTTTCTGGTTTATTCCTTATAAAAATTTCAATGGCACAGGAGGCAGAAGCCAGGTCCTCCTCCCAGGTCCTCTCCCTAATCTTCCCAGTTCATAGCATCACCAACCTAAAGTGATGAAGTTCCTTCATGTGTGTTAAGTAAATGGTTTATGTGGAATTTAAGACTTGAGCTCAAAGTTAAAGGCATTTTAAACAAAGCTTGAAATGTTGTTTTTGCCAGGTAGAGCAGGACAATTCAGAAAGCTGCTAACCTGAATTCAGAGTCTGATTTCCAGCAATCAGATTAATCCATTGTTAATGTATAGACAAGTAAAGATAATCTGGATAGTTTCTGAGCATTGAAAGGCTGCCCATGCAAACTTCATGTTTCAGACCATCCCTGATTTTACATCTGGCCTGTCAAATAGCAGATTTTAACAGTGAAGGAATGCTGTTTCAGAGATAGGAATAAAATGTCCTAATTTCATTGTTCTTTTATGCCATATGGATATTGTGGGCTACATTTTAAGCTGATTTTAATCTGTAGGAGCTGTCCTGCCATCAGGTTTTCCATCCTGCATGGGTAATACCATTCCCTCAATGTGATCCTAAACCCTGCTCCCCCAGCAGAATGATGACCTGCTATCAAAGCTTGAAATTCACTTCCTAGTGCCATCCTTCAGGATTTTGGGATGTAATCACATCGTGTGGGGAAGCTGTAATCCAGCAGTGCTGCCCAGGATCAGTCTGTAACAAAAAAAAAAAAAAAAAAAAACAAAATTAAAAAGCCCCAAAGATGCAGGCTTTGCCTCAGTGACAGTTTTCTTGGTGGATATGGGGCACATGTGTGCTGCCATATTCAGATTTGTGTTTTTAATCCTGAACTTGGGGAATGTAAATTAATGGTGAACATTTCAGTGGTCCCTTCCAGTTATGCAACCTGTTTGCTCACATGTCTAAAGGCTTCATGTGTATTTGCATTCCTAAACTTCCCTGGGTGCCTGGGCATTTTTTTGGGTAATTTTCTGCACCTTTTGATATTCTCCAAAGTGGAGAAAAGAGTGTAGTTGAACCATAGATGGATCTCATTGATTGTGGCACAAAGTTCTGTCACATATAGTGAATTTTTGGCTTTTATTCAATATGACCCATGCAGATTTTTTTCTGATAGAAGCTGATACATTAAATTCACAGCTGCACCTTGTGTTGATTCACTACTTTGGGATTTGTTCAGAGCCTTACAGCTCAGAGTAATTTGCTAAAGCATTTATTTACAACCAGCTTTCTTAGTAGTGAAATTTGCAGCTTTACCTGGTCTGCATCACTTTACTCCTTAAATTACATCATTTGCACAATGTGGAGTTTGATTTTTGCAGATTCATTCAGTGCTACCCTACATTATTGGGTACAGAAGTACACAGGTCTTGGCTTTTTTGCCTGCTGAAACTCATGGGATTTCAAAGTTTGGAAAATACCATGATGGCCAGGTATTCAGTAGTGAAGATAGAAATAAGTTGTTTCTGAAGTTGGGTGGAGTTCCAGTCACCTGTTGTTTTGAAAAGCAGTAGATACACCTGTCAACCAGTGCCTTGCAAGTATTTTAAATAATAAATACGAGGCTGTGCCTTATTCCTTTCCACTGTTAAATTGATTCCCTGCAAGCATCCTGTCTCAGTGCAGAAGTGGAGTTGGCTCCCACATGGAAATCTGGGTTCTCATCATCTCTTGTGTCTCCCACCTGCAATTAAAGGCAGCCACCCCTTGTCCCCAGGCTGTGATGCTGACATTAAAGGGCTCATCTTCCCCTGTCCTGCCATGTGCCTGGGACCTTGGCACCAGCACCCTCTGTGCCTGGGAATTTCATTATCTTGGGAATGTGTAGCCTGGGAGCAGTGTGGGCCTGGCTCCAAGCTGGAGTCACTCTGGTGGTCTCTTGATTTATTAGAGTCTGTCAGAGAAAAGTGGTAATTGAAGCATTTTAAATACCATTTCCTATAAGAGTAAATACCCCAAGTACACAGGGAATTCAGAATTAAGTTCCTTGCAAATGAAGAGAAAATAAACAGATGAGTAAGCGTCTGTTTTGATCATATGAAGAGTTCCTTAATTTAAGGGAAGCTATCGAGCAACAGTGGAGCAATTCAATTCCCTCAACATGCCTCAGTAATCTGGGATGTCAATTATATCCCACAGTCCCAATTCTTCAGCTGTGCAGGATTGACTAACAGGATGTTTAACCAGCACATCCAGGGCTTCCCAGTCACCAAACAAAGGGAACTGGACAGCTGGGAATGCAGTGAAGCTCGAGGTTGCCCTGTAATTGGGTACATCACACCCAGGACTTGGGTTTGTGGCTTCAGGAAAATTCCCTGAAGGAGAATGGTCATGATGACTAACTCAGAGTTACCCTGTCAAACTGAAAAGAGGAACTTTAAACAGGAGAATTCCCACGTCCCATGGGATTCTGAGCACTGGAGAGCAGTGTCAGATGCCCAGAATGTCGGGATTTTGGGTAAAAATCCATCCGTGGTTTTGTGGCAGCTCATGTTGGGAATTGCCTCCATTGCTGGACATGTTCAAGGCCAGTCTGGATGGGGCTCTGAGCAGCCTGATCTGGTGGGAGGTGTCCCTGCCCATGGCAGGGGGTAGAAGTGGATGAGCTTTAAGGTCCCTTCCACCCCAAACCATTCTTGATTCCACAATGAAATGTTCACAGCAACCTTAAAATGAAAGGATTGTGCTCAGCTGTACCGCGGTAAATCTGGGATGGTGACAGCAGTCTGTAACTGGGAAAGTTCATGGCATCTGAGGATCTTTAGGATCTGCAGGAAGCTGGAGATTGCAAAGACATTGACAAGTTTTTCTTGACACACATTCTTCTGTGTATTCTTTTTAATTGGGAAGTAATTGAGCAATTCTTTGTTGAGTTCCCATGCCACTTCATTAATTCAGCAGTAGTTTTACAGGAAAACAATGTCTGTGGGATGTTTTGGGGATGTCTCAACCTATCAGACGTGGTTTGACTGATGATGGGTTTAGTCACAATGCTGACATGCTCCTTCACTGTGGTTCTAATTGGTTTTTTTAGAATGAATTGTGGTTAATTAGCAAGCTGCTTGCAGCTCATGGAGCTTGTAGCAAAATCAACAGTTGTGGGGTGAGGTGCAAACAACTGGGGCTTTGCTGAGCTGCAATAACCATTTGAACCATCAGAAAAGTTATTTGTCATAGCCAAATCTTTACATGTTCGACTGAAATAAGATAGAAAATCTTTAGTTTGACCAACCATTTGACTTGTCATTAGGCTTCCATGTAAAATCCGTGTCAGAGAGGGAATTGGAGATGCAGAGAGGCTGTGGTTGGGTGACTCCTCTTTGGTCTGCTGGCTTGTGTGGTGTAGCACTCATCCTGAGGGCAAGAAACCACGTGTAAACCCCTCTGCTTCCTTAAAGGAGTGGAATAGATAATACCCAGCTCAAAGGTTAATTAGTAATTGCTGCTTATTTGCTATATTTAGTATCATTCATACTCTTTATTCTTGTTGAGCTGTGTAGCAGAGTACAAGTTAATTACCACAGGTTTTTTTCGTGCTTTTAAGCACCATCTTTGGTCCATTCTCTGAGATTACAAAACCATGTTTTGTGAGATGCTGCTTTTATCATCTTGTTTGCAGAAGTACAGCAGTATTAACCAGGTTTTCTCATGCCATATGTCAGTGTGGATCCCTTGCTGCTGGTGAAAAACAGACTGAGTAGCAGAAGTTGGATATTCTGTCTTGGTATGTGTATGGGAGTGAAAGAAGAAGGTGCTTCACACTGGTGTCAGCACAAGAGCCCTGTTTTAGATTTCCCTCTTAAATTCTGAGCTTCTGCATTGCTTAGAAAAGATGTTTTTCAGAGGACTTGGTGATCAGAGGGAGTACTGGAGTGGATCAGTTCTATGTGGTTTATGAAAGCTGCAGCTCACTTGTCTCTTATCCTTATGGGTGCCTTCCAGCTCAGGATATTCTGTGATTACCTTTGCTTGTGCACTCTGGAGTTTTCTCCAGCTCCTGGATAATTTGTTATTTTTAGTGAATAGTAAAAAGCATCACGAGGAATTCTGCTATAGGCTTGGAGTTGTTTCAAACTGCTCCTGCCTTGCAGTGGTGCTGCTGCTTTAAGGACCAGATTTACATATTTTGTGTTTGAAAGATTTACAGGATATCTCATCTGCTTGTATAGGAAGATGGAGCTTTCCTGACAGGATTAATGTCACTGGGCTGCAAGGATTAATTGTCCTTCCTCCGCCCCAGCCTGCTCAGGAGGGGCTGGCGAGCTCCTGCTGGCTGAGCTGGAGGGGGTTTCACATCCAACACCTTAATTTTGGGAGAATTAAACCAGGGGTTTGCATCACTCTGTGGAGGAATCCTCACCTGGACAAAGAGCAGGAGTTGGAGCATCTCTCCAGGCTTCTGGTGCTGGAGGGTGGGGGGCAGAGAGGGCGGCTGTCAGAGCACAAAGTGATGAACTGCTGGCCAAAACTGGGCCCTCTGAAAGCATTCTGCTGTCATTTCAAGAGTGTTCTCACAGTCTCTGGAGTTCTTTGAGTAAATGGACACAGCTTTTCTCACTCTGTCCCCTCCTGGAGCTGGGGGAACACAGGGTTAGCTCTGAGAAGATGCAGGACTGTATCAGTTCCTGATTGTGCACAGTGACATTATGGTACTTTGGCTTTGCCTTTTCCCACTCTTTTATTTTCTCTTTTCTTCACCTCTGTGATGAGATGAGGGGGGGAAAAAAACATTCTAGGCTGTTAGTGAGATTTTTAAGTGGCATGGAATTACTGGTTTGTATGGAGCTTCTCAGTCATCTTAGACTTGATGTTGTGTCTGCAGAAATGAAGTCTCCAACACTGCAATAAATGTTACCTGAAATTTAGCCTTCTGAAGTGATAATATGTGCAATGTGTGTGGATGGCTACAGAAATGTACAGATGTGAGGGCAGTATATTCCCACATATATTTACATACAAATTATAGATTTAAATATAATGTGCATTGACTCATGTCATTTTCAAAATTGCTACAAAGAGAAAATAATTATCCTGATATGTTTACATTGATGTTATGGTTTCCCTAGTTAGAGAAATATGTGGGTTTTTTTCTGAAGATACTTGGTTTTAGAGCTTTTGTCATCCAAAACTCAATCATTCATTTTTCCCCTGAGGATGTTAAATCCCTTCTTTCACCAAGCCAGGGAAAAGTTCCATTAATGTAATCAGGATCAGAGTTCACTGGGTTTGCTTACTGCTGAATTAATAAATATTTAGGAAAATAAATAGGTGTGTCACAAGTGCTAAAATTGCTTTATGCACCAGAAGATGAGATTTAGCAGAAATGAAGTGTATGTTTGCTCCACATCCCAGCAGCATTCAGACTCACTGTTTTGACTGCCTGATTTCAGATCTGTGCTCACAGCAAGATGGAAAGGGTTTTCATTTCAATGCTGAAGTCAATAATTATGGAGGTTATCATTTTCATGCTCAGAAATTCATGTCATTTTCATAAATCATTCATCTCATTTCATAAATCATGCTTTACAGCTGGAGAATGGAAACTTATTGCTGGACATTGATGAAAATCTTGTTTCAGTCACTCAGGTAAGGTTGTGATGCTAAAAAATATTTTAAAGAAATATAGCTGAAATCATCTATAGGAATAATGCAATTGGAAAATGTTCAGCTTGGGATTAACTTCACTGGAACGTAGCTAATATCAGATGTGAATAATCTTAATGAAGCATAAGGGGTGAAATCAGTTCTGCAGTGACAGTGAAATCACAGAAATAAAAGATAAGTGCTTGGTGTCCAGGATCTCATGTGCTGCAAGCAGATAAAGGCAGCTCTGTGTCAGAGAAGATGCATTCATTTATTCAGGCTGAGAACTGAAGAAGTAGAAAAAAGACTCCTGAACCATTTGGGACTTTAAAATGCACCTCCAAGGGTTGCTGTTTAAAGCTCCAGTCAGTAAATGAAGGTGTTTTGTTCCCACTGAATTTGTGTTTACATTCTCTGATGTGGTTCTGTGGCTCCTGTTGTATATGAGGTTGATATTCTGTAAAAAAATAATTCCCCTGTAAATGTATTTCTTTTTCCTGGGGAATATTGTGAGTGAGGGTTTATTATAACAAAGTGCTGTTGAGTTTCCTATCACTCTCTCCAGCTGCCTGTTTAGAAATGTGTCTGCAGAGCTTTAACAGAATTATATCTGTGAAGAATATCCAAAGATCCATCACCTTGAAGCACTCTGAAAAGTATTACTATTCCCATTATCCAGGAGTATGGAGGCACTGGGATCTGAGTTACCACCTTTCAGATGCATGTCATATAATCCAGAGTTCAAAAGTATACTGACTATCAATTTCCAGTATTCCTGTGAAACCTATACTATTTTTTCCACAAAAAAAAAAAAAAAAGAAAGAAAGAAAGAAAGAAGTATATGAAGTATAGCTTTGCACACAGCTGTGTGTACCCTGCCCTTCCCCATCCTCCCTGGCTTGCTCATCTGCTCCCTTTTGCTCATGTAAAGGACACAAATGTTTCTTAGGAGCAAACAGTGAATAATTCCCAAGGGGGGGCAGGAGAAGGACAGATTTGGGGTGCTGCTAAACAAGCAGTTTGGAGAGGTGAGAAGAAAGTGGCTCTTGGAGTATTTCAGTGTCACCTGACATCTCTTGAGTCAGGAGTGCCTACAGGAGGCTTGAAGTGATTTCCAAATGAATGCTGCTGTTGTCATTATTCCCACTTTCCTGGGCATTTTAACAACCCTTGCCTGGTGTGTTTGTGCACACTGCAGAAGGGACTTAAGCTGGGTTTGTTGCTTGTTTGGTTTTTTTTTTCAAAAGCTACTCCTGGCAGTATTTTCCTACAGAGCATTAGAATTGGTGCACCCTGAAGAAAATGTGGCTTTCCCTCTTCTTCCTCCTCTGCATTTCCATGCAGATACTTTGAGGGATATATAAACCCATGAGAGGAAAATGCTTTGTCATAGCACTAAAGCAATGTGATCTTTTTAATATAAAACATGATGTGAGAAAATGTGAGCTAATTCATCCCTGGGTACATCATGACATGGAGCTGAGAATCAACAGAGCTTCTTAGACAAATTCCAGTTGTAACTGATTGTGGTGTTGCTTTTATGTGTGGGAATAGAGAGTGGATTGGAAAAAAAAAGTATAAACTACTGATATGTGTAGTATTACTCCTTAAGGGATGGTTTTTAATGGAAGGATAAAGGCAGGAAAAAATCTTGGGGTGATCTTGGTCTCTTGGAAGGCTGTAAAGCCTGGCCTGCCAGTTTGGTTACTGTCCAAAGCATTCAGGGGCTGCTTTTACAGGACAAGACTCAGCTGAATGTCAAACCTGTCTGTGTGACAGGAGGATCCAAGGTTTGTGTGCCTAAGATGGGGAGGAGATTCAATGATCTAAATTAAGATTTGCATTAAATCTTGTTCATAATGAGAATTGTGCCTTCCCACATTTTGTGGGTGTGAGACTGGGAAAACCAGTGATAAAGGTAGTGAGAAGAAAAAGTTCTGGGTTCTCACCAAAGTTTTCCAGTCTAACCACCCTGATAATGGTGGTGGATGGGGTTCAGATTTCCTGCAGAGCTCTGAGGGATCTGTGCTTTAACATCCCTGAACTCATTTGCAGGTGGGTGGGAGGGAGTAAGGTTGCTCTAGAACATGGAAGGAGCTTTGATTATGCAGCCACTCAAGTTGCTTCTTCTAATAAAGTGTATTTTCTCTTCTGGTCCAGTTAGCCAGGCCTGCATGGGTGACCTGTTTTGAGCTCCCAGTGAAGGGCGTCCCAAGGAAATATTTCTAACAAGAATTAAATGTACAGCCACAAACTTGCAATAACCCAGTTGTGCATCCTCCTTCAAGTCCACTTATCCAGGTCACACCTGTCCCATGGGCTAGGGAAAATCAGGCAGCACTTTAAAAGCCCTTCCCTTCTGTATCCTGCTGGCACTCCACGTGCTGCTGCCATGCTGTAAGACCTTGAAGTGAGGGTTTAGAAGAGGAGCCAGGAAAAAGAACTGGCCATAAATCATGCTTGCAGCTCACTGATGTTAAAGGCAGAGCAGTAATGCATCCAGTCCTGTTCTGGATAGTTGTTTCATGTTTTATTCATTTTTTTTCACTTTGGAGAATTCCCTGCAGAACTGTTTTATAGTGAGTTGTTGGCTGTTTGGGTCCATTAGCAGTATTAAAATCCCACAGCTTGAGCCTGTGTGCTTCCTCCATGTGGGACTTCACAGTTGAAGCCTGCAGGACTTTGGGGAAGTTTATCTTGTTTGCTGCTACCAGAGAACTTTACAAGTTGTAACTACTTAACTCATCATTTCTTCTCCTCAAAAGACAAATGGAATTTTTTTTTCTCTCTCTTTACAGGCTGTTACCCAACTAGAGCTTTTTGGGGACATGTCCACTCCTCCTGATGTAACCTCTCCCCCAGTGAGTACCCAGGGAAACTGCACTGTGTTTTTCCTGCATACTATTTTCAGCACATTTATTGAGCACATTTACAATTTGTGTCCTCAGCCATTCCAGTGAGGAGGATTTCAAAGTAGTTTTTAGGTTGCAGGAAAATAAAAGTGAAGTAAATTGAATGTGCAGTTCCTGCTTCATGACCATGTGCAAAAATACCTTTGATTTTTATTTTTCTGCTGTGGTGTTAAGTGTCACATAGGGTGCAACCTGAGCTGCAGGTCTGCTTCCCTGGTGTTTGTCAGAGGGAAACTGCACTGCAGAAGATCCAGTTACAGCCTCATATTTCATATCTCTGGGTCCACCAAGCACAGATCCCAGAACTGCTGTTAAAGGAGGGAAGTGAAGACAGAGAGAAAGGGCTGGATGTATTTTAAGGGCAAAAAATAATGTCTCAACATGTTTTTCAGCATTATAATATAACAAAAAAATTTTATATAAAGCTTTAGAGCCTTGAATTAAGCTGTAGGGAAGTGTGAATATACTGAGAAAATTCAGGTGCTGTGAGATCAGGAGCCTCAGATCTCCAGTATATTCTGGATCATGTCTGGGACTAGATGTTCAAAGCCCTTTCTGCACATCCTCAGCTTGCTCAATTGGATTTGGCTTCTTCTTTAATGTAGAGCTATGGTTCTGGTCCTGTCAGTTAATGAGAAGCAATATTTATTCAGTTTTCCATAAATCCTGTAGATATTTCATTTACCTTAACTGTTAATAATGACTTAAAAGTTAAAGCCTTGGTCACTTTCCCTTTTGTCACCTAACATCTAAAATCACAAGTCTGTATGTTCTGGAGAAAGAAATTGTGTCAGTATTTTAGTTGAGATGTATTCCAGGCACATTCCACCTTGATTTTTTTTTTCCTCTGATAGAAAGTTTCTCCATTTCTTTCTTTTTCTCCCATCCCCAGCAAATTCTAATACTTTTATTTCTATTGCTTCTTTCCTTCTACATCTTTCCATTCCTTCTTCTTTCTCATTCTTCACTCCAAACCTGGATTTTTAGAGCTCCAGGTGATGTGACAGCAGTGTGCAGCAGAAGCTGCAGCTGATGCCTCACCCTTGTGTTTTCTGCCTGTCTCCCTGCAGACTCCTGCTACTCCAGGTGATGCCTTTATCCCATCTTCATCCCAGTCACTCCCTGCTAGTACAGACATGTTTGGTTCTGTACCTTTCAGCACTGCTGCCGTACCCTCAGGTAAGGAATGCACTGGAATTAAAGCCTGGAATCAGATTTGGGGATCAGTGCCCAGCTCTGGTTTGCATTTCAGTACTTGTGGCATTGATTTTAGCAGGGTGGAAGTGGGGAAGGCTTTTGTGGTCAGTGCTTCAGGGCAAGGCAAAGCAGGGAGTACCTTAGTTTGAATTTGCCTACATTTTTTAAAGCAGAAGCCAAAAAAGTCACTGGGAGTTCAAGCATAGTTCAGCCATCTAAATGTCAGAACTTCTACGTATAGGAGAAAGAGAAAAAACAGCATTTAGTTTAAATTTTGGGGGTTCTGTGGTAGCAATGAATATCCTCTGTTGTCTCCAGTAAACAGAGGCTGAGAATTTGATTCCACTTCAAGGGTTTTCCACTTTGTCAAATCCTGGAATGTCCTCTAGATTTCCCTGGGTTCCTCCTAGGGCTCAGAATTCAAAAGCTGGGTGCATTCTGCACAGACACTGTGGTTTGATTGCTGATCTCTCCCAGTGCTCCCAGCCCCACTTAGGACAGGAGAGGAGGATGAGGAGGAGGGGGAGTGTCTTGAATCCTTCAGCAGTGTCTTTCTAATTGCTTGTCTCCTCTGATGGCACCAGGTTAGCCCCTGCACCTCGGGCAGGTTACAGAGGCAGTGAAGTGTTTGGGGGTTATGTCAGGTGGAAACCTTCTCTGCTGGGATGGGATCACATTGGGGGTGAGATCGTCTGGAGAATCCATCCTGGACATCTGCTGGAACAGAAATGTATCTGAGCTGCTGCTCCTTCCATCACTCAGGAGCTGGGTCTCTCAAAGTTCAGTTCCTTATTTTTTAATTTTATTGAGTTTTGGGCTTTTCCCTGTGCTATATAGTAGCCACCCTTATGTTTGTGATTCCAAAACAGCCCAGAGATAAAGCAAAGAGGAAAAGGTACAGGAGGACTGGGGAAACACTCAGGTTGGAAACAAGAGTTTTAAAGCTGTAGCAGTATTAAAATTGAGAGAGAAGTTACATTATGCAAAGTATAGTGGTAAGTATTGAATTTAAATGTGAAACAGCATATCTGTAAAGCACAGTACTTGTATCAGTGGAACATAGTTATGTTAGGTAGTTCAATTTGTGAAATGTTTTACAGGATTTTTTGTTTCAGAGCACTTTGTTGTTGTTGTAAATAAAAAAGCACCTGATCCTATAATTCCTACACAGTCAGACTCTTGGTAGCTTTAAAGGAGGCTTCAGGTCTGACTGGAAGCAATTATAATTTTGGTTTTAATCATTAATTTCCTCCTCAGCTGGAGGGGGTTACGTTAGCCTAATACCTGAAGCAGTTTGTTGTTAATAGGTATTTAGTGCAGCAGAAGCTCAAGATCTTTTTGATGTTCTCAAGTAATTGGGTAATAACCAAGTGTGAGGGTTTTAATCTGGAATCATCTGGGTTGGATTTTTTTTATTATTAGTAGTAGCAGCAGCATTGTGATGCAATTTGAGATGATTGCTTTGCAGAGTCCACCAGCCTGCGGTTCTGTCTGTGAGTGCTTGTGCAGGGATGTGAATTCAGGGTTCTCAGTTTTCCCTCCAAGCGTGCTGGGGTGCAGCTGTGCACGTTTCTGATTTATTGCGTCGCTTTCCCCGCGTGCTCTCCACTAAAACCTTCCCTCCCGTTTGTTCCCCCCTCCTGCTCTCTTTCTTCCCCAAAGGTTATGTTGCCATGGGAGCTGTCCTGCCCTCCTTCTGGGGACAGCAACCACTCGTTCAGCAGCAGTTGGCCATGGGTGCCCAGCCTCCAGTCGCTCAGGTGATGCAGGGAGGACAGCCCATCGCGTGGGGCCAGCCCGGCATCTTTCCTCCCACCCAGCAGCCGTGGCCGTCCGTGGCTGGCCAGTTCCAGCCCACTGCCTTCATGCCAACACAAACTGTTTTGCCTTTACAAGCAGCCATGTTTCAAGGTACCATTGCTCCTATAGCCACCGTCCCACCCACGAGCGATTCCAACAGATCGAGTCCGCAGACAGACAGGCCCAGACAGAAAATGGGAAAAGAAATGTTTAAAGATTTCCAGATGGCTCAGCCTCCACCAGTGCCATCAAGAAAACCAGATCAGCCTTCCCTCAGTTGTACCTCAGAGGCCTTCTCAAGTTACTTTAACAAAGTTGGGATGGCACAGGAAGCAGATGATTGTGATGACTTTGACATCTCTCAGTTAAATTTGACTCCTGTGACTTCCACGACACCATCCACAAATTCACGTGAGTATTTATGTGCTTTCAGCCATCCCTTTCCTCAGACATGACTGCTCCTCAAAGCACTTCTGTCTCTTTTTAAATTCCAACCCAGATACTGAGAACCTTCATGCATGCTCTGGCTTAAGAAATGTGTTCCAACCATAAAGGAAAATCCCATAGAGGAATTTCAGAGGTCATAGAAATGAACAGCCCAGGCAGCTATAGTCTGAAATTTAATTTCTAAAATTAAATGTTGTAATATTTGTTTTGTGATGGGAACATGCAAGCTGGTTGGCAGAAGCCCATAGCATTCAACCTTACAACTGGTTTCACTTATGTCCCATCCATACTTCACAGAAATTAGGGGATGGGTATTTATTTTAGTAGCTTGACATATTGGACACGTGAGGAAATTCATTGGAGAGCTGTAAAATAAGCTTATGGTGTTCATAGCATGGCAGTGGGGGACTTTCTCTTTCAGCAGATTGCTGAGAAGAGGAATTGATGGGATTCACCAGGGGTCAGTCAGAGACCTGTTTCACTTACCTGCCACGGGGCAGGCGACTCATACATTCCTAATGTAATGTCGTGGTGTCTCCCACCTTCATAAAGACTTAGGGCAGATGCAGCCAAACTTAATTTGGAAGTCACCAAATGAAATCAAACACATGGGATCGATAATGTCAACTGTGCCCAAATTTACTTCCTGCAGCTCCTTGTTGGAGAATGGTTCTTGGGAGTGGTGAAAGCTGGGGGATGTAAAAGTGTGAGCAAATTTTGTGCTGAAGTGTCTTTTTGAAGAAATCAGCAGAATAATTGTTGCTGTTGCCTTAATCCTTGTTTAGCTCCAACCCCTGCACCCAGACAGAGTTCTCCATCAAAATCATCAGCATCTCATACGAGTGACCCTGCTGCAGACGACCTCTTTGAAGAGGGGTTTGAAAGCCCAAGCAAAAGTGAGGAGCCAGAGGCTGTGAGTAGCAAGAAGGTTTCTAAATCTTCATTGTCTCCTTTTAACTAGAAAAAATAAAAGCTGATTAAATGTTGTTCTGTAGTGTCAGAAACAACTTTTCCAGTAGGGCTGGGTGGAGCTTGTGGGGGAGCTGCAGCCAGAATTCCCGTCCTGCTTTGGGTTTGACAGCTGATAGCACAGCATTCCTGCTGATGTGCACTAACACTGCATACAAGGAACCAAACTCACAGCTCATGTGTAAGGCTGTACACGTTAGATGGATCCAATCTCCTCTTTAGCACACCAGCAGTCACTTCTCTCGTGGTAAGGAGGTTTGGGGTAAAACAACAAACATGCTGAGGCTGCAGAGAAAGATGTGAGAGTTTGTGTGTTAAAAGATGATGGTTGGTGTTGTCTTGCACATTCTTGCATCCCAGTTGCTTGCCTAGCTACGTTCCTCAATGTTCTGGCCCTCAGTATGTGAATTCTTTGCCTTTATGGACCAAGGCAAGAAATGTTATCCAAGCAATGACTGTGAATCACCAGGTGTCTTAGGGAGGGAGGAGCCAAAGGCAAGAGGGGGTCAGTACAACAAAAAGTGCAAAATAACCCAAGCTTGGACTCCTTCTGTTTCACGTGGCTTTCAGGGCCTTTTGCAGTTCTGGCTGGCCCGATCCAGTACCTTCTGAAGGCTGTGGCAGCTCCTGCCTGGGCTCCAGCAGGAACTGGTGAATTCCTTTGGTGCCTGCAGCAGCCGTAGGAAACCGCTATGGCTTTGGAGAGCGGCGAGGCCTCACTCTCTGGTTTTCATGAGATAGGATGTACTTGTTATGCCCACAGCATGAAAATAACCTCGTGTTGACTTTTCACTTTCTATTGTTGAGAAAAAAAGGTGTTATGTTCTTGTATTCTAGCCTGATGGGTCTCAGGCCTCCTCCAACAGTGATCCCTTTGGTGAGCCAACTGGTGATACTATAAGTCCACAGGTCGGTAGCTAGATAGCACAGGTTGGGGTAGGTATCTGTCCTTTTTTTCTCTACACCTTGAGGTGTTCACTTACTCTTCCACCAGTGCCTGCCATTGCTTTCATGGATGCATGGTTTATTTTTTATTTTTTTCCTTTTCATCTCTTCCGTTTTACCTCTCCATCCTCCGCAGTGTATTCCTCGTGCTTGGTGGTTTGCATGGCCTTTGCCATTCACTGAGTGTTGCAGCTTATGCAAATATGTGTGTTTCGGCTGCCTGCATGCTTTAAAGAAATGTAGACTTATTTTACTTTGTGTTCAAATTCTGAGGGCAAATAGGGAAACTGAGCCATTATTAACAACGTATTAGGCAGAGCATTTTTTTAATCAAAGCCACCCTTGCCTTCAGTCAGATGTAACATATTAAATGGAATAAGACATCTTACCCATAGACATAACAATCATTAAATAAAATTATGTAATGATACATGAATGTCTCTACCCTAAATCAATGGGATAATCAGTAGAAGAAGCACATTTACTATCTGCATGTAAAAAATATTGAAATGGGTTTGTGTATTTTTATCTCTAACTGCAAATTAAAAACATCTGAAAATTATCATCATTCATATTACCATTGGCATACTGATGTTTTAAAAATTATTCATCAATGTAAGTCATTTAAACCCAGACAGACGGGAAGGAAGATCTGTTCATCCTTTGTGTTACAGAGCACGTAGAAAATGTGGCTGCCTGTGAATGTTCTGTGATTTGTTTCAATACAGTAAATATATTTTGCCAAAAAAACATTGAAGCTACAAAGTTTTATGAGTGCTGAGCGTTGTTATTCCATCCAAATACTCTCTAGTGTTGCTGTTTGAAGAATATGTTTCATTATCTTCTCCCCGTCTGCCACTCCTGCTTGGTATTGCCCAAATACATGATCTGATACGGCTTCTGTGCTCCAGCACAGAGCTCCTGGAGCAAATCCAGAGCAGTGGGAGAACCCTTCCCATTTTTGTACAGAAATTCCACTGGGTTTGCCAGTGATTTACCCATCCTCAGTTTAGTTTCAGCTCCAAATGAATGGTTTAATTAGGAGTCAGTTTACTTTGTGCATTAAATATGATTTTAAAAAATCTTACAGCAACTTAGCTTTGATCCCCTTGGGGATAATGAGGTTCTCTCTTAATAACATGTGGTGCTTTGAGGGGGCATCTCCCCCTTCTGTAGCTTCACCCCTGCTTAGCTCCTGGGGCTGCAGCAAAAGTAGCATTAAGCTTTGTGTCTCCTTGAGTCCAGGAGTGACAGTGTGAGGAGAAAGTCAAGCTGGGATGAGCTGCTCCAGCAAGAACATTCATTATTTACTCCAGTGAGAGCTGCTGCTGCAGATGGATGGTGCCACTTGATAATTTGGCTGTGCCTTTGCCTGACCTGGCCAGCACTGACATCCCCAGCTATCTCAGCTTCAGACCACTCCAAGAGTTCGTCCCTGCATCATGAAAGAGGATTTGCCCTTTATCTGAGTCCCACACTCTGGAAACCCACATACATCTGTTTATTATGGTTTATTTCAGGGTGATTCTGCAATTCAGAGCTACCAGGACAGTGTATTACCAGTGGTTGCATATGGTTTCGCTGCATTTTTTAGTTAATCCCTGTATAATTCCATGAAATATGTGCTGGGAAACGTTAACTAATGTTCCTGATGATTGTATTACATTAATTCCTGAGAGCTGTAGGCAGGAACAGGAAGCTGAACAAAAAAGAAAGCCTCTCTCCAGTGAAGTTCCACTAATATCATTGTGCCTGTGTGCAGAGCCATTCAGCAGCAGTCTGTAGGAAATCCACTTCCCAAGGCCAGCCCAGCTAATTCTGCAGCCTGGTGTCGTCAGAGCAACGGGAAGTCTAATCTCCATGGAAAATTATCAATTCAGGACTCACTGTGGAGTTGTGTATTGAGCTCTGCATTTGGAGAGAAACTTAATGGGGAGAAACATGTCGTGCAGAAGAATCACAGTCTGCATAAAAGCCACTTTTGTGGCTTAGATGGGAGATTACTTCGCTCTTTAGAACGTGGTTCTTACCCCAAGAACTGCACAGTAACAACTCAGCTGAATGGACCTCTCAGGAGAGCATTGTGTGCAGAAATGTCAAATCTCTCTGTTCCCAGATCTCTGAAATCAGCTCTGCTCATACCATATCTTTATTTATCTTGATGTATTCAGAATATCCACCCGCCTGGTTTTTTGTACCCTGATCTTTCAAGGTACCACATCAATTTGGTTTTTGATTCCTTCTGATACTCTAAATTATCATGTAGTTACTATCTTCTTTTCTCCTATTTTTCCTCTCTTCCTTTTGCAATCTTCCACTTCAGCTCTCAAAATCCTCATTCTTCCAGAAGCAGCTGTTTCTAGAAGTCACCCTTCCAGAAATAGCTATGAGCTCTTAGTAGGTAAATGTGACATTTTATGGATATATTACATTTTTGTCCTTTTATGGTTAAAGATAAGAAGCAGAAGGGCCCAACTTCCACAGGTAAAATGAGATTAATTCTTTGCAGAGCTGTTTATTGTATTTGGTTGTTTCCCCTTTGTTTATGCATGCTGTTGAGGACAGATAGTGATTTTGCAGGAGAGGTGAAGAGAATACAGAATGACTGCCACCTTCAGATTATTTATGTTTAATCCCCACTGCAGTCTTTAGATTATGTGGGGAGGAATTGTGGTGAAAGGAGAGAGAGGGAAGGAACTATTTCTTAGCTGTGATCCTACCAAATGTCTTAAACACTTCTTATTGTAGAGATTTTACTTCAAAGCAGGGAGTTTGAACAGAGGAACAAACGTAGCTCTATTGAGCTGCTGCCCAGCTCAAAACTTGCACTGGCAATCATTCATGAGAGATTCTCAAGAAACCTTCAAAACATTTGTGGCTAGAGCCTATCTCCCTGAAAAAAATTCTTCAGTTGTTCTGAGAAATGTGTGCAGACAATTAGGAGCCCTCAAAACGTGTCACACCCTTCACAATGCCATCAGCACTGTCAGGAGAGCAACAGTGCATTAGAATATTTGTCTATCAGCTTTTGGTGGTGCTTTGGTGGCCCACTGCCATCATCCATCTTGGAGCAAGTGCTGTGCTCGGTGATAAACGCTCCTAAAAATCTTACTCAGCTCCAGGATGGGCTGCTATGACTCATATTTGGGCTGGTGTTAGGAAGTGGAGAGAAAATAACAAATTATGGACAAGGCCTTGGGTTACCTGGGGGCTTAGTGAGCCTCAGAATCAAGCTGATTCTGCATCCTCCTTTTGCTTCTGCCCCTTTTCTGTTGCACCAGGATTCCAAATAGGCTCAAAATACTATAGGCTGTATTTGCAGGGCCTGTTCCAGTCTTTCACCTGGCTCAATCAGAACTGGATAAAGTTCAAAGAGAAATTCCTAATTGCAGGTGACCTGTTCTTGCTGTAAGCTGTGAAACTCATTCTCTAGCTAAAGACACAGTGCTGAGCAGGACTGGGAACCTGAGAGAAGTAGTGTTGTGTCTTTGGAAGGGGATCAAAGGCTGAGAAGTCCTGCTTCACTCCAGAGAAATCCTAAAATTAACATTTCAGCTCTCCTGCTCAGTTGGTTGTTCCTATTTCCCAGAAGTATGGAGGGGCATGAGCAGAGAAATCCAGGCTGCATTTCTGCAACTTCTTCCTCTAAACAAGAGACAGCGTTCTTTGTAGCTTGTCCAGAGCTGTGTTCTTGTTGATTTGCAACCCAACAATTCAATTTAGGGACAAGCTCTCCTCGCTTCCTCTGGGATGAAGTCATTTAAAAGTTCCCTGTTTTCTGCACGACAACTGATTTCAAAAATCTACTTGTGAAAATTTAACATCTTTGAGTCTTCTGAACAATTGGCTTCAAATTGGCCATTAGGTTCGATTGTTATGAAGGAGAATTGACAGATATGTAAATGGAAGGATATGTGGATGACAGATCTGTAGATGGAAATAATTGTGTGGCTACTGTTTTGGGAGAGGGGCCCAGAAATAATCAGTGTTTCTTGGCTGCAGTTCATTTTTATATCAGGATTAAGATATGGAGCAGGTTCATCTTTCTGAGTAGTTGTCACTGCCTTTTCATTTCATGGATGTACAGCATCCATCTTGCTACTAAAATAACAGAGATTTTTAGAATGCTAATAATTAAACTGAATAGTTGAGACTAGGAATTATTCCTAGGTAGGTTTATGTTAAGAACAGAGGCACTCTCCAGCCATAATCCTGAACTAGAAGGTTGCTGTATTTATGCAGCTAATGGAGGCTGTTAGAAAAAATAACCAAATATCAGTAAGTAATAATAAGCAATAAATAAAAACTGGCTGTTAATGGGGCATTAGGAATGACCTGTCTTACCACCAAAGATATTTAATTTCAACCCCGCTTGCCAACTTTACTCTGTCCTATCTTGCCTACGGGTCAGCATGCAAAAAACCAGAGAAGATGCTTCACATTCCCACCCCCTTCACTTGCAACCCCAGCACAAGATGCTCATTTTGTGTGGCTCTCCAGCACACTTATTTCATGAAACTCTTTATCATTTGAGCCTGCCCTTTCTGATCAGTCAGCCAGGAGTGAAAGTGGCTGCAAAGGGCATGGAAATCTGTGCAGGCCTCACCTCCTCAATTGAGAACATCTTGCCTGCAGCTCTTCACAGAGCAGGTGCTCACAGTGATCAAATAGAAATCAAGAAAAATAGTTCCTTCCTAACCCACAGTTATGTTTTGTGAGTGAGTTCAGCCCTGCAAGCCCCAGTGGGTGCTGAGTCGTTCAGGAGATGCTCTCCAGTGATTAGTTCTGCTGGGGAGCCGGTGTTAATATCTTCAAATGGGATGCAAATTTACTTCTAGTATTTGCATAATGTTATTCTAAAGCATTAGCACCCTTGTTGCCTCACACAGTAGTGGACTGCATCAGAAATGGTGTTTGCTGCTGTCTTGTCCCCCTTAAAGTGGGAAGAATAAAGTGATTTGCAGCATGAAGTATTTCTGGAATACAGCACCAAAAAAAAAAAAAAAAAAGTGTTTCCAGTTCTTCTCTTGGTTTCTCCCTGTGGGTTGATGAAAGCACATCAGAAGTGATTCTGGGCCAGTTCAGCAAGGAGAGCTCTGTAAGATTGGAGGGGTTTATGTGAATTAGAAGCTTTGTCTGCTATTTTGGTTTGTTCCTCTCTTTTTGTTCCAACAAAGACCAGTTCTTTCCTTTCCTTCCCTCTGCCTCTGTTCCTAATGCAGTGGTAGAAGTAGAAGGCAGAAAATGCTGGTGAGATGCTGTGAGAAGAGTTAATGCTCATCTGCCTTTTCATAACATGCCCTGTGACTTTTGTGTGGATTATGTAAAAAAGGGGGGTTATTTCTGCTTCCAAGACCCTCCAAAATAGTGCCTGTCACTGTGAGAGGAGCTGTCCATGAAGTCAACAGCACTCAACACTCCTTTTGCCTTTTTCCTGTGCCTTTCTGCTCTCTTTTTCCCTCTTGAGTATCCATATTTTACAGACACCATTTGCATTGTTGGGCTAAAAGCATGCTTGAATTGGCTCAAAATAATACTGGGAAACAAATCTCAGGCATTGACCAAAACCTTTTGACTGGGAAGACTGCACACAATTACTGCAATTAATTTCTCATTTAGGCATCTGAAGGGAGAAATCAACTGAAAGGAAGAAGCAAGAGCACACTTTTATGCCAAATGCTCTGGTCTGCTGGAAGAGAAATTATTCAAATCAGTGAGAAATGCAGGCCTTTGCCACATCAGGTGTTTGCACAGATAAATGTTGGGTATGAATCACAGAAGTTTCTCCCTGTAAAGGCTGTCTCATGCTTGTTGGAAGTGCTGCTGCTGATGAGGAGCTCCTCCTCCTCCTCTTCCAAGGGTGTGGAGTCCAGTGGCACCTTAGGAAACCTGTTACTTCAGCACTTCTGCATATCTGAAGGATATTTGAGGACAGCTCTAACAAGCAGACTTGACATTTTGAAAAGCTCTTTTTTTCCCTGAAGGCGTTTGAAAAACTGACATCTTTTGTTCCAAAGGGATGTTCTCCCTCCCTCTCCTTTTCTTCTCCTCCTTCCTTTTCACTTCCCTTTGCAATGACCTTAGGTTCAGCAACTGCCTGGAGAATGGCCTGGTGTGTGTCAGGTTCACACATTAATTAGTACAGATTTTCTCTGAACTAGCTGTGATAGATCATTCTGCCAGCTTCAAGCCTGCACGTGAAAATTGGCATAGGTAGACTTAACTCACAGTGTGTGAAAAGCAGTTATTTACTCTCAGTCATCTCCTTTGATTGCCTTCAGTTTTTCAAGGTCACAAAATGTATTTGCTTCTTGCTGGGGATAATTTCAGCAGCATTTATTTAATCATTCCAGAGGGTTTCTCTCATCACAGCACTGGTAGCATACTCAGAGCTCCACGTGGGCAGGGGGTGGGGAAACAGAGTCTGCAAGCTCCAGAAATGCAGCAGTTTTGGGGAATAAGAAACAACTTCCCTTGGCATGGAGGAAACAAGGATTTGTTTGGATTTGTTGTGTGTTCTTGCACTCTAAAGCTGGACAGGGCACTGGGATGGGGCAGAGCTGCAGCACTGGCACCCTGAGCACCCATGGATCCACCTTGGGGCTGTTCTCCTCATCCCCAGCATCACTTTGACAGCATCCCCTGGCAGACCTGTCTGTGCTGCTCAGTGCCCAGTGATTTGCCAGCCTTCTGGGGCTTTTTGCTCAAAAGTCAGCTCCTGCCAATGCTGCTGTGACACGAGTTGATTCTACCTTGGTTAAATTCAGTGTTGTGGCGTGGTATTTGAATATTTGTCAAGCTGTGGAGAGTTAATGCAGTGTGGCATTAATTACCCTTTCTGCCTGTCTTGTTCCTTTTTTAGATGTCATTCTTAGTTTAATAAATTAGTTTCTGGAAATGAAGTAGAGTGGATTCCAGGGTCCACGGATGGTTTGCTACCCACCTTGGCCAAGATGAGCGCAGTGTTAAGAAAGCACAGGGTGTGTCATCTATGAAGCAACAGCTGAAGAACATGGCAGCTTTTCCCCCCTCCCACATCCAGGAAATTCCCAAGAAAGTATCTGTTAACCAGTTGACATGCTTTCCTCCCAGCTTTAACAATTGTACTAATGGTTCCACAGACTCCTAATCGAACTGCACAGGGCTCCTCGTTCTTCATGGGCCACTCATGTTGTTGTTTTAAATCCCATCACAGCTTCATTAGCTCAGCTTTCCGTGGCAGTTTCTGTTTGCAAGTAGTTTTCTCCTGAGTTGTGCAAAACCCACAGTTAGGTTCTGCTGTTGTGCTGCTGGGGGAAACTCAGCCTCGTACCCGAGCTGCAGTTCCATCCTCTGAACTTCCAAACATCCAGCCCTATAAATTATCATTTAATTTCCTCATATGTCCATGTCCACCAGTGAGGGTCAGTGCATGGCCAATGCTGGAGGAGGAAATGGATAGAAGACACTCTCATTTTCTGAAATAATTCCCATTTTCTTCACCACTTAGCTGGTGTGCCACGATCGCTCAAGGCAGCACAGAAAGCAAACACTTCCCGTGGGTTTTGGCTCACAAGGTATCGCTGCTCTCAAGCAGATGTTGTAAAAATGTTCTGAAAATGCTGTCTGGAGACATCTCTACTCATTTTATTTTTGTTATCCCCAGGAAGCAGAACCTCTCTACGCGCAGATTAACAGACCTAAGAAATAGCATTGTTACAGGCTTGTGGTGCTCCAAGACTCAAACGAAACCCAACAACCTGGCGGGCCTTTGGCTTTCATGCTTTTTCCCGATTGATTTTGTCTGACAAAGGAGAGAGTTTGCCCTCCTGGACTGGCTCTGCGAGTATTCCTGATGTGTTTTTTTGGCAACCAATGGCAGATTCCTACGGCAGCACAAAACAAAAACTCTCCCCGCTTCTCATACCACGAGTGCAGCCCCGTCCCCACAAGTGGTGGGTATCCAGACTAGGAAATCCTACTCCTCAGTCTTCTTTTAAACATTTGTCACCTTCTGTGTGCCACCTATAAATAATGAGTATCTGACATTTATTGGGTGTTAGACATTCCTTTTTTTTTCTTTTCAGCAAAAAGCAGAGTCTGTATGTAGCAGTGGCATTATCATTCAACAGCCTTTGGGGCACGAGTCGGCACTTTTTATGTCATGGTGACATGTTTTTCATCTTCATTTACATCAGGCTGATCCTGACCCTTTTTTTTTTTTCCCTGTGTAGACATATTTAAACAACAACAACAAAATACTGGTGGTGTCATTTTTTTTTTCATTTTTTTTTTCTTTAATGTATTTCTTACTCTGTAGTTTTGTATGAGTATGATGTAACAGTGAAACGCCTCCAGCGGAAATGATTCCCAACTTGAAACCACAGAACAGAACTCGGTTGTTTATCCATCCTTGACTGAAAATGTTGCCAAATGGACCTTTAAGTTCTAGCACATCACGAGGAAGAAATGCTGCTTTCTGTTGGAATACTCATGTTGTGGGTAGAGAAAGGACATCGAGTCCCACTGAGGAAAGACAGAAGAGTCAGTATTTCCTAGGAAACGCTAAACAAAGTGCAGAAAAGGAATATTTTTATTTCTTCAATATCTTGCTGCTGTAATGCTATGCAGACAAGTGTTTTCTTCTCTGTGTGCCATTTTTGATGAAAAAAAGAAATCATTTGCCAAATAATACTGGTATGCTTCTGGTTTAGGAGTTTGGATGAAGCGGACTTGACAAATGGGACAAGGACGGCATGGATTTTGGAATAACAAACTGACTCTGTGATCAAAATTGTTCATCTTTATCACTTTTTGTACATCAGAAAAAAAATCAAATGGGATTTTTATTTTATAACTTGAAAAAAAAAATCTTACTGTTAAACTCTTTAAATGTTTAAGGGGAAATGGCTTTAAGGAGTTCGAATGAAAATTGCCATTTTTTTTTTGTAAATATAAATGTTATGAAAATTCTTTTACTAATGCCATTACACAGTAGAGAAGGTAGCAAGTTGCAGTGCTTGGGAGGTGTGGCAAACCCAGTTTGTGGTTCTCACATCACATATGTTTTTTCACATGCTTAACAATAATGGGCTGAAGCTCAAGTGCATTTGCCAAAAGCAGTCAGCTTGTCAGCAGCTAGTGAAATTAATGGGAACACATGATTTTATGGTCTAGCATTATCACACGGACATAATTCCACTTACAGGAGATCACTTTCCATTGACATTCCTTTGAACCTCTGCATAGAAGTCATCCAACTGTTTACACGCAGAACAAAAAGAATTTAAAACTTCCTTTTTTTACATTTATGAAGCAAAAAGTGCAGTGTTTGGGTTCATATGTTTAACACATGATTTTCATAAAGAATCTATATATTTTTGCCCTACAGAGAATTGTTATACAGGTCAAATGTGTTTTCCTGATGTTCCTATGCAGTTACAGTATATTGAATTTAGTGGTTTAACACTAAAAAGGAAAAAAAAAGAAGAAAAAAAAAACAAAAAAAGGAAAAAAGGTTAAAGAAATCAAATGATTAATCAGTTTTTAGGATTATTGTGCAGATTTTGTTTTTAAATTGACACATTAGGATTTACATTTTTGTCATGATTAAAATAGGCCTGGAGTTATAAATGTTTTACTTTCTTTCATCTCTATTATAAGCTAAAAATGGTTTAGAAGGCAGAACAACTGGGGTGGTGATTGTTGGTATGTGCAACCAAATCTCACAACACGATCCCATTCTTTTATTTTGAATTAGAGAAATTAGAGAAATGTGCGTTGCAGAATGTATGTGAATGAGAAATTATCTGTGAATAGACCTAATGAACCTGCAGAGAGGAGGATTTGATCCCCATCCACGGTCATTTGATGCTTGTTCCTTAGTCATGTGCAAACAGCTTCCTAGCAAATCTTGGTTTCCCATTGGAAGATCAAGTTTTCTAACTGGAGGAGATAATTTAAACCTTGGTGGATTGAGTGTTTCAGGATTAAAAGCAGAGGTAAAAGCATTTCTGGAGGACACTTCTGTCAGAATATTTTCCTGATTTGCACAGCGGTGCTACTTTCTTCCTCAGCAGCTTTTTTTTGGGGTTTTGTCCTGCACACGGAACCACAAACCCAGTTTTGGTTCATCACAGACATTGGAGGTTTAGTGTCATCAGTGCATTTCCAGTTTTGGGGTGAAACCCAGAGGAAAGAAGAGATTGCTGTCTCAGAGGATGCCATTTGTAGGCAGCAGATCACTCACGGATAGGTGCCGAGGGAATGAGGCTGGAATCCCGGTGTCTCTGGGCCATCACCACGGACATTTGTCTCACTTTTGCTCACGAATAAAAGCAGATTCTGGATTGTCTCGTCCTGTGATCGTCCTTGTCGTGGCTGGGATGCTGAGCTGAGAGGGCTGCAGGGCCACTGCACTGTACCAGTATTGTAGATAACTCCAATATCCAGCTTGTGCAATTGTTTAATCCCTCATCCTTCACTAGCACTAAATTCGTCACTTTAAATTTTACAAACCAGGGAACCCCACCAGCCATCCTGTTACCATCCCCCCCGTAGGTTCTTGATCTTTACCTGTCATGAAAAGATATTTTGATAGATCGTAGTCATCCGAGTGTCTGATGAAACCTTTCATCTCAATAACGTACTGGGCACCTTCTTTGCAAAAATGTTTACTCCGTGGTTTTCATTCAGTTTTATTTCTGCATTCTGACACTTATTTTTTTAATAAAGATGAGAAAGATAAAATGACTGTTGCAGTACATTTCTAAACCTACTTTAACTTTACCTCAGATAACGACCATTTGTTAACATATTATTTTTAACTTTATGTGTAATGCATTCAGCAACAACAACAGAAACCAACAAATTTTTAGAGATTTTCCATTAATTTCTGTAACACACCATGTAATACTGTTATGAATAAAAACATTAAAAAAAGGTGTCATTTCAGTAAGTTTGTTTCATAGCTTGTGCTCCTCTGGGATAATTCTGCCAGACTTAAAATGCAATGTTTGTGTCTGGCATGGCTTTTATTTTTGACAGTGGAAATACCTGAGAAAAGAAAAAATCCTCAATTTGGGGAATAACTAATCTCTAACACCAAGTGTTGCTTATCTTGCAAATGTGTAACTTGCTGATTTTAATTGCTGCCTCCACTTTTTTGGCCTCTTTTTGGGTGTTTTAGGATGAGCATCCCAAACCAGCAGGTATTTGTATCACCTCCTGCAAAATCCCACATTCCTGGGACAGCCCATGCTGTGTGATGCTCCCAAAGCTGGTTTATCTTTGTGGCATGAAAAGCTGAAATTAATTTTGCTCACTTTTTTCATTCAAGTGGGATTTGAAATTAAAGATGTGCATTTAAACATGACAGTTTTGAAAGCAGAAACCCCCCCAAATTTTCCAGTAATGTGCACAGAACTGATAATAAAGCTCAGCTGAGAAGGAATTTTCCCATTCTCTGCCAAGAGAGTAATGCAGTAAAATTTAAGAGTAAGAAAAATAATGTTTTATGTACAGGGAAAGAGAGAGGTGTGGATGTGTGCACATATATTTTATTGCATTTTTACTCCTTGATGTCTCATGCCTTCCTTGAAATGCCCAGTAGGTCATGCTGAAGCATTCCTTGCCTTTGTCAGTGAACATTGTTGAAATACTTGGATCCCACCTGAGAATTAAGGTTATTCTGCTGTGGTGAAAGCACTCCAGTGTTAATGGCATTTTGATTTGTGTGTAGGGAACTGTACCCAGGTGTCCTTGGAAGGAAGAATGCAATCTCTGGTTTTCAACCAGCTACAAAACATCAACTTTAATAAGCCACAGCTAAGAGTGTTTTTAAATTAAAATGCATTTTTACAATGGAGGCTAAATCTGGTCTTGTTGATCCTCTTCTGGTACCCTCAGGGTGAGGTTGGTTGAAAAATCAGAAAAATTTGCTCATGTTGTGTAAACTCAAAAATTCAGAATGAGCAGGTTTGAGATGTAATCTGGCAATGGTGAGGAAGAGGAATCCCAAGGAGGGAGGGAAGGACCTGTTCTGTGTGCTCAGAAGGGGTAAAAATGCATTCTTACCGTGCTGTAAATCACATTAATAGTGCTGTAACTCAGAATCTCTGTATTGTATATGAGAGTGTCCAGCTCAGACATGCCCACATCAAGAAATGGTCCCAATTTAACCAATGCTAATTAAGGCCATGATCTCCTGCAGTAATGAGAATTTCATTAGCAAATTCTGGTTTGCAGAATCAGCCTGTGGTTTTGCAGCAGTGAGAACACTGTCAGATCTCTCCTTTCCATGTCAGTGGCTTCTGGGAAAGCAGCTGCTTGTATAGACTGGGAATATGCAATTTTCACTCCCTCACACTGGATTAAAGGCAGTGTTTTCTGTGCTTTGATCTCTGCTCAGTGACAGTTGCTGCAACAGAGAAGGTAACCTCTTTCTGGCTGTTTTTTAGGTTGTGAAATATATTTTCATGCACTGTTTCCTTTTTTCTTTCTTTGCTTTCTGAAGAACTCCTTGTCCTGTCAGGTTCATATTTATTGCTTTCCTGGCAAATGCTGTTCTCAGTCAGAAGAATACCATGTCAAAGAAATGAAAGGGGATATCTGTTGGCAGTTTTCCACAGAGGTTTGAATCTGTTCTCTCCAGTTCCCTCCCTGAGCCTAGGTGGGATGCACACAGTGGAGAAGGAACACAGTGGAAGTCCATCTGGAAGTGCAGGCACAGCTCCTGGCTTCTCCCTCTGCTCCTGTTTGTGCCATCCTGGGGCTCAGCCTCCTGCCCCTGGCTCTGGGTTGGTGTTACTGCTGCAAAAGTCATGATTTGTAAGAGTATTTCTCTCCTTTTCTGAGGTCTTCCATGAATTCCTCTCACACTGATTTGCTTTTTAGGATCAGCCCCATTAAAAACCTTTATTATGTTGTTTTTAAGTACCCTAGGTAAGACTGGCATGGGGAAGAATAAAGGTATGGTTTTGGTGGGTTTTTTTCTGATTTTACTTGCTGCCTGAAACTGAATTACACATTTCAGCTCCTGACAGTGAGGAATATGGGGAGATATCCTGATAGGATTTCCTGAGTAGCTGTAACATGGCCTGTCTCTTTCTGAAATTATCCTACTGGAGGCAGGAAATATCAGGTCTATTAGTGAAACAGCTCTCCAGCTATTAGTTTTTACAGCTTTAAATAGTCTTATCTCAATGGATGTGTTTGCCCTGTGGCTCATCTATCACCCTAAAATGTTTTATCAGCACCTGAAAAAATGTCAATGAGAAGAATAGCCTCAGATGTTGCCCTTCAAGGGGCTTTTGGATACAGATTTTTTATTTTTTTTTTAAGAGTCTTTTAAGATCTGATATTATTTGCTGGCTTTTCAACCCTGTTTCATAGCTCCTGTAGCACCACTTCTATAAATACTCCTCACCAGCAAAGAATGGAAATCACAATAGATTAAAGGAAAATCAGGTTAACAGGCAGCAATCTTTGCACATTCAGCCTCAGACATTTGTGAAAATAAAGGATTAGGAAGAATTACTGCCAGGTACTAGCTGCAAAAAATAAAAAACCAACCTTTTGTGGCATCTTTGTCTTCTCTAACAGTTATTAGGGGTGTAACTCTCAATGGCAGAAGTGAGCTGTACTTGAAATGAGCAGAAGTCACCATGATGTGAGATGTTGCATTTTTTGTAAACTTTGTACTGATTATTTGACACACAGATGATGAGTACTTTTTTTTTTTTCTTTAAAAAATGCTGTTTCTAGTTTGAAAACAAGTTGGTGTGTTGGTCTGATGGAGAGGAGGTGGAGACAAGGGTTGGTACATGGAGGGGCTTTCTTTGTTTGTCTTACCCTCTTCACAGGACCTTGGAGCTTTCAGAGTAGGTGAACCTGTGCCAGATTTGGCCTCAGTCACAATAAGATATTATTTTTAGTGGATCAAAAGCCAAAAGAGGAGAATTAAGTTCAGCAAGGTGAGTTTTTTCATGTCCAGGGCCTTCCAGAGACCAGCCTCACACCAGAAAATAATAGTTTTGGTAACAGAAATGATGATGCAGTGGGGTTTGTTGTAAAAATCTGGAAGTATTCTTTGGTTGTAAATTTGACCATAATTTGCCACCTTACGCTCTTCACAATTAAAATTGGTGGGAAGTTTCCTTTTACCTTTGAATGAGTTTTTCCACAGAAGGAAACACGTTCTGAGTTCTGAAGCAGGGGATAAAACAGTTTTCTCAAAGGAGAAAAAGCATCTTTTTGAAAAATGCACTGATAATTCTGTAAACAGCTGCTTGCTGGCTCCAGTCTGATCTTCCTTTCAGCTCTGACGTGTTTCAGTTTTTCTTTTAACAGGAAACAGCCATTTCTGTTTGGTGAAACTGTAGAGGAATTATTCAGAGGGAGCAAAGGCTCCCAAACTTGGGACATGAACTCTGCAATGGATGTGTTGCACTTGCAGGCTCCATTTTCATGGTGGGCATTTGATTTTTAAGTGTGATAAATCCTAATTCAGCAAATTAGAGAGATGGTTTGGGACTTCAGCTCACCAGAAAGCCACAGTCACCAACGGAGAAGGAGCAGCAAAGGAGGAGAGGACAGCAGTGGAGAAGAGGCAACATTCCCCCTGATCCATGGACCCAAGGAAGCAGAAAATGACCTGTGCTTGCTGTCATAAATTCCATGTGTTAGACCTGCCTCCAATTAAATCAGGCTGTAAATTATCTGTAAATCCTGATGGTGCTTTTTAGTTCTCCCTGAAAAATGTGTTGAGCTGTAGGAAATTCTGTCTCCTGGGTCCCTGCTCCTGTTTTAGCTTCACTTCTGGTAATTCACCACTCCTGCTGCATGTTTATTCACCACTGAGATGTGTGTGGGGAGAGGCAGCAAAACAAAGACAAGCAGCAGAGAGAAGCTTGAAAATTCCACATGCTGGGATCGCTGTCATGGTTTGAAGTTATATCTAGAGGGTGCTCTGTGTTTGTAATCTTGGTTTATCTTTTACTGATGTTGAAATATTGGATGTGTGCTGTATTTCCCAGCCAGCAAAGGTCCTGTGGATGGAGAGGTCTTTCTGTAAGTGGGTTTTTTCTTTCATTTTGTTTTCTTTTTTGTCATGGACAAATGATTAACAACTGAATCAATTGTGCCAGAGGTTGAGCAAGCTGTATCACACAGGCACATCTTGGGTTCAGGCTGGGGCAAAGTCATTTGGAAGAAAAAAAAATCAGTCAAAAAAGGCAAACAGAAAGCTTTGCACGGCCTGAATCATCTCCCCCAACAGTTTGTCCTCAATGTCTAGAGGGCAGTTTTATCACTGTAACTCTGTTAACCCAGTAACTCTGGGTTAAAAAAGGGCTGCCTGAAATACAATCTTTTATTTGGAGCAGATTCCTACCAGGATTCAGTTAATGTGCCTCTCTCTGTTAAATTGTTATCATCAGGCTGCCAAACCAGAAAGATGTCCCAGGCAGTTGCTGATTTTGCAGGCATGTGCCTCCACAGGCAGAATAATTTCATTTGTAACTTAACTGTGACACATTAGGGTGAAGCACTCAGCCAGGTAATGGCACTGAGGTTGTTGGGTTTGTTTGTTATTAGTGACTATGAATCATTCTATGTATAGCACCCATCACTGCCATACTGAGCAAATTAAAATGTATTTACTCTTTGTACCACCAAAGCACTCAGAGATGTGTCCCAGGATGAGAGATTGTGCTGCTAAAAGCCAGAGCTGCACAAAAATATCTTCTCACAGACATTGTCCAGCAAGGGGAATGGTGGGAAAACACAATGATACTCCTCATTTCGTGCAGGAAAACACAGATTCCGAGAGCTTTGCTCTCTCTAAGATGCTTGCTGTAGGCTAAGGCTAAGAGGAAAATGAAAGGAAAGACTCTCGTGTCTCAGGAATCAAAAAGCTGTACCTGGAGGGAGAAGCAGCAGGATGTGAAGGCTCAACCAAAGAAAAACTTTCCAGGTTCTGTCTGATCTGCCTTTGAAAGCCCAGCTGAACTGATTGATGGCCACCAGCCCATGGTAAGTTCTCAGCCCAGTCAGGACCCTTTAAGAGAGAGAATGACTCGGTGTAGCAGCAAGAAAACACAGAGACAGTGCATTTGATCCCCTGACAGGTCCTGCTCTCATGGGCTCAAGACTTTGGGGATATGGAGCAGAGAACCTCTGTGGCATGGCCCAGCCAGGGCTGGGGCTCTTGTCCTCCCCAGCAGTAGGAGAGACAGGGAAGGGCTCTCTGAGGGAAATGTTTTCCCTGAGGCATGAGAATAAGAGCTTATGCCTCATGTCTGACCTTCCTCTGGAAGACAGACATGAAAAGCAGCAATAAATAAATGATTCTGCACTCTCTTCCTAGAAAGCTGACTTGAGTTTACTTATCACTTCCTCCTTGCCAAGACTCAAATATGTTTCATTTGTTGAAATATTCATTTCCCCCATCCCTTGAAAGGAGCCTTACAAAGGAAGGTGCAAATTGCTCATGGGCAGAGCAGGGAAAGCCGTGTGCTAAGCGCTGCTGTGTTTACCTTGTGAGCCTGCCAGGTGCTGGGTCATCTGCTGTTTGCAGGGTGGCAGAGCAGCTCTGCAGTTCCTCCTCTTGTGCTTGAGCCCTGTTCAAACCCCCACAGCAGGCAGGGTGAGGGTGTTGGTGGTTTGGGACCTCCAGCAGAACCTGGGAGCGATGAGCACCCAGCTGCTGCTGCTGCTGCTCTGCGCCGTGCTGGGCGCACACCCTGCTCATGGCTCTGGGTGAGTGAGAGCTTCTGGAGCCGCGTGCAGGGCATGGCAGGAGAAACCAGCAGGATCAGCACGGGCTGGGGTGTTGTAGGGGCTGTAATTGCTGTCGTGAGGGATGTCTGGGTCTCTGATGAATGGCAAAAGACGGCGTTTGGAAGTTGCGTCGGGCGGCGGCGTTTCTGCCTTCGGAGGAGAGTCCTGGTGATGAATCGGAGCTGACAAATTGCCACGCTGGTGTTGTAACATGGAATTGGTGCAGCTCCTTCCGTGCTGGCTGCCCCACAGAGGGCTGGGCACACAGGCTTGTTTCCTTCAAGTGGTGAGAATGGGGCTGGGAGCCGTTCCTTTCTCTGCTGGTGTAATGGATGTTGCTGTTCCGGAGAACTACATCTTGTAATCTTTCCAATCTAACTATATGTTTGCGCTGTTCTCTGAACTTTGAGCTTTGATTTCATGCCTCAGCAAGCTGATGAGGTTTTGTAATTCCTTTATTCAATGTGATTTTTAATATGCTATAATGGGAACCCCATGCCAAGCACTAAATCATACTTAAAGCTTCAGCTGATGCTGTTCCTTGGCAGGGTGGAAGAATTGGGAACGTCACTGTGGTAGTTTCCTTGTCAAACTGGGTATGAAAAGAAACTAATTGTCAACATTTCACTAAAGCTCCCCACTTGAAGAAGGTGCAACAAGGGAGCATTTGTCTGGGACAAGGATTTAATCAGAAATCCTGAATCCACCAAAATAGGAGGCAGCATTTTAACTGTGGCATTGTGGAAACCTTGGAGACAGCTGTCACACGAGGGAGTGAGAGTGGCTGGGGTGAGCAGTAAAGGCTCACACTTGGGGTTCAGGTTCATTACTGGGTTGAAAGGGATTAATGGGTTTATGACTCATGAACTGAGAGCAGAATCTAAGATCAGTGTCTTTGGCCAGCTTGGGGGAAAACGGGCTGCTGGGCAAAGAGAGACACTTAAGCCTGGTTTTGAGGAATGCTGAGTGCATGCCAGGGCTTTTCTTGGGACTGATGTTCATCATGGAGGTCTGTGACCTTGGGGCCACAGAGTGAGGGCAGCAGCTGGTGGTGAAGGTTTTACTGCTTGCAGAGCTTGAGGTGAAGCCCAGATTGGTGGGCTATGGGTTTAGTTTCCCATGCAGGCACTGGAGAGTGGATCAGGGTTTTACAGAATCAGGGCAGGTGGAATGAATGCCATCAGGATGAGGACTGCAATCCAGAGGCTGCCTGCAAGGTGTGGTGAGATCTAACAAGTGTTAGTTCTCTGTGGTGTGAGGTTTCACACAGGTGTAGGCTGAGGGGCCAGGTCCTCAGAGCTCACAGTGTCCCAGCCTGAAGCTCTCATGTTGTTGGACACAGTGGCCAGGAGTCCCCGAGCCCCAGAGTGGCCAGGGGCACGCACGCCCGCCCCGCGAGTGTCCCACCGCAGCCCCGCGACTGCATCCTCTCCTCCTGGTCCTCCTGGAGCAAGTGTGACCCCTGCCAGAAGAAAAGGGTGAGTGTCTGTGCTCTGGGCACCCCTGAGAAACCAGGGGCTGGGACTTCCTTTGAACCATGTCCTTTTTGTCCGTGGGGTTGGGCAAACTGAAGGGGGCTGCCGAGGAAAGCCCTGCACAGGTGGGTTTTGCTTTCAGGTGGCTTTTAGCTCTTCAGCTCACCTCCCCCAGTAACTCCAGTGCTTTCTCACTGTCCTGAGAAGGTGTAAGGCCAGGCTTTGCAGGGACTTTCCAACACAGTCCTGACTTTCCATCGTCAGTGCAAGGCACCTTCCCCACTAATGGTCCCCTGTGGGACCTGGAGACACTCGGTGCCTCTCAGGATTAAGATGCTTTTTCTTGTCTGCCAGCCAGCATTTTCCACCCGAGAAGCCCCATCAAATGAAAGTAATGATCCCAACAGCGTGAAGAGCAAAATCCCCGTTGCTAGAGAGACCTCTGCTAACAAGTTGGAGAAGCTGTTCCCAGGCTTAAGCAGAAATAACCAGTGATGGGAGTTGGGGGGGAGAGTGAAGCTTCGTATCAAAGAGTTAATCTCAGAAGCCGGGGAAAAAAGGAGGGACAACATATTGGATGGAGTAATTGACTGCTTCACAGCAGTGTTGTGGGCGGAAAAAAGCCCCTAATGATACAGAGGGGCAAGTAAATACACTGACAGAAAATAACAAGGGATGTCGTTACCAGCACTAATTGAAAGAGAGGAGATGGAACTGGATCCTTCCTTACTCTTGCAAAGTCCTGCGCTGCACTGTCAGGCTCATTTAAACAAACTGTCAAAGAAAAGCAAACTTTCCTTCATCCCTCCCGATCCTCAACCCTTCCTCAGTAAAATTAAAACTGTCGCAGATCAGAAACCTTTGAAACGAGGCAAATTACCAGCCTCACACTTGTGTGCTGACACTTTTCTCTTTTAATATGACAGAGCACGCTTAGATCAGATCCCGGCGACACAAAGTTTGTTTTTCAACCAGAGAAGCGTAAAATTCGCCATTCCTGTGCGCTTGAGTCAATATTTTCTATTTCATGGCAGTACAGATTCGCCCGCCTGGACCAGCCCTCTCAGTTCGGGGGAGAGCCCTGCGATGGCTCGGACAGGGAAGCTGAGGAGTGTGTCACACACAGTCCCTGCAGGAGCAGAGCTCGCTGTGATGGATTTGTGTGTGCAGTCACAGGTAAGGATCTGGGACTGCTGTGCTCAGGGGTCACTCCTGATGGCTCTGCGCTGAAATTTGTGCTTCTGCGGGAGTTTGCTGCCCCAGAGGGATGCCAGGATTCCACCTGGCTCCTCCGGTGCTGTGTTTGTGTCAGTGAGGCTGTTAGCCCTCTTTAGAGTCTCCAAAGAGGAAATTGTAACCTGGTTATATCAGCAGAATCTGTAGCACGAGGGACAGCAACAGGAGCTCAGCACCTGAGATGGGGCAAAGGAAAAGCCTCTGCTCTGCATCTTCCAGTGTTTTGGTGAGGCTGAAAACACTCAGTAATTGTGGACATGGGGAGGGAGAAAGAAAACAATGCCATACACAAGGCCTGCTGAAGCAGCATGTTTCTTCTCTCAAAATAAAAAAAAAATGACCAAAAACATTCTATACTTTTTTATACTTTTAATAATTGTGGGTTTTTTCCTAAGATGAGCAAGGAATTTTAAGATTATGATGCTTTTGGGTGAAACTGAGCAGATGGAATTTGGGGATGCACGCAGATAGAGACGAATTTATTTTTTTCCAGCTAGACTTGAACCATTCATTCTGGGAATTTTTTGTTTTGCTCCCAGACTCCATGTCAGGGAGTGTGATCACAGGTTGTTTCATGGGTGACTTTCCCCTTCCATCCCAGGGAGATGCATTGCACGGAGGCTGCTCTGCAATGGGGATGACGACTGTGGGGACCGGTCAGATGAGAAAAACTGCAAAAAAGTGTTCAGGAAATGTGACCAGAAGATGGAAGAGTACTGGGGAATAGAGAACCTGGCAAAAGGGTAAGGCTGTGACTTTGGTGAGATGCTCTCTTACTTCAGGCTGAGCATGATCTACTGTGCCTTCTGACAAACACTGAACGGAGGAAAGCTGGAGCAGTTGCTGCATCCAGGAGTGAGCTGGGATCCAGGAGCCTGATCCAAAGCCTGGGGGACATTGACCTGTTGGAGCAACCCCAGAGAAGGTCACCAAGTTGGTCAGAGGGATGGAGCAGCTCTGCTGAGAGGAAAGGCTGAGGGAATTGGGATGTTCAGCCTGGAGAAGAGAAGGCTCTGGGATGACCCCATTGCAGCCTTTCACCTGAAGGAGTGAAGAAGGATGGAGAGAGGTGATTTACAAGGGACAGGACCAGGGGGAATGGCTTCCCTTTGCCAGAGGACAGGGTTAGATGGGCTATTGGGAATAAATTCACTCCTGTGAGGGTGGTGAGGCCCTGGCACAGGTTGCCCAGAGAAGCTGTGGCTGCCCCTGGATCCCTGGAAGTGTCCCAGTCCAGGCTGGACAGGGCTTGGAGCAGCCTGGAGCAGTGGGAGGTGTCCCTGCCCTGGCAGGGGGTGGGACTAAATGACCCCTAAAGGTCCCTCCTAACCCAAATCATTCCATGAATCCTTGGGTTTGTATTCTTACACCCTGTACTGGTTTGGTGGGGAGGGGGAAAGGTGTTCAAGTTCCTTTGATTTCTTCCATGACATTGAGAGGTGGTGGAAGTTTTGTGCTTTGTGTGAGTGGGGTAGGGTAAACCTGCATATTAGCAGCTCTGTGGGGATTAAAATCTAAGTCTGAATTGATTCAACCTTTGCAGGCTAAGATTGTGACAACTTTCTATAAGATCAGACTGTGTGAAAAGAGGGGTTTTTTTCTTGCTCTGCAGGGAAAAAATTGCTTTTTACATTAAAAAAAAAAAAGAAAAAGGAAAATCATATTGCAAGGAAAAAAAATAATTTTCTCATTATCCTCTGGAGATATGGCTTCTGCACATGTCATTGCTAATGCTTTGTACTTCTGAGTTTAATCAAAATTAAAAATAATGTTGGACAATTATAGGAACATGCTTCTCATCTCTTTGAAGCTACAATTGCTCAGTAATTTGCTTTTAGTGGACTTCCCTTTTTTCCCAGATTGTTCCAAAATTCGAGTTAATTTTTTTACAGCTTCAGTGTCATTATCATGCAAGCCTCTCTCCCCAAAACCAGGAGAGGCAGGTGCAACAGAGTCCTGGAGCAATGAGAGTTTTTTTGATGGGTTTTTTTGGATGAAGTTTCACCCCACCAGCAGCAATGGGAAAAGCCAGTGATGGGGTTTGATCTCCTCATCTCCACAGACTGCAGTGCTGCATCCTCTCTGAGAGCAGACAGGTTAAGGTTTCTGTCCACCATCCACTGAAATCAAAGGAAAACTCCCTATGCTTTCAAGGATTAGTTGAGCTCTTGCTTGAGTGTCTCTTTTCTTGTTCCCCAACAATTTTTACTGTGATCTACTGACCTCTGGTTGCCCCTGGGCCAAGCTGGCAAAGATTTTGGCTGATAAACCAGAATGAAGAAGTGGGAATTAAAAATCAGTCTGGGTTGATGGCATGGATTGGCAAAGCTGGCTTTGAAGGTGCTGATGGTGCTGTGGATATTTGGGGGGCTCAGGGGGAGCAGCCTGGTGGGGTGAGAGTTTGGCTGATCCAGTTTGTTCTGCTCTTCCTGGAGAGTTCCAGTAAAGGCCAGGAAGCTGCCAGTGCTGGTGTGGTGGCAGTAACACTGGTGTCATTCACAGCTGTGGGATGAGAATTGGGATTTATGTTCATCAAGTGTCAAAATTCAACTCTGTCTTTTGCTTTCTCCTTGGTCAGGTCCTTCTGCAGCACCTGGGTTGGCTGGGCAGTGAAAGAGGCCAAGCTTTCTTTTGGGGTTTCAGAATAAAGAAGTGGGAAACAGAGAGCCTGTGGCCAAATAAAACAATCTTTTGCCTCTCTCAGCCAAGACATGCAGCTCTGAATTGATGGTACCATAAAACACTGCTGTTCTGCTTCACCTACAGGTTGAATGTCTTCACCAACAGCTTGGAGGGGTTGGTCCTTGATCACAGGTACTATGCTGGGGGGTGCTCTCCCCATTTCATCACAGACACCAGGTTCAGGAAGCCCTACAACGTGGAAAGCTACACGCCAGAGGTGCGTGCCAGATGTGCCTGCAAATGTACCTGCACACACATATGCCTGTGGATTTAGTGCCCAAAGCTTCATTGCTGGGTCATTTTGGAAAAAAACCCACAAAATTCTTGACACCCAATAGGATCAGGCTGATTTTTACCCTATTCTAGAACATCCTCATAGCCCACCCACTCCACAATGTTGAACAAACCACAGGCTTTGTGTGAAAACTTGCTCCTGTCTTGCATCAAAGCTGTATTTCAAATGTCATATATTTGACCTTAGTGCTTCTGATGGCATGATGTTTTTGAGTGTTGCCCACTAGGAAACCTTTTCTTTTTAGAATTTGTACTTTAATTGATGCCTGTGTTTAAGATTCCACCTTCTTTGCATGAGATTGACATATTAAGTGAAAGCCTGAGGACCTTGCAGCATGGAGGAGATAGGAGCTTTCCTGCTGCTGTAAATCAAGTATTCTTGAAGTACCTGTGTTAATAATAATAGTGCTTTGCAATTATACAAAGCTTTTCATCTTCAAAGTGCAAGCATTAATTCACAAGTATATTTGTGTCTGCATTCCTTCCCCACGCTTCAGGTGTACAATCGCTGTGCAGGAAATGAGACGTGTTGTTTTTCCTTTCTGTTTAGACCAAAGGCAAATATGAATTTACAATGACTGAATATGACTCCTACTCAAATTATGAAAGCACTGTCCTGAAGGCAAAAGCTACGCAGTCAAGCTTCGGCGTCGGTATAAAAATACCAAAAGTGTTTGAACTTGGTTACAATTCAAATGACATGAGGTTCAAGAAGTTCATGCAGAGGATGAAAAGATTTTCTTCAAGTGTAAGCACTGCTCCACTTAATTCCCTGCTAATGTGTTCCTTGTAAGAGTGTGTGTGTGTGTTGGTTTGAGGCTCCTCCTCAGGTCAGCAGCCAGGACTGGGATAAATCCCCAGCTGGATTCTGCCATTTGTTCCAGTCTTGACTACCCCCACGGTGCTTTCCTTTGTGTTTGCAGCATCCAGGAGCTTTTCCATTCAGCTCTCAGCCAGGATCTGGGCTGCTTGGCCTTTGAAATCAGCCACAACTTGTTGAGAGGACTCAGTGATGCTTGAGGGTCCCTTCCAGCTGTGGAAATTCTCTGATTCTCAGTCTGCTCTGTCCACTGCCCTGCTGGGCATCCACCTTTGAATGCTTGTAGTGGAAGATTGAAACTGAAAAGCCTGTTCAGCTTGAATCTGTAACTCCTACGACTGCCATCATTTGTTTTCTCTTTTTTTTTCATTTTTTACTGCCATAAACAAAGGCAGCTCACATCAGTGGTGTAATAGTGTCACCAATCTGTGTCTCCTTTCAGTGTAAAGTGTACTCAGGAATGGCAAAGTATTCCTTGCATTTGCTTCCTGCAAAGTGGAATTTCTCACAACAAGATCAGAGGCTGATGAGAAGCATTTGCAACAGATACCCACAAAGAAACCAAATATGAAGTCCTGATTTTATTATTTAAGCTGCAGCATTCTATACTGATCCCTCCCTGACGTGCTTGTCCTGCTGGCCCAGACAACTGAACACTAAATCCTTTGAACATAATGGAAGACATTTTCTCTTCCAGACTTTGATGCCAGAAAGGGGAGAGAGAAAAAAAAATAAATCCATGTTTAAATATCTACAGAGAACCATATAAGTAGGTGTGTGAGAGAGAGTGTTTGTGTTTTCCTTCCTTTCAGTTTTGATAAGCCTGTGAAATATAAATCTGGCTCAACCAGAGAATGACCATTTCCTGTAGAAATCCTGATTTCTGATGTCAGAATTCTTGAGGAGAGAGCTTGTGAGAGATGAAGTTTCATTAGGGGTGGAGCAGTCCTGCAGGATGATGAGGTGTCCTTGCATTCTGGATGTGCCCCAGCAGAACCTGGGCCCTGCCTTGTGCTGTGTCCCAGTCACGGCCTGACTCTCAGGAACTTTTACTACTGAAAGTTTGGCTTTTGCAAAAAAACAGGAGATGAAAAATAGTTAGGAGATTTCCAGTTATAAGATTCCCAGCTGGAAAATGTGAAATCAATAAATCCCAACCAGCGCTGATGGTTTAACGGCAAATAACGAATTCCCGTTCTCCTGACAATGACCTCCCTGCTCCTCCTGGGTTCTCCTGCCTTCCCTGCAGTCCAGCAAGTTCCTCCACGCCCGTTCTGAGCTGGCTGTTGCCGTTTACAAGCTGAAGCCCCGGGCCCTGATGCTGCACCACGAGTTCCTGCGGCGGCTGCGGCAGCTCCCGGCGGAGTACGGCTACGGGGAGTACCGGGAGCTCCTGCGGGACTTCGGGACACACTTCATCCAGGAGGCCACTCTCGGGGGCATCTATGAGTACACCTTGGTCCTGAACAGCCACGAGCTCCACAAGGCAGGTGTGTGCAGCTGAGGTGGGGAGGGAGCTCTGGAGGGATGGGAGCCTCCTGGAGCCGGGTCTCACCAGCTCTCGGGGGTCTGTTTCACACCCAAGGTGGCTCAGCTGCCTTTGGAGGCACAAAAATCAGCAGGATGGCTTCTGCTGCGGTGCTGGAAGCAAAAAGGTTTAACAAAAGGCAAAATAAGAAACTCTTTACAGGGGAAAAATCAATCCAGGTGCAAGAGGTTCTTGCCCTTGGTAAAACAGCTCACAAAAGCCATTGGTTTCTGAGTTCTCTTCTTTTTCTATTTTTTTTTGCCTAGATGGGACTTTTTGGCTCCTGTCCAATTAGCTATCCTTAAGTTTGAGGTGAAGCCCCCCAAGCCTGTGAGATGCCTTTTTCACCTAATTGAGGAGAGAAACTTCTGGGCTTGTTTCCTTTTTAAGGGGACAAAGATAGTTTTGTCACTCCGTGAACAGGAGACACATTCCTACACTTTGGGTCCGGATTTTGGGTGGGAAAACCTCTGAGCAGGGATTGCTCAGGTCTGAGAGGGAGAGGGAGATGATTGGAGAAGGGCTCAACAGTACCTCAAAGAAACCCTGCAGGAAATGTGGGAGCAGAGGTGCTCCTTGGCAGTGAATAAAGAGGTTTTCAAAGCATGCTCAGCGTCAGGGGCTGGGTTTAGTTCCCAGAGCCCTGTGGCAAGCATTTTAGACAACACGTTTTAGAGGCTGACAAGATGTTGAGATGAATGAGAATCGTGGATCTTAACACTTCTGTTAGCTTTGAAAAGCTTCACCCAAGTTCTTTTTCCACTGCCTTTCAAATGGCAGTCTTGGAACACCTTTAGCCTCGAGAGCTTTTCCAGCATGTAGGAAACAGTAAATAATTTGCTGGGTGACTCCTGTGCCTGACATTGCTCCTGCTCTTTGGCTCTGGCTCCCTTTGTTGTGAGAAATGATGATTGTTGTGTAGGACAGAGTGAGCAGTGTGACATTAATCAATAGCTGCACTCTCAATTATTTATTCATTGGCAGGGGAGTGGGGAACTGCCTCTGCTGTCTGTTTGCAGAGGCATTTACTGGGCTCTGCTTTGTGTAATACTCTGCCTGTTTGTTCTTCTGCTGTGTGGGAAGTTCCTTACCCTGGAGTCAGAGAGAAGGACAGAATTTAGATTCACATTTCAGGTATTCAAATTCTAGCAGAGTTTCCCAATTTCTCAGCTGTTGCTGCGGGCCCATCACAAGCCATGTTTGTTTGTTTGTATTATTGTTTGCATCAAAATGCTCAGTGTCTGCCCCCCAGATCAGGATCCTGCAGCAATAACAACATTTCACACAAGTGCTGGACTGGGCTGTAAGTTCTCAGCAGGGTTTTGCAGGTCCAGTCTGAGCATTCAGGTTTTCCCCTTCAAATCCCTCATTATATTTGTGCTGGAACTGAAATTTTCTTTTGCAGATCTGGTACCCCAGTCTGTGTGACGTGGTTGGTGCTTGCTCTGCTCTCACACAGAATCCAATCTGCCACATCTTAGAATCATGGAATCCTTCAGGCTGGAAAAGCTCTCTAAGATCAGGGAGCCCAGCTGTTCCCCCAGCACTGCCAAGGCCACCACTGAACCATGTCCCCACGGTGCCACATCCACACGTCCCATGAATCCCTCTGGGATTGGTGACTCCACCTTGCCCTGGGAACCTCTTCCAGGGCTTGATAACCCTTTTGGTGAAGAAATGTTTCCTGGTATCCAATCCAAATTTCCAGGTAGCACTTAAGGCTCTTCTGGAAGCAGAGAATTGGAGATGTGAGCTGGTAAAAGGAGGAAAAGCTATTTCATCTATTCCTCCTAAAGGAATTCTGGGGATGGGGAGGGTGGTGGGCAGTCTGTGCTTAGACATCCTCTGGTTTCCTACCCAGCCCAGCTGGGTGGGTGACTAAAATCCTCCTCTTCCAGCATTCACCTTGCATTTCCACTTGGCTTCTGACTTCTGTAAAACATAGAGATTTCATTTCATATAGTTCTGTTAAGTAACAAAAAAAACCCCTAAAAAATAACCTTCTTCATCATATCTTTCTTTTCTTTTCCTAAAGCAAAAATACTTATAAATCTCATTTTCTGTGTACGTGGACATAAAACATGAAATAATTGTATTAAAACGTTACCATTTTTGTGCATTTGAGGTTATTCTCTGAGTGATGTCCAGAAATGTGCACAGAAGGGCTTTAACATTGCTGTGAATTTTGGTGCATTGTCTCTGGGGCTCGGCGTGGATTCAGCTGGCTGTAAAGCCCTTTTGAAAGAGATTGGAGGTGAGCACGAAACACTTCTGCCATGTCATTTCTTTGTCATAGTGAAAGGGAGGTTTTGTCATCTTGCCTGCCTGAAATATTTCCCCACTCCCTCACAGCCACTTTTGAGTCTGCTGGCCAGCCCCAGCCTGGCTTGACAGAGGGGGAAGCACCTCAGAGCTTGGGGTCCTTCCAAGATTTTCTGTGCAGAGAGTAAATACCTGCTCAGCATCCCGAGGAGATGCTCTGTGTTAAGTATCAACCCCCCTCTCTCTGCAGGCCTCTTTTTGCATCCTGGTGGGGGAAACAGGGAGGTGATGGTGCTGTGGGAGGCTCTGGGGTGTGCACAGGAGGAGTGTGCAGCTGGAAATGCGTGGGGGAGAACAGGGAATATTCCTGGTGGCGAGGAGCATGGGGCTGTGGAAGGACCCGTGAGCTTCAAACCATGGGGAAGGAATTTAGGGGAGGGATGCAGGGTGCAGGATGGGGGATTCCTGCAGGGGAGCAGGAGGGACACAGGACACACTGTGCAGGAAAGCAGGTGAGCAGCACCTGTGTCCTTTGTCCTGTGCCCTCGGGGTGGGAGCGGTTTGGGTGCCAGTGATAAGGGCAGCTCACAAAGGCACAGCCTGGGCACTTCCCCGAGTGCATCCTTGCAGACAGCACTGCCAGGAAGCAGTTTGTGGAGGATTTCCAGGTGCTGGTGCGTGGAGGAGCGAGTGAAGCCATCACCACCCTGGCCCAAAAGGAGCTGCCCACGGCCCAGCTGATGCAGCAGTGGGGAGATGCTGTGCAGTACAACCCTGAGATCATCAAGCTGAAGGTACTGCCCCCTGCCCTTCCTCCAGCTCCAGCTGAGCTCCTTGGGGAGCTCTGGCTTCAAATAAACAGGATTTAGGGAAAAAAAAGGAAAAAAAAAACCAAAACAGGAATAACAGACTGTGGTGGTGTTTGTGGGTCCCCAGGATGAGGGAAGACATGAGAATCTTGACTCCATGTTTCAGAAGGCTGATTTGTTATTTTATTTTATTTTATGATATGATATGATATGATATAATATAATATAAATAATGATTATATATTATATAAAATATTATATAAATATATTATATATTATATATTATATATTATATAATATAATAGATATAATATATTATAATAATATATAGAATATAATTTAATATATAATATAATATAATATAATATAATATAATATAATATAATATAATATAATATAATATAATATAATATATAATTATTATATACTATCTAAAATATTATAAAAATATATTACAGATAATATAGAATATATAATATATAATATGTTATATATTATATATTATATATTATATATTATATTATATTATATTATATTATATTATATTATATTATATTATATTATATTATATTATATTGATATTGATATTAAAAATTCTATACTAAAACTATACTAAAGAAAGAAAAAGGAGATTATCAGAAGGCTAGAAAGGAAATAATAATAAAATCTTGTGACTGAACAGAGTGTCTGACACAGCTGGACCAGGATTGGTCATCAAGTAAAAACATTCTACACTAAACCAATCAAAATTGCAGCTGTAACCATCTCCAGACTGCATCCCACAGCCATCAAATGGTTATTGTTTACATTTCTTTTCTGAGGGTTCTCAGCTTCTCAAAAGAAAAATCCTGGTAAAAGGATTTTCATGAAACATGTCAGTGAGAACAGACCTTGTTGTACAGCTTCTGTAAGTGAGCACTCAGAAAGGCAGAGGTGGGATGCTTTAAAGGGACTGTGGTTGGAAATACACAAAGTAAACAGCTTTGACCCTTTAACTGGGCTGTGCAGGTGTCATTTCTCAGTGCCTGCCAGCCAATTCAGATCATCTTCTCTTTTACCAATGTCTAACTTACCAAAAGTTGTACCTGGCAGCATGTATTTTATAAGGACTTCCCTTTTCCTTGATCTTTATCAGCTTCTGGGAGCACCAGTGACCATTTTTGGAGGTGCATTTTCATTGTGCATGCCTGGATGTTTGTGCAGCTTAGCTGAACCTTAAAAACAGGAGTTAGGCTTTGAAGAGTCAAGAATTTTTGATCCCTGGAGAGTTTAAAAATGCAAAAAAAGCAAGAAGAAGTGTGCAGCAATTCTGCCTCATCATCTGTAATGTCAAAATGAGTGAATAGTACAAAGGTGCAAGAGAACATCCTTTTAAACAGGAGTTTGGACTGGTAGGGGTGGAAGCTGATTTATAGTTGCTTTTCATTGTAAAATTTAATTTTAGGCAAAAATCTTTACATTTGTAAAAAGGGGGGGTGGTTCTCAAGAAAGAGGAATTCTAAAAAGGTGAAGCAAGCAAAAATCAGTAATTTGGAAATACAACCAGTGTCCATCTGGCACCTTCCAAAAATGCACTGGGAGGTCTCAGGGCAGGAGACAAGAGAAATGCAGCCCTCTGCACCAAATCTCCCCCCCCAGAAAATCCTCCCACGAGGAGCTGAGGTGTTCTTTGTCTTGCCTGGCATCACTGACCAGGCTGCCCAGTGAAAAACCTCAGGCAGATGTAATTTGGATTTGGTATCTTCATTTCCATACCAATATCCCTGTGGGGCTGGAAGATCAAAAGTACCAGTGGAGTGTGACTAAATGTCAGCCCAGGAATGCTTAGTTAGGGAAAACTAAAGCAAATCAGTTCATAAATCATCTGCTGGAGGGACTTGGCAGGTCACTCTTAGTGTATTTCCTCATTTGTATGGTCTGAATTCAAAAAGCAAAGTATGGATCACAGATAATTGATGAAGAGTGGATGTAGAGCAGCAGGAAATGAGGATTTTTTTTTTTTTTTATTGGAACATTCTTTAGTTCTCGTAGTTGGAGCCTGTGTTGGCAGGAGGGTGATCTTTCATGCTTCCTGTGTGTGGGCAGCATCCCTGCAGGGAGGATGGGAATTTGGGATGGATCCTCTGATGGCACATGGAATTGTCATCCCACAGGCAGCAATGGGTGACTGGCAGTATTGGCACCCCCTTGTTCTCAGGAGGAAAATAAATGAGTGAGCCAAAGTCCCCTTGGTCCTGCACACCCACTGTGCTGTGCACACCCTTGTCTTCTCTCCCTGACCCCATCTGCAGATGGAGATCAAATCCTTTTCCTTCTGGAAGGCAGTGACACCCTTATCTGGGCTCCATAAGGAGAAAAACCTGCCTTGAGATGCAGGAGTGGAGAAGGTGGAAATGCTGGTGTGAATCCCTGTGACTGGTGCCTCTGCCTGTGCTGGGGGGCTGTAGGAGGAGGTTTTTGTGGATGGTGTTTAGGGGATGTTTTTAAAATCAGAGCTCACTCAGAAAGTGTGAGTTTGGGCAAATCTGATCTAAAAATGTCTGTACCAGAAAAATGGATGAGAAAGGACTTAATGAAATTCCTGTGCAACTGAGCCTGTTTCTTACCCAACAGGTTGGCTGCTCTATTTTGTTACACAAAAAGTTTTGTTACTCACCTGGTGTTGGAAACCAAGGGAAGCATCCCTGGGAGTGTTCCTGACATTGTGGCCTGGTTGTTCACAAGGTTTTAGCAAATAGCAACGGGAAATCTGGAGTTTGTGCCACACAGCCTCCATTTCCCCCTCAACTGTGCCACCACCCAGCCTTGGGATGCTCATGGGAGCTAATGCATGGGAATTAACTGGGGATTAATGCAGTTTCTCCTCTCCCTTTAGGCAGAGCCACTGTATGAGCTGGTGACTCCCTCTGACGTGGCTGATTCCATGAAAATCAAGGAGAATCTGCGCCGGGCTCTGGATGAGTTCCAGCTGGAGAGCAGCTCCTGCCGCTGTGCTCCGTGCCAGGGGAATGGCATCCCCTTCCTGAGAGGTACAGGGGGCCTGCTCCTCATTCCCACCCTCTTGACTGAATTCACAGAATTCACAGAATCACAGAATCACTGGGTTGGAAGAGACCTCCAAGATCATCGAGTCCAGCCCAGCCCCAACATCCCAACTCAGCCCTGGCACCCAGTGCCACATCCAGGCTGTGTTAAACACCCCCAGGGGTGGGGACTGCACCACCTCCCTGGGCAGAACATTCCAGAACTTTAATAAGATAAAGAATCCCAGAATTAATTCCAGCCTTTGTTTCCCTTGGCACAGCTGGAGACTGTGTCCTGTATCCTGTCAGTGCTGCCTGGTGAAAGAGCCCAACCCCACCTGAGCACAGCCTCCTTTCAGGGGGCTGTGGAGAGTCATTAGTTGGGAATTTGTGGGGAGCATGTGTCAAGCAAGTTGCTCTTTAGTTTTTCCTGTCATTTCTTTATCAGGGAATTACTCTGTGTTTTTAAAGTTGCTGTGTTTGTAGATTCCTGGTAAGTAAAGACAGTAAAGCCAAGGGATGTGTCTTTGTCATGGGAGTGACCATTATCTGTATCAGTTTAAAGAAGAATTTGTTACTTCACAGTTATGCATTTAAAAAAAAAAATCCTTGACATTTTTAAGTCTCCTCCTTTTGATTTTAAGATTGCTTCCATCCTCCTGGAGAAGTGACTACTGTCTCAGCATTAATTAGTGTTTGTAAAAGGGTTTTGAAGATGAAAAGCCCCGTATAAGTGCCAAGCACAGTGATCACCACCACCACCTCCCCCTGTTTCTGATAGAAGCTGTCCTCCTCTGCAAGCAAGCTGTGATTTAAAAAATGAAGGGGAAAAATAAATTGAATGAAAACTGCTCTGCCTAAACAAGAGATATATGATGTGATGAGAGCCTCTAACAAAGGGACCGTTTTGTCAAGTGCCTAATTCCAATCTGCATCTGCAAAAGTCCTGATGAGAATTGTTATCATCAAATTGTATCTAATGCAGAAATGATCACTTCAGGTACCAGCAGCTGATTGTAGCACTTCAAGCATTTGTCTCATGGTGACCTTTGTTTAAATAACTTTGTAGGAGCTGAGTCCAGGTTAGTATTTGATTGAGGAGCTCCTCAGCAAAGGTTTTAAATGACCATGTATTTTCCTGAGTGGGATATTGGGCTTTTCCTCTGCCACAAAGCCAAGTTAGGGTATTCCTGTCCTGGTTGCTCTTTCTTGGTGCTGCAGTTTGATCTTTATCACTTTATCAAGAGCTCTCTGCACCTGCAGTGCTGTGTCCAGGTCTGAAACCCCAAATACTAAAAGGAGCTGCTGGAATGAGTCCAGAGGAGGCCAGGGGGAAGGCAGGATTAGATGAGGAGTTGGGAAGGAATTGCTGGCTGTGAGGGTGGGCAGGCCCTGGCACAGGGTGCCCAGAGCAGCTGTGGCTGCCCCTGGATCCCTGGCAGTGCCCAAGGCCAGGCTGGACAGGGCTGGGAGCAGCCTGGGACAGTGGGAGGTGTCCCTGCCAGGGCAGGGGTGGGATGAGAAGAGCTTTAGGGTCCCTCCCAACCCAAACCATTCCAGAACTCTGTGATCTCTTTGGCAGAGGAGCAGGAGGACTCTGTGGTCCCCTGGCTTGTGGAATTGCAACAGTGAGTCTGAGGTTGAGCTGCAGGGCAGGAACAAATGTCTGGGGAGGTGAGAGTGGGTGCAGGGCAGTGACAGCCCCCCTGTTTATTGCTATTGATCCCTTCAGCACTGGAGAAAAATGATGCCATTTCACCCACTGTCCCTTGCTGCCAGAAGATGAAGTGCTGGGGAGCAGTGGCTGCCTGCTGGGAAGTGTGGCTCCAGGTGTGTAATCCCCCCCATCTGTGCTGTGCTTGCTTCCAGGAGCAGAGTGTGAGTGCCTGTGTCCCCTGGGCGCCAGCGGCACCGCCTGTGAGAGCAGCAGGAGCAAAGGTGAGGAGACAGCCCCAGCTGTGCCAGGGGTGCCAGGGTGATGGATGGGGACTGCTGCCAGCCCTGCCTGTCCCCAGTCTGCCCAGCCCTGCCTGTCCCAGTCTGCCCAGCCCTGTCTGTCCCAGTCTGCCCAGCCCTGGATGTTCCCAGTCTGCCCATCCCTGCCTGTCCCCAGTCTGCCTAGCCCTGGCTGTCCCAGTCTGCCCAGCCCTGCCTGTCCCAGTCTGCCCAGCCCTGGATGTCCCCAGTCTGCCCAGCCCTGCCTGTCCCAGTCTGCCAGCCCTGGCTGTCCCCAGTCTGCCAGCCCTGCCTGTCCCAGCCTGCCCAGCCCTGCCTGTCCCAGTCTGCCAGCCCTGGCTGTCCCCAGCCTGCCCAGCCCTGGCTGTCCCCAGCCTGCCCATCCCTGCCTGTCCCAGTCTGCCAGCCCTGGCTGTCCCCAGTCTGCCCAGCCCTTGCTGTCCCAGTCTGCCCAGCCCTGCCTGTCCCCAGTCTGCCCAGCCCTTGCTGTCCCAGTCTGCCCAGCCCTGCCTGTCCCAGCCTGCCCAGCCCTGCCTGTCCCAGTCTGCCCATCCCTGCCTGTCCCCAGTCTGCCCATCCCTGCCTGTCCCCAGTCTGCCAGCCCTGCCTGTCCCCAGTCTGCCCAGCCTGGCTGTCCCAGTCTGCCCAGCCCTGGATGTCCCCAGTCTGCCCAGCCCTGCCTGTCCCAGTCTGCCCAGCCCTGCCTGTCCCAGTCTGCCCAGCCCCGTGCTCCCAGCTGGGCCCCTGCAAAGGGGACAGATGTATTTTCCCTGCCCTCTCCTGAATTTCCCTGCCCTCTTGAGGAGCTGGGTTTATTTGTGCATGTACATGCCTTGCAATTGGATCAAAATAGGAATTCCTGCCTAGTTCACAATCCCTGGAAAGCCTCAGGTCTCCTCCTCAGGAAGCAGCTCTGTTTCCTAAGTTTTTCCCTTTGATAAAGCCAGCATGTTGCAAACTGTTCTCCCCCAGATATGCTACCGTGCATTTTAATCTTAAAATCTTATTATTCTGTTTTGAAGCATTTATTAATGCTTCTTGGTCACTTTATGTCTCCTCTGTCTCCTGACTGATGTTCTTAACTCCTTCTAGTTTAAGATCATCTATGAATTTAATCATTTTGTTTACTTCTTCCAGCTCATTAATTTAGATGCTAAATAATACCAGCTCCCAGGCACCCAGAGCTCTGGCACCAACCCACAATTTGATGCACTGCATTTATCACTGGCTTTGTTTACAGCCTTACCCACCACTCATTCTGCATGGCTGTGTCCAAACTGAGCCAGGCTGAAATGCACTTCAAGCCAAGATTTCTCTGAACAGGGGGTCTAATTTTTGGGCATTTCTCAGGCAGTCCATGGAACCTTGAATGGTGGAGTCACTGACACCTGGCTTCATTCTGCTTTTCACACTCACAGTCACATCCAAGCTTCCCAAAGCTCACATCCATCCATTTGTCAACACTGTAACTTCATTTCTCGCTCCCGTTTCCTCCTTTTATGTGTCGCCTCCGTGATTCCCAGTATTTTGAATTTATGTCACTCACATGCTCAGGGTCCAGAAGAATCAGTGTAATAAGAAAAGCAATGGAGGGAAAGCTGAATAGTCAAGCTGTTGTTCACTGAAGTGCTAACACTGCCCCTACCACCTCGAAATGTGGCTGAGACGAGTTTAGTTGGTCTGTTTCCTATCTAGGCTTGGACTAAGACAAAGAGAGAAACATCCTTCAAGCAAATATAAAGTTAATTGCCTTTTTTTCACCCCCTTTCATGTCTACCTGAAGTGTGGTTTGAACAAACACCAGAAGTGCTGAACAGAGAATTAACACCTCTGAAACAATCCCTCACTGTTAATGACTCCAGTGTATTGTTGGTGATTTGGACAGGGGCAGGGTCCAATTCCAATACAATTCACAGGAGCTGACAGCTCTTCCCATGGAAAGAGCCGCTTGTTTCTGATGCTCCTTTCCAGCTTTGTCCTCGTTTCTTTTCCAGATGCTGCTGTCAATGGAGCCTGGGGGTGCTGGGCCAGCTGGTCCCCGTGTTCAGGAGGTCAGAGGACGAGGAGGAGACAGTGCAACAACCCTGCCCCAGGGAATGGGGGCTCCTCGTGCTCGGGGCCAGACTCTGAGACAGTTCCTTGCTAGGAGGAATCAGCAGGGCTCACACAAAGCTGATGGCCAGACTGCTTGGGAAGGCATCGCCTCACTGGCTGTCTGAGCTGGCCTCGCTCTGCCCAGGGGTCTCAGCCACATCTGAAATATTTCAGGAGACACTGGAGCTGGGAGGGTGTTAGGAACCACACCCTTGGATGTGCAGCTGTCCCGTGGGACTGAATGTGCTTACTGACCTCAATATTTTGCCTTTTCCCTGTGTTTACTGCAGTGGGCTAAATGAGACAAGCTTTATCTCTGTCTGTATTTGGTAGCTGCATGATTTCAAATTGTGCTGTCTCGTTGTTGAAGGTTCCTTTGAGATAAGAAGAGACACTTTGATCTTACATGCAGCAGGGTGTGCACTGATGCACGGCTCCTGTGTCGTGTGGAGCAAAACCCAGCCCATTAAAGCCTAAATCCCAACGAGCACAGCAGTATCTGATGTGACATTTAGAGCACTGCGCCTCACTACCCTGCTTTCCCAATTTAGTGTACTCTTCCCACCCCTGCCATGGGCAGGAACACCTTCCACTCTCCCAGGCTGCTCCAAGCTCTGTCCAGCCTGGCCCTGGACAGTTCCAGGGATCCAGGGGCAGCCACAGCTTCTCTGGGATGAATGGAACATTTTGAAAAAGCTGTCTGCACGTCCCCAAGGTCTTCTGCCCTTAGTAGCTGTGTTTGCCCAGACAAGCTGTGGTTAACAAGTCTGGTCCCATGAAATCCAGTATTCCAGCTGCTGCTGGGTCCACCCAGGGTGGGACACCTGACTTGGAGAGAGTTCACTCTGAAAAGAGACAAACTGGTTTGCCTTCTGTTACCACCCCTGGGGTGTGCATCATCACAGTCCAGCTCTAACAGCAGAGGAGCTTTACAACACTGTGCACCACTTCATGAGCCTGCATCCTTCCAGGGACTGGCCTCCTGAAGGTTTCCTGGTGGTAAATGATTTTTGCAAAAACATTTGGTTGTAAAATAACCAGCCACAGCTTTGCTCCAGAAGGCAACTCCACCAGTGCAAAGTCGTTTGTGAGTCTTCTAACATCTGCAAGGTCAAACTCTTCTTCTGAGGGGTTTTGAGCAGAGCTGGTGATGGTGGGCTGGTATCATCCCTTCCCTTCCTTTCAGACTGACACTGTCTGAATGCAATTCCTGTGAGAGCAGCTCAGGCTCCCTGACACCTGAACAATGCAACATGCATTTAGTTGTAGCCCTCACGCCGCCTCCACACTCATCCACAGGGCTCCTGTGACAGCTGTAAGAAAGGCAGAACACGTTGCATATGTAAAACAAGAGGGCTCTGTGCTCATTATGGCCTTCATCATTTAGCTGCCAACCCCAAACATTTCCCTTTTCCGCTGTGTGGCTGCAATCTCTTTCATGTGGTGGAAATTTGCCAAGAGATTCTTTTTTTGGGTCATGGTCAAAGAGGTCACTGCTTGTGTGAAGGAGGGTATGCCTCCAGGTTTTTTTGCAGCAGAAGCTCTGGAGGGGAGGACCCTGAGCATGGTTCACCTCTGAGGACACAAACTGCAGTGTCATTGCCTGCTCTTCTGGAGAATCACCGCTGTAATCTGATTAAGGACATTTCTCAGATGAGTCAAGTGGCTTCTGTAAATTTAACCACCTTTCCTGATCACCAGGCTGGTTAAACACACAGCAGTGGCAAGGACAGCCAAGTGCAGCAACCTGACTTGGGACTGTTGTTCCCAAACCAGAAAAACACAGATTTTTGAAGTGGTGACAGTACCTGAGTTTGTGATTTGTTTGTTTTTGTGGGTTTTTTTTTTTTTTTTGGAGGAAGGGAGGAGAAGTTTGACAATCATCAAGATCATCAGGATAGTCTGACTGAAGTGTGAGATCAGCAGTGGCTGAATATTCAGCCTGTAGGCTTAGAAACCTCTCATAAAGGACATAACTTCATCTTGTCCTTGTGATTTTGTGCTTTGATTCACCTAACTAATGATTTATTATAACCTGGAGGGTAATAAAAAACACTAGGCTGAAGCTTTTATTGTTTCATTTTGGTTGGCATTAAATTTTGGTACCATCTTTTACTGGTGTTCCTAACTCTCCCTCCCTGTGTAAGTTCAGATTAATAACCCTGGTGTGAAGGCACATGTCCAGCCCCTTCCTCTGGTCAAGATTCTCCTCTCCTGGGCTCTCCTGCATCCCATGTTGTGTTTTCACACAAGAGGAAGAGGATAAATGAGGAGAGGCTGTATTGATTTCCACCTCCCCACTTGAAGATATTGCTGCTGGGGTATCCTGGCTTTGGGAACTCCCAGGAGGGAATTTCAGGTGAGTTGTGATTGCCTCATCCAGCTTTCCCAGGACAAAATCAGCTGGAATCTTGCCACTCTAACATCTCCAGCAGCAGTGGGAAGCTGGACTGTGCTGCCTCTGGTGTCATATCCCACAGACACTTTGCCTGTGAGGCTGGAACGTCGTCCAGGCTGCAGCTGGGGATTTGCAAACTCAGAGCTGCTAAATTGCTTTATCGTGCTGCTGTTCCTCCACTTTCAGGGGAATGGAGTTGTTCTGTACAGGTTCTCTCCCTCATCAAGCTGTTTTGTTGAAAGCTACCCAGAAAGGCCATGCAGAGGTATTAGCAATTTCAAACTTCTGGTTTTACCCCGGTGGCTGAAGAGCCCAGTGAGCGCCCAACACAGCTGCCAGATTTCAGGTCAAATCATGCCTGCAGATTTATCTTCCTTTTATTTCCCATTTTAATTCCTCCTGTTTCTGTAAATCAAAAAGCTAGAGTTGAATACAGTAATTATTACCATTACAAACCAGTATTTTTACTTATTTGTAGTGCAGCACCACAGGTCCCACTGTGGTGGACACAGCAGGGCAGCACCCCCAACACCCATCCCTCCCAAACTCACCAGAACCTGGAATTTCTTTTGTTTCAGGTTTTCCTGGCGGGATTAAGAGCTTTGTATCTGCCTGTGTCTGTGCATTCCACTTTATAAAAAGGGAAGGCAACAATCTTTGAGCTTCCCCTGCCAGGGAATTTTTGCCTGCTCCAAACTGCCAGGCTCAGAGGGACGCAGGCGCTGGGGCAGCCGATGTGACATTGACCCTGAGGTGGGAAACAGCTCTGTCTCCAGCACTGCCCTTATCTCCTCCTCTGTTAGCTGGTTATCTGGAGCCTACACCTTGCAACCTCAGGTGTAATGTCATCAATCATTCCCTATTTTCCTCTGCGTGCTGGTTCCTCTCTGCCCTTCCTTTGTTAATAACCCGGTTTGCCTATATCCATAAAAATATCTGATTGTGATACCATTTATCCAAAGCGCCACGCATCCATCATGTGCTTATGAGTGAGATAAACAAGGTCTCCTGGGAAATATGCCTCCAGAAATATATAGGATAAATAACTATATCAAATGTATGTCAGTGTGCAAGAGGGGAAAATCCATTCATTAAAACCCGGGTGGAACTGCAGTGTTTTATTGTACCCTCTAAGCTTTTAGTTTAACTAAGAAACGTAGGTTTCTGCTGCTTATCTCATCTTGCACAACTCTCCTGCTGCCCACTTCAGCATGAGATATATTAGCTTCTTCCACTGCCATTGTAAATGTGTAATTGCTCATAATCTTTTTTTTTTTTTTTTTTCCCTAGACCTTACAGGCAGCTTCTTCCTTTCTTCTGAATTCAGCTTCGCTGCTCCTGGGTTTCAGCATGTGGATGTTTGAGCCCTGGGGTGGAGGGGGAGGAGAGGGGCACTCCCCACCTGCCTTTGGTGTTTGAAGGAAGCCCTTGGGTTTGTGTCTCAGTGCCTTGGGCTGTGAGGTGAGTGATGAGAATGAACAATTGCAGGTAAAACAGCTTTTCTGCTTTTATTTGTGTGTTTCATGGTGGGGTTTTGCATGCAGTTTCTTTATTCACTTGCATTTATTCATTATTTTTTTGGTGGTTCTTCTCTGATTAATCCTTTTAGGAACAGCTCTAAAAGCTGAGGATGCAGGTTGTTTTCCTGCAGGCCCTATCTTTTCCCAGCCTCCAAGGCATCAGATCTTTCTGTTCATTAATTTCTCCCCTCTGGTCAAAAAAGAAGCATACTTGGTTTTCTGACTGAGGTGGCTTTGTGCTCATTTACTTGCAGGCATTTTTCTGAGTCCTAAGAAGTCGATGCAAAGGTAAGAATTGCTTGTGATCCAAACTGGTCCTTGCTGTAAGAGCCCTGTCCCATGTTTCCACAAACCCAGGCAGCCCAATGCCAAAGAAAATTCATTAAATCACCTGTTGTGATCCTACATTTCACATTCCTTTGGATGGCTGAGTCACACTGATCCATGGGTGCTTCGTGCCGCTGCATTTCCTAACACAGAAGACACCAAATTCAAGCCCTTGCCAGCAAATTCCTCTCTGGGTGAACAGCTCCTTCACCTGGAATAGCAAGGTTGGCCCAAAAGGCCACGGCCTTGCCCCTCAGCAAAGGGATTTTTCACAAAACAATCCATCTCAGGCATGGTTTGTTGTTTTCAGCCCGTAGTTTCATTTGCAAGCAAAAGAAAAAGTGTTGAAAAAATTGGCCTTTGGCAAACGTGCCCACAAAAGAAAATATGGGGCCAGATCTTCAGGTGCCATAAATCAGCTGCGGTGAAGGGGGAACACTGATTTACATCAGCTGAGTGTCAGCCTGTAAATCCCCACTGACACACAGTTGAAAAACAAGCATTTCCAAGCACCTGAGCAATTTCTTTCACTAAACCACCATTCCTTTCTGCTCCCCCTCTCCATTCAAATGCCTCCAGAAGGGCTGCTTTGTGCTTTGAGGTTTTGGTGCTGTTGTTGTTCATAATGCCTGATTCCTTCTCGGGGCTTTTCCCCCCCTTCTCCCCCTGCAATGAAAAGCTCAGTAAAATGAAGTGCCACTCGCCTGCCGTCCATCCCAGGTTTTTGTGGCAGTTCATTAAGAACAGGGAGCTGCAGGCTCTCGCCGTGGTCTCTGGACACAGTTCAATACTGTGTGCATTCTTGTGCTGAGATTTACGTCTCACATTCAAAAAAGCCCCTTAAATCAAGCAGCCTGTTAGCATCTTCTCAGGCTCTGTGTGCCTGGGAGATAAAATGCCTGCGTGCTAATAGACAATTCATCACTGATCTTACAGAGGAAAAGCCTTTGCTCATGTGGGAACATCCTCTGCCCAACAGTTGCCTTCGAGCCTCTCTATTTATTCCTTTTATTTATTTATTTAAAATTCCTCATCAGCTTGGGCTTGCATTCTGCAAGGATGCTTCAGCATCTTTAGGCTGCTTCAGCATCTTTAGGCTGAAGCCTTCTCCATGCAGAGCAGCATATGGCTTTGCTGCCAAGGCAGCCCTGCCCAATATGCTGGACTTACAGATCTGACAGTGCCAACTTACAAAAGTTTCGTGGTACATATGTCAACACCAACTGCATCGATGGTGAGCTTTTCCTGCGTTTCCCAAAGGAAAATACAAAAACTCCCTGGGAGTCAAGCTCGGTTGTGTCAACACCCACAGTGAATTTATTCCATGACACGCTGCAGCCCCGTGGTCACCCAGCAGCTCCACCTGCTCTGGGTGGGTTCTCTGCCATCTCCTGGGCTGCAGCAGCGGTGCTGGGCGCTGGTGGGGCAAAACCATCACACCTGGTGGGGCAAAACATCACACCTGGTGGGGCAAAACCCCGGGAGCACTTGGTCGGGTTTCGCACGGCGAATCCAGCGCACGCAGAAACGCGTCTCCAGTCAATGATTCCTCGCAGGGGTTAATTCCATCACGCTCCTGGAGTATTGACAGCCCAGCCCAGGTTGCAAAGCTCCCGGTCCCAGGCACCCTGTGCTGTCAGCAGGCTCTGCTCTGGAGGTCTCTGCCAGCACAGGGCTGCCCGCCGTGCTGCGGGGCAGGGTTGGAGCAGTGCCGGCTGCGCCGCGCCGTCCCCGCCTGGCACGGGGACCAGCCCGACCAGCAGCTCCAGCGCCCGTCCGTCCCTCCACCTGGGGACACGCAGGAAGAAAGGGAAAGACAAACAAAAAAAGGGATTTCAGGGCTGGCTGAAGCTCCTCTGGGTATGGACTCCCTGCTCTATGCCAGCCAGGCCCTGGCTGTTGAGATCAAGGCGCTTTGAAGCCCGGGGAGATGAATCAGCACCACCCCAAACACCAACAGCTCTTTCTTATCCATCTCCTCTGAAACCCTCTGGTTTTCCTTTCCCAAAGTGCAGCTCACAGCTCTCTCTGCAGCAGCTTCTTGCCTCTGTGCAAGGCAGAGTGACAGAAGTGCCCTGAAGCTGTGGGGATGTTGTAGAAAGTCCCTTTGGAGATGGGTCATTTCAAAGCTTTTTCATTACAGTACAGACTGAGTTGTCAGGAGTGGTCGATACTATGGATTATGGCGGTGCTCCTGAATGATGGGAATGCTTGATGGCTGTCATTTACTGTCGTTTTTTATTTACTCATCTGGCCTTCATGCCTGGCCCGGGCACTTTATTAATCCAGGCAGTGCAAATGGATGTGTGTGCTCTTACTTAGTGCTGGCTGGGAAGCTGTGTTTTCCATCTGCTGGAACTTTGTGCTTTTAAAATACAAAATTAGTTTGGTCTTAAATTAGTTTTGCAACTGAAAATTTGAAACTAAAAATTGCCCAGGAGTTTAGAAGTGGGCCTGTCCCCACAGTTGCTAAAATCAAGGAGCACAGGGCTGGCTGCTCCAGTGTTCTGCTTTGGTGGCAGGTCCTGGGCTTCCCAAGCAAATTTCCTAAGATTTGATGACAACTTAAAGAACTTGAGCTTTTTTTAAAAAAAACCACTTTGCAAAGCTTTGGCATTCAGCCTCACAAGCCATCTCCCCAGTTCTGCTCCAACTCTTTGTCTCATCACAGCTTTGATTTCCCACTGGTGAGACCCCAGTGATGAGCCCACGGTTGAAGGCCTGGAGCTCTGCCTGGTGGAACTGCTCTGAAGATGGATTTTTCTGCCAGCTTCATGTGCTGAGATTTAGATTTTTTTTTTTTCTTTTTTGTCATCATGAATCAGGACAAAAATATCCAGAGAGAGCTGCAACTTTTTTTTGGAAATGAAAGAGCCTGTTCCGACCCCAGCTTTTTTTGCTACCCACTTAACTTTTTAGGATAGTATAGAAAGTGACAAAGAAAACATAAATATAAGCCTGTCACTTTGGAAAAACATATTTTTTCACCCCAAAATAGACACTCTAGTCAAAATGCATCCCAGGAGGGGGTGGGAAATCTGGCAATGTAGCAATTTTTTTACTGAAATGGCTTTTTTGGTGGCACGTTGTGTGAGCAGCTGCTTCACCTGAGCCCTTCCCCTTCCTCCCCCTCCCTGCCTGCTGAGGTTTGTGCTCTCCCCCTTGGAGCAGCCATCCTTAGTGGGATGCCACAAGCCCTCCAGAGGATTTTCTGGATTTAATCCAGCAATTAAATTTATTTTTATTCTATTTATCTCTGTTAATAATATATTATAGAATGGTTTGAGTTGGAAGGGAACATCCCATTCCAACCCCTCTGCCATGAGCAGGGACACCTTCCACCATCCCAGGCTGCTCCAAGCCCTGTCCCACCTGTCCTTGGACGCTGCCTGGGATGGGACAACCTATTCCAGGGCCTCACCACCCACACAGGGAAGATTTTCTTCTTCATCTCTAACCCAACCCTGCTGTTTTTCAATTTAAACCCCTTCCCTCACCCCCTGAGCTGCTCCTCTCATTCTCCCCCAGGGCTGCCCGGCACAACCCACCGACAAATGGCAGGAGGGACGGATGGGTGTGTGGATGCCAGGAGCTGTTGGTTCAGCCACGTGGAGGGCACATCCTTGCCCTTTGGTGCCCGTGCCCTCCCTGCTGCAGGCTGGAGGGCACAGGGCTGGGCTCTCACCTGGGCGCTCCGCGCGCTGGCAGGCGGCTCCTCGGTGGCCGGGGCGGCAGTGGCAGGAGCAGCTGTCCCCCAGCAGCGCGGGCTCCCCGTTGTTGAGGCAGGGCCGGCAGCGGCAGGGGCTGAATTCCAGCAGGAACTCGCCCAGAGCCCTCCTCAGGTGCTGCTCCTTGCTCCTCATGTGGCCCAGGCTGCTCCTGCGCAGGATGGCGTGGATGGGCTGCAGCTGCAGGGGGATGGAGACGGATGGCGTGGATGCCCATCCCAGCTGGGCGTCGGCTGGGATGCTGTGACATTGCTGGATAAATTCAGGACTCGGGGAAAAACTCATTTGTCTTCCTCGACAGCTGCCTGTGCATCATGCAAATGTGTTGCTGCCCCAGCGAGGAGCCGCCGTTCCAAAACCTTCCTCATCTCGGGGGTTTGTGTGGGATTGGCTTTTCTGGACATGCTTTGGAGTTTTAGTGGGGATTGGAATGATAAATTAACACATCCCAGTAAACCCGTTTTTTGGACTGATTTCTTAGTGCTGTCACAGTCCCTGAGATCCTTGCATGCTTTTTGCCTTTTTGAAGAAAATGTTTTGGTAAGAGCTTTGGACAGAGGGTATCATCAAAATTTATTGCCATCCTATTCCTTGCAGTGGCCAGATTGTGAAATATCCAGTAAATGCTGAGAATGAGGAATTTTGCCTATATATCTTTTGCCCTTTGATGTAGTGAAATAATACTGTCATCTACAGCTTTGGGAATGTAACTCACTCATCATATTTTCCAGCAGCAAGATCCAGTTCCTATATACCAGTCAGCAAAAATAGTCCAGTCTGGGCAGCAATTATAATTTGCCCAACTGAATATTAATATTCAATGAGTATTAAAGCTAAAAACTTGGGATTGTGTGAGGACACTTATTTACATTTGTCCATTGATGCACCTGCGCCAACGCTCCCTGTCCAGGCCAGGAATTTTTTCCAGGGAAGAGCTGGGTGTCAGCTCACTGTGCAAGGCACTGTGAGGGGGATTCCTGGACAGGACCAGGATCTGCTGGGCTTTGGGAAGAGCTCTTAGGCAAATTTGCACAAGCCTGTTTGACAAACTGAGGGGACTGCAGATAAGAGCTGCTGGAGTGGCCCCTCTGCTTGCAGGGTGACTGCTCAGCTCTGCAGCAGAGAGGTCAGTGCGTGGTTTACTGGAAAATAGAGAGGTCAGTGCATGGTTTACTGGAAAACTGCAAGAAATCTTGCCCAGAATTAATGGGAGCTTGTGCAAAAAGGTGAATAACCTGCAGCTGGAACTGAAAGCACTTCTGTGTTATCAGATCTTCCTGCCACCAGCTGCTGCCCAGGAAGGCTTGCACAGTCCTTCTTGCCCTGCCAATAACACAGATAATTCCCAAATCCATTTTCCCTTCTCCCACTCTCTGTCAGAGCTTTCAGACCTGCTTTCAAATAAAGACAAGAGGGATAGAAAGGGCAGCATGTCCCTGCCAGGACAGAGATCCTTCCCCCACACTCCCCAGCTTCTCCTGGAGCAGACTGGTGATCTTGGAGTTGTGGCCACCCCCTTGTGCCTCTGCCAGCTCAGCCCTGGATTATTTGTTTGTAGGATTGTCCTTCTCTGTCCCTTCCCATCCCCTCTGCTTGCACCCATCTCCTCCCCCCCGAGAAGCCCTGTAAGATGCTTCAGTGATCTTCCCATTTTGTGGGGCATGCAGTGAAACAAAAGGGAGAATAGAGCCTCACTGATTTTTATGGCCACAGACCTTCTCTCTGGAGTGTGGAAAAAGACAGGACCCACCTGACACAGAAGCCAGGAGCTCCCTGCTCAGAGAACTGCTGGAGGAGGGGTCTGTCTGTGCAGAGCTTTTGCTGGGTAACAAAACACCTTCCCCAGCCCCCTGTGAGTCCCCTGCTTATACAGGAGGGTGGACAGCACCAGGGAGAATACTGGGGGTGAATAAATACAACTGCAATTCATTGTGAAGCTGTTGGGGAACACGTCAGAAACTTAACCTGGCACTAATCCAGCATTAAGCTCCTTGTCTGTCTCCCCGTGGATGCAGTCAGTGGGAGATGTACTCCCCATTGTGAAATGAATAAGAGGTTACCAGATCAGTGGCCCATTACATTTAATCTTGTTCTGTGATGGGATCACAATAAAAATACGAAATGATCTGCTCGACTACACTTTCATTCCTTAGAGCAGCGGAGTTTCTTCAACTGCAGAAAAGCCTTACCTGGAAATCAATAACAGCAGGATTATATTTTAATGACCTGCCCCACTGACGATACATGTTGCCATCCCAGCTCTTCAGGAGCCCTCCACTGGAACTGGTATCTCCCCCTCTAATCCGGGGAATGATGTCTTCCACCACTGCACTGTGGCTCTCAGCATCTGCAGGGTGGAATTGCACAGGGATTATTCAGCTGCTGTTTCCACACAGGCTGCAGGAACTGCTCAGTGGAGGTGAGATCAATGGTGCTGCCTCCTGGGATGGATGTGAGCTCAGTGCTCCCTGCCTGTGGGGTGAGCCCTGCCACCTTATCACAAGGTGACAACTTGAGCATCCCAAATCCTCTAGGCTGATAAGAGAGCCTGCACTCCTCCAGCCTTGGGTTCTGGGTAGGACGTGGGCAATAGGTCCCACTGTCTATAGCTCATTAGGAAATGTAAAAATCTGGGGGTTCCTCCACTCTTTGAGTACTTTTTAGAGTCAATTTTGCCTTTTTTTGGTCACCATGCACGCCCAGTCACTGCTGTGGACTGCAGCCTCCCAGCCACCGCACAGCCTCCGTTCCAGACACTGCCACAATAATTCCTGCTCTTTTAAGAGGCATCAGCACCCCTGGAGACATGAACCCAAACTTTCTGTGGTCCCACCTTGTCTGGGGGATGGCACCAGAGCTCCCTTCCTCACACCCTGTGTGACCTGCAGGAATCTCTCTGCCCAAGGGACCAGAACAGGGGACCCCAGGAGCCTGGGGAGAGCCCTGCCCTGCTGCTGTACCCGTGTCCAGGAGTCCTTTCTGTTTGCAGTCAGAGTGTGTCAGGGTGACCCCCAGATCCAGGTTCTCCTTCCTGGCTGTAATGCCAAGAGACAGCCCAACACAGGCACTTATCTCCTCCATGCTGATGGCTGCAAACCAGAAAGCAGAAAGGTAAATTCAGTGATTCAGTTCATCTTCCTGCTTCTCTTTTCTGTCATTGAAGAAAAGGTTCAGTTACTTTCATGGTTTGTATTTTGAAGTCAAAAGCTATTTTGGGCAGAGGACAGTGGAAAACCCCAATATTTTATTGGGGTATATTGGGCCTATCATATAATAGGTGTAAAAAATTGTTTCCTTAGAAAATATTAGAAGAAAGTAAAAATCTTAAGGCTTCAGGGACAAATTTCCCAGTTTGATCTGTATATTTAAAAACAAACTTGGGGTTTTTTTCACAAACTCCAGGAACAGCAGCTGGAATCAACAGATCCTCACTAATTTTCCTAAATTCAGGATCTGACCCACCCATTAATGGGTGAAGCAGCACCTTAAGGAGAGCCTTAGGAAAGGTGTGTGTGTGCTGAGAGCTGCCAGAGCTTTCCTGCCTGCTGCTGCCAGCAGCACCACCACATACATCATGAAAATATGTAACTGGAGAGCCATGAAGCAACTGCAGAGGGGAGAGGGGAACTGATGGGGTGGTTTCACCAAGGTAAGCAGTGTGCATATTTCATACAGCCTGGTTTTATGTAAGCAGTGTACTGCAAATATAAGGCTGTCCTCAGCCTGGTGCATCCAAACCCTGCTGAGGTGCTCAGCATCCTGGGGAAGGGTCTGCAAACTGGGCAGAGCTGAAACACGCTCCAGACTCGAGCTGGGAGCTGCATCCCACTGCATCCCACTGCATCCCAGTGCAGAGCTGGGCCCTGGAGGAAGATTAAACGTGCAGCACTCCATTACTCGCACCAAACTGTTCAACAGTTGTAAACACAGTGGGTAAAGTTCACTCACCCAAAGCAGCATGAGCGATGGCTTATCTTGGTGCTGGAGTGCCATAAAATTAAACTTGAGGAACACCCTGATTAATTGATTTGCCATGGTTCCTGTTGAGTAATTATGTTCAGCGAGGGGCTGTCAATACCATTCGCCATTGGCTGAGGCAAGACCGAGCCTTGATAAATGAAAAGTGGTTATCACTGCAAAAGGGTGGCCTCAGTAAATATTAGTGCTTGAGGGGGAGCCCTGATAGGTTTTTTTTTTTGTTTTATATGATATAATTTGCGATAGTTAAATGTGCTCGGGTGATAAGATTTACTGCTGCATTTTGAATTAATCAGAATATATGAAGACTCTTTCTAATTTACTCCACGCATAATGTTCCTCCCATAAACGTTCTTGTAATGTGTGAGCACATTATACTGTTTTCTGCTAAATAATAGAACCATAACAATCTATTTTAAAAACAAGTAATGAAAAATATTGATGGCAGAGCAACGAGGGACCTCGCTCTGACATATGTATTTATTTCACTCATGACCACATCCACATAAGCCCTTGCAGCCTGAAAGCTGGGAATGGGTCTGGCAGCAAAAAAACTGCAGCCCTGAGCTCTGCAGGGAGCTGTGGACACCTAAACACAGGAGGTGGTTTCATTTTCCAAATTCAGGTTTCCTAAATGCTCAAAGTCTGAGCCAGGTGCTCGGTGGCCCTAAGCTGCTGAGACCTGGATGCTGAGACCCTAAGCTGTGTCTCAGTTAGGGAGGACTCAGCCAAGGGATCTTCTTCCTGAGTTTGTGCTTTGCTCAGTGGTCTGTTAGAAATGAATATCCCGTGTTCCAGAGCATTTAGCCAGCAGCCTGGTGGGCTGGTGGGCCCTGAGGATGCAGGGGTTGAGCTAAAGCAGGGCCAGGCTCAGCCCTGTGGGGGCTCAGTGATGCCTCTGCAGAGCTTCAGACTCATCTCAGGCAGCTCTGATTTTAAGACTTGAGCACTTGTATCCTGATCCTAACGATTCTTCAGGGAAGGAGGATAATCCCCTTGCAAACACAGCCTCCAAGCATGGCTGTGACCAACATAGAGAAATCAGTTTTGTTTTTTTTTTTTACTAAATGCTTTCAGACAGTGGCATATCAGACACTGCAGGTGGGTCCTTCTGGGTCAGCTCTGTGTGACACAGAGCACTGCTGGCTTTGTAAGGCTGGGCTTTCTGTCAGAGCCTGGATTAGATGAAAATTACAGAATGGTGCTGCATTAGAATGAAAATTACACCTCTACCGGGGCACATTTTTGTCTTTTGCTGGACTTCAGTATCCTTCTTTCCTAAGATGATGCATCTTGTAGCAGTAAATCTCCTTACATACACAGCAAGCACAAGATAAAGCAAAATAATAGCCTCCCTCCACATGCTCTTGATTAATTCTTCCTCTGAAATTGGCAGTCTGCTTCCTGAAGACTTGCTTGCCAAGACCTCGTTCACTTCTATATCACTCACCCTTCAAAGTGAAGGAGTAATTTGAAGAGGCATCGTGTTTCCAAACATTGGAGGTTCAGGAACTTGATGAAAATTCTCTCAATGAGTAATTTCTTGTGGAAAAATTGGCATGGTTAATGTGCAATATGGAGTGCCTAGTTATCCTAATGCTGATGGGGCCCAACCATTTCAGACCAGAGGCAGAATCTGGGGCAGAACCATGAAAATTATTGAAATTACTGAAATTACAGCAATTCCCACCTGTTGTCCAAGACCACAGTTTCCTTCTTCATCAGTGTCTGGCCTGGAGTTACCAAGGAGTGGCACCCTCAGCACAGCAGAGTGATGGCCCTTAGGGGAAATGGGATCTATTGCACTGTTGGCACCTTCACAAAAGTTGACAACCTGGTTATAGAGCCATATTATTGTTCTATATCCCATGTTTTTGATTAGGAAAAATGTTACATTTTTGACTTGCTAGCAGTGGCAATTCTCAGGCTCTCAGCACCTGCAGTGGGTGTTTTATCTAACTGAGATTTAGAGGTAGGGCCCTCTAGCCTCATCCACTGCAATTTGTTGAGAACTGGAGCTGGCAGGGGTCTGTTAGTCTCCAGATGTGACACTAAGCAGAGTGAAGTGGCAGAGGTACTGCTGAGTGCAGTGCAGTATTTCCATTTTTAGAAAATTGTGGCCCTTGCTATGAGCAGGCTGAAGTGTGAGAGGGCTGCTCTGCTGAGCTCTGGGTGAGCTCTTCAAGCATTTGTGGTGAACAAAGATGACATGAAATTGGGGAAGATTAGCAAGTGACGCTGAAGAAATGGAGAAAATGATGCTCAGGTCCCTTCCTTAATGACCAAACCCTCAGCCAGGCACTTCTGCAATCAGAGCAGGAGCCACACGTGGTGACACTCAAGCTAACCCCGAGCCACGTGGCCAGGAGTGCCACCAGGCTGGAAATGCCAGGTTTAAAGCAGAAAGCTTAGAACAGAGGATATATTTTGATTTTCCTGACCTTTTCTTCGCATTTCCTCCTTGTTGATGACGAGGATGTACTCAAAGACTCCCCCCATGGTGCCGGAGGTCATGAAGTGGGTGCCGTAGTCGTCGATGAATTTGGCATACATGCCGTAGTTGTAGGTGTCCGGGAGCTCCTGCAGGGACAGCAGCACATCTTCGTCCAAAACTATGTTGTCCCTTCTCATCTTGAAGCGGGCTGTCTGCACCTTGGTCACAGCTCTGATGAACCCCACATCCTGCAGGGAAAGGAGAGGGGAGCTGCAGTCAACATGAATTTAAACAAATGAGTTTCTAGGCTTTAGGCTTGCAGGGGAAAGCCTGAGTCTCTGACTGTCGCTGGGTGTGTGGAAACAAACCTGGTTTTAAATGAAATAATGGTAATTCTCTTTTTAAGCTCTCTGATTTGCTGTGGAGGTGGAGGGCCATGGGGGGTTGGGTGCTATGGGGGTTTTATTGATGTGTGAATATGATCAGAGTTGGGATCCACATACCTCCCCTCCATTCTCCATTTCTGCAATTTGTTTTTCAGGTTCCCTTTCCGTACTGTTTATTCCCTTTTTGCTTTTCCCACAAACTCAGTGAGTAGCAAAGCACAAGGGTCGAGCCCAGCCCAGCAGAGGGGAGATTCCAGAAAGATGCTGATGGAGGAAGAATTTCCTGGATATACCACCAGCTCCAAGGCTCCACCTTTATATTTGCCATTGCTTTGCACAAGTCTCCACTGCAACACGAGCAGCCCTTTAAATGATTCCTCCAATAACTGGTCATCATTTAGCTGCAAACATCATGTGAGTCTGGACAAGGGCACAGTAAATACTATAATGGTACTCATTTCAAACAGCTTTTAAGGGCATTTTAACTCGGAACACCATCAAAGTAATTCTTCTTTATTGTTTTCTGTCAGCAGCCCGGAGGGAAGTGGAGATGGGGCACGGTAAATGTGGGAAATACCAGCACTCATGTTATTAGATTGGAAAGAGGTCATCACTGCCAGTCCATGATGCAAGCCCTCTATGAGGAGTACACCCTATTATCAGGTGCTATTTTTTTCAGCGTGGTGTTTTAACCTCCTGTAAAAAGTAGCCCATTTCCCCGTCACGAGGCAGCTCGTATTAATTTGAGCAAGATATATTTGCTACTGGAGATCATTCCTTGAGGATAATTGTTTTGATCAGCATCTTGATATTCCCTCCTCCCTCATCGTCACTTCCAAGCATTTTTTTATTTATGTGCTCAACGTAGCCATGAAACAGGATGGGGTGAGATGACATGTGCACTCCGTAATTCAATTTTATTCCCACTCCCTGTTTGCTGAAACATACCAAGAACAGCAAACAGGATTCCTAACGATCATACACTTGCAATTACATGAACAAATTAAGGTACAATTACCCTGTGTTAAAAAATGCAATCGAGGGAATAAACCTGACATAAGTTACAGCCAGACCACGCCGTGCACAGATGATGCGGCTGGAGCAGCTGCATCACTGATTTGATTGGATCTTTGTTGGTTTTTTTTACCTTTGCATCGTATTGTGTGAAATTCTTCAGGGATCCTTTGCCACCTGATAAAGTGAGGCCCAGGTTTAACATGAGATCTGCACCTCTAGGCCCAATTCCAACGGTGAAGCCTGTTGATTTGGATTTATCACTTTTAAGGGCGTCAAGCAGGTCCTTTGAATCGTCGTAAAACTCAAAAGCAAATCCAGAATCAGCGTGAGCCTAAAATGAAAGGAGCAGACATTAATTTTTCAGGTGCTTCCCTTCTTTTTTAATCTCTATTTCTTGAAGGAATGCCACTGTTAAAGCCCATGATGCTCCTGACAGCACCAGCACTGACTTCAGTGAATGTGGAATAAGGAATTAAGTCCCGTGCCGTTTCATTTGGAAATACCTGAGAAATGTGGATAAAGCCAAGCATTTTGCTTCTTCCATCTCCAAGCAGGGGAAAGGTCTGTGTTTAGCCACTCAAAGCCAGAGCTGGTAATGGTACCTATTAAGACAGCCTGACACTTCTCATTATAAAACCCTCCTTCCAGCTCTGCCAAATCCTAATGATTTGGACTGATTTTTTTTTTTTTTCTCTCCAGCCTGCTTCTGGATGAATTTATTTAGGAAAAGAAAAATTCAACATCTATTTACAATGGCAAGGCTAGAAAACAAACATTGTTTTGCCTGTGTTTTAGAGAAGTGACCTTTTCCTTGACAGCTCTACTTTGCTGGCACGTGGAATTGAGCAGCTCTGCTGAGTCTGAGCTCTGTCGTTTGCCAGCTCTGCAAAAAGCCAGCCCCAGTGTTCAAACTGGGGACTGAGGGCCTCTGCCTGCTGGGAGGGCATGAAAGCTACTTGCACTGAGTAATATTTCCCAGGAATAATGTGTTTTCATTCATTCATGTCAGAAAACACAATAAATGTTTAACAGTTTGGCCTGGGCACCCACTTAGGATGTGAGAGACTCAAATTGAATCCTTGCTCTGCTCGGACCACTGTCCAGCCTCAGACATGACCTTATGGACTGTAGGTGTTGTGATCCCTGGGGATGGGTTGCAGGATCCCTGTCTCACTCAGAATTCAGATTTATGCCCCTTGCAGACTAAAAATGCTTTCAAAGATTAAACCATCAGCATTGTTGCCATTTTACACATGGCCGGCTCAGTCCCTCGAGAGACAAAAGGCTTCTGCAAGCTCTACAGCTCATTAATATCAGAATTTAGAGAAAACAGATCTCTCTTGGCTCTGCCTGGGCCAGAGGAAGCAGCGGGGATGCCTGGGTGGTACAGCATTCCTTGAGGCATCATAAACCAGCATTTACACCATCGAGTGCCTGCTGAGGTACCTAAAGACAACCAGAGAGAGAATGTACCTGATATCTTTGTGGGAAGTTCTCAGAACCCAGGAAATCCCTCTGGCTGCCCTGGAGGGCTCAAGACCCTGCCCAGGGGGCTCAGAGACCTTGGCACAGAGCCCAAGCCCCCTGTGCCTTTGATCTTGACCCATGGAAAAAATTACCAACTGTTGTATGAAGAATTACAAGTCAAGAAAGTTTAAGTAGAATGATAGTGAATTTATCACAGGGTGAAAATGTAGGATTTTGGGGTTTTTAGAATGGGGGTTCAGGGGGCATGATGGAGGAATCTGGGTGTGTCCTGTCTTCCTCCTTCTTCATCTTGGCCTCCATCTCTGCTGTGATGGTGGCACTTTTAGGTGGGTTTAGAGTAGAAGCTCACTGTCCAACATAGGTGATAAGTATTGGGAAGTTATGGTAAATAATATACATGTAGTTTTCAGAATAAAAAGATAACACTGCCCCAGGGGCAGGCAGAGTGCCTCTGCTGAGGTCCGCTCAGCAGGCCAGAGAAAGAATTTTATAGATAAGAAACAACAAACAACCTTGAGAACAAGAATAGAAGAGTTCTGACTCCTTTGACAGCCAGGCTGGGAAAAGAGACTTTGTGACACATCTGGGGGTCACCGTGAGCAGCAGAGGTCCCGAGAGGAAGTTTGGCTGTTTTGCTGAGGAATTGCTGCTGGGCTTGGCCTCCTGCAGCACTCACCAGGAACTGGTAGAGGTGGAGGTTGTAAGGCTTGCGGAAATACTTCTCGTCGTCCCCGTAGTGCAGGCGCTCGCAGGCGGCGTCGTAGCGCAGCTCCCGCCACTCCCCGTTGTACACGTACTCACAGAGCCCTCCAAAAAACCCCGGGTCATAGACAGGCTGCCTCCCTTCCTCTGTCAGGATGTTGTACCTTGGAAAGAGGCAGATCAGGAATGGGAGAAGTGCGCGTTATAGGCAGATATTTGCGATGTGTACGATGTTGCATTGATCAGTAGCGCTGTATTAACGTTGTAATGGGATGGTAAATGTAGTTCTGCAGTTAAAAGGGTAACTTTTGTTGTTAGAATAGGAACTATGAACGTGGGATGTTTTTTGTTTAAAGAAAGAAATGAGGTACTCGCACCAGATAGCAGCCACAAGACACCTTGATCTTTCAGAGAAAGAGAATTTATTGCTCTCTTATCGGAAGAAACGAACTTCCTCCCTCCTCACTCTTAATCCGTCAGGATTCAGAGGAAGAAGCTGACACTGCCCAGACAGAATCCTGTGTTTGAATGGAATTCATGCATCATGGATGAGGTGCATGAATATGCAACAGGCTGTTGTTTTTAAGGGTTAATCCTCTGTTAACGTTGGTCCTTTTCTGGGCTTATTTTGCCCAGAAAAAGCTACCTGGACTGTCCGTAACTCTTTGTTTTTATTGTCTCAAATTGTCCTAATGCAAATTGTCCAAATTATTATTTCTCTAATTTTATTACTAGTTTTATAACCATTTTATTACTATTAAACTTTAAAAAAATTTTAAAACAAGTGATGGACGTTTTTCACAAGGAGTTTATCCATCACTGCAGTTTTATTGCCTCGGCCTCTGTCACAGGTTCTCCTGACGCTGATACCCCCACCACCAGGTTATCCATCCTCAGGCCTCCTGAGGAACTGGAATAGAGCTTCAGGCTGGGTTTGTTATCTCTTTGCTGTCTCCTTCCCAAGGCTACAAGGAGGCAAACAGCCATTTTATTTCCAAGGCATTCGTTTGGACTCGCCTGCGAGAAATGGAAGAAATCAGTGAAGTTGCCCAGCCCCTCCCAGCACAGTTTTGAAAGTCCCAAAGTCCTGGAATTCCTCCAGGTTCTTCTTGAGCCTAATGCATCTCATTGTCACAAAGTGCTTCCTGGCATTCTCTGCAATTATTTTCTGTCTTAATTTAATCTCTTTCTTTTTAATAATGGTCCCGTTTCTCAGGGTAGTTAACACCCTCCCTAGACATGAAGCCTGTGCTTTGCCAAGTCTGTCACTTATTATTTCCTTATTCCTCCTTCTTCCTGCTCTCCAGCCCTCACAGCTGCTGCCCTCTGAAATCCCTCCTTTTACTTAGTATTCCATGTAATTGCATGGCCCAAAGTGAAAGCTTTATTCAAACTAGCAGCAGCACTGCTCTTCCCAACAGGGAACCATCTTTAGGACTAAAAGAGCAAATGCCACTGCTTTTTTGTGTTCTGCAGGAGAAACACTTCAGAGAGCAGAATTAAACAGGGTTCTCAGTGGTAATTAATGCATGCCTCGTAAAACTTTTGATGGACCCTCCCAGGCCCTGGGCCAGGGAGACATTTATCTCATGGGCTCCAGAGAGTGTTGGATTGAGCTGATGGGAAAGTTACACAATGGCTGGCTCCACTCTCATCCTGCAGCCCATGTTCATAAAATCCTGGAATGGTTTGGGCCGGGAGGGACCTTCAAGATCATCTCATTCCATCCCCTCTGCCACAGACAGGGCTGTGTTCTCCAGGGGAAACTGAGCTTGGTTAAAATACAAGGTTTTCAACAGGAGTGTCACAGTCACAATTTGCCTTTCAGTTTCATTGATTCTGGATCTCTCTTTTGCCTGTGTTACCTAATCAAAATTTGAAACTGAGCAGGGAAACCCTTTTCGTGGGTAGGAGTATTTACATATACTCCTGTGGAGCTCAGGCTCTCTGCCTTGAATCTGTGCTCTGAAGTCCTAAATCCTGGAGTTAAATCTCCTTAAGGATGAATGCCAGCAGGGTGCTGCATCTCCAAAGTCTGCTGTTTGCTTTAGTCTCTTACCTTTAACAGCTGGAGAAAGCTGTGAGATAACTGGGATCTGTTTTTTCAGAAGTATAAAAAGGGCATCACAAGTACTGTGGTCAGGTAATAGATCTGAGACAGAGCATTGAAATAAAAGCTGGAATGAACTCTCATTGCCACCCATGGACACATGGGACAGCACCTCCCCTTGGGGTACAGCCCCCTATCAATTCATGGATCACTGCTATTACTAAGGAAGAGCAATATAAGAAACATAATCCTGTTTTGATTGCGAGAGGAGCAGCTATTGATTAATTACTCACCCTTGGACTATTTTTTCCACCCCTGGGATTGGGAACAGATGTTCACAAGGGCTTTCAATATCTTCATCCTCACAATTATCCTCATCAGACCCATCTCTGCAGTCCCTGTCTCCGTTGCACACGAGATGCTGTTGAATGCAGCGCCCTAAAGTGCACAGATGCAGGCGGTGGCTTATCCCCCCTCCAGAAATCCTGGCTGGCAGCTTGCATTGATTGTGCTGTTTTTCACCCACATCTCAAGGCCACAAGAAGTCATGCTGTGTGTTCAGCACGGTGTTATTCCATGGGGAGTTGGTTTTTCCAAGCTTCTGGGACCTGAACACAGCACAGGGTCCAAGCTGGCCACTCCCATGGGTTTCTACCAGGTGGGAATCGAGGAGAGGTCACCTCACTGTCCTGACTTTATTATCTAAAATCCCACCCTTGGAAAGTTGCTGTCAGAACAGATTCACCCCTTGGCTTAAAAAAGTCAACTCCATCTTATTAAAGTGCAAGGCTTCCTCTTCCCAGCACAGGAGGCATTTGGGGGGGTTATTGCAATAATTAATTGCAAGAATGGATATTTGCAAGAAAGGCAACGTGGAAAGGCTTTTGCTTCTGGAAGCGTGGAGAAAGCCTTGAGGAGGGGACTGGCGCTGCCTAATTCACCCCAGTGGAGTGATGATAACCTGCTCCAGCTGGCCTGTGGCTCCAAATTTTGATAGAATTTTCGTTAAATGCTCAGGAAGTTTGAGCCATTTATGTCGAAACAAAAACCTGTCAAGGCTAGTCAAAGTTTCAGAGAACAGCCGTTTTATATCCTGATCCTCAGAGCTGGGGGTGGCTAAAAATAACTAAATCACCCCAACAGATTGCTGGTTGGATTGATGGTTGAACTCTGTCTCTAGCAGGGGAGAACGTGGCGTGTTGTGGGAGCGGAGGGGAGTGTGAGCACGCAGCGCAGCAGTTAGAGCAGAATATTCCTACTCTCTTTGTTCCACTGAAAAAATCACACTCTCCGTGCCACACAGCCTTCTTTTATACCCAAATCTGAGTGCAGCATGGATGGATTTCTGTAAAAGTGGGGGGAAAACACACTGAAGAGGAGAAATCCCCTGCTTTCTGTTGTACTGGTTCACCCTCCTGCCGCCCGGGGCAGGGGACTGCTACCCCCAGGACCAAAACCTCTTTGGCAGGGCTTTGTGCCCGGGTCACTCACCTGTTTCCTTGCACTGGAAGTCCTGCCCACATCCTGGTGGCCCTGAGCAGGTTGTCTGAGCTCGGCAGGCTTGCTCATCCCAGAGGTGCCCCGCGCAGCGTCGCCCTCCGAACTCCGCCGGCTGCTCCAGCCGCCGGTACCGGTGCTGCAGAGACAGAGCCACCTGTGTCCCCCCCAGACACCCCCTCCACAGGACACAGTGCAAGCAAAACCATCATTTTCATAGGTATTCTGCTCTTATGTGTGTGTGTGGCTGGCAGGCTTTGTGTGTGATAAAGGCAGGAGGGTCAGCAGAGAGTTGGGAGCTCAGGTTTGCCTGGAGTTGGCACGTGTGAACTCAGAGGGGGCTGGAATGGCTGTTTAAAGAATGTCTCTGTTTTATACCTTGGAAAATTATGGCATTTCCCCAGCTGCATGTGCTTTGTCCTGCAATGCACCAGGCTCAGATGGACACAGACACTAATTACAACACTGATCCTGCAACATTTCTGATGGATTATTAATGAGAATTGCTGCTCTTTAAACTTGGAAGGGGGGGAAAAAAAAGAAAAGGAGAAAAGCCATATTATTTACTGATAATATACTGTCTATAAGCACAGGAACAAAAAAGGCAGGGATAAGATAAACTCAGTACAAAGCAGAATTATGTCAGGTATGTGAAAATAAATTCTCCAACTATGAAGACATATGTGAAATGTTATAAAAATATGAGAACAGGAGCTGATGCATGAAAGCTGCTTCTAATTTCTTTTCACTGGACTATTTGCATTAAGAATCAGGGGATACTTAATTAAATCTGAGACAGAAAAGGAAGAAAGTCTTGGGCAAGTATTCTGGCCTGATTCTTCCACCATTTGCCTTGATTTTGCTTTTCCTGGTCTGCTGCCTCCAATGAATTTATTCCCCAGTTTACACCAGGCTAAATGAGAGCCTCTCTAGCAGAGGAGCGTTTCCATCATATTTGGATGAGTTTACTGGATGCTTCAGAATGATGAATATGTATAATATATATAATTAATGTGTGTACATCCTCATCACAGACACATCTGAAGATGAATGAATACATTACAGTGGATCCTTACTTTTTTCTCTTGGCAAGGGAAGCAATCAGTCCATCCTGACCACTGGCTCAGCTGACAGTCAACAGGAGCTGGAGAATTAACATCTCTGCTGCTTCTTCTAGGGAGGGAAAAAAAGAATGGTCTGAGGTCTTTGAAGTTGAGTTTTGAGAGGGGCTGAAGGCTGGAAGGGGGAAAATCATCTCTGTGTGTATGTAGTTCCACCAGGAAGCTGGTTGGTAGGAAATGGGAAGCATCCCAAGATGTCTCATCCAAGTATTCACCATCAGAATTGAGCAGGGCCTGCAGGGGCAGCACCTGGGGATTTTGTCTTGGGATTCCTGCTCTCCCAAGACATCTTTGCCCTTTCCAATAGGTAGATTGAAATTTTATATATATATATATATATTTATGTGACCAACCATCCTGAGTAAACAGAAGGAATGTCCTGAAGAGACAGGCTTTAGAGAAAAGCTAACTTTTTGCCTTTCTTTTCAGAAGCACAACACAATCTCCAGGAGCAGGGACTTTTATCACTACTGAGCCTGTTTTGATGTCACTTTCTTTATACCTGTGTGGGCTCATGGTCAGCATTTTCCTGGCCAGTGTGAAATCAGATCCTGGTTTCCATGGGCTTTGTGGAGGGGTGGGAATTGTCAGAGCACCAGCAGTGCTGAGAGAACAAGGTGCAGAGGACCTTGACTAAGAAATTTGTTGGCTGAGTATTTCTAAAGCAAAAGACACAAATTCTGAGGAGAAGAAAATCACTAAAGGAAGAATATGAAAGGAGAAAAAGGCAAAGGTTTTATTGTGGTGGCTCTTGGGTCGGACTCTCTGCACATACTCTGAATATCACAACACAACAGCCAGAAAATACTTCTCCTGCCTCCCAGCCCAGTCATCACAATCTCTAGTTCTGTCTCTTCCCTAAAACCTTCATTTGTATGAGCCATTTCTTTGTCTTGAGGAGCAATCTGTGCCATGCAAACACAACCCTGCCTTTGCCACAGCCTTCGAAGCATTTTGAGGGTTTATTCCCAGTCAGAACATTATTGTTTTTATTCTTATTTTGGTGATTAACTAATGAGCAGTCTGTTTTACTTGCAAGACTGCAGTCCAAAGAGAAATATTGATAATTAGCAGAGGTACGTAGCTCATGGGGGATTCATCAGAGGCTGGGCAAGAGAGATTTACTCAATGAGAGATTTACTAAATGAGTGAGGGAGCCTGTGGGTGCAGATCTGTGTGTGGGGTGAAAACCCAGGAGCCTGCAGGTGAGCCCAGGGCTGGGGGACACGCAGGTATTGATGCCTTTTCGCTGTGACAGGAGGATTTGTGGGCTGCATCCTTCAGCACTTGGCAAAGTACTTAATTGGCTCACCTTCGATTGGATTTTACATTTACCTCTTCATTATTCTGCCTTGTTTGATAAGTTCATCAAACATCAAAACTCTTGTCTTTGTTCATTTTCAAAAGGGATTATCGGAATAAGCCTTCATAATTAAGTGTATCACTGCCACAGTTTTTTTTCCTTTCTGCCTTCTCCTTGTCTCCATGTTCCAATTATCACTGATACCTTTTTTTGATCCTCCTAAATCATATTTGCCTTTACAACAAGCTTGAAATTAATAGCTGTAGAAAAAAAAAAACTCCACCCGTTTCCCTATCATGACACTGTAGCTTTAGAAAAAATGTAACTTGTTTATTCTTTTCCTTCAAAGCCCAAGTGACACTTGGATAGGTTAATAATATTGTTCATGGGGAAAAAAAAAAAAAACCTGAGGAATGAGGATCTGGCTTGGACTGAAAACTGGGTTATTCACATGCACTTGTTAGCTTCGTGTTGTCGAGTGTAAAATAATTAAAATGCAAAAGAATATGAAAAATATTAACTCATAAATCATCCTGTATAGAGAATTCATTTCAAGTGCCCAAACCCAGCCTGGTAATTTCGGTAAGGAAGTTTAAGAAGGCTTAATAGTCATCTGTAAAAGGAAAATCATTGTGCAAACAGTTCCTTTAAGAAGGAATTATGATGCCTGGCTCGGGCGTTGGACAGCTGCCAGTTTTTAATTTTTTATTTTTTTATTTTGGTAGCTTTGTGCACGTGCCTCAAGCCAGGACAAAACTGATGGGCTGATTGACGTGCTGGCAATTCCTGCATGGAAATGTGGGGAAGGGAACAGAGAACAGACTCACCTGTGGGAAGGCAGCGCCTGGAGCTCCCTGCACGCCTGGGCTGGTGTTAGAGCCAGTGAGCACACAGACAGGATCCAGGCACAGGGCTGAGCCAGGCCCCACCACATTGCTCTGCCATCTGCAAATGTTTGCTGCAGATCAGCTGCAAACCAAAGCTTTTGAGTTTCCAGGACTGCTGGAAGGAGCACGGAGCCCACCGGGCTCCGAAATGCTGCAGTAAATCATTGACAGCAGCACAGATCCAATCACAAAGAATCAGGACACGTCCCAGAGGCCTTTGCCCTTTTGGAAACAAATTCCCAGTTTTCTGGCAAGGAAATATATTAAACTGTGCAACTGTTTCCACATTAAAGTCAATCAATCCTATTGCAGCAGCGTGTTTCCTACCCAGCCTGCGCCCCCCTTTTAATTTGAAGGAGGAGGAAACTCCTGTTATTTCCCACAGTGACTTCCCTGTAATTTTGATGTGACCAGGGAAAAGCTTCCCAGTGCAGCAAATTGAAGATTAGCACAAAATTGTGTTATGAGGAACGTGCACCTTGCAGACACACAAAGGAAATGTCAGTTCAGCTCCCTCCCCTTGCCAGCCCCACCAGGCAGTTTCCCTCCTCCAAAGCTGATGTGAGTTATCACCTGGCTTTGGGAAGGCCCTACACAGCCACTGCAATGGGAAAATCGAATTCCTTGCTTTCTAAAGTGATTTGGGGGGGAAAAACACGTGCCCTACATCTGAAATTGTGTGGCCATGCCTTGTGCAAGCCCACCTGCTCGTGGTGGCTTTTAGCTGGGTGGTGGCATCTTAGTGGATGTGCACAAGTGTAGGAAAGCAGCACCACAGAAAGCAAGAGCACCACAGGCTATTTATTTTTGAGATAACAGTCACAAGGTGACAATATTTAGTTTTGTGTTATAAGAAAATAAAAATGGCCGTGGGAAAGACACCTGGTCACAGCCCAAGTCGCCTCATTGTCACCATGATATTTTCTGAAAAATCCCTTCGCCAGGATTTCTTCTCCTGGGCAGCTGGGAAGCTTCAGCTTCTCCCTGTTTTGCTGCTTGGGAATGTGATTTGGAGATTGTTCACCCAGCACGTGAATTGTTTTAATTTAATGACAAGTCATGGTCCAGCTGTGTCAAGGCTCTGAGGGTTTTTCTTTATCATTCTTGTTAAGCCTTCTGATGTATCCTTTTTATTTAGCAGAGTTTTAGTATAGCATTCTTTAATACAATATCATAAAATAATAAATCAGCCTGCTGAGAACTTGCAGTCAGATTTTCATCTCTCCCCTCGTCCTGGGGACCCTGGCAAACACCACAGCCTCACAGCTGTTTCTCCAAGGTTTCACAGCCTCCAAAATGCCCCTAAGGGCCCTGGGCAGGCACAAAAATGCACCAGGAATCTGTATCTTCATCAGGTATCAGTTAAAAGAAGAGTAAGAGCTCTATGAGGGGTTGTGTGTTCAAACAAGTGCCTGTTTCTCCCTTTTTCTTCTGCATAAGCAGCCTGAGATGCTTTGTGTATAAATGAAGCGTTCCCAGCAGACAACTGGAAGTTTGAACCTCAGTAAATTCAAGGGAAAGTGTAATTATTGTAGGAGAGTCTGGTCTTGGGCTATTATAGCTGTTAAATAGACAGTGAATTGCCCTGTGTCCACAAAAGGCTGGGCTGGAAGTGTCATTTTGTGTATTTCCCAAATCAATTGCAAAGCTCATTTCAATGGCTGGTATTGTAAATTATCAAAATGAAAGGACCTCTTAGCAAGTTATTTTCATGTAATTAAAGTTCAGAGTGACCCTGGGGCTCGTCTTTGCTAAACACTGAGAAATGTAGCACAGGGGTAAACTCAGTATTGAAAGGAAATGAAGTGAGCAGTGCCCTTCAGTGACCTTGGGGAGTACCTTAATGCAATCCTTTTTTACCTACTAATGCACTGCAGACGGGCTCAGAAGGTCCTTCTGCTCTCTTTGCCCGTGCAAGAAGAACTCCAATAAGGGGTTTAATATTTTTTTAATATACTATTAAACCTAAATTGCTTTTGCCTGGGAGAAGAAGTGGGTAGGGAAATGTAACTGGCCTGAGGCGATGCCCCTCACATCACAGCCTCTCTGCAGGTGGCTGGTGAGGCAGGAGGACATAAAAAGGTTCTGGATGTGCTCACAGAGGTCTGGGGGGGATGCACCCCACTGTTTTCCATCCCAACCTGGGCTGTCCTGGGATACAAATGGCTGTTTTGCACAGCCAAGTGCCTCCTCAGCATCTAAGCAAGGCTACTGAAGCATTTTATCTCCTTTTTTTTTTTTTTTGTTTTTTTGTGATAGCAGCATCAGAAACACCCCCTACATATAATGGAAGTTATTTGTGGCACATCTCCCAGGTAAAAGGCTGGGCTGGTTTGTGCAATCAGGCACAACACCAATTTCTCCCTGATAGGTGAGGTCGTCTGGGGGAGAGATTTGAGCAGCCAGCAAGGCACTCCACCTTGGAGGTGAAATTAAAAACCTTTCTCAGAGGTGATATGTTCCAAATGTGAGATATATATATATATATATGTATATATAAAAGCTATGGTTCCATTTAGAGCATTTTGAATTTAAGGTGTCTGAAATGTTTGTGTTGGATCCTTCCCTCCAAACCTGAATTAAGCCTCTGGACCTCTGGCAGTGCTGGCCATGCTGCCCATGGTGATGGAATCAGCTCCAGGAGGATGAGCCATGGAGTCTTCAGGAGCATGGAAAAGGCTGTGAGCACTTTTTAAAGTGCAAGGCTTCCTCTTCCCAGCACAGGAGGCATTTGGGGGTTTATTTTTGCAATAATTAATTGCAAGAATGGATATTTGCAAGAAAGGCAACGTGGAAGGGCTTTTGCTTCTGGAAGCGTGGAGGAAGCCTTGAGGAGGGGACTGGCACTGCTTAATTCACCCCAGTGGAGGGATGATAACCTGCTCCAGCTGATGAGCTGGTCACAGAGCTGGCCTCCAAATTTTGATAGAATTTTCGTTAAATTCTCAGGAATTTGAGCCATTTATGTCGAAACAAAAACCTGTCAAGGCCAGTCAAAGTTTCACTCTCATTCTACTTAAACTTTTGTGGCTCGTAATCCTTCATATAAGGTTGGTGATTGTTTTTTCCAAGGGGTGAATCAAAGGCACAGGGGTCTGGGGCTCTGTGCCAAGGTCTCTGAGCCCCCCGGCAGGGGCTGGAGAGGGCAGCCAGAGGGATTTCCTGGGTTCTGACACCAGAACAGCTCTGGTAAGGGATATTCCACCAGAGTAAACCCCTGGCTTTGGTCACACAAGGGATCACATTGGTTATATTGCTAATTAAGGTGTGCCCCTAAGTGTGGGGTCAGCCCTACTGCAGAGCCAGCCTTGTGGCTCGGACAGAGACACTACCTGACACTTTGCACGGCTTTTAAATTCATTTTCCTGGGTCCTACAGTGCTTTGATGGGGCTGATCTACAAACTTTTGATGTGGGCACCTCCATGGGCCGCAGCAGGAGTTGGATTTTGGGATAGAGGGATCAATAATGCTGTGTTTTCCCAAACCCCTCGTTCCTGCCAGCAGTGAAAGACGGAGCGAGAGGTGGTGGAACAAGTGATCCTATTTCCCCCTCTGCTGGAAAACCACGATATGACCTCCCGGCAGGAAAAGGATGAGATTCCAGCCGTCCTCGTCCCTGCCGGTGGCGGGGGGTGGGAATTCCAGCATCCCTTCCAACCCAAACCATTCCAGAATTGTATGAAATGTGCGGGGAGCCGGGCTGGGGAAGCGTCCTGGCCCTCCTGGGGACAGAATAAGGCACTAAACCCAAACCCTTCCCTAGCACAAGGCTGTACCCTGCTTTCCATTTCCTCCCATTTTTGGGGGGCTTCCAGGTGGTTTTTTTTTCCAGAGATATGGACCCTACCACCTTTTCCCAGTGTTGATGTGAGGCCAGTAGCTGTGACAAAGGAAAACAACTTGTCAGACCATGCCCAGTCTAAAATATCTGGACACTGGGCTGATGTTATCACCAGTTATGTCATGGGCAATGCCTACATTTTGTTATATTCCAAAAAAGACTGGATTGCCCCAAAATCTGCCTCATCTTCACCAGTCACACTGCCCTACCTTCCTAAAAAGCTGAAATGATAAGAATAAGAGTATTAAGAAATATTAAGAATAAGCTGAAATATTAAGAATAATATTCCCAAGCATATTTCCAAAATCTGCTGTTGTTCTTGGCTTCTAGCAGCACCTCTGTAAAATCCAAAAAGGATAAAAAAGGTTAAAAAAATCCCAAATCTCTATAACAGATTTATATGCAAACTCCACCACCAAGTAGCTGAATGGGATAAGAAGGATTCAGGGAAGACAAGTCAGACTGATGCAACTACATAATGTGCTAAATGCTTCACTGCAGGGGGAAAAAAAAACCACCCAAGAAATGAAATTTAAAATTTTTAAAGAGGCTGAAGTGGTGTGTTCTGGGGAGGCTGTGCAGTGCAGGGAGTGTTTGGGGCTGCTGCTCTCAGTGTGGTGTCTGGGTTTATTCCCATTGGGAATTGCCATCCTGGGTTGGTGCCTCTGAGATGCAAACCCCAAGCTTCTGCCTGAAGGAGGGGACAGCAAACAAGCTTCTGCCTGTTTTGCTGGGACATCAAAAAAAGATTTGGCTTCCCCTTGTGCAGTGTTTGATGTTCACAGCACCGTGCCCCCTGTGCAGTTCTTGTAGTTCATGGCAGCCCTGATGGGCCAGCACTCACAAAATGCATGTTTTAAAGAAACTTCTGGCATTTCACTTTAAATTTTAGAGTGCATAGAGGAATCTACCCTGTCCTTTTCCTCAGGACTGCAGCTCTGAAGTCAGAACCTCCTGATTCTCCAACAGTGCTTTAATTCATGGTCTGTGTTCACACCACTGGGCGGGCCATAAATCCTCCCCAGCTACCTGTGCACAAAGCTGGCATTGATTCCCATCATGCTGGGGCTCCAGCACTGCCTTGGGAGACTTCCCTGCCAGCTTCCAGCTCAGCAGGATCCCCCTTTCTTCTGCAAGACCTCCAGGCAGCAGCAGAGCTTTTCATGTGGTGAGGAACCAGACTCATGCTTCCAGTCATGTCTCTGACAAATAAGCCTCTTTCTTTCCCTCCCTTTCTCTTCCTGTTATTTTCCAGCTCCCCTCACATTTGGAAAGCAGGGTCAGTTCCTGGAGGCAGGAGGGATGCTCGGGGCAAGGATTTGCTCAATGCCCATGTGCAGAGGGGGCTAGGGCAGGGGAGAACGGCTTCAGACTGAAAGAGGGCAGGTTTGTTAGGGCAGATATTAGGGGAAAAAATCTCCCCTGTAAAGTGGGGAGTCCCTGGCACTGGCTGCCCACAGAAGATGTGACTTCTCCATCCCTGGAAGTGCCCAAGGCCAGGTAGGACAGGGCTTGGAGCAACCTGGGATAGTGGGAGGTGTCCCTGCCCATGGCAGGGGGTGGAACTGGATGATTTTTAAGGTGTCTTCATGGTTTCTTTTCTAGACATCTTATTGGGAATGATCCATAGGAGAGGGGCTGAGTGTTGGTGGGTGGGATTAGGGTCAGCTCGTGAGTATTGCTCAGGCTACCTGTGGCTCCCTGCCCTCCCAACCCCACCTGCAGCAGCTGCCCCTGCTCCAAGGAGAACACCAAGCTCTCCTGAAGAGAGAGATGAAATAATACTTGACCAGTTACAGAGGCAAAAAGGAAGTCCTGGGGCTCTCAGCTCTCTTCTTGCCAAGCTAACCAGCCTTGCTTTTCCTGGGAGACGTGCTCTGGGAAAACCTGGGCTCAGCGCTTGGACAGATACTTTCAGTCTGCTCTCCAGGGCAGAAATACCCAGTGATAGCAGCAGCCTGGTTTGCTCTAATTCAACTGGGCTGTCCTGAGCACCTGCAGCAAGGATGTCTGGTTTTGCAGGGCTCTGCTGTCCAGAGATGAAGGCAACACTTGGCTCCTCTGGGGAAATGCCTGGCTCAATCACTCCGAGGTCCCTGTGCAGGCTGGGTTGGTGCAGAAGGCTGGGTGTCACCTTTGGGGACACCTAAAGTTTGGGGTGAGAATTACTGCTGGACATGGTGGGGCTCCTCATCTCTGCTCAGTTTTGCTTGCCAGGGGTGGGAAGGGACCTGAGAACATGCTGGGGGGGTTGGAACTGGACAATCATTACAGTTCCTTCTTACCAAACCCCTCAGAGATCCCAAAAACTTCCACAGACTTGGGCATCTCATGGACACAGACAGCGCTGTGAGGGCACAGATGCCAAAAGCAGGTGCCATTCTTTCCCTCAAAAAGCAAACCAAACCTGAGCTGTCCCTTTCCCATCCCTTTCCCTTGCCAAATCCAGCCTGTCCCTTTCCCATCTCTTTCTGCCACAGTCTAGGAAGCAGAATTAAGCTCAGCTTAAGCCTGTGATAAGGGCAGCTGTTAGAAGGAGCACCAGCAGGAGGTTTGTTCTGATACTTTGGACTAGCCAAAAGGAATCTGAATCCCAGAATCCCAGAATGGTTTGGATTGCAATGGACTTTAGAGGGCACAGCCGTGGCTGTGCTGCGCTGGCATTGCTGGCTCAGGGCAGGCAGTGCTGGGCAGGCTCAGCCCAACCCAGGTGAGGCTTTCCCCGCCCCGGGGGCAGAGCCAGGCTCAGCCCAGGTGTGTTTAGGGCTGGCTCCGCCTGGGCTGGGCTGGAGCGGAGCAGCTGTGGCAGGAGGGCACACGGAGCGTGCTGGGCTGAGCCCTGGAGCAGCGAGGGATGGACCTGGTAACTGCTGGGGCTCTGTCTCTTCTGCAGCTGCCCCGGGGGAAGGGTTTCTGCTTGGTTTTCTGCTGCTGAGCATAGCTGGGGGCTGTTCTCTCCATGGAGCTGTTTATCCTAGGAGCGAGGTGCACTCTCATCCCTGCTCCTCCTCTGTGCAGACCACACAAACGCTGCTTTGCTGCCCCAAACTGGGGCTCCCAGCGCCTGCTTTCCTCCCCTCTCACTCTGGCAGGAGCTGCAGTCGTGCCACTTACTGTCACAGAAAGCTGAGTGGGGTTGTATTGATTTATTTTGGGAGAAGCCGGCGGGTTAATGAGTCGATGATATCTGCAGTGTGCTCTCCTCAGCTTGCCCGGGGTGCCTGGCTTGGCTCCAGCAGTCCCACGCCAGGGCAGAGGGCAGCACAGATTAAACATTTACCCACCACAGCTCCCTTGGGAATCAAGATAAAGGATGGAGTAAACCAGAAAAGTTCCAGGAGGAAAACAGGCAGTGCTTCCTCTTGGCTGTCTGGCGTGCCATGTCTTGAACGGGGTTTGTTTTCCCGTGTTGATTCATTTTAGAAAAGCAACTTAAGGAAACCAATGAGAATTAGTTTGATTTAGTTAATTAATTGAGAAGAGAAGGCTTTGGGGAAGAGCTTATTGCAGTGTTTCAGTACCTGAAGGGGCTGCAGGGGAGCTGCAAAGAGACTTCTGACAAAGCCCTGGAATGACAGGATAAGGGGGATGGCTTCAAACGGACAGAGGGCAGGGTTAGATCAGAAATTGGGAAGAAGCTCTTCACTTAGAGGGTGGTGAGGCCCTGGCACAGGCTGCCCAGAGAAGCTGGGGCTGCCCCATCCCTGGAAGTGTCCAAAGCCAGGTTGGATGGGGCCTGGAGCAACCTGCTCAGTGTTGAGCGTGCTCATGGCAAGGGCTTGGAGCGAGTTGATCTTTAAAGTCCATTGCAATCCAAACCATTCTGGGATTCAGATTCCTTTTGTTTAGTCCAAGGTATCAGCACAAACCTCCTCCTAAAAGGCACCCTTATCACAGGCTTAAGCTGAGCTTAATTCAGCTTCCTAGACTGATCTTGATGTTAGAAGAGCTCTTTATTTTTTAGGGAGAAAATATGGAAAGTTTCTGTGCCCCCTGACTCTGTAATGCTTCTGTCCCCTGACTCCTTAATGCTCACAGCTTTCCGGCCAGTGGAAGTTTGTTTCCTTTTTTCCCTCTCTTCCCCTCTCATCTTTGCGTGGGCTTTTGCCAAATGTAGCATTATCCACAGTCAATTATTTGGCCAGATGTAGCTGTAATACACATTGTGAGCTTTTGGCAGGCCTTTAAATTTATGGGTTTATTCTCCCTGCTTGTCAGCTGGTCTGATTTCCAGGGGAGCTGAGCCCTCCCTGGGACGCTGGGACTCCACGTGTCACCAGCTCAGCACCTCCCTGGGCCACCTGAAGGTGTGTGGATCACACAGGAGAGCTGCTTGGAGGGGATTTGGTTCGAAACAGTCCCAGCTCTGATGGAGAATTATCCCTGCAGAGGCTGGGAGAACTTGCTGCACCTTGGAGGGTCTGGCTGAGCTCTGCCCTGTGCAAGGCAACAGCATTTTCAGGGGATTTTTTTGGGGATGGATGGATTGCCCAGCTGGGTGTGGGTGTGCAGGAGGTGGTGATTTAACCCCATCCACCCCAGCAGTTCTCTGTGTTTGGGGCCATACTTGTCCCTCCTTCCCTGAGCATCCTGTCAGGCTGCACACATCCTGGTGAGGAGCGTTGAGCACAGATAATCTCCCTCTTCATCAGGCAAATCAGCTGAAGCTGCTGTGTCAAGGCAAGAGGAATAACAATTTGAGGGGGGAAAGGAGCACTCATATCCATCCCACTGCAGTTAAGCAGCCAAGCTCCTGACTGTCACAGCCAGTGCCAGGGAGAAGCCTGACCAAAAAAACCCCGTGTCTGCCTCACCTGGGGCACGCTGAGACAAGCAGGTATTTTTTCCTTTCTCTTTTCTTTTTCTCTGAGGGCACTGATGAGGAATTGTTTGCTCCAGCAAAGAAAATCAGCACGGGGAGGTAAACAGCTCTGAACTCTTCAACCACTGCTGCAGCACGTGTAGCAGCTCCCTGCAATTGCATTAGGGCACCTCACTGCTTTATTTCCTGTCTGGCATTGCATGTGGGATTTTTAAAAATATTTTTCCCCCCCAAACCTGATTCACCCTCCGTGTGCCTCTGGAAGCTCCCATTCCCAAGGCTCTCTGCTAGATTAGCCTGTCTGGGCAGCTCACACAGCATCAGGCTGCTGACCACTAATATGAAATATAATTGGAGCAATTCAAACCTCTCCCCCAAGGGCTGGTTCTTTACATCATGTACTACCCTGTGAAAGTAATAAAGTCAGTGAAAGGGGTTATTCAAGAGAAATTGTCAGTGTTTAATAAATCGTGCAATTAAATGCAATAAAACCTCAGTATGCTATTCATCTGTTCTGTCTTAACACTTAAGGCTGGAGCTTTTTTCAGAATAACGAAGTTCTGTCCTAGATAATTTTTTCCAATTTCCTCATTAGACAGGTTCTCGTGAAGCCTTGCGCTGGACTAAGCTGCCAGAGCAGAGCACCTAATGTAATCATGGCATATAAAAAGTTATAGAGCAGTTCAAGGACTTAAGTAGCTCATAAATTTTTCTTCATATTTTCTCCCTAGCTCAGTTCAGGGCTGAATTTAAGCCCCAGCACTGCAGGCAAAAATTGTGGTCCCTTTCCTCCAGCGTGGGATGCAGGGGAGTGAGGGACTGAAACAAAATGTTCTCTGAGTGCCCTTTTAAACTGCACTGTCACTGATCTGCTCCTTTTCTTCAACAACCTGGGGTCTGGTAACTGTGCAGGAGAGGAGCTGAGTGTCATGGCCAGTATCCATCACCCGCACTGGGAGATGCTCTCTGTGTGCTCCGAGTCTGGGGTGTGTGTGCTCTGCTTCCTGGAGAGGCATCCAAAGAGCCCTGGATGACCTAAGGGACCCTGGAGCAAGAGCATTTTGTCCCAGGGGTCATTAGGAGTGCAGCACCAGGAGGATATTTAGGGCTTCTCTTCTCATGGTGGAGCTTTCTCACGGAGGGTGGGGATGTATCGGGCATCTCTGGAGCAGCACTGGCCTCTCCCCTGTTTGGTGCTTGTGTACTGAAAATAAAGTGCAGCTTTCATACCCAGCAGGTGCATAAACAGCACTGCAGCACCTCTGTCAGGAAAGCTTTAACATTCAGTTCAGTGTTTGCCACATCCTCCCCAGGGAAACTCTCCATCACTGGGTGATGCTGGGGAGAAGGAGGCATTTGCCCTGGCCACGCTGCTCCTGCTTGGTTTCCGCTGTGCTCCTGCATTTCCCCCCTGTTTTCAGCTCTTTTGTCTTCACCAAAAGTGATTTGTGAGCCTTTGGAGGATCCTTTGAAAGAGCAAATTCTCCTCTGCCGCTTTTAAATTTTCACCAGGATCGGCATGTCCTTGGTGACCAAGGTTGAGTGTGCAGCCTGTTTCTCTCTGAGAACAGGATGATTGTTTAAATTGCCTGTTGCCACCTCTGTAAGCAGCTGTTCTGTGCTCCCCTCTCTCCCCTCACCCAGGAAGGTGTGACTGATTTCAAAGCCCTCCGAGCAAGATTTCAGAATGAGTCCAACTCGGCCAACAAGCCGGGGCAGAAACCTCCCACGGACATCGCCCCCAAACCTGGCTCTGCAGGGAACACCACCTCCAGCCCTCTGCCCCTGCCTAAGAGAGAGCTGAAAGTGCCCAAGCCAGCCCATCCCAGCTCCCCAGCCCCTGTGCTCGCCCAGCACAACCCCTTGGCACAGCCTGGGGGTGACAGGGAGCCCACGGGGCACGGCAGAGAGCAGGCGGGCAGCACCTCGCAGAAAGGGCTGGGCTCTCCCAAGAGCAGCTCAGAAAAGCCTCTGCTCTCCTGTGCCACTGACCAGCAAGGATCAAGCCAAACAACTCCAGAGGACCCTCAGCTCCAGGATTCTTTCCAGCATGTCCTACAGATCTGGGAAGAGACTTTATCCCGCAGGGAGAAAACGAGTCCAAGGGTCCCAACCCAGCGGGCGGCCGACTCAGCTCCTGCTGCTTCAGGCAGTGCCAGGATGCCGCCCTCTGGAAGCTCCCCTGTGCTGGGCTGGCGTGCCCAGAGGAAGGATGCTGTGCTTGGCAGAGGGATAGTCCTTCCTCAGGATCCCAGAGGACACAGGAGCTCAGATGGAGCAGGAGCTGAGGGTGTGGTGGCATCTGTGTTCTGCCAGTCGGGTCATCGAGCACCCAGAGAGCCACCTCAGCTCCAGAAAGGTATGGAAAGGTGCATTCTTAACACTGAATGTAGAAATAGATGAGTGCCTAGGTGATCTGGAAGTGCAGGATGGAGCAGCAGGAGAGAAAAGCTGCTGAGGGTTGGGACCCTCAGACGAGAGGGCAAGCTGGCCCATTGGAATGATCTGTTCTTGCTCTGGAGGTAAGAAATGGGTCTCAAACTGTGCTCCACTTGGGTAAGGGGAGGATTCCCCATATCCAAGGAATTATTTTAAAAATTCACTCTAAGGAATTGCCCATATGTTGAGAGTAGGGTGAAAACTGAGGACAGGAAACCATCTCAGTTTTGGTGTGCCTTGGCCGTTTGCAATCCCAAGGTAAACGTGACTTCACACGGATGCGAAAGGCTGGTCTGCAAAGACACTTTAATTCTAATTAAAAGAGCTCAAACCTGAATCCCCACCACCTCTGTCCCCTCCCAGCTTTGCAAAAGGTCATATTTAAGATCTGAGAAGGTATTTCTTAGAGGAACTGCTGCTGGGAAACTCAGAGGCTGTGAAGCTCCCCTTGCTGACGTGACTGGGTGACGAGGCACTGAAAACCTCAAGTCTGTGTTTACCCTGGAAAGCCACCTCGCCAGGACTGAGCACTGCAAACAGCCACGGCCCTAAAGCCTGGTGGATTAAACTGTTACCAGCACAGAAAATTGGGCTGGTATTTTATAATCCAGAGGAAGGGAGCTGTCAAGAGCTGGGACCCCAACATGGTTCACGTGGCACAAATGTGTAAAAATGAGCATTTCCATTTGTCCTGCCATTCTGGTGCCGTGGGGATGGAGGAGGCAGAGCTGGTTAGAAATGTCAGCACACCAGTGAATGATCCTATGTGGATTTTTACTTAAATGGGGGCTAATTGCTGCCTGTCCTTGTGCTTCTCTGGAGCAGAATTGGAGCCTCCCTTCTGCCAGCCTGGAGGAGGAAAATGGTCTTACAGCCCTGGGAGCAAGTGGCCAAGGATTAAACCTCTGCCTTCAGCTGAATCCCTGGGTCCTGCCCCTGGGAAGCCTCCAAGACCCCCAAAGGTTGATCTCAGCGCTTTCCTAAGCACCATGCCTTTGGTCCACAGAGGAAATGAAACAAGTAAGAGATATTTAGTCTTTTTTTTCCCCCTCCAGATCTGCTCTATAGAAAATGAATTAAAACGAGCAGTTTATTGACAGCTGTAGGGCCGCGATTTCCAGCAGGCAAAAATCAGACATTGTTACTTGTTTATAACTTCTTCCTCGAGCATTAATAAGAGCCCAGCAGTTTCAGTGGGGCCGATTTTTGCTGTTAATCTGGAAAAGGGATCTGGTTTTCCCGGCTGGGCGCCATCCCATGCTCAGAATCCCGCTTCCCTCCCAGTTCACAGCTGGCTGTAAAGCAGCAGCAGCAGCTGCCCGTGAGCCCAGCTGATCTTTATCACTCCTCTTCAATGGGAAACGCCTCGACTCTGGAGCACACAACTGTGGGAAGGCACAATAAAATTGTTAGAAAATAGTCTGCTAATCCCCCCCCCCACTTCTGTTTTAAATACAACAGAGGGCAATGTCGTTAAGTGTTCCGACATCAAGAAATGCAAAAGTTCAGTTTCCCATAATAAAACCCTATTGATGTTGCATAATAGAATATTCTGGACCACTTAGTAAGCTGCTAAGTGGTGTTTCTTTATAGATACAGCCTTAATTACAGCCAGACCTTTAGGCACAACTTTTGTTGAATTCAAAGGGAGCTGCTTTTGTAAGGAGGGCTCTGCTAAAGTCTCTTTGGCTTTGCAGGGCCAGCTCTTATTGCTGTGCCCTGGCTTTGATAAGAACCGGGAGGGAAAGAGAGTTTTTCACTGAAACTGTTTTCTAGCCGATTTGCCTTTTCTAAATATACTAATCTGATGGAGGGAACTAGTCACATCCATAATCTCCATGCCCTCCCAGTATTTTCTATCTCTAGAAAGCTTGAGGTTAATTTGCCAATATTATTTCACATTTTCCTGGTGCCCAGGTTGTGGTGGCAGTGCTGTGTCACTGTGCCTGCCTTTGTGGCAGCAGGAAGGGCTGTGCCTGTCACAACTCCGTGTGCTCTGGGGGGACTGGGCTTGCCTTCCAGCACTAATCCTCTGTGTCTTTGTGTGCAGCTGCTGGAGAAGAGGATTACCTGACCCCTGAAAGGTGAGCCTGGGGAGAGGCCAGGTGTGGCTCGCAGGTGATGGGGATGCCTTGTGCAGGCTGAGCTGGAGCAGAGGCTGGGCAGAGCTCCAGAATAAAGCAGGGATTTATCCAAAGGATCTCCTCCATGCACCCACCTTGGGCAGCACCAGAGCTCAGCCAGGGCTGCACCCAAGATGAACCAAAATGGCCCCAAAATGCACGGCCGGGCACGGGGTCTGTCCCTGGGATCAGCTCTGCTCCATTTGCACCTTGCAGTTCATTGTCCCATCCCAGCTTTAGCCCCTGCAGTCCCACCCTGCTTGTTTTTCTCTCTCCAGCCCACGGGGTTTGTGCTCTGGGGCTGAGATTTGGATCATTTGTCCAGGAATTGTTTTGTCTCCATGCTCTGTGCAGAGAGCTCACCATGCCCTGATGTGAAGCTCAGAACTGCACACTAAAGCAGCACAGAATGTGAAAAATAGAAAAGCTGAAACCTGGGGCATCACTGGGAACATCCCCATCCCATTTCCCACCCAGCCTGGAGGGAATGGCCCCTCCTGGAGGCAGCAGCTTGCTCCGGGGGCTGCTCCGGGAAGTGGAAGTGTGCAAGGCCAGCCTGGATGGGATCCTGAGCCACCTGCTCTGGTGGAAAGTGTCCCTGCTTGTGGGAGAGGGAAGGTTTGGAGCTGGATCATCTTTAAGGTTCCTTCCCAACCCAACCCATTCTAGGATTCTAGGATGGACCTACATGGCAAGCTCAAAGCTGGCTGGGAGCTCCCTCTCCTAATGGAGAAAACTTCCCCCCTCTTTTCTCTTGTGGGCTCTTAAAGCCTCACAAGAGCCATCAGGATGTGTCCTTAGGTCTGGTTTGGCTGGTGGTGAGTAGAACTCTGCCATGGCTTTAGCAGCACCGTCATCATCCCCACCCTGTGTGTGCTTTCTGCTCCCTGTTTGCTGTGTACTCAACTGCTGTGTTTAGGAGAGAAATGCTTTTGAAAACTGGCTGAAACAAAGCCCTGGCATAGCCAGAAGGTGTTGGGGGTTTCTTTGCCAGCAGCAAAGGGATTTGTATTCCTGCATGATGATCCTGTGTTTGTGCAGCCAGCACAAGCAGGGCACAGGAGCCACTGCCCTCCCTCACCAGCCCTTCATCCCAGCCTCCAGAGCTGAATGAGGTTCTTATTGGGTGGTGGTCCAAAATCACCTGAGTTTGTCTGAAACAGCTCAAAAATCTTGCAGACACAATTCCTTTTTTTTGTATGCTGGGAGATCCTGACTTTTTCTGGTCTCTGACTTGTCACGAGGGGCCGTGCAGCAGCCTGGGATTTGTACAACAAGAACAGCAAAAGTGGAGGAAAATATTTATATACACATGTTTTGTTGTAGTTGTGGAAAGGGGAAATGGATCAGCTGAGCCAAAGCAAAGAGAGGGGAATTCTTAAAATACTTTCTGTGCCCAAACAGCTCCTCCAGCTATCACAGCAAGTTGTTCTTGACATCCTGAGGTGCCCCTGCTGGTGTGGGCTGGTGTTAACTTTCAACCTGTACTTGTCAGGAGAGAAGTGGTCAAAAAATAACCTCCTCCAGAGCTGTTCTAGCAATGTAATGCAGCAGGGCCAGCTGTCCTGCTCCTGGTCTTTACAGTAGGTCACTCGTTAAATATTAACTGTGGGATAACAGGGGAGATTAATTAAATAACTCCGGCATAAAAGCAAAATAGCAGCAGTTTGGGGACAGGAATTCCCCTCCTCAAAGCCTCACCTGGAATGAAGTTTGGTCTCCTAGAGACCCTGGCAGGGTTTCTGGTGCTGGCAGTTCCTGAGCTGCATGGGGACGAGCCCCCTGTGGCACAGCAAGGCAGTGTCCCCAGCGCTGGGAGCTGCAGGGGACACCCCTGCCACCAGCACAGCCTTCTCCTGGACTTTGGGGGGTGGTCTCCTTCTCTGATCTCACTGCTGTCAAAGTGCACCCTGAGTTACTTGTTCCTCATACTCTGGTTTGCCCTTTCTCAGCTGAAGCTGAATGGTGGCAGTGGGGTGATTCCAGGAAAAACAGACCCTCCCCGGGGGATTTTACTGTTAGAAGGAGGAAGTTCCTGCTGGAATTCTTCCTGCTGCTCTTTCCCCAGCCTTACCCTGTCCCCCACGTGTGTTACAAGCCGTGTCTTGTGCTTTTGCTGCTTCCTGGTACATTCCTAAGATGCCAAAAGCTCCACCAGCGTGGGCGGAGGGGCAGGGCTGGCGGATTCGCCTGGGCAATCCAGGAATGCCGGGGTTTTACCCCTGCATCTGCTGCCAGGTGACACTGATGGGAATTCCCAGAGGGGGGAAGGAAAAAGGAGAATGGGGAGATGGGGAGCCCTGGGGGCTGTGTGGTGCTGGAGCTGTGGCTGGCATGGAGCAGGTGGGTTGATAAGGAGCAGTGTCCGGCTCGGCTGCTGTCTGTCTCTGCCCTGATATGTGCAGGATGGTTCTGTTCGAGATGGGGCTCCAAAAGGATGAGGCTGGACTCTCAGGTTTTTGGTCTTCAAGGTTGTTTGTTATTTCTTATCTACAAAGTTTTCTCTCTGCCCAGCCGGGATCTGACCAGCAAGGCAGCCAAAGGCACTCTGACCGCCCACGGGGCTGTCGCGTCTTTTTATAACAAAACCTACATAAATCATATTTACCTTTTGTCCCCAATGCTTATCATTCTTATTGGCAAGTGCACCTTCACCAAGAACCTATCCAAAAATATCTGTGTCACACAGAAAATGGAAGACATGAAGAAGGAAGAAGAACCACAAGGCAGGCCCAGATTCCTCTATCTTGTCTCCATAACCCCCCTGTACCAAAACCTTAAAACCTGTGTTTTACCCTATAATTATACTATTTCTATACCATATAAACCCCAGTAATTCTCATATCCTCATACACAGGTGGCACATCCCTAGAGGGATCAAAATCAAGCCACCAGGCACTTTTGGTAACATTCCAAGACCTCTGAGCTCCCCCCAAGGGTTCTCTTGGCAGCTCTGGACATCCGGAGCCATGTGCTGAATTCCCACAGAGCAGGACCTTTAAAACTCCCCTCTGCTATCTCTGCTTCCCCTTTTGCTCCCTCCCGTGGGAACCCACCTGCCAAAGAGTGCAAACTGGGAATTGTTATCAATTTTAAACCACCTGAGCTGGCTTGGAAAATGCCGTGCTTCAGCTTCCTTGTTTTGTTTTGTTTTCTGCTTGTTTTATTTTTTTAGGTTTTTTTCTGTTTCTACTTGAGGGATTGCTGTAGGCAGGAGACTCTAACCCTGGTAGGAAGTCTCCTGATGTGCTTTGTGCCCTCTAAATGTAGCCTGGCCTCCCAAAGGACAAGCAGTGGGAGCGTGGAGCAGGGGGAAGGTTCAGCATCTGCCACAGGTCTCCTCTCCCTCCAAGGAATCCCTGATTCCACCTTGCTTTTCTGTAGGCTCACTATCAAAGCACTTGATTTCCTTGTCCTTAAGATGAATATTATTTTTTTTTCATACTACTAAAAGGGATGGGGGAAAAAAAAAATCTTTTCTCTCTTTTTCATCTTCTCAGTGCTCAACTTGAAGAGCAGAATAATTATGAAGAAGCCCCGATGTACCTGAATCAGTCTGGGGACACCACAACCTTGTGTGTCATTGAAGGTACTTTGAAAGGCAGCACTGTGAGGTGAATTACGTGCTAGCTGGGAAAAAAAAATCCTTTAAAATAGGAAATAATGCAGTTTCTTGTTGAGAAAAGCAGCTGGGAGAGCAAGCATGAGTGTCCTGTCCCCCTGTGCAGTGTGAGGACTCTGGGGCAATGACAAAAAATGTTAAAATTTTGGGGGTAAAATGATGCTTAGAGTAAAACTCAGTGGGGAATATCCTAAGACATGACCCATGCAGAGGAGAATAAAAAGAAAATAGTGAGGCAAACCTCAGCATCTTCTTGGGAACAGAAGGGCACAGACCAGGAGACTTTCCCAGGTCCATCAATATTTTTTCCCAGTATGATTTTCTCTGTCAAAGGTGCCACTGCTCTTCTTTCCCAGTGTTTGGAAGGTTTGGGAGGCGATGGCAGTTTTGGGGAGGTTATTTCTGCCACGGGCACAGGTTTTGTCTCCCAGTGGGAAAGGAGCCAAGCAAGAACCTTGGAGGGGAACTGCCACAGATCCCTGAACACTGTGGCCAGTCAGGCTGGGTGCTGCAGCCCCTGCAGGCAAACCAGTGCTCAAACAGCAGAGGGAGGGAGCTGTGGGACGTGGGGGATGCCTGGATGCTGAAGCTGAGTTTTTCACCTAAAAGTGTGGTGACTTTAACATGGGCCAAAAATTAATATCTGTCCATAAATATCTTTCCTAGCACCTAAGGCAGAGCCTCAAAAACACAAGGTAAGCGTCTTGAAAACTTCTAATATCTGTATTTCTTACCTGCCAAGAATTTCTCTGTGTGCTGTCTGTGAAGACTCTCAAAAAATTAAATAAGAAATTGCAGAGGGGACACAAAGACTAATGGGATTCCCAAACATGCCAGTGGGAAGAGTCAGCTCCCTTGATTTCCACTGCAGAAATGTAAGGAAGTGACAGCACCAGCTGCATGGATGTTGGTGGTAGAGCAAGTGTTAAGCACCAATATCAAGAATGTGAATTTTTTTTGGGGAAAAAAATCCTCTGCCAAGGGTGAGCTGGTGCTGGTAATCCCCCTGTGAAGATGTAAAAGCAAAATTGAGCCAGGCTGCCTGGCTTGGCAGCACGCTTGGAGAGCTCCTCACCTCGTGCCAGGAGATGTCCCTGTCCTGGCCATCAGCTCTGGCCCTGCTGAAACTCTTTGTGAAATGTCAGACTCCAGTTTCAGGTCCTGGCTTGCAAAGCCATCCCCCTGCCTGGGAAATAGCACAGCTTTCCAAACATATTTATCTCTGTGTGATGTGCAGAGAGGTTCTCTGGCTTGGCTGGAGCCTCGTTTATGGCAGGCTGGGAAATCTTTATTTAAATTTAAAAACTTCCTCCCCCTCTGCAAGCTCTCCTTTCTCTGACAGCTTCCATGCTGACCAGCAGCTTCACTGGTCCAGCCCCAGCACTGCTTTATGATCCCTGTACAGTTTGTCAATATGTGTATTCCCTGTCCTGCAAAGGAGATGAAATATCCTTGTCTGATGACTATTCCAAACATAAAATACTTCTGGGCTTTCTAAAGAAATATTCCTTTAAATGCTAGCTGACAGTTGAGGCCTTGTATGAAAGCTTGACTGCTGAGAAAAGCAGAGTGGCTGAAGGCTTTCCTCTTCTTTATTCTAGAAACAGAAGATTTTTCCCTTTGCCAAATCCAGGTAATTTCCTTTCCTCTCTCTCAAACTTCTCCTAGCCCCACAACTGATTAGGGTTAGGAATTGAATATTGTAACACTCAGTAAATATAAAGAAATTTCATATATTTCATGACCAAGACAGAAGAGATGATGCTTTTTTTTTGCCAGCACTCGTGGTTTCTAAGATTGTTTTCATTCTAAAACATATCTGGAGGGGAGATTGTAAAAAATTACACTCTCTATTCCTACTGAAACCTGAAGAGTGTAAGCAGGGGAAGTTATGAGCCTCTCAAACCTGGTTCTAGGTCCAAGGCAAGGTCCATTCTGAATTTCACCCTACAAAAGTCAGGCTTTGAATGGTGTGTATTTATGGTCACTGCCTGAAGCTGGGTTTTGGTGGTGATTGAAGAGCTATGTGATAAAAAGGGGTCACTTCTGTGGGTATTGTTGTGATGCTGGGGAAAAGGGATCAAGTCCTGCATCCTGTTGCTGTTTCTTCTCGCCTGAATCTCAGCACAGCGTGGTGAGAGGCACACCTTGTGATCCAGGGGCAGCCACAAATGGATCTGATTTGTCCTTTCCAGCTGGGAGGAAACAATCACATTAATTTGTCTCTCTTCCAAGAATGATTTGTGGTACCCCTGAGTGACCACTGGCCTTGAGTGGTCTTGGGCATCTCCCTCATCCAGAGGGAAGATGAGCTGCTTGTTTGGGCACTGTTGTGACTTTGCTGAAGGGTCTGTGTGCTGAGATCTCTCTCATTCCTGAACGTTTCAGCCCAGAAAGAGCTCTAACAGAGGATGAAAAAGAGGGACAATGGGGTCATGAAAGAGCAGAACTGGAGGAGAACAAAATGTTTGAGGTATTGCATCCCTGAGGTTAATTTTAATAATGATTATAGGATGTCTCTTCTCCTTCTGGCCTCCCTCTGTTTGGGAAGCATTTTGGGAAACTCGAGCCCTTAATCCCAGGGGGTTTGCACCTTCTCTTTTGCTTGTTCATCACCCCACTGCTTCAGCCTGAAGGGTGGATGGGGAAGGGTGTTGAAGCTGTTTTCAGTCCACAAATAATTGACATTCTCATGGATGCATGGATGTGTAATAGAAATATGTATTAGAAAGCAGTTTCTAAGGACTGCCTTGACCAAACCCTTTGATCCCAGACAGGTGGAAATGAGTACATGTCTCCCACCAGCCAGGCCAGGGCAGATGGCAGAGGTGGGCTGAAGGCTCTGCAAGGGAAGCAGGATGTGACCAGCCCCCAAAATGCAACGTATCCACCCCCACCAGGGCTGGCAGAAGACAGAGCAGAGCACTGTGAGTATCTCATTGCACCACTGAGTGTCTCCCCCAGCCCCAGCCCCATCTGCTGCCCAAATGTCTCTTCCATATGGGAAATAACGTTGAATTTGGATGCAACTCTTGAACCAATTTAGTTAAACCGGGGCAAAAGGTTGCCTGAGCGTTTGTATTCTGGTGTGGATCATTTATTTTGGCTGTGCAAACAGCTTCCTAAGCTGGTTAACCATCTGCAGAGCTCTGGCCCAGGTGTTTGTTTTTCTAGCAGATTGCCCTTATCCGTGAGAGCTGAAACCCCTCTCCTCTGCTCCCCATAATTTATGGACTCTCAGGAATGGGCTGGCCAAGCCTTGGGGTAGAAATGAGCAGGATGAGAGCCTGAAGCCTCTTTCTGTGCCTCCCTGTCCTTGCTCCATCTCCACGTGGTGCCAGGCTGACTTTGGGCTCCTTCCTCTCGGGATGCTCTGAGGCAGGGACCAGGGCTGCTGAAAGGAGCCTCAGCTGCACAATTAAACCCAGCCACATCCCCTCTGTAAGCACAACTTCAGCTGTAAATGTTCACTGGTCCTGCTTGCAGAGGCTCTGTGAGCTGCTGGTGTGACAGGGCAGCATTTCAAAGATGGAAGAGAGAAAAGTGCCTCAGCTGGGCTCTGTGGACAGAGCAGGAGTGTGAAGGAGAAAGTGTAAATTGACTGTGACTGTGGTTATTATTTTTATTGGTGTGGTTCTCAGGTATTTCTTTTTTTTTTAAATTATTATTATTATTTTAAATCACCTCATAATAATTTTCTGCTTTGGTTGGTGTCTGTTTCTGTAAAAGATCTTGCTGGTTTGCTTGACCTTTGAACAGCTGGAGGTAATTTCTGCTGGGATATTTTTTTTTTTTTCCAAAGTACTCCTGGTGAGCCTCCTGCTTCAACAGAGAGGATGCTTTGGAGAGCTATTTGGTCCACTACTGTCTGCTTTTCTGCTTTGCTGAATTTGGGTGTTTTGCAGAAGTTTTGGTCTTTAGCTGGACCGTGCTGAGGTGGTGCTTGTGTCCAGCAAGATCCATGGCATGAATCAGAATGGTTTGGGTTGGAGGGAGCTGAAAGATCCTCCCACTGTCCCAGGGGTGCCGTGGGCAGGGACCCCTTCCCCTGTCCCAGGTGCTCCAAGCCCTGCCTGGAACACTCCCCCTGCTCACTGACAAACACCCTCTGCTTTATTTGTGTGGCTGCATTTCTGCATTGCTCCACCTCTCCCAAGTCAGTTTTGAGGTTCTGACATTGCCCCTTGAGAGCTCTCCAGGAATGATCTGTTTCTGACCTCAGGGGGTGCAGCTCCCAGGCTTGGTTCCAGCCCTCAGTGAAATCCAGGGGTGCTCATCCTCCTTGGGTCCTTTCCAAGGTGTTGATTTGCAGGTGTATTCCAATGGACTGCTTCATTATTTGGATCTTAACATTTCCACCAACACTGCCAAGCTTTCCCTCCAATCACTTCTCTGGAGATCCAAGAATAATCTCTTGGATGCTTTTAGGTGAGGAAGATTTGGGTCAGAGCTGCCATAATTGGAGAAATCGACAGACATTTTAAGTTCTTTAAACATAAAATATTTTTATGACTTTTAAAGCTAAAAACTTTGAAAATGGTTCACTTTTGTTTCTCGAAGTGTCTCAGAGCAGAGAATTTCCCCAACTCCTGGAATGGAAAAAATATCTGTAGGCTCTTATTTGTTGTGTTACCCTCAACAGTTGTCCTTTCTCTGAGAGTAGTTCCTCAGAAAAGCTCCTAAAGCAAAGGTGTATTTCATTTATTTATTATGTATTTCATTTATTTATCATTTATTTCATTTATTTCATTTATAATTTATTTCATATTCATTTCCAGGGCACAGCATGGGTATTGGTGCTCCAAAGGCAGAAGGAGCAGCCTTGGAGGCACCAGAGGACATCTATGATGATGTTGAGGAGCTGCAGGACAGACTGTGAGTGTGGCCCTGGGCTCTTGCAGTGCCTGTGCCTAGGAAATGTCATTTAAAATCCTTCCAGCAGTAACTCCCCATGTCACACTTGTGTCTTCCAGCAGTTCAGATGCCTCCAGTTCCTTCACTTCAGACAGCAGTAAGTGGGGAAGCTCAAACAGAAGCTGCTTTTCATTTGGGCTGGTCCCTGGGAGATGCTGGGAATGGTTTTGTTTCACTTTCAGCATCTCCAGTGTCTCCTCCTGGCTGGGCTGCTCCGAATTCCCATTAAAACCAGTGGGGAGTAGGATGCATGTCTAGCATGGAATTCATTTGAGCAGCCCTGAAGCCTCTGTAAGAGTAAAATGCAAAAGGTCTGGGTTCAATTTGACCAGCAAACCTCACCCTATTGCTACTGAGCTTGTCCTAATGGCGTGCCTTGGTTTTGAGTTTCAGGAAACAGCTACGAGGACACGTATGAAGATGTTGAGATTGGGGGTGAGAACCCAGCAAAACCAGAGTAAGTTGCAATTTCTCAGCCTGTATTTTGAAATTCTGGCCATTCAGCCTTGATCTCACATGCCAGGTACTGCAGAAAAGTTGTTGTGTGGGTGGGTTTCTTCCCTCCTTCCTCCCTCTTTCCCCTTTGGCTAACACGCTGGGGGCAAAAAGTCATCACCAAAATTAAACCCCAGAGCAGTGAGTGGGATTTTTCTTCCTGTGACACCCTGCATCCTTTGGAAGTACTGCCCTCCCAGAGCTCATCCTGCATCAAGCACACAGCACAGCCTCACTTGCCTTCTCTTGATTACAAGTGTTGCTCAGCTGTAGCTGAGAATTGGCTGCACCTTTTTTGTGTCTGTGCCAAAGGAGGGGATGCTCAAGGGGCAAACTGTCCCCATAAAACAGGACAAAATGCTCAGGTTGGAGAAGAACCAAGTTAGTGCTGTGACTGACTTGCAACCTGTTTTTTATGCAGCCTCTCCAGATATTTGCTTCCACGGGGTGTGTTATAAAACCAATGAGTTTTGCAGCCTTGGGTTTGTGCACTGCCTGAGCTTCCCAAATGGATTAGGAGGTGTAAGGTGAATTTTAGTCGTGTTTTGTGTGGTTCCCTCCCCTTGTGCAGTAAATGTTGCCTTTGTAAGGAGCAGAGACAGCTTTTGGGAAAGGCATATGGGGCACAGGATTGCATCTGGTGGCTCTCTGCTGAGGAGCAGCGTGGGAGGAATAACAAGGTGTTGCTGTACATCTGCTTTTCCCTTTTTCCCTGCATCTGCATCCCAGCCCAGGTTCCACATGTGACAGAGAGGGAGGAAAAAGGGGAGAGCTGAGCCCCCTGGGGGTGACAGGATGGTTGTTAAGAGAAGGAAGGGTCATTTCTCTGCAGCTGGGAGCAGCAGCTCCTCCATCCAGAGGGAAGCGTGTTCCCGGAGGGATCAGGCACATCCCCACCCCTGGGAAGCACATCCCTGCCTCCTCTTCACCCCTCTGCACCTGGGGGCAGAAATTAAACTCTCCTGCTGACTCACAGAGGGAGCAGAGCATCTTGCTGGGGCTGCAGAGGAATTTCAAGGCCCTTTGGGACCAAGTTCACAGGTTTCAGAGGTCAGGGTCCCAATCCCCAAACCAGCCTGTGTGTGATCCCTCTATTGATCCCAGGGGCAGGATTTAGTGTGCTGAGACACAGAAAGGGTTTCTAATGCTCTTTGTGCAGGATAACAACCCCCAGGGGAGGACCTGGGCTGCCTGCAGATGCTTTGCAAGAAAATTGCAGTGTAGATTTGCAACCCTTGGTAAAATTCAGAGAGGAGTGTGTGCCCTGGATTGTCCTCCACAATAGAAATGTGTGATGGAGGGTGGCTCAGAAGGTGCCCCTGATGTCCCCTTTAAAGGTCACTGCAATGCTTCTGGGTAATGCTGCCCTTTCCTCAGGAATTTTCACTCCAAAGAAACCTGGGTCACCTTCTAATTGTGGGGTCAGAGGAGAACAACTTTAATTAATACAGAAAAATTTAAAGCTAAGCAAAGATATCAGCTTGGACTTAGTAATTAAGCATCTTTTGCTGTGCTGGTGCTTATCCCACTGAGTCTATCATCCATATGATGCTGTTAACACTTAAATTCTTCTTCTGAGCTGAGGTCCAGGATCTGCTGCCCTTCCTTTCCCTGCCTCAGGATCTCTGGGGCTGCTTCTGCACCTTGTGTCTCTTTTAATTAAAAACCTGTTTCTCTTCTGGACAGAACAGAAAAACAAAAGAGATTTGGAAACCTGTTTAAGATAGAAAAGTTGAAGCTGAACAATTTCAGGCTCAAGGACAACCTAAGGTAAGAAAATGCTGGTGGTCCCACCCCTTCCCCCTTCAGACCTGAGCACTCCTCCTGGCAATTATTGGAGAGCAGGAGGTGTAGGAGTAAGGAAAACAGCTCTTTTTTGGGAAACATAGGCCAAAAGGGCTTCTGTCAACTCACTAGGAGCTACCATGGCAGATGTGGCCAATGGTCCATCTGTGCAGCTTTTCCAGAATCTCCTGGACTGGTCCTACAGCAGTTTCCAGGTTTTCATGGATTTTCTGCTGCCTTTGGTACCTTTCTGATACCTCAGCATGACACAAGGTGCACAAGGGAATGTAGGAAGGTGATACCTGCTGCCTTGACCTGTGAGCCAGGATTAGGGACAGCCTTGTTGATGTGGGATTTTGTTCCAAGTTCCATTCAGAGCCAAGAGCAAGAGCATCTGCTGGAGAAGTTTAACAGAGAGTTTTCATTCTAACAGGGTGGGGAATATTGTATAACTTCCTACAGTGCATCTTTGGGTATTCTAATGTTCAAAGCTGTCCATAAGTTTCCAGGGAAATTGCCTTTTCCTCAGGTGTACAGAATCTGCAGAACCTGTCCTCCACTGCTGCCAGTGCCTGAACTCCAGGAAAATACTTCCTTTTCTTATTTCTTTGGGAATTCCAGGTTAAACATTTCCTCTGTCATGTCAGGAAGATTCGTTTTCCTCACGAACCTTTTCACATGAGAAATATAAATATAAATATAAAGACATATAAATATAAATATTCAAATATAAATATCATTATAGGGAAAGACCCACCAGGTTTAGTGCCATCCTCCTCTCTCAAAGAACACTTAAAGCTCCTGAAATCATCTTAGATATCTACAGACATTGTCACCTTTGAATTCCTGGACAGCCCCTGATGTTGGCAGGGAAGGAATTACTACAGACTAAAGGAATTACTTACAGGAAGGAATTACTACAGACTAAAAATTCCAGCTGTCCAGCAATCCCCTTGCTGTTGAGAAGGGCAGCAGGAGTTTGGACTGTTCTTTGGGTGCAGTGTAGATCTTTCCTGCTTGATGAAGATGTGGCTCATGTTGCTGTCAGGGTGGAAATGCTTATTTAGCAAGGGATGTCATTTTGGGAAATGCACCTTGACCTGTCTCTGTCACTTCAGCAGCATCACTGGCAGCTTTCTGGGGGCTCCTCGTGGCTTTTTGGGGCATTGCTGATGTGCAGATTTGTTTCTAAAAGCCTTTTTTCTATCCACAGACTGGTTTCCATTTCAGTGCCAAATTTAGGTAAGCACATAGCTGTACCTGACTCCTGGGATTTGTGTGTGTGTTTGAAGAGCCAAATGTTTTGGACAGTCAGCTTGGTGCCCTGTGCCTTTCTGAAAATCATGTATTGTGGCAGCAGTAGCTTTGAAGACTTGATAGAGATTTGTGTTTCATTTGAGAGTGGAGGTTTTTCTCATTTTTGGGTGGTTTTGCTTTAAAGAAGAGCATTCCTCCTGCAGGTCTGGGTGTACCCAGGAAGGTGAGGTGTGAAACAGTCCATGCAGAACCACTGCTGGTACGTGAGCCCACGGCACTCTAGCTTTACAAAACTCTTTGCAAAGGGTTTTACTCTTTGTAAAACTCTTTATTCCTGCCTGCTGGAGGGTCAAGTTCCTTTACATAAACAGGGTGGGCACAACCTCAGCCTTGAGCAGTTGAACATTGCAGTGAACATCCTCGAGTCCTTGTGTTGGGAACATTGCTGGGTTGGCTGCAGTGCAAAGCTGGGGCTTTGCTGCTGCTCCTGCTCCAGCCATGGAGCTGGATGGCCAAACCCATGCAGGAAACTGCCCACAGACACAACAAACCAACCCAAGCATCATTCCTTCTGCTAGACCTTCCCTGGGTGCTTGGGAGCTCCGAGGCTCCTTTTGCATTTCCTTGGCCCCTTCGGGTTGAGTGATGAGCAGCAGCTTAAATTTTCCTCTGCAATAGATTGTTTGGAGTACCAGGCTCAGAGGGACATCTCCTAATCCTCTTCTCTCCTGCATTTTGGTTGACAGCAGCTGTGTCCCAGGAGGACAACGTGTACGATGACGTCGAGGCGGGGCAGAGAGAGACCAGGTGAGGAGGGTGCCCTGTCCTGGGGTTGTCCTCAACCCAAGGAGATTTTCCTCCTGGCACAAACCCGTGCCTGGCACTGTAACCTCCTGAGGGTCATGATCTGGTTGGGATTCACTCCTCTGGAGACAGTCCAGGTGCCCTCCCTGTGTGTGTTTAATTTGGCAGGATCTGTTACCCAGTTAGCGCCAGAGACGTGAAAAGGAGCGAGCAGCTCCCTGAAAGACGTGAAAAATCAGATCTTTTTCCTAAGGAAGGAAAACTCCCTCTCCCAGACCCGATTATCAGCCCTGTCCTGGCAGGCTCCCTGTCAGAAAAATTCCTTTTAATAGGAACAGCATGTCCTGGTGTCTTGCTGCCAGATGATTGCGGTGGCTGCGCGTGCTGGTGTAAATCACAGCAAGTGTTTGCATTTCAGTGCAGGCTGGGAGGGAGATGGAGAAAACTCCCAGCTCTGTAGGCACAGGGGTCTGGGGAGGGGACACAATCTGCTGGGAAAAACCTGAATTCCTGCCTGTCTGCTCCTCTCAGAGAGAAGGATGACAAGCACAGAGTCTGGATGCCAAAACTTCGGGTGGCGAGAGAGTACAAGGACAAGAGGAAAAGCATCGACAGCGTGGAAAGGTCCTGATCTCCATTCTGGGTCCCCTTTTTGTCTGACTTTGTGCACATCCCTGAGTGCCTTCAGGAGCAGCATGTCCCTGATTGCACAGACATTTTGTGTTGGTTGACACAACCTTCCCTTTGAAGCCAGATTTCAGGAGTCTTCGCAGAAAATATCTCAAGGGTGAAACAAGCCCTTGGATCTGAACCGAGCACAAGGGGAGGATGCCCAAAGGTCTTATCCTGAAGTCTTGTCATGACTTTCCACTGAGCTGAGCCAAAAGTTGTTACTTCCTATATATTTGGCTCCTTTTTGCTATTTTAGTAGATTTAGATTAGATTTTTGGAAGGAATTCGTCCCTGTGAGGGTGGGGAGGCCCTGGCTCAGATTGTCCAGAGAAGCTGTGGCTGCCCCTGGATCCCTGCAAGTGTCCAAGACCAGGCTGGACAGGGCTTGGAGCCACCTGGGATAATGAAAGATGCCCCCACCTATGGCAGGGGGTGAAATCATTCTATGATTGTAAGATTCTATGATTTTGGCAAGAGCCTTGTATTTTAAAGTGTTGATTATTTGGACTGTTTGCTTTGACTCTTGCTGTGCCATTCGTGCATAAAAGCAACTCTTGTTGTTGTTGTTGTTACTGGTGCTGCAAAAATTCACATGGAAGTGGGAGATTTCCTTTCCCTTTTAGATCACAAAAACGTGCATCACAATGACCTTTTTCATCTCACTGAATGTATATCAGAGACCCATTTTTTTGGGGTTCTCACCACACAGTTCCTGCATGGGGCTGCTCAAACACCACTGCTTGTGCTGTGCAGAGTCTCAGGCATAATTTTAAAGACCATCAGGGAGTCCATGCAATTTCAACTTTCCCTTATAGATCTTACAGCTGCTGCCCAAGGAGGGATCTCCTCACAGCTTAAAAGTCCCTAATTTCAGCTCTTGTTTCCCTTCCTCTTTAATTTTAAGTGCATCAAAATGAGCAAGGATGAATAATTTATTACAAATGGGTGTGGGGTTTTTTGTTTGTTGTTTTTGTTCCCTGTCTTAATTTTAAAATGAAGGCTACACCTGTAATTTTGTGTATCAGAAAGAGTGGCATCCCCATATGCAGGGAATGCCCCCCTTCCTTTAAGTGGGTTATAAGAACTTGTTTTCCACTTTATAAGTGCCATATAAATGTCTTCTTGGGTGACTTTCTCCTCCATGTTTAAAAATCCCAAAGAAAATCTGGAGAGCTGTGTCAAACCCCACTTCCATAAGCGAATTTGGGGACCCTTTACTTCTGAGCATAAATAAAACCAGAAGGAGTCAAACTGCTGGGGGAAAAGTGAGTTGTTGACTTCCATAAAAATTTGGGGCTGATTTGAAACACTCAATAGAGAGTTTATTTGTTCCCACGCTGCTTACAGACCAAAGAAAAAACAAATTATCCCAAATGGAGATACAAAATGGCTCAAGTTGTGCCTCACTAAATTTGAGTTGTCTATTCACCCTTTTCTGAGAAACAGGGATGTGAACTTTGTGTGCTTTGCTATTCCAAGAGTTCCTTGCAGACAAGGCTGGAATTGGGCTCTGGGTTTCAATTTCAGATCTGCCAGGGGTTATTTAAATGCAGCTCAGAAATGCATATATATGTGTGTGTGTGTGTCTCTCTTGTTGCAGAAATATCTTCAAATTCAAGAAAAGCAGTGAAGAAAAGAGCAAGAAGATGGACAAAGAGGAGAAGTTCTTTAGAGAGACATTTATGGTGCGTGTCTTCCTAGCTGTGTCAGGGGAGGAAATCACAACGAGCCACACTGTGGCTTGGTTAAACAGCTCATGTTGTTGGTCCTCAGCTGTGCTGGGAAAGTCTTCCCCTGATCTGTTGCCTTCTCACCTAATCTGGGGTTTCTATGGGAGAAAAGCATCTCTGTGGTTTGCTTAAAAGACACCTGGTGGAACCCTCTTGGTCCTCAGCTGATGCCTTAGGATTTAGCTTTTATATTTTTCAAATTCTGCCCTGCATTAGTGTATAACTCTGAACTCCATATAAAGCTTCAGTTAACTGTCTTCACGTTTTGGTCAGACAAAACAATCCCTCTAGGCCTGATATTCAAGGACACCTTACTGCCTCAGGCCTGCAGAAGTACAGACAGAAGTGAATTGAGGGGGAGCAAACTGGTGCTGAGTTATCTCCTCACCAATTTGTCAGATTTGCCCTTTTCTGACCCAGAGACGGGGCAAATGAGAGGCATTTTAAACACTTTTATTCCATTTTAAATCGCATGAGAAGCATGAGACAATACAGATGTTATAATTCACTCCATCACAACCAGAAGCCAACCATTTCCTAATTACAATATATTAAAGTGTTTCCTGGTCTGTCAGCTTTTGCCACACCATGCTGTAGGTGCCTTAAAGCAAATCACCTAAAACTATCTCTCATGGGTACCCCTTTCTTCCTCTTTCTTCCTCTTTCTTCCTCTTTCTTCCTCTTTCTTCCTCTTTCTTCCTCTTTCTTCCTCTTTCTTCCTCTTTCTTCCTCTTTCTTCCTCTTTCTTCCTCTTTCTTCCTCTTTCTTCCTCTTTCTTCCTCTTTCTTCCTCTTTCTTCCTCTTTCTTCCTCTTTCTTCCTCTTTCTTCCTCTTTCTTCCTCTTTCTTCCTCTTTCTTCCTCTTTCTTCTTCTTCTGACTAGAATGCATCTTTTATAGCTCTCTTTCTCCAAAGTATCCAGTCTCATTTGCAGGGCCAAACTTGTTTCTAGCTCCATTTCTCTCTCAACAAAGCCTGTCCTATCCCATGGCATTTCTAAGTCAGCATTTCTCATCTCAAGGTTTGCATACTGTGTGAGCCTTCTGTCAGGCTTGGAGAATTTTCTACCAATCCATTTCCCACAATTACCTGAGGGTGTGATTGGAGGATTAATTGATGTTTAAATGGACCAAACTTATAATTGTCTGAAAAACGTGTGACCAGCATCTATCTTGGGTATAGCCTCAAGGAGGCTCCTGACTGCCCAACATGTACCTACAGAAGGCCTGCAGTAAATACCTGTTGTGGGTCCCAGGATGAGGTGAGAGATGAGAACTGACTTTAAGTTCTTAGAAGGTTGATGTATTGTATTTTAATTATATACTATATTATATTATACTATACTATATATTATATTTATATTATAATTATATTATATTATAATTATGTGAAAATGATATACTAAAACTATACTCAAGAAAGAGAAAGGAATCATCAGAAGGTTAGACAAGAACGAATAATAAAAACCTGTGACTGACCAAAGAGTCTGACACAGCTGGACTGGGATTGGTCATTAATTAAAAACAATTCACATAAAACCAATTAAAGCTGCACCTGTTAGTAAACAACCTCCAAACCACATTCCAAGCAATCAGAGAATTATTGTTTACATTTCTTTTCTGAGGCTTCTCAAAGAGGAAAAAATCCTAGCAAAGGGATTTTTCATAAAATGTCGTAGTAACAAACACCTGCTTTTATTTCTTCGAATTTTATTTATTTCTTCAAATTTTATTTCTTCGAATTTTATTTCTTCATATTTTATTTCTTTCTTCGAATTTTATTTCTTCGAATTTTATTTATTTCTTCAAATTTTATTTTTCTTCGAATTTTATTTATTTCTTCAAATTTTATTTTTCTTCGAATTTTATTTCTTCGAATTTTATTTCTTCGAATTTTATTTCTTCAAATTTTATTTCTTCGAATTTTATTTCTTTGAATTTTCTTTGAATTTTATTTCTTTGAATTTTATTTCTTTCTTCAAATTTTATTTCTTTGAATTTTATTTCTTTCTTCGAACTTTCTTTCTTCGAACTTTCTTTCTTCGAATTTTCTTTCTTCGAATTTTCTTTCTTCGAATTTTCTTTCTTCGAATTTTCTTTCTTTCTTCAAATTTTATTTCATGAATTTTATTTATTTCTTTGGATTTTGTTTCTTTGGATTTTGTTTCTTTCTTCGAATTTTACGTCTTCGAATTTTACGTCTTCGAATTTTATTTGTTTCTTCGAATCTTGTTTCTTTTAATTTTACTTCTTCGAATTTTATTTCTTTCTTCGAATTTTATTTCTCTCTTTGAATTTTATTTCTTCGAATTTTATTTCTTCCAATTTTATCAAGTTTCTCTAGCCTGTGTTTTAGGTAGCCACTTCAAGGCATCAGTCCCACTCCCCTCACCTGGCTCTTCATCAGAGGCGTTGCTGGGGTTTTCCTCCCCCTTCTCCCTCCCAGCCCACCCTGGAATCTTTGTTCCCCTCGCTCCCCAGCACCCTTTCGAGGCTGCACACACAGACACAATAACCCATCCTTCAGCTGCAATAACCCATCCTTCAGCTGCAATAACCCATCCTTCAGCCGCAATAACCCATCCTTCAGCTGCAATAACCCATCCTTCAGCTGCAATAACCCATCCTTCAGCTGCAATAACCCATCCTTCTGCCCGTCCCGCAGTTCCACCAGGAGATCCGCGTGCTGGCCAGGGCCCGCGCCGCGCGCTCGGTGCGCAGCCAGCGCCGCGCCGACCTGCCGCTCACAGCTGGGGAACAGCTGGACGTCATCGACACCCAGGGCACGGCCCACGCCACGCGGGGCCACCACGCCCTCGTCTGCCGCAACGCCCAGGGCAGATGTGAGTGACAAACCGCCTCCCAAACCGCGGCACAGCCTTCGTGCTCGGCCACCCTTGGCCCAAGTTGGGGATTTTCCTCATTCCCTGCCTCTTTCCTCCTCCCTCAGATGGGTACGTCCTGGTGGAGCACTTGAACTTCAGGTAATCTCTGATTTTTTTGTTTATTATGATGCGTATTTGTCGGAACCCGGGAAATCCCTCTGGCTGCCCTGGAGGGCTCGAGCCCCTGCCCAAGACCCCTGTGCCTTTGATTTGGCCCTTGGAAAAAACTGTTACCAACCTTATATGAAGAATTACAAGTCAAGAAAGTTTGAGTAGAATAACAGTTAGTTTGTCACGGGGTGAAAAATAGATTTTTGAGGTTTTTAGAATGGGTATCGGGGTCCCAAGATGGAGGGATTTGGGTGTGCCCTGTCCTTCTTCTTTCTTCTTCCTAGCCTCCATCTCTGGGTGATGTTGGCACTTTTGGATTGGTTTAGAGTAGAAGCTCACTGTCTAACACAGGTGATAGGTGTTGGGAAGGTATGGTAAATAATGCACACGTAGTTTTTAGTATACATAGGTGATAGGTATTGGGAAGGTATGGTAAATAATGCACACGTAGTTTTTAGTATACATAGGTGATAGGTGTTGGGAAGGTATGGTAAATAATGCACACTTAGCTTTTAGTATACATAGGTGATAGGTGTTGGGAAGGTATGGTAAATAATGCACACGTAGTTTTTAGTATACATAGGTGATAGGTGTTGGGAAGGTATGGTAAATAATGCACACGTAGTTTTTAGTCTAAAAAGATAACACCGCCCCAAGGTGGTCGGTGTGCCTCTGTCTGACCTGCTGAATGGACCTGCCCAGAGAAAGAATTTTATAGATAAGAAACAATAAACAACCTTGAGAACGAGAACAGAAAAATCCTGACTCCTTCTTCAACTGCTGGGCTGGGCAAAAGAAGCCTGTACGTACCTGAGAGTCACTCTGACCAGCAGAGATTCTGAGACATATTCTGCTCTCTTTCCTGTGTGGGGATAGCTGCAGAAATGTACTTAAAACTTCTGAAGGCAGGGGGAGTTCATGTAAACAGCCAGTATTAAATATTAAATAAGTATTTCCAGTTTTGCTCTGCTGCTGGACAGGTTTCCAGTCCAACTGCAGCTAAAAAAAGCCCTGTCCAGTCATGACTTGTGTAAATTGGAGATTCCTGACTTGCCTTCAGATATGCCACATTAATCCACATCTGCTGCAAACATGGGCCACTGGTGCCTTGCCTTGCCAAAACACACCCTTAAATTCCCTGCTGCAGCATTTCCTTGCATGCTCATGCATAATTCATAGAAATCAGCCTCCTCTTACCCAGGTGGCCCTTGCTAGGAAAATTCCTTTTTTTTTTCTCTTTGAGACAGTACTAACTGCCCCTGAGAGCTGCTCTCCCCTGGAGCATCCCTGAAGGTCTCCTGTGCTTCCTGCATCCGTGACAACCCATGTTGGTCAGCTGTGGGGTGATGATGGGAATGTAAATAAAGCTGGAGTTTTTTACACTGTTTAATGTGCAAGAGATGTTTCCTTCTTTTTTTTTTTTTTTTCTTTCTTTTTGGTTTTTTTTTTCCCTGATATTTAGAGCATGTCTTCACTGATTATAGTTATTTTCAGTATTTCTCACTTTTTGGAGTACCTTGTTGGTCAGCTCTGGAATAGCCAATTTATTTCTACATTTTAAGAATAGGGCAGTTTAGTGGCTCAATCTCATTTCTGTCAGAATTGCAAGTTTCCCCAAAAGATTTGCTCTTTAAAAAGCAAACCATATAAACTGGAACTGGTTTTGGTCTTAAAAGTATTGGGAGCAGTAATATGTATCACCACTCTTGCTGTGTTAAATATATAAAATAGTGGAAAAGTTGCCTCATTTCTTTGCAAAAATAATATGAAAAAAGGGTAAATAAAGCATTCAGTCAGAAATTACTTTATTTTTTTAAGCTAACTCAGGCATCCCAGATATGTAAAAGCTGACTCCTGGCTCCCAAGGACTCGCAGCAACAGGGAATAACCCAACAGTTGCCCCTGTGTTCAGGCTGCTCTCTCTCCACTGTGGGCCTGGAGGATGATTACTTATTTTCAGAAAAATGCTCCTAAATGTAGGAAGAGAAATATAAATTGCTAATGGCTTCTCCTCCATGTATTCGGTAGATACCTTTTCAAAAGCGAAAAAAAATGTGGATAAAATTTTTACATGGCTTTGAAAGAAAATAAACCCTTAAATCTGACTGTAGTGCACAGCTTTTACCCCTTCCTGGAACATTTTAGGAGCCCATATCAGTTTGCTCATAAATATCCTAAAAATGTAAGATGTTTTAATTAGAAATTATTAAATGTTCCAGGCTTAAGAAAAATAAAAGTGCTGTTTGCCACGGGGCCATTTCAAAGCTGGCATAGGAGACATCAGTAAAAAAAACAGAGCAAATATTTAACATTTACTTTTAAGTCTATACAGGCATTCTTATTTATTTTACCATGTGGTTACTATTAAGTGCATTGGCCTGCATCCATCCTTGCAGCAAAAAAAAAATAAATAAAGCACTCCCCTGTAAGCATGCGCAGCTTTGCAGCTCTGCCAGCCCAAATATTTGGATTTTTCTGGTGGAGATGGAGAGTTTGGGGAGCTGGAGTGCGTGTTTGGCTTTGGCACAGGCTGGGACGTGCTCTGTGCCCTTCACCTCCATCCCTTTGCAGGGAATTGGCCCCAGGGAAGTGCTGGAGACAGTTTCTCCTGGTTGTTTTTTGGGTTTTTTTTGGTTTTTTTTCCCCATGGTGATGTTTAGGATTACAACCTTGAAGAAAACACCCCCTTCCTCCACTCCTTCCTCATCCTCTGCTCGTTCACAACTCATGAAGTCTGTTCATCCCCCCCTCTGTAAGCACTAGGGGCAATTCCTATATTAGCCACGTGTGCAAGCTCTTTTTTGCCTCCCAAGGAAGTTATTTAACAAGTTTTTCTTATTTTAAATGAAGGGTTTTTTAGGAATCTCCCCCTGTATCCTGTGACAGACGTGATGCAGCCCCAATCCTGGTGGGGTTGTGCCTGAATCCCTGTGAACCACAAATTTCTGCACTGCCAGAGGCAGCTGATTTAATGCAAGGGTGCTTTGCAATGCCCTCAGAAATGCTTTTTTCCCTCATGGACACATTGCAGTGCATGCAAAGAAGAAAAGAGCTTGCTATGGGCTGACTCCAGATAATACAAAAAATGCTTTAGATACAGCAACTTAGATTTCCTCAATTAAACCACAGGTTGGCTATATTTAGGTCAAGAGATTGGTCAGGAAATTAAACTCATCCTTTTTTTTTTCCTTCCTCTTTTACAGTCTTATTGGTACATCCTAACCACATCAAAACTTACAATAATTCTCATGTGAGGGCTGAGCCCTGTTCCTCCACGCTTCTCCTCCAAGGGGAAACAATCACGATAACAGCTGTGAGTCGATGAGCCTGGGGGAGAACTGAAATTGTGTAAAAAGGGGACAGGACAGGGACAAATCTGGGGCTCTCCCTGCAGCTGTGTGCTTGAACTGGTGTTACACCCTCCTGCCTCACAGGCACCGAGGAAACAGGCGCCCAGTTTTGTCCCCAACACTTTTTTGGCAGCGAAAGGTTATTTTTGCATGATGTCTTTAAAATGCTTCTCTCTCTTTACTCCTTGCTGTAAGGAGTGAAGATCTGAGTCAGCACATGAGAATACATGGGCCTGGCTCCTGGCATGGATTTTGGGTTGGGGAAGTTGTTGAAACGACTCATGTGGAAATTTTAACTACACCCCTGCCCCTTTGCCCCCCACCAAGCCCTGGGGGCATCTGTGGTCCCACAGCTGGGATGTGCAAGGACCTCCAGAGGGCAACTCCACCAGCCAACCCCAGCCTGCAGAAAGGGACTGTGCAGCAAGGAAACCCAAAGGATTTGTTGCTTTTATCTCTTTTCATGTCTGAGTTTATTAAAGTGCAAATGTCAACCATGGAGACAGCTATCACATGCAGTGCAGTACACCGAGAAACACTTTCCACGCCATAAATGGAAGGAAAAAGGCTCCGTTGTGATTATCTGATGCACAAAGGACAAAACTGAACCAGGGCTCTGTGCCCTTCCATAACAAAAATACCGCAGCCATGAATTGGGAAACAAAGCCCTCTCCAGGCCCTCAGCTGACAAAATAGAAAATATCAAGAAGGATGGAGTGTTTATAGAGCTCAAGGGGTTTTTGTTCTGAGATTCATGCTGATGATGTTTGAAGGGATGCTTCTACTCAGAACTTTTTAAAGTTGGGTATCTTTTTCTTAAAATTATAAATACATAATATTATTAATCATAAATACTCCTTAGAGTATGAATTTAAGAATTTAAGTGGACAAGTCCAGTTTACCTCTCTCATAGCTGAGGTTTGTCTGCCCAAAGATGCTGGGCCAAGATCGCCACAGAAATCCTGGGATTCAGTTTTGCTTTGTGCTCTAAAAGAAAAAAACAAAACAAATGCATTGAGGTACAAACCACGTGAATATAACATGATACAGAACACATGAACATGCTTTCAGCAACAAGAATAAATATTACCATGGCTACAGGATCTACTTCACAGCTTTGTGAGATGAGGATAAATAAACTATTTCCAAACTTGAAAAAAAAAAAATTAACAGAGATGAGTCTCACAAATAAACTTTGATTTTTAAATTAAGGCAGCTTCAGCAGGAACTTCAAGGCTTTTGTTGAAAACAGACTTTTTCTAACACCAAAAGTGTACTCGTGCTTGCAGGTAGAGCTCTGATTCACAGTCTATTTCTCCTAATTCTGACAATTAAAACGAGCCAAGATCTGTGCATTGAATACCAGGTGTGCTCTCTGCAAAAGTCAGTGTTCCATCAGTAGGTGTCACGTGGGAACTCTGAAACCCAGCTCACCTCTCAGGCATGGGACTGAGGTACCTCTGGCTGAATCATTAACTCCATGGCCGGGAGGCAGGCTGGGAATTCAGAATTACAAGAAGCTGTTGCATTTTTTTTAATAAGCAAATGATGAAAAGGGGATATATATATATATATAAGGGGAGGGCTAAGGAAGCCAAAGGAAAGCACTAAATGAAAAGCCCATACCAAAGTAAGACCTTAAGAAAGGTGACTCTAGTAAGGTCCATCATACACCTGGAACAAAACCAGACCCTAAAACTTTCCAGGAAAGAAACAGCAGGAGCTCGAGCGAGGGTTGGCTTGGCTCATCCAGATGTGCGGTTCTTCTTCCCTCTCTCCTCTCAGCTAATAAAAGGGTGAAGCCAAATAATTGCACAACAAATGGTACTTCAAGTATTGAGAAACACGGCCTGCATGTCTCAGAGGGGGGATCCTGCACGAGCTGGGGAAATTGTGCACCTCGTGAAACAAAGCTGCCGCCTCCAGCAGCCCCGGCGCGCGGCGAAGGCACGAGTTCATGTCCTGCACTCGGCTCCCTCCTCCTCCTGCAGGGCTGCAGGCTGACAGCAAAGAGCAGTGAAATGAAAAGGAGTATTCAGAAGGGTTGTTTTGTTCAAACCTCATCAATTCCAACACGAATGCCACTACAATCACAGACAGAAACGGACGCACAGCACACACTGACCAGCTGGTTCACGTTTTTACAGCACTGCCCGGGTACTCCCCTGTGCTTGCACACACCTCGTGAAATGCTGAACTGGACACACAGCTGAAGATGCATTTCTGACCCTCTGAAGGGGAAAAAAAAATAAAATATCCTGCTGCCTTTACCTGCTCAGCCCCAGCTCCTGGAAATAAACCTGCCCCAAACCCCATCAGCAGCAGGGCGGGTGGAAGGGCAGGATTCTCACAGCTCCTGATGCCACTTCCCCTCCCATCCTGCCAAGGCCATGCCAAGCTGATGGGGTGAGCCAAGCTGCTCTTGGGCTTTACCTAAAAGAGGGTGTAAAAATAGCATTCCCATTGTCCAGGTCCTCTCAGAGGCTGGGATTAGTGAGGGGTGGCAGTGTCCAGGGCACACACCTGCCCTGCTGGAAGAATAAAGCTGAGAGGACAATGACAGGGATGCCACCTACATTTTATATATATGCATATATAATATTTACATAGATGTAGCTTCCAACAAGAACAGCACAAGGTATTTCTGAACTAACTTATCCAGGAGCTGGAGGTTTCTGTTGGAGCCTATCTGAACTCTTTATCCTTTGCATTTTGTCTCTCTCCCCCTCGGGCTGAAGCAAAATTTGGGTGAGCTTGTGGCTTGCAAAGCACAGCTGTTCAGTGGCTTCTGAAGAATTGCACTTGGAGTAATTCAAGTTTCTGTAGTTCAAATATTGTCTACCCTGCTTTTCCCGACGCTTGTGCATGTACCAGCATAACTCAAAAAGAGCTGACCACAGTGTAACAGTGTGGAAGTTAAACTCTTCCTCTGGAAAATGTAACTGGAGGTCAGCAGCTCCTCTGCAGCTGGGAAACAGAACACAGCCTATTCGAAGGTAAAATAAATAATAAAAAGAAGTGAAAGTCCTCAGAGTGTTCCAAAGTGCAGCACAGATTTTGGGCAAGGCTGTGACGGACCAGTCAGTCCAAGGTGGTCACTGGGGAGGTGCTTCCACCAGTCCTGCTCCCTGCACTGCCTCTGCTGACCCTGAGCAGGGAAGTGCTTCCTCTCTTTGTGCCTCTGCACATGGAAAGCTGAGTAACTCTGACTGCCCTGCAGGCAGGACTGGTTCTGCAGATCCACACAGCAGTTAATGTTTGCACGGCTCGGAGAAGATGCCAAGTGCCACAAGGGGCTCATTCTACAACCCAGAAATCCCACCCGCCTCCAGGAAGCAAATATTTCCTCCCAAGGGCATCTGCTGCTGCTTAATACTATTAGTTCTGCTGGGTAGGAAATCCCAGAGGACAAGAGTCAATTTGAAAAAGACATCAGTGCATCTACCTGCTCCTGAGCCCCAGACTGGAACACACCTGCCCCTTATCAAGGGGGCTACAGGAGCTGCCAGGACTTGGCAAGATGCTCAGCTGGGAGTGAAGATTTGAAAAGCCTTTAACATTTGAAATACATTTCACTTCATTTCATTGCTGTTTCCTGGATGGAAATGAATGCCTGGCCCTACAGCTGCTCCTGCTCCTCTGCAAAGGGGTTTATCTCCATCACCCCAAATCTCAGCCTTGATCCAAAAGCTGCTGAAGGGCTGGGTGTTCCTCAGCTTTGACTCTGGGGTGGGGTTTGGATTCTTTTTTGCATGCAGGGGTTTGGATTCTCCATCCAAACTCACACCACAGCACTGGGGACACAAATCACCTGGCAGCCACCAGGCACAGCACCAAAGCCATCCTCACCCCAGAGTATTTATTTAATAATCATAACGTAATAAAAGGCTCGTTACAAAACCTAGGACCACTACAAATTTTTTCAGTATTTCTTACAGTCCAACCACTACTGTGTTGGATTTAGTGTTCAAGAGCTTAACAGCAAAACTGATATTTTTCTTTTTTTTTTTTTCTTAAATTTTTTTTTTTTTGGAAGCTTTCTACTTTGTGCGGCTTCTGGAAAAATTGCAGCTGTAAAGTCACGTTAGTGAGGATCCAAGCACAATCTGTAACAAAAGTAAGGCAATTTTGTGGTTCTTTTTAAAAAAAAAGGGACTTCAAACTGAAAAAGTCCATTTAGCTGCCAGTAGATGGCAAAATATCCCGTGTTTGTCTTGATTACCTTAAATGATTAGTAAAAAAGGCTTAATTTGTTGTTCTCTTCCTTGCTTCTCATACAAACTTGCAGAAAGTATAAATTAAAGTGCAACTGTACAAAAAAGAAAACCCTAGGAAAAAACCTCAAGGGGTCATAAGAAGCTATCAAAAAGACAGATTACATTTTTTTTTCAAGTTGAATGACTGCATACCTGGGACCAGCAAAAGTTCTTTGCTTTGTTTCTTAAAACAGAACACAAAAGAAGAAAAAAAACCAAAAACCAGAACAAAACCTAACCCCCCACCCAACCTGTTTTTGGCAAAGCTTTCATAAAGCATTTGTTCCTTGATTAGACTATTACTTCATAATCAAGTAAATGGAATTAAATACCATGTCAAAGCCAAGCAGATGCCGACGCTGCCCATTAGATTAATCCCACGTAATAAAAAATAATAACTCTTTTAAACAAAGAAGTCACACATGCATTAGGGTTTACCCTTGGGTAACAAGAATTTAACCTTAAAAATCCAGTTCATCTTAAAAAATAAAATCCCATCCTTCAGATAGCCAGTAGCAAAGGAACAGTAAAATTCCGGGTTGGGATATCCCTGCCTGGTCAGCGGAGCAGCGAAGGTCACAGTCCTGTGGGCAGCAGCAGCAGGACAGGAGAGCCCTTGGGCAGGGGCAGTGAGTGTCCAGCAGCAGGGAAGGCAGATTTGGCAGTGATTTTGGGGAGGTGACAACAGGCAGAGCATCCTAGGGGAAAGGTGAGAGGTGAGTGCTCCGGAGCTGTGCGCTGCTGCTGGCTCCTGCCCGTCCCAACCCTCGGGGGAAGCGCTGGGTCCTCGGGTGGGTGATCCAGATCCTGTCCTCTGCTCACCTGAACCCTGCTGGGATTCAGGCCCTGGAGCCCTGGTGAGGCAGGGGAGGGGGAGCAGGCTGGAGGGAGGTGAGAAAAAGGCAGTCTGCCTTCAGCTCCGAGCGTGGCGAGCTGCTCAGTGCTGTCCGGAGCCCTTGGGCAAAATAAAGCACCTTAGGGACACTCCTCTGCAAAGAGTGGACAGGGACACAGACTGCACCTTAGGGACACTCCTCTGCAAAGAGTGGACAGGGACAGAGACTGCACCTTAGGGACACTCCTCTGCAAAGACTGGCCTCCCCATGGCAGGCTTGCACCAGGACCTTTGCACATCCCACCTTTCCTGCCCCTCTTCAGCAGAGGGAAAAAGAGAGGGGAGGGAGGTCATATTGCACTAGTGCAGAAGCATCTAAGCAGCTGCTGCTTTGGGGAGAAAAGTGTGAGAGAGGCTGGCACCTGGGTGTGAACACTGCAGAGCTGCTTCATCACCCTCCACTCCATCTCACAGAGCTCCTGGTCAACGCCTCTGCCCTGGCTCAGCCCAGCCTGCCCCTGCTCTGCACAGCATCAGGGAAACATCAAACTCCCTGCAGGAAGCGTGGCTATGCCTCCATTACCTCAGAATGAACCAGGGGGGAGGTGTTTTCCAAAAACTCAGCGATAATGTTTGTTACTTTACAGCCTTAACATTTCCCATGGGGTTCACAAGGAAAGAAGAAAAAAAGAGTATTGGATACACTTTGCCAGGCACAAGGAGAAAAATTAAGTTAATTTCCTTGGTGCCTTGCTAGAGGGGAGCACGTTTTGGGTCTGGACTTGGCTCTGTGGGGCAGCGAGGGGAGGAGGAGGAGGAAGAACAAGGAAGCAAAAGAAAGGAGGGGGCGGCCGAGTCAGCATGGATCCTCACGGTGCGGATGATCCTCAGCGGGCCAGGGCCATGATGAGGCTGGCACACATCTCGAAGAAGTCCATGGTGTGGCTGCCCAGGCGAGGGGGCACCGAGGGGATGCTGCCCACGAAGGAGCCGCTCAGGGAGCCCATCAGGGACTGGCACTCGGTGGCCGCGGCCGCGTCGATGCTCAGGCGCGGCCGGTGCAAACCCGCAGCCGAGCAGGAGCGCTGGGGCGTGGAGGAGCCGGACCTCTGCTCCATCACCTCGTCTTGAAAAGCCAAAAACAAAAAAAGGGAGAAGAGAGAAAAAGTGGGATTAGTGCTGCAGTGTGGGTGCGGTCATGAAATGGGAGCAGCAGCAGAATTTGAAAGGCGCAAATGGGCTTCTGCTGAAATGACACGTGTGTAAGCGCTTCAGGATGCAGGGGACGGTTCTTAAACTTGCAGGCTCGCCCTGCTGCGTGTTCTCCATCTCCTACTCACCATCGATGCTTTTGAAGTCCAGCAGATAGCTGCGGTTGTCCACCTGGTAGAGCTGCAGGCTCATCTTCACGTAGTTGCCGGTGACGGGGTTCTTGCGGCGCACCCGCAGGTGGTAGGCGTTCACCACCTGCAAGGGGAAACCTGCCCTCAGCAGGGAGACTCCAGGCAGCCAGAGGAACACTTCTTCCCTTATTTTTTCTAAATATGAGCGAGACATCTTCTGGGAAACACTGTTTCTCAAAAGGACAACCACTATAAAATGAAGCAAAGGGCTTAATTTCCTCCTGTCTTTAAAGATTCTTCTTAAGGCTGTGATTCACCAGCTGCTGGCTGAGGAAGCTGCAGTGACCCATCTGCCAGGCACAAAACTGATCTTTGCTCCTCCCTCAGCAGCAGCCATGGCCACATGGACCAAAAAGTCCACTCGTGGGCCCACACACACGGACAGTGCTCGTGAAATCAGGGCAAGCTGGGCAGGGCAGAGCAGGCTCTCCCATCAGCACAGCCAAAGCCAGTGCCTGTGGATCAGCCTCAGGCTGAGTACTTCCCCTCTCTGCTTCCCACCTCACAATCTGCTGCATCTCATTTACAGTGAGATCTTTTCTCTGTGCTATATTTATGAAGCAACTGTGTGGATGGGAGAGTTAATTCTGGTGAAGAGTCACATCTGAAGTTATTCTTAGGGTGGGAAAGGCTATTGTGAAACCTCCTCATATGAAATAAGCTCCACTGCCTACACAGAGATGTTGGGCTGAGTTGGTTTTTGAGGCTGTAGCAGAAATACAGCAGGTTTGTTCACTCCCTGTAAAACCATGCAGCTAAAAAATGTCTGCCCAAATCCTGCCTGGTGCAGGAAAATGGGGTTTCTGGAAGCTACTTGGTTTTAAATATGTAATATTATCAAAAATAAGGAGGAGGCAGGAGGTTTTAAAGAAGCAGAACAGTGAAATTCACATAGTACAATGCTCAGGACCTGGAGGGAAGAGAGGAGCTCAGCTGGTGAGGAAGATCTGGGCTGAAATTCTCCTTACATTGCTGCTGATGCTCACTTGATGCCAAAGGCCATGAGCCAGGAGAGCTCACCTCGGGGGCTGCACCAGGATTTGGGGAGTCAGGCACAGCAGCAGAGCTCCAGGGATAACTTAGGGATTTATTATTCCAACTTTAAAAAGGACTGTGACTAAATGTTGCACTGCCCTAGAGAAATACCCGCAGTGAGTACTGCCAGCTAAAACATCTGGATTTACACCAAGAAGCTGAGCCCTAAAATGAAGAAGCAGTAAGTGTCTGAAAACACATCTGGTCCTGCATCTCCATCAGGGAAAAGGCCACCACATCAAAGATACAAATTCTGCACCCAAGGCCCCCTGCCCCTCATCTGTGCATCCTTTAGGACTACTTGTACTGCACCATTTCTGTCCTGACAGGACCAGGCAGAAATAATGAGAGCTCCTCTGCTCAGGAGCACTCGAGGTGACCTCGCAAGGAATTAGCCCCTAAAATTAGAAATGTGAACAGCTCTTCTTATCCCTGCAGCTAAACAAGGCAGAATCATCTGTCCAGCTGAAGTCTTGGGGCACTCAGAAAGAAACCCCTGATTTCACACCGTACAGAAACACCACAGATAAGCACAAATAAGCACAGCTGGCACCTTAATTCAGTGAGTTTGCCTTAACAAGGAATAGCAGGGATGACTGCAAGGTGGGGGTATTTATCAGGTGTTACTGTCATATTTTCTGGGAAAATCCCTTGCTCAGGATTTTGCTCCTGGGAAGCTGAGAAGCATCAGAAAAAAATGAAAACAATAATTATCTGATTTGCCTCTCCTGTGTTTTGCTGCTTTGGAACGTGTTAGGACATTGTTTACAACAGGTGGGTGTTTGATTGGTTTCATGTGAATTGTTTTGACTTTATGACCAATCACGGTCCAGCTGTGTCGGGACTCTGGAAGGAGTCATGAGTTTTCATTATTTTCTTTTTTAGCCTTCTGTAAGTATCCTTTCTCTATTCTTTAGTATAGTTATATATATATATAACATATAATATGTAATATGCAATATGTAATATATAATATATCATATATCATATATCATATATTGTCTATATTATATTGCATTATATATTGTATATTATCTATATTATATATATTATAGTATATATATTATAGTATAGTATTCTATTATATATATTTAACATATATTATATAATATATTATATATATCATGGATAGTATATATTTAATATAATTATATATATTATATTATGGAATAATATATACTATATATATTATATAATATATAATATTATATATTTACTATCCTAAAATAATAAATTAGCCTTCTAAGAACATCGAATCAGATGCATCATTCCTTCCTTCCCTTGTTGGGAATCCTTGAAAATACAACAATTTGGAGACAGGTGAGGCATTTGTCTGGAAACAGGTGAGGCTCCCCAAGTTTATGGGATAAAGGATGCTGGAACTCCCCCCCAGCCCTTCCTACCTTCCACTCGAAGTCCAGCTGCTTCATAGCCCGGTACACCTCGGCCATAATGTCGTAGGGCTTGCTCTGGCTGCGGATGCCCAGGTGCCACTTGGCCTTTTTGACAGTCAGGGGCTTTGGCTTGGTGGTGTTGAGGGCGTCCAGGGGGCAGCGGGCCTTGGGGCTGTCGGCGATGAGCGGCGGCATCCGCTCGGGGTGCGGCTTCACGCCCGGCGGGATGTGCAGGGCGCTGTCGTCCATGAAGGAGCCCGTGGGCGGGCTGGAGGCCAGGTAGAACTCGCTGGCCTGGTTCATGATGCGGCGGTTGTCGATGACCAGGTGGTAGGCCACGGCCAGCTGGTCCTGGGGGTCGCCGCTGTACAGGCTGTTCATCACCTCCGACTCGGTGCACTCGAACTTCTCGCACACCTCGCGCACCGCCTCGTCGTCGATGACCGTGGCGTCGTAGGAAGGGTCCTCCGGGAACAGGTAACTGGGCAGCTCCTCCTTGAACCACTCGTGTTCCCTGGGGAGGGCAGAGGGGAGCCTTGAGGTGGGAGGAGACGTGGGGAAGCCACCACCAGACAGGAGTGAAGCCCAGCGATAAATGGGGAGCAAAACCCAACCCAGTACAGGGACACTGATGGCACTCTGCACGCTGAGCTTGAAGTGAGACTCAACACTTCCAATATTCCCTTTTTTATTTTGATACAGAGCATCAAACCTGCCCAATTCCCATGCCCAATACCCAATTCTCACTAATTTACAATGAGGTGAATGATAATGAAGTGTCTAAAACTCACACGCTGCCTTGTCTACAGGCTCTATGTACTGGCAGTAATCTCGCCTCATGTGCTGCCTCTCTAACATGCAATTAAGTCCTCTCATCCTAAGGAATTCAGGAATAAAAGAAGGAAGTTTGCATGGGTTTCCTTGAAGGGTAAAATTAAGGCCATCCATTGAAAATGCATTAAAAACCTGAGATATTCCTGGAAGCCCTAATACAGTTTATGCCCATGCTTAGCTAGATGTAACACATTCAGCATTTACATATTAAGTTAGTAACTCTTGGGTTTCTTTCCCTTTCCTTTTGGATATACAGTAAGTACAATGATTACCCCCTTTATCTGGTACCCATAGGGATGTGGTCTTGAAATATAGTAATGAAAAATGGCTGTTGGATATTAAATTTTTGGGATTATTGCACGTGCTTTTGCTAAGTGCTGTTACGATATTTTTAAGGCTAGTTTATAATGCAATAAAACAGAATTTTCAATATTTGTATATAATATATATATGTATTAAAAAACTCTCATCCTGTTCATCATCACCCACCTCCAGCCAGCACAGAAAGAGTGCAGGGCTGCTCCTTGAATCACTTGGGACAAGAACTATCTGGATTCGCTGACTGCTCCTGAAAACCACCCTGCCCACCTGCCAACAGGTGACCCCCAGGACAGTCACCAGAGACCCCCACAGGCTGCCAGCCCACCCCAGCCCACCTGATGTCCTTGATGGTGGCTCTCTTGAGGGGGTCCACCTGCAGCATGTGCATGAGGAGCGTGGCCACGGAGCGGTTGAGGTATTCAGGGATGTAGAACACTCCCCCACGGATCTTCTTGAACAGGGTGGGGACGTGCTCGTCATCAAAAGGCAGAGTGCCACACAGGAGGGCATAGAGGATGACACCACAGCTCCAGATGTCCACCTCTGGGCCAGCATAGAGCCTGCATGAGGACAAGGACAGGAGAGAGCTGTCACCACCACCCTCTCCAAGGTCAGGGTGCAGGCTCTGTGTCACCCCCATCCTCTCCTCAATCAGGTGGGGGAACCCCTGCCAGCTCCAGCAGGGACAGATCTCCAGCCCACACCAGGGCTGCTCACGTGTCTCTCCCCAAACCAAATGTGCCTCAGCCAAAACTGCTCAGGGAAGTGAATGGCAGGGCTGGCACTGGCTGCCTGCACTCCTGTGTACAACCCTGCCTCCACCAAACTCTCCAAAAAGCCAAACCTCACATTTCCAACAGCCCTGCCAGGCTGTTTGCTCCTTTGCCCCAGAAATTTCTGTTCACTGAACGAGGCAGACAAAGCAGCAACAGATAAATTCTGAGTGTTTATTTTTGGTGTGCTGGTATCTAAGTGCTCCTCCTTCCTACAAGCTGCCAAATGTGCTCTCTGCCATCACCAACTCAGGACACCCCAAATAATACAGTTTTGCTCTTTTTGCTCCATCTGATGCCTCCCCAGAGAGTTTGGGGGTCCTTGCCCTTGGGCTGTGAGGCCCAACCAAAACACAGAAGCTGAAATGCAACCACAGAAGTGTCCTCATGAAACCTGCACTTGCTCATCCTGAAAAGCATCACTGCAGCCATATCAGCGTAGAAATCGTGCTGGTCATGCATGTGACCATTCTCTGAACACCCCAAACACTTGGTGTGCTTCTCCAAGGGAGAGACTTTCCCTGCTGAGGCCAGGAACAGCAGCAAAGCCATTTTGGAAAGGCAGAGGCTCAGCCTCTGGGATGCCCCTCAGCCCTGCCTCCATGCCCAGCTCTCACAGATCAAAGCCTGATTCTTTGGCTGGTAACAGCACTGCCTGAACAGTTTTTTGGACCTTCAAGCCCACATGAGAAGCACTTTTGTGGCTCTGAAAACTGAGCTGTCACACTCTGCTGCTTTTGTGCTCCAGCAGGGAAGGCAGCAGTCAGCTCCCCCCTGCCCCACAGCCCCCAGCAGGGCAGGCAGGGTGGGTTGTGCCTGTCCCCCTCCAATGCAGCTCTGAGAAAGGGCCAGCTTGGCATATTGAGCAGGGCCATGAAATTCAGGCAGCCCCAAGCCTGCAGGTGGGGGTGATGAGGGAGGGATGCAGCAGCAGCCAGCCAAAAAGTGCAACACGTGGGCTCGGTTTTGGTTTTCCTTCTTGCTTTTGTTGTTACTAAGCTGCACTGCCTGTACCCTTGGGACACTCAAGGACTAAATCCTCCTTGCTGATCTGCCTTGTCTCCCATATAAATTGAAAAACACGTGTCTGGCCTTCACTGAGATGGAAATACTATTTTTTTTTTGGAATCCCAGCAGTTTCTGGCTTTGTACTCTTCTTGACAATGAAGATTTACTTGGTTTCGTTTCTCACACAGAGCTGTAGTCACAACAGGGTTTTTGGATGCTAGTCTAATTCCTAGGATGCTCTGCCAACACTTGCTCTGGTGTAAACAGGGATAAAATAATCAAAATCACAGCAAACACATTCTGAACAAAATGTTCTATTTAAAAGCTACAGATATAGGCAAAAATACACTGGATTAGGAAAAGTAAAGCTCATGGCAAAGGGAAATCAAAATAAAAAAAGGAGCAGATAATGAGATGGGCAGTTTGAAGGACCACTCAGAGGAGTGAACATTTGAAAATCTGTATTTGCAATCTTTGCTAAGGTATTACAGAGAGAATTGGGGCAAAATGTGCATTCTGTGTGTTTCCTGTTTCCTGACAGCAAAATACAGGAGGCAACACTTCTGTATGAACACGTGGCAGTCCAGTTCAGCCTCGGGGGGTGTGCCCAACACTCCATGTGCTGTACAGATGCTTTGTGCTGAGAGATGCAACCACAGAGGAGGTTTGTCAATTCAGTGAATCAGTTCAAAACAAAGCTCTGAAGGCTGAACCTACTGCCACAGCCAAAACCCCAAGCTCAAGGAACCAGAAGACAAACATTTTCTTTAGCAGTGCTGAGAAGGGATTAAAGATCTTCCTGCTCCTTTTGTTAGTGAATGCTTTTCCTCGTTAACACTGTGTTTTATATTACAGGTGGGCAGGAGAGGAGGGGGTGGCCTGGAAAAGCCTTTCCACCTGGAACCTCAGTATTTGCATCCAAAGAGTCATTTTCACCCTCTTTAATTAGCAATATAAACAGGCAACATCTGGTATTAATAATTCCTCCAAAGTAAACACCTGTAGCAAAACACGGTTTGCTATTTCAGCTACTGAGAAGTAAAATAAGCAAGAAATCCTTCAGATCTTTGCCAACAGATTCACCCAAACACAAAACCCAGGCTGGAAGGATTCAGCTACTTTTACTGGATGCACAAAGCTGTTTCCAATACCAAGAACAAATTTAAACTCCATGTGCTCACATAGACTCTGATGAGAAATGGAATGTCTTACCTTCCAGAGATGACTTCAGGGGCTGCATAATTTGGGGAACCACAGCTGGTGCGTAGAAATTCACCATCTGACATCATGTTGGACAGTCCTAAAACAAAAAAAAGAAATGCTTATTACACACTGATGTCTGATCTGAAGGTGCAGACATGCTGTGTGACATGTGTCACACAGAGGAAAGGCAGGGAAGTAGAGTGGGATATTTGGAAGGGAACTGTTGATATAATTTAGATAGACTTCTCAGAACTGATTTGAAAATTATTACTTTTGTTATTGTTGTTGTTTGGGGGTTTTTTGGGTTTTTTTTTTTTTTCCCACACCCAACCAAGAAATATTCACTCCGGGCTAATTTTGCTCCTTTAAGTTGCAAATCCCAGAGCACGGAGGAGAAGAGACACAATTCATCCCAGAGCACTCACTTCATATGGCAGCTGGAGCTGGGAAATGAGTAAATCTCCAGCAGGATTTACATTGCTAGAAAGGACTCACCAGGACAGAGTTGGTAGCCCGGGTATTTTAATGGATTTCAACCCCTAATGCCACTTAGAGACTCCTGTTACTGCTGGCTGTAAAACCAACTGAGGCCAAGAGCACATGGCCAAACAGAGGGAGAGCAGGCACAAAAATAACACACACAGCCAGCTCACCCTGCATCAGCTGCACCCAGCCTGCCTCCAACACAAATTAGGTAAATTTGACATCGTGATTACACTAAAACACAGCAGAGATTGACAAAAAAAGCATCCCCTGCTGCTGCAGGCAGGGCAGTGCTCCTGAGTGTGGGATTCCAGGTGCTGCTGGCTGTGCCTCTGGAAAGCTGCCGGGGTCACGTACCAAAATCAGCTATCTTTGCATTCATGTGTGCATCCAGCAGCACGTTCTCTGGCTTCAGGTCCCTGTGCACCACCATGTGCCTGTGGCAGTAATCCACTGCAGAGAGGATCTGCTGGAAAAGGCGGCGAGCTTCTGCCTCCTCCACCTGTGGGAACAGCGGGAGGAACAACGCTGGGGCTTGGTGGGCACTCAGGGGAAGGTTGGACTTAGCAAGGTGCCAAAAAGCCTCCAGAGTGCAGGGGGAAAATCCCAGAGGGCCTGAGAGCAGAAGCAGTGAATAAAGCAGATTTCTCACCCTTGCATTTTGCAATGTGTTTGAAAATGATACAGCCCCGAGATGAAAGGTGAGACCTCAGTTCAGGGGAGATGTCAACAAGAACTTAAAGGTGGCACCTATCAGAGAGTGGCCTGCTGTCCCAGTGGGACTGGTACAGATCCAGGCTGGATAAAACACCACAGAGGATGTTGCTGGGAGCAATTCCTCATGGACTTCCTCTGGAAACTGGAATATCGTGGTGATTTTAATTACCTGTGTAGTTAATAAAGCTGTATGAGCTAGATCAGAGAAACTATATTTTCAGTTATTATTTTTACTGATGAATTCCAAAAGACTCCCTTCATGAAAAACTGAGTTCATCAGAAAAGATCCAAATCAGCCAACGAAAAGATCTAGATGGGCAAAATTTGTGAGAAATCAGAACTGTACATGGAAAAGAAAACTGAGTCAGCTCCACTGGCCACTACACCAACCTAACCCAATATGCAGTAAATGTATTGAGAGGGAACATGATGGGCTGATCCTTCACCTGAACCCTTACTCTGGATGTCCACTTTGGCCCATTTTTACCTCCTTGCCCTGCAACTGCTCTACGGGGCAGACACCAGCGATTTTCCTTCTAACCAAAATCTCACATTTCCCAGGTGATTTATACCCAGTGGGACTGCTGGCATTTGAAAATGTTGCTCAGATAAGCCACATCCTTGAAAAGTCTTCTAAGAACCTGACATGGAACCAAGAGGGGGGTCTGGGAGAGGTGAGTGACTGGAGTGGAGACCACACCAAGAGGTCTTCCCCTCCCACGCCATCAATTTGCTGCTGATCGTGGGAGTTTTGACAGGCAACCCGTAGCTAAAAATCCCAAAAATGAGCCAGTTTACCCAATATTTGCCCCAAGCAACACGTCACCTTGTGTATTTTGGTTTGAGCATCAAAAATACACCAGAGAACGCCGCGAAAAATCACACACAAGTTTTGTGCGAGCCAGTACGAGACACCCCAGATGGGGCTGCAGTGAAGCAACTTCTATTTTGGGCCTTAACCTTAAGTGTGCTCCCTTGAGCAGTCATTTTGCCCCTGAACACCTTCCTCTCCCCACACAAGTGTTGGGGCTGACTCAGGGCTGGCACTTACACGTCCGTGCTTGCAGATGTAATCAAACAATTCCCCCCCGGACACGTATTCCATGACCATGAAGAAGTCTGTTGGTGTGCTGATGACCTGGTACCTTCAAAAACACAAGGAAATTTAAAAAAATACATCATTAGGAACAGGGAAAGGCTTTTAAACAGATTATTAATTCCACATCAACGCTTCAAATAAGGATTTGTTTGGATCTCGCGTTTGCTTTCCACTTCTGAAAAGCTGTCTCTTGTTTCCAGTATAATCTTTCACTTGTCTGTGGAAGGACCTCTTTTCCAGACCTATGATCTTCCTTCAGCCCTTTAAATAATCCTCTGAAATATCTGCCAGGCAATCTCACCACATTTAGGACTGCCCTGACTTTCAAATTTCCATTTTGGGTAAGGTCTGCAACAAGAGCTTTAGAAATGAAGCCCTGGTTAGCTGAGGGCAAGGAGAGGATCCATCTGGTTTCCCTCATATCAAGATAAAAAATAGATAAAGAGCTCTAGGCACTAGACAGAATTTCCTCTGGACAGGTAGAGAAACAAAAAGGAGACCCCCCTGAAGTTATTTTTTGAGTATTAAATCTCTCTAGAATGGGGGGAAATCCTTCTAGAATGGGGGGAAAAACCCAGAGTACCATCTTCAACTTGCAGATTTATTCTCCATTCTCCTTCAAACTGATCCCTGAGTGCTGCAAAGACATTTCAGTGTCCCAGCTGGAACAAACTGCCAGTGATCAGCTGAGGTCAATGCAGCCCCAGGAATTCACAGCAGCACCAGCCAGGACCTCCCTCTGTTTTATTTCAGATTCATTGTTTTGTTGTTGTTTGCTTCTTTTTTTTTTTTTTTTTTCAGATGAATTTCATTACTTTTTACAGGTCTGTAATTTGAAACAAAGAGATTTCAGCAATTTTCAGAGGCTGGCAAAGGAACGTGGGATACTCCCATAAAGATCAATACCATCAACCTCATTTTTCTGAAGAGCTCTGGACCCAGACATCTAAGCTACTGTTAACTGCCCCAATATTTCTTTTATATACATTTAAAAACTTATTGAAAGAGGTTTGTGTGCTCCAGTCTCCTCACATCTTTATCACTGTATTTCATGAATGCAACATGTATCACAGGACACAGATATTGTCAAACTGGATTTAATTTTTACTGCTTTGACAAATGTGTGAACAGGGTCTGACTCGCAGGATGCTGGGTACACAGCTGAGGAGTTTTGCTGGCGCTTTTTTCATGAAATAATACCAATCTGTTCTCCAATAAATCCATGGAACTGTGAAGTTACTCTAAAGTCAACAGTTGCTGCATGGTTAGTTATTTAACTGCAGAGAGAATTTGTTTTCCCTTGCCTCTAAGTCCCAGGTATTTGCTATATCTCATGCCAGTTTTAAGGCTGACCTAAATGTCAACTTACCCTTGCAGTTACCATTCAACAGCTTTCTTTTATAGGAATGCCAAAGATATTATCGAGTGCCTCATTAATGTGGGCTGGCTGCACAAGCTGGGGATTGAGCAGGAATCCCAGAGGCTGCAGTGCAGGTGCTGATTTACGACCCCAACTCAGGTTCATCAAAGTGGAGGCTTTCAAAACTTATGTCTGAATAATAAATTTTGAAAGAAGAAGAAAAAAAAAAATGTTCTTTTAAGCTCTGGCTAATCAGTGCATTAAAACATAAATCCCATTGACTGGAGGCCAAGGTTTCACTCTCAGAGCCTGACCACGCTGCAGCTCATGGAATCACAGAATGGTTTGGGTTGGAAGGGACATTAAAGACCATCCAATTCCAACCCCTGCCATGGGCAGGGACACCTTCCACTATCCCAGGCTGTTCAAAGTCCCATCCAACCTTGCCTTGAACGCTTCCAAGGATGGAGAAGCACAACTCCTCTGGAAAAGCAGCACCAGTGGATCACCTAACACACAAAAACGTGACCAAACACGGTTTTTATTGCTCCAGCCCATCTCCTGGAGGCCAGCTAGCTGTGTGAGAGAGGTCTTTGTGCAGAGAGGAGCAGCTGCACACATGGCAGGAGGGCACTCACAGTTTGATGATGTGAGGGTGCCGGAAGAGTTTCAGGTTTTGGATTTCTCGTTTGATCTTCCCCACCACGTCCAGGCTGCGGATTTTCTGCCTGTTCAGTATCTTCACTGCCACTTTGTGCCCTGTCAGCTGGTGCTCACCAACTATTAGAGAGAGAGAGAGAGAGCATTGCAAAGTCACTAAACAGGGCAGCAGGGCTCACACAACAAGTTTAGGGCATTTTATAAAGCCACTTCTGAAGGGGAAAAAAGCAGAAGATTAGGGTGTGAAATAAAGTTTTTGTCTCCTCACTGTTTTCCCAGAAGAGTCATAGAAGGCAGAAGAGAGGGGACTTATCTGCCAAAAACACTGCTCTAAATAAAAGAGTGAGTTGCTGGAGGAGGTCATACCCCAAGCTAATTTGCAAGGATTTATAGCATGTAAAAGCTAGATTAATCAGAAACAGATATATTTAAATGGCAGAGGAGAATCTCCACCATAACACACTGGTAGACAAAATCCCTCATAAATCCAGTCTTAAAACTAGACCATCACACTTCTTTTTTTAAAAAATGGTACGGGGATTTTCCTTGCCCAAAATAGGACTGCAGGATTTGCATTACTAAAATGAATTTCTATTTATACTTCCCCCAGCGTGCTTCTTGCTTTGATGACAAGCTGCAGGAACACTGCTGGACTGCAGGAGCAAACTCTGCTTTTAGGAAAGATGCAAACTTCAATATGGGTTTTTTTTAAAAATGCACTTGGTGCACTGAGATGCTGATGTTTATCTCCTGTGTTCAGGGAAAAATCATACCCATGAACTGGGAGGAGCAGCCCCACTGTCACTGGGAGAATTGTAATTAATGATGTGAAACTAATTCAGCGTGGGATCCATTTGCTATCAATAAACAAACCACACCAAAAAAAAATAAAAGGCTCCCAGGAAGCAAGATTTATATCAAAATTAAGAGCAGAAAGAGCTTAAAAACGTGGTGTTTATGCCCCTTCTCAGTATTTTCCAACATGGCATTCAACAGAACGACACACGGATGGTTTCCTAAAGCCTGCAGAGAAAAACCTGCTTACAGTAAATATTTGTGCTCTCTAATTACCAACATCACCCTTCCAGTGCAAGGAGTTAATTATTGCCAGCAAACCTTGCTATTACATTATTAGAGCCTGTAATTTTGGCAGCCCTAATGAGCTGATCAGAAGCACCCGGGGTAAGCAGGAGGTGTGAGAAGGGCAGGGCAGCAGCACTCAGGGCACACCAGGTCACTATTATTAGCCAGCAGATAAGACCTGCCAGAGATTCTTTCCTCAATAAGAGCATCCTAAAAATAAAACACTTTACTGCCCTTGAAAATTAAAGCACCACTTTGCATGTCCATTTTATTCCTCGTAATACTTAAAACTACTAAATGATGGAATGAAAATAAACTCAGCTTTGCAGCAGAGATGCAATTTAGGGATTAGCTGAGGGCTGGAGGAGGCAGATAATTCCTCTGGTGCAGTGCAAGGAGAGTGCTGTAAATAGTCCAGGGAGGCATTTTCCCTGGTGAATCCTCAGGGAGAGGAGAGCAGGGCAGTGCTGCAGGGAGGTAAAGCAAATTTTTTTCACTGAACTAGGAGGAAAACCCTGATTTCTACCACCCTTTGTTTCAGGACAGCGCTTTCTGGCCTTGCCTCATCATATGCTTTGAAATTTTTTTATTATACACTAGAGGAAAAAAAAAAAAAAGGTCATGCCCAGAATGAATAATTATTGTTTTTAATACTATTGCCAAATAGTTCATCCCCTTTCCCATCCGTGACAAACAATGTGTAACTCTGCAAAGGTTTGCTAGCACAAACACATCAATAATTAAAAATAAACAGCCTATTTTGTAATCCATCTTTTGCTTACAGTAAGCATTAGATACAGAGATATTATTGTTTCTGTCCCCAGTGACTTGTTAAGCCTCCTTGAACTCGGTGAGAGAGAGAGAGACACAAAGAGGGAACACAATTTCCTGTGTGGTGGGAGACTTCTAAGCCTTTGAGGGCTCTCTGGACTGCAGGAATTTGGACATGGGCAGTGTGAACTGCCCTTCCCCTGCTCACAGAGTCACTGTCTCTGCAGCCCAGGATCATCCCAGAAGTGAGGGCAGGTCCCAGGTCTCCCAGAGGAATGGCAGAGGATCCTCACCCCAAGAGTGGGTGAGGGTGGTGGGGAGGACACCTCCTTCCCTCTCACTGCCTCCCCAGCTTCAAAAAGTGAAAAGGGGACTCTGGACATTTACTTATTTTTATAAAAAGAAAAAAAAAGAGGAGGAGCAGTGATTATAGCACCATGAGCACAGATAACAAATAAAACCCTTTGACAGCACGGATTTCTGCATCACTTTCTTTATCCTACCAGCTCAGGCAGCACAAGCAGTTAACATTTTTGCAAATGCTTCAGGGCAGTGTAGAAGCTCTGTGGAGGGGTGAGGAAACTCCTTTCCCTATCAGCTCTGCTGGCCCTTATCTCAGCCCAGAGTTAAAAATGAAATCCATCCAAAGCATATATTTAGCAATGCTGTATTCATTCTGCCCCAGTGCCACTTGCTTGTGTGTTGTCTCAGCCTCTCCCTGTCCTTCCTCTGCTCAGCCTCCTTTGGTTTATCTTCCCTCTGACACCAAGTTTGTCTTTTAGCAGCAATGCCACAGTGCCTGGGAAAAATGGAACTGATCCCAACAGGAGCCCCTGGAGGTGACACAAACACAACCCAAGTCCTCCAGGGACCTGAAATCTGTCATTTTTGTGGCAAACAAGCCAGGCAAAGGACCCCCCCCAAGGCCCCCCAGGGATGCTGTGGGTGGCATCACACAGAGAAAATATCTGGGTTACTCCTGTGAACCTCACTGAGCTTTTGGGGACCCACAGGGTGGGACCTGCCCACAACAAACACAACTTTCCTCATCTGTTCTCTTCAACCCCCAGGGAAGGAGATGCCATCCCCTTCCTCCAAGGTTTTGCTAAAATCCAAGACCTTCTCTACAGTTCTATTTCTGCAAATTATTCTGATTCTCTGTAAATTAAAATTATTTTTTTTTCCCTGCAAATTATCTTCTGCCGCTAGGACAGGGAAAATAACGACATTTGGTAAAAATGCTGTGTGGTAACTTCAAGTCTTGACATGACACCTCCGGTCCATCCACCACATCAGCTCCTGCCACCTTCCTCTCTTCTAACAGATGCTGGGTCCTCATCCCCACTTCCAGGTGGAATTTCAGTATTAGCACCAAAATCCTGCCCTCAGCTGCCAGCCTCTTTGCTCCCCTCCGTGCCTTGCGTGGACTTTCTGTAAATGAGATCAGGAAACTGAATGGGCTTAAAACAAAACAGTTTCTTGCCACTTTTTGGGAGGACCAGCTCCCTGATGACCCAGGCAGCCAGGGACTTTTTCTGTCGTGTGTCTGGCTCCTGATGGCTCAAAATGACTCCTCAGCTCCAGCCATGAGTTGAAGCCCTGGTTTGTACCTCTTGTCACTAAATCCTCCCTTTTGTTGCCACGTCTTATGTCCCTAATAACAATAATCCTGCACAACTGTAAATTATGATTTAACTTTGATGAGTAAGGCAGCAAAAAGCACCAATACCAAAACCTCGTGCAAGGCAGAATTTGAAGAAAACACACCAGCAACAAGAAATATCACTGATGGCACCTGACTTGTCCCTGAAACAGCAATTATCATACCCAACACACAATGCTTGAATCAATCAACAAAAACCTCTACTTTTCTCATGTGAATGCAAGTTTTTTCTAAAGTTCATTTGATTAAAATGCTGTAATTCAATCCAAACGGGAGATTCCATTTCTTCATTTCAGTTCCCAGTCTCAAGCACAAACTTCACCTATCAGTTGTAGCAAAATATTAAGGGAAAAAAACCATAGGAAGGGTACTACTCACCTATAAAGGATTTTGAGCTAGGAAATCTCTTTCATGTTATTTGAAATATGTCTTTGGAAAATGTCTGTTTTTACCACACTCGGGTCATGTGTGGGGTAGGGGGTATTTGTGCCAGTTAAAGATAAAAAAGGCTATTGTTGGCAGGTTTAAATTGGTCTGCAAGGAAAAAAAACCCCTGCCTTTGGAGCAGTTTTGAGGTCTGCTAGTACACAGGAGTGATTTAAATGGTCCTTACTGTTAGAGGTATTTATTCTGATAATTCTTTAGACAGTAAATTTGTGGTTTGGGATTAAACACAGCAATATATTTTTAGGGGCGTGATTAATGGCCACAGGTGGACTTAGCTGCAGTGGTTGTGGTGGTTTCTTTCATCTGCTGTCAATTTGGGTTTATTTTAAAACTCCAGGAACTGAGGGCAGGCACAGCACCCCTTTGCCCAGCCACATCCCAATGAGGTGGGACACTGAGTGGGACAGCTGCTCCCCCAGCTCGAGCTAAACCCATTTCCAACTGGGAAACACAGCTTAGACACTGAATTTTGTTGGTTTTCTGGTTTTTTAGTATCTTGTTTAAAAACTGAAATTTGCACGTAACGGCAGAATCCACAAGGAAAAAAAAAATCCAAATATTTGCAAACCTCACAGCCAGGTAAAGCAAAGCCCTCAGGATGTGAGCTGGCTGCTCTGGCATGGCTGGACAAGGAATCCCTGTGTGGAGCCCCGGCCTGACACAATCCCCCCATCCTGCAATCCTGGAACGGTTTGGAATGGAAGAAACCTTAAAGCTCATCTCATCCCTCCCCCTGCCACGGGCAGGAACACCTCTGACCATCCCAGCTTGCTCCAAGCCCCATCCAACCTGGCTTTGAACACTTCCAGGGATGGAGCAGCCACATCTTCCCTGGGAAACCTGTGCCAGAGCCTCCCCACCGGCACAGGGAACAATTTCTCCCCAATATTTCACCTAACCCTGACCTCGGTCAGCACGAAGCCGTTCCCCCTCGCCCCACCACTCCACGCCCTGCTAGAACTCCCTCTCCAGCTCTCCTGCAGCCCCTCCAGGCACTGGAAGGTGCTCTCCGGTCTCTCCGGAGCCTTCCCTTCCCCAGGTGCAGGCGCAGCCCGCTCATCGCTGCCCGCCGGCCCCTCCATCCCGCGGGAGCCGCTGGGTCCGCGGGGCGATGCTGGGAGCGGCAGCACGAACCGCCTGGGCTCCCGGCTCCGGAGCACCCCGGAACACCGGCGGGCCCCGGGAAGGACGGCAGCGCATCCCCGGCACGGAGGGGCGGGATGCCGGTGCGCCTCCAGCCTCCCCATCACCTCCCTCCGAACGCGGGAGCAAAGTTTGGGTGGGTGCTGCTCGCAGCGCGGGCTCCGGGGACTGTGACAGCCCGGACCACCGAGGGGCGAGCGCTGCATCTCCCACCAGCCGCCCGCCCGCCCGTCCGTCCGCCACCGCCGCATCCCCGCCCGAGCGCCCCGGGCACGGCTCCGCCAGCCGCTCCCGCCGGGGATGCCGCCCAGGGAGAGCAGCCGAGGGTGGCAGCGGAGCGGAGGGAAGGAAGGCAGCGGAGCCGAGGGAAGGAAGGCAGCGGAGCCGAGGGAAGGAAGGCAGCGGAGCCGAGGGAAGGAAGGCAGCGATGCCGAGGGAAGGAAGGCAGCGATGCCGAGGGAAGGAAGGCAGCGATGCCGGCGCGGAGGCCGCGGGAGCGGGAGGAGGGAGGCGGCGGCGAGGGGCGCTCCCGGCCCGGCCCGGCCCCGCCCGCGGCCGCGGTACTCAGCTCTTGACTTTGCCGAAGGTGCCGACCCCCAGCGTGTCCCCCAGCACGTAGTGGCCGATCTTCACCCGCCCATCGTGCTTCTGCTTCTCGGCCATGTTCGCCCCCCGCCGCCGGACCACAATGCACAGGGCCGGGCCGGCGGGGCGGGGAGCGGAGCCGAGCGGAGCGGCGGGCCCGGCCCGGGGGCGGGGAGCGCCCGGCGCCGCCAGGTGCGAGCGGCGGGGAGGGCACGGCCCGCGGCGGGGACACCTGCCGGGAAACACCCACCGGGGGCGGCACCTGCCGGGGGACGCCCTCCGCGGGCGGCACTGCTCGGGGGCGCCTTCGCTGCCGCCACGCACCTGCCGGGGGGACGTGGCATCCTTTTAGAGAGGCACCTGCCGCTCCGGGGTGACACCCTCCCCCGGTGACACTGTTCAGAGGGTGCATTCTCCCCTGCCGTGCACCTGCTGCGGGTGACGCCCTCCCCGGGTGACACTGTACTCGGGGTGCGTTCTCTATTGTAATCCACCTGCCGACGGTGACATCCTTTTAGAGAGGGACCTGCCAGGGCAAGACGCTCCACCGGTGACACTGTTCAGAGGGTACATTCTCTATTGCCATGCCCCTGCCTGAGGTGGACATCCTCCCCAGGTGGCACTGTACTCAGGGTACATACTCTATTGCCACGCACCTGCCGGGGGTGACATCCTTATAGAGAGGCATCTGCCGGGGGTGACACCCTCCCCGGGTGACACTGTACTCGGGGTGACATGACATCCTTTTAAAGAGGCATCTGCCAGAGCATGACGCTCCTCTGGTGACGCTGTTCAGGGGGTGCACGCTCTATGATGCACAATTGCCTGGGGGTGACACCCTCCCCGGGCGTACATTCTCTGTGACACTCACCTGCCTGGGGTGACACCCTCCTGGGTGACACTGTTTGGGGGGTACATTATTGCCATGTACCTGCCAGGGGTGGCACCCTCCCCAAGTGACACTGTACTCGGGGTACATTCTCTGTGACACTCACCTGCCTGGGGTGACACCTTCCCCGGTGACACTGTTTGGGGGTACATTCTCTATTGTCACGCACCTGCCTGGTGCAGCATCTGCCACAAGGGACATCATCCTCTGGTGGCACTGTCCTCTGTGTGCACCTTCAATTGCCACGCACCCACCTGGGGGTGACAGCCTCGTTTGGTGGCACTGTGCTCGGGGTACCCTCCCTGTGTGCAGTGACAGCCTCCCTGGGGTGGTGCCACCCTTGGGCTCCTGGCGTGGTGACATGGCCCTCAGAGCACACCCTCCTTGTGGTGTGCCTGGCTTGGTGGGGCACACATCAGAGAGGTGCTGGTGGCACTTTCCTTGGGGTGACAGCCACCCGAGGGTCACTGTGTCCTGGAGGTGCTGAGAGGGATGTCACACCTGCCCAGGGATGCGCCCATCAGAGGGTGGCACTGCCCTCGGGGTGTGTCCTGCTTTTGATGCTGCTCCCTTGGGTGGATCCCTCCTTTTGGTGACACTGCTCACCAGCCAGAGGAGCTGCCTTTGGCCCCAGGAGCACATCCCCACAGGAGGGATGCTGGCTGTGAGGGGCAGGGCTCCAAATGCACCCTCTGAGGCTCAGCTGTGCCCTGGGCTGGGAGACAAAGTGCACTCAAGGTTCACTTCCAGCCAGAATTCAAAAAAAATTAATGGTGAAAGCAGGATGTTCTCCCTCATCTCCTGCACAGAACATAAACTCTGTCTGGACCACATGAACTGTTTACATTAAAAAAAAAAAAAAAAAAAAAAAAAAAAGAATGGATGCTCATCCCAATAAAGCAGTATGATTGAACACCAAAACCGGCAGCCAGCCTATCTGGAAAGTGGTCCTGCCACATTTTAGTAGTGTTAATTTGTAGCTCTTTGTGTCTCATTCAGTTGCACGAAGCAGCAGAAGGCAGTCACAAATGCAATCTGTGCTCCAAGGTAATAAAGAGCTGTTTGGGAAGCTGGAACAGCGTGTGTAAACACAGGCTCCCTGATAAAATAATGACCAGCCTATGCAACTGTGCTATCATAAATAATAAAACAGCAGCTTAATTCAAGAAATCCAATAACATAAATAACTAAAATAAGCTGGGGGTAGAACAGGAAGGTTGCTGTAACACAAAACCGTTTGTAGGATAATGAAACCATCTCTGTTCAACCAGAACAACTGATGTACATGAAGGCATAAGAGAAACAGCATTTACAAACAGCAAACTCTGGATAAGATACAATGCTACAATCTCCTGGAATGCCTGAGAGAGCTCTGCCTTCTTCAGGCAGCTGCAAAGTTGTCAGCCCATGCAAACCTCTACCCTGCAAGCTCTGAGGAGCTCTGCTCTGTCTTTGGGGTTTGTTTGATCTCCCCTTCCAGTCCTGGCAAGCCCTGGCTCTGCCTGAATGAAACACCGCACAAAAAGTTGTGAACTCGAGTGGTGTTTGTTTAATGGTTAAACTAATATGTTTAACAAGAGCTGCTGCATGGAGAGGCATTGTTCTGCTGTCCTGCTTGTTTCCTGAAAGCTGAAAAGGAGAAATTTTTCACTAAAGCTCAGAGCAAGCTGCTCCCATGAGTGTTTCCACCACCTCTTGACACACAGGAGCTATTAGAAACATCAAATTAATATTAATCTTTTTTTTTTTAACTTACAGGATATAGTTTGGGGGCTTAAGGCTTGCAGGAGACTCACAGAAAGGCCTTTGCTTGGCAGCAAGGATGTCCCCGGGTGGGTCAGTGCCTTCCATCCTCTCCACTGTCGGTGAGAGCTGAGAGCAGAGCATGGGATGCTCCTGGAAAGCAGCGCCAGGGCTCAGGCTAGAGAAGGTTTGCTTATTTTCCCTCTGGCTTTTGAGAACATACATTTCTGTGTGTGCATGTGTACCACGGGCTCCTCGCTTGCAGACACGGGGGAAGGGAGCTGTGCCGGCAGGCAGGAGCTGAAGGGTCTCAGGAAAAGGCTGGGTGGGGCGTGTTGCTAGGAGATGGAGACTCCAGTGTCTGGCAAAGTGGAGCTTTTATTTTTGGTGCAGATCACACAAAATGGTATTTGACTGTGAAGCAGGGTAGGAATCTCTTCTCCCTGCTCACATTCATCTCTGAAGGATCTGTTTTGTGTAGTAGCGTTGCAGCTCATTTAAAACACAAATCAAACGTAGACTGCACGGTGTTCAGTCCAGCTGGAGGCTGGGTGCTTGCAATCTCCGAGAATTTTTTCTTTCTCTAATTTCTTTTTGCCTGCTCATTGAGAAATCCCTTGTCTGAGCAGCAGGATATATGTCTCTCTTTAGGGGAGGGCATCCTCACATGCCTCTGGTTCCTTTGTGGCTGGTTGTCTCTTGTTTTTTCAGACACTGCGAGTTAGCAGTTGGGTTTTCTGGGTTTGGGGTTATTAAATGCATCCTGCCAGGGCTTGCTCTCTCTTCTTTGCTGCCTGTGCCTCTTGTTGCACCAGGAGCCCCCATCTCAGCTGGCTGCATGTCCTCCCTCCTCACAGACAGGGACTGTGCCACGGCACAGGGAAAACTGCCATGGAATACCTGGCCCTTCCCTCTCCCTGGTCTGCTGCCAGGGCTGGATTTCCAGGAGAAATTAGGTCTGAGTGCTAAAATGTGGGATTCTTTTGCACCCTTTTGTGGGATGCAGGAGTCCTGGGCAGAACACAGGTGGGTCCCTTGCAGCTCCCACAGAGTCTTTGGCTCATGCTCACGTGGTGCTGGTGCTCCTCTCAGGCACCAAACTGCTTTCACTGGATATCCAAAGGGAATTGTTTTGGAAATGCAGGGCTGAGCAGCAGGATGCTGAAGGGCTGGGAGGGCACCAAAGAGAAGCTGGGTGCTGCCTGTTGCAGCAGTTGGCTTCAGCCAGCCTTGGGAACCTACAGAAGGGTTTGTAGCTGAACATCTCCAGCTGTGTCCAGCCTTCCCCCTCAGCAGCTGCCCCTGTCACCACATTTGGGTGCTGTATTTTTCCAGTTCAATCTGACCAAAAAAAGGCCAGGGATGCTGTGCATCTGTTAACACAAAAGCTCAACTTCTGGGCCATGCTGTCCAACCCTTGTAAGTGCCCTAAATCTGTGGATTTTCGGTAGGATTTGCATGCCCAGTCTGTTTTGGGAGGAGATAGTTAATGAGATAATGCAGCAGTGGGTAAACTGTGACACGTGAAATGGGATTTTTTGAATGTTGGAGAAACTGCATGCATCAGAGGCAGCTTATGCACATCAGATTTGTAACCAAGCAATTCCCATTTATATTATGTAAGTGATGCCATTTATCAAACCCCATGTAGCAGGCAAGAGCAGATGTTGAACCATTTGCGCTACAGTGTTGGAAATTAACTTTTCTGGGGGTTATTAAAATTATTGGTTATTCAAATACAATCTTGTGAATGTAATATAATGGAACAACAAACAGCATTACTCAAAAAATGTAATTGGGGTGGATCCAGAACCTATTATGGCCTCTTCTTGGTGTTGGGTGAAAATCTGTGTGGCAATATGTGACGCTCTGGTGGGGATGTGAGCTGAAAACTCTGTATGAGAGAGGGGAAGGAGGGTGGCATTTATGGCATCAAAAATAGAACATTTTAAGCATGCACATGATAAACAGCCAGTTCATGAGGAGGCTGCTGAGGAGACACTGCCTGCCTGTGCAGGCACTGGGTGCACAACACTCTAACCAGCAGCAAGAGAAAGACATTATTTCTGAGAGGATTACTCCTACATGAGAATGAGACTTCTGGATAAGATTTTATTAAGGGCACAAATGAGTAATTGGATTCCTCAACCCATTAGAATGTAACAGTAATGAATTCCTGCTATCTTTTTATGTGCCCTGTGATTAGTGTGATGGTTTGGTTGGGGGTTATTTTTAAAGCAGATAGTTGTGGTTGGGCTCTATGATCCTAGAGGTCTTTTCCAACTTTAAAAATTCTATGATTCTCTATGCACTAATTCCTTTTGTGCAATCATGCAATCAATCTTTTGGGCTTTATCCACAAATATGAAGCCCAGTATGGGGTGTGAGGTGAGCTATATGGAAAGGTCAGGGTGCATTTTTTTATTTTCATGCAGTTTCACCCTCCTTTTCTTTACAAATTATGGGCAGTACAGTTCCTACAGAAACTTTGTAGCCTCAGCAGCAAATCCTGGAAGACAACTTTCAGCTGGGTGAAGGCAAAATCAATGACTGTGAGCTGCTTGCAGTAGCATTTTTCTCCAGTGGCTTGCCAAGTTTGTTTTCTTTTAGGGCATAATCTGTGAGATAATCCCAGCTCCACTGGGAAAGCACTTGCTGCCAGGAGGAGTTTGAAGTTTATCCTCACCCTTCACTTTACTGCCATGAGCATCTTTTCCAGGGACAGACTGAGGAAGAGTTTAGGCCTGTGCAGTAGATTCAGCCTTTTCTGACCTTGATATGAAATGCTGTTTAAAGATCTGTGACCTTGCAGCCTCAGTCCACTATTTCCTTGCCCCATCTGAAGCATTTTCTGTATCCAGCAGGGAGGAACAGCATGTTCTCCACGTCCACAATGGCCAGGACAAGAATAGGGCTAAAATTAAACCACACACAGATGGCATGGGACGAAGAAATACTTGAAGTGAGCTTACTGAAGTGTCAGAATCTGTTATTGGGATGGGGCTGTGGTGTGCAGATGTTCCTGCCTGGGGTGGAGGGATGCTGTGAGCTCAGTCCCTGCACGTCCAGTGCCTGCTTTGTGTCTCAGCCAGACCCTCAGGATTTGGGTTCATACCCTCTGGGATGCTGGGAAAGCTGTCAAGAGTTACGTGCAGTGAAGGGTTGGAGTGCCCAAAGTAGGAGAAATGGAGCTGAGCTAAAGTCAAAAAATCCCCATCCAAACCTTCCACTTGGCTGCTGCCAAGCCCTAATCTTTAAGTGGCTCTTATTTTATTTTTGCTTTCAAGCTCCCCACCTGGGAATCTGCCAAAAGTTAGACCTCTCTTATTATCCCAAACTGCTCTGCTTTTAACAGGGCTGAGCTGTGAGGTCACTAAGCCCAGAACAACCCATGGGCTGATGCTCCTCTGCATCTTAGGAGCATCTTTAGAGCCTTGTGGTACCTGTAGCTCAGGGCAAAGCTTTACCTGGGGGAAATCAGGAGTCTGAGTTCCCATTTCCAGTTGTGTCAACATATCACCTTCAATCACCATTTTTTAAGCAAGCCTAGGTATTATATTATTTTTATTTAGCCCTCAATCTGTCTGTGTTTCAGTTCCCCATCCTCGTAACTCATTCCTCCTCCCCGCCTGTGTCTGAGAGGGCATTTTAGGCTGGAAACTCTCAGACCTGTTCTGAAAAATGTCAGTATTTATGGCAGGGCATTACACTCGGTGGCAGGCTGTGAGTATGATGGGTTGGCTGTACCTTTGACAGATTTGTCCCTGCTGTTGTCCCTGGGCCGGGCTGTAGCACATAGTCCTGTTTGTGTGTGTGTGTGTTTTTAATAACCGTGCTGCTTTTACTGAAATGCCTCTCTCTGCCTGGCCCTGGCACTCTCAGGGAATCGCTCTCGCCCTCTCTCATCACAGTGGCAAACTGAGAAAGGTTTCCTTTAGTCAGCTGGGGGAGAGGAGGAGGATTTATGAATCAGAGAAACACATTCCTGATGCGGAATAGGCACATTCCCCCTGCCCCCCACCCCACTGCCCCCTGCTCAATAAAAGCACCATTTGTGTGGCAAATAGCCAAGGGTTTTATGAATACAGCTCTTACTTTCCCCAGCTGCTAGGAACCTTTCTCAAATATGAATTAAAATAAAAAGCCTTGCTAGACACTTTTAGCGCTCATAATTCTGCTATTTTGGGTCTGCGGTGGGGAGTTCTTGCATCAGAAATCTTGGTTGGAGAGGCTTGAGTGGCTTCTTTCAAATATTATTAAATTGAAAAAAAAATCTGGAAGATGTATGACTTTAAATAATCTCCCACATTATAAGGATCATCAGGAACTCGATGTGATTATGTCCCTAGATTTGATGATTCCCTCCCTGTTATGGCTGTGAAATTCTGCCTCTGATATTTTATGGAGGCTTCTCCTTCCTTCAGAAGCCATTGGGGTAAGTTCTTGAGGAACTGGTCCAGTTGAGATTAAGTATTTTTAATAAATCAACTACTGGGGAAAAAAGATTGAGAGATTCCATGCATAAGAATATCCTACAGGTTTTAAGAAAAGCATTTCAGGTTCCATCATGGGAATGAGTTTTGGTAGGAGATGTGGGAAACCACAGTAGCATTAGCAAGATGGTTGAGTAAAAATCAAATTAAAAATCCATTTCTGACAGCAGAATGTTTTCCCCCTCCCCCTCTCCCCCTGAATATACTTTTGAGAGAGCAGCCTGAATAACTTTGAATATCCACAATCAGTGACAGAGGCATCACCTTCGAGGAAGGAAGGGACTCCCACTGTGGCCACAGGCTCATCAGGGCCTTCCCAAACATTTTGTGCATCTGTATTCCCACCATGTGGCAGCCAGCAAGGCAGGGAAAAAAGTCTGGACAAATATAAAATCTCACTCACTCAGATTTTGAACATGAATCAAGAAAATGTGTCCGCTAGTGGAATCTAGCTGCGTGTAGGTTGCAGTGGCATGAAGATGGAGTGGGTGTAAGTTGCAGACATTCATTGAATGGTCTCTCATGTATTCCTAGACCTGTGCACAGCAAAGAGAGGTGGAACTGAGAGCAAATCTTGCCTTATGAATTAGGATGGCACGGCAACAGGATGGCTCGATTTATTTGCAAGTTTATTTACAAGAGAAGCAGAGATTTTCCCCTTCTGTTGCATCGGCCTGAAACCCAACCAGATTAGAGATAAATTTCAGAGCCTCCTAGACATGGAAAATCAGCCAAAAGGGCCTTTGCAGTGGGATGTACACTCAGAAACTCAGATTTTTGTTGACTGGTAGCAAACCGTGCGTTCCCCTCATTGCGCATCCGTCCTGGTAGGATCATCTTTGAGGATGAGAAGTGCCATGTCTGTCATGGCCTTCAAAGGCTGCCACAAAACAGACTCTGGTTCCATGAGTGGCACTGCAGTGTGGCTGTGAGCAGCAGCACTGTCTATGTGGGTCACTGAGCTCGGCACGGCCGCAGTGGGGAACGTGTGAGAGCTGCTGCACTCATTTGGAGAGGAGCCTTAATTATCCAGCAGCTCTGATGAGAAATAATTGCCCAAGGCTTTAGAACAAGTTGCCATTGTCCAAGAAGTTGTTGTCCCCCGGCTGCTCCGCAGGAATTTTGTGCACCCAGGCTTTCCTTGGCGTGGATGGAGCCTGAATTCCTGGGCTTCCATAGGGAGGTGAGACCTCTTCCATGGGAAGTGATGATCCATCAGCTAAAGGGGGGAACACTTCACAGCACAGCACCCTGACCATGTACAAAACCCCCTAAAATGGGTGTGCAAACACCAACTTGCAGCATTCCAAAGGAAATTCCCCTCCAGCCTGTGTGTCCTACTGCCATGGAAAAATCACAACGAGTTAGGGCCAAAGGGCCAAGGTATCATCACCGAAATCATTACTCTTATTTTACCAATCAGGAGATTAACCACAAAGCACACATATTAAAGGGTGTCCTCCCTGTTTCCCAGGCTTCTGAGTTCACCTCTATACAATGCTTTCTTTACTAACCCAGCAGCATATTGGGAAAATAAACATAAATTTAACCATCAATGTTAAAAACAAACAACCCAAAACCTCCTCCATGAGAAATAACAATCTTTGGTCTCTATTTTGTGTTCCTAAGCAGCAGCCTCATGACACCCTAACTAGATGTGCAGCAGTAGTGCTAGATAGCAGGGATATCATATTTTGCTTAGGCTGTACTGTGTGTTTGTGCATCAATTTAATTTTACAGTCTTGCTATGGCTGCTTTTATAAGCAGGGATATCATTTTACTTGTGTCCTATTACAAGCCTGTGCATTAGGATAATTTTCCACTTTTTTTTCCCAATGCCTGCTGAATGCAGTTGGCTTTTCCCATGGACTTCACTGTGTGTTGTGTCAGGAATTTACTGATTGATTGGAGAAATGCTATATTGTAATAGTCCTGCAAATATTTTCTAACCAACCCATGTGATACCAGACATCATCCTACAGTAGCATTTTTGGCCCATTCTCGTGCCTTGTGTAAATGAAAGCGATTTTCACAGCTGGCCTTCCCATCAGCTGCTCCTGCTGCCTTGAGATTAGATCTCCTAATCTGGTTTTATCATTTCTGTCAGTCAGCCATCCTGGTTTAATCCCTCCTGCTCTGCTAAGGCCATGGAACGCTTCCAGCCTGAGGATGCCCTGTGGGATGGGAGCCTTGGGGCTGGCGTGGCCGTGGGAGCCGTGCTCACATCCTCTGCAGAGGTCTTTGGAGACCTGCTCTCAGATGAGAATCTTCATTTTTCACAGCCCACTTGAACAGAAATCAAAATGTTTTTGCCAAGTTTGCTGGGCCGGGAGGGAAAATCTGGAAGGTGCAGATGTAGGTGGAATCTTGTGGGCTTCCCCTGAGAGCACTCCACCAGCACGTCTTGCTGCGCAGGAATTACAGTGACAGAGCTTAATTAGTACAAAATGAGGTCCCATTGAGTCACTCAGTGACATATCTGGACCAGGCTGGGGTGTCTAACAAGCAGGAATACAAGAGAGGACTTTGGGTCTCGTAACCCTGCACATGGAAAGGGAGCCCTGCTGTGCTCCCCCAGCATCTGAGTCGCACATGTTCGGAGAAGGTGCTTGGGATTTGGCTCTTATCTCTGCATGGGAGGAGCAGGAGATAAATCTGAAGGGTTTTCCAGACAAAAGGAACTTATCGAGTGGTACTGAAAGCAGAGGGCGCAGAGCCAGGCTCGGATTTGGCCCCTGCTTTGAGCAGAGTGGAAAGAAACTGTGGCCAGGGATCAGCTGGAAAACCATTTAACCCTCCTTGAGACTGAACAGCAGCTTTGCTGAGAAAGTCTGATTTGCAATGCAAACATGAGAAAAATAAAGAGGGCAATGACTGACAGAGTGACTGACAGCATGTCTTGTAGGACAGCCTGCAAACTTGGCTGCTGAAGGTTATCCCTTGTGTGATCGTGGGCTCTGATGAGGCAGAGCTGGAAAATACAAGAGGTTACAGTGGAAAAAAGTGCTGCTTCTGGTGCTTTTCACCTCTTCTGGTTTGCCTTTTCCTTGCCCTGCCTGCATCTCAAATTCTGGTTTAGTTATTTAATTAGTTAGGGCAAATAGAAGCAGAGGGATTAGCTGAACAAATTAATGCATCCTAACATTGAGGGCTGTTTTATTTGTTGAATTCCTCATTGTATGTTACCTCCCAATTGTCTCATGCTCTACATCCACTTGACCATATTTGCTGTGAGTCTTTATTCTCAGTTTGTAAAGTGTCCAGTCTGACCCATTTCTCTCATTATTATTTTTTTTAGCTGTCCTGCTCCTTCTGAAGGTCCTTGAATGCATCCAGAGGAGGGTAACAAAGATGGAAGGCACATCCTAGGAGGAATGGATATGGATGTTGGGCTTGTCTCATTTGGAATCCACTTCCTGGGACGTGGAAAGGGAGGTGCTGAGCTCTTTCCCCTGGTGTCCAGTGATAGGACATGGGGGAATGGTTCACAGCTACACCAGGGGAGGATTAGGAGGAAGTATTTCTTTACCAGGAGTGTAACTGTGTTGAGGAATTGTGTTCACAATAATAAATTATAAATAAATGGTGTCTGCTGCTTTTTCTCCTTTCCAAAGCGATTGCAGCTACACATGTGGGGGATGGTAGATGGGGTTTTTGGCTAATGGCTGCTTATGCAATTTAAGACAGGTTTGGGCTCTTGTGCAGTGATGCTCTTGGGTCTCCGTGTGCAGTAGGAGCAATTTTTATTCTTAAGGCAGCCCTGGTGCTTCTTGAGCCATAATGAAGAAAGCCTGTGGGGTTTTTATTGCAGAACTCATAGCTGAAAGTCTCTCTCTCTCCTTGCTGCTTATCCTTCATTTGGAGTCCAAGGCTTTCCTGTTTTTATGAAGGATGAGGCACTGTATTATCAACACAGTTTTCAGCACAATCCAAAACACAGCTCCATACTAACTCCTACGAAGAAAATTAACTCTACCTCAGCCAAAGCCAGCACAGTATCCTAAGAAAAATTCCCACAAGAACTAACCTCATATCCCATCCTACTCCAGCTGCAAAGCAGAGGTTTTTGGTCTGCCTTCTTTGATATAAACACTGAGCAGTGTCTATTAAGACAGATTTCCAAAACAAAACCCCCATCCAAACAGAAGGAATTGTGTCTGATACTTCCAAGGGCAAAAATGAGACTCACTGCTTAGGGAGAGTCATTTCAGTATTCAAGATATGCAAACCTGTGGGACACGTACTTATAATTACTTGATATTTCCCAGTTATTTTTAACTGATGTATCATCTGATGTAAATCTCTTTTTCATAAAATGCAGAGTAGCTCAAAGAATAGAGTGCCTCAAATCTTGATTCAAGCAGCTTTTTATCAACCTTTGGAATTCAGCAACGAACTAAGACGAAATTAAGGATCTGTGTCAGATAAATTGGAGATGTAAACAGCTGCTGGGCTGCCTTTTGCATCCTGTAGAGGTTTTGTCTGCTTTTCATAGCAGCTCTTGTCACCTAACACGGAAGGATTTTGAGCCATAGCTCGGGATCCCTCAGCACTGTTGCACAGCAGTCAGTTAATAGAAGACATTGTTCTCTGTAATGTAATGCTGTAATTGTTTCAACTGTTTTGTTCAAGTTCTTTAATCTCTCCTCATGATCATCCCCTTCTGCATTTTTAATTATCAATGCTCTACATGAAGAAATGCTGAAGTGTGAAAGATTAGATAAGGAAACACCCAGCATCCAGCAGCCCTTTGCTCAGAGGGGCTGTGATCAGGACTGCTGCACTGATTTGTTAAACCACAGCCTGTGTTTTATCAGCAACACACATATCAAATGCACTGAACACAACAAATAAATACAGCTTCCAACAGGAAAGAGACCCCTTTCAGCATGGGGCTTCTGCTTGCTGGCTCATGTGAGAGGACAAAAGGAGTGAGTGCTTTCTTGTAGATGAGGAATGATGGAATAGCCCTGTGAGAACAAGATCAGGCTCATTGCAGGTCTGGGGGTGGCTGGTTTGCTCCTGATCCAGAGTGACCCCTGAGCTGTCACACAGATGGCCTCAGCCAGCACCCAAGGGAGAGGGCAGTGCCCAGGGGACCCTGTTCTGAGGGGGACCTGACTCTCATCCAGCTGGGACACCCCTAGGATCTTCTCCTGTGCCCTCAGGCTGGGGATTCCAGCCATGCCCCGTAGAGACCACGTTCACATTCCAATATAACTGGTGAGACTGGCTCTGCCCATACCCTGTTGTTTTCCTGCCCAGAACTGCTGTGCAGAAATGCACCTGTTTCTGACAGATTTGGCTTCATTTTACCACAGAACAATTCCTAAACAATTTGAGCCAAGCTTTCCTATGGCCAGAAATGAAGTCTCACCACCCTTCTGTGCAGGTTCACCTGGGGTTATTCTCCAGAGTTTGCCCAGGGGCAGGTTCTGCTGCTCCTGATGTGTTGAATGCTGTTGGGCAACATCTACCAGCATCTCCAGCTGCCTGGGAGGTCTGTTCTACCTTAGATGGGGACCTCAAAAATTGAAGCGGAAAGATATTTTAGCAGGGCCTGTTGTGACAGGACTAGGACTAGTGGTTTTTCATTAAAAGAGGAATGATTCAGACTCGATATAAGGAAGAAATCTTTTTATCATGTGGGTGGTAAAACACTGGCACAGGTTGCCAGAGAGGTGGTGGATGCCCCTTCCCTGGAAGTGTCCAAGGCCAGGCTGGACAGGGCTTGGAGCAACCTGGGCTAGTGGAAGGTGTCCCTGTCCATTGCAAGGGGGGTGGAAGTAGATGGTCTTTAGGTTCAACCTAAACTATTTTATGGTTCTATGATAGCCATGGCCTTATTTAAAATCTTCCTGTCCTGCAGAAGCAGGGGAGAAAAGGGCACACATGGGACTGTTGGAAATATGTTGAGGAAACAAGACAGAGCGTGCACAACGTCTTTAAACAAAGATGAGCAAGAGCTGAATATTGCTCCAGGAGCCCAACACAAACATTCCTCTTGCTGGTGGGAGATGGAGCAGCCCCTGCCTTGTGTCCTGCCCTCTGTTTGTCCATTCAGGACACTCTCCAGCTACTCCTGCTCTCCTCAGGCCAGGGGGAACTGCAGCTATTTCAAAGGCAGCACTATCCACTGGGCTTTCTTAAATACTCTGCAGGGCCTGGCCTGACCAAGATCAGTCAAGCAGGTATGTTCTTCCCACATTAAAGCCAATTAACTCTGGATGGAGATGAGTGAGAACAACACTTAGTCCAGTTTTGCCTTCTCTGTGGATAGATTCATGTTGGCTGAGGCTGAGTCCCACATCTTTCCTGGAGGCAGAGCCTCCTGTGCGAGTGAAGGCCAGAGCCATTAGAGCAGGGCAAGGCTTTGATCTCAAAATTGCCCCACTTGAAATGAAAAAAACCTGAGTTAATAAAACAGCAGGCAAGCCTGCAAGTGAATCACTTCAGCTTCTCCAAAAGGGTCAGCCCTTGTGCCTCTGAATTAGGGGGCAGGAGCCATGCACGACCCCAGAGGCACCGCAATGCCCCTGATGGCCTCGGTGCAGAAGAGCAGGGACGTGCCAGCTTAGGCAGGGCAAGATGCCAGCAGAGGAAAGCAGGACAGGGGTGGGTGGGAGTGTGCCCCAGCTCTTGGGGAGCAGTGGAGGAGCAGGAGGCAGCGGAGGAGCAGCTCTGTGCAGCCTCCTGCCCTGGCCCCGAGCCGTGGAGCCGCTGCGGTCGGCACAGCGCCCGGGCAAATTGGGCTGGCTCTGCAGCCCAGTGCCATCCAGCAGCTCCCAAACCAGACCTGACTTGCTCCCTGCCGGCTCCAGAGCAGCCTGAGCAGGGTGGATAGACATGCCCCGAGGATATGTCTGCATTGCAGCGCAGGGGTGAGACCTGGGCTGGGTCAGACAGAGCTGGGCTGGTCCCTGGGAGCCGTGGGGCTGCGGAGCACCCAGGACATGGGAGGTGTGTGTTCCCGGGCTGTGGAGGAGGAGGAGGAGGAGGGAGGTTTCTTGCCTCAAAGAGCCTCATGGTGCTTTTGGGAACTGAGTCTGGGTGGTGGAAGGACTTTATGGACTGGCATGTGTTGTGGTCATCAGTGGGGTGGCCATGCTGTAGAGATCACATGGGAAAAATCATAAAATTGTGGAATCATTTACATTGGAAAAGCCCTTTGAGGTCACTGAGTCCAGCTACCAGCCCAGGACTGCCAAGGTCACCACCAAACCATGTCCTTAAGTGTCACATCTACACATCTTTTAAATCCCTCCAGGGATGGTGATTCCATCATGCCTCAGGTTGCCTATTCCAACACCTGACACCTTTTGTGAAGATATTTTTTCTAATATCCAGTGTAAACCTCCCAGCCAGCAGCACTGGGAAATGGACAAATCAGTGATGCTGAAATTGGGAAAAATACACTGCCCTCTTCCTTTGAGTGCCTGGATCTTTGGGTTTGACTGAAGATCCACAGCCCCTGCGACCTAGCATAGGGACAAACTCCAGCCCTTCAGCTGAGTGGTTCATCTCCAGGAAACCAAAACTATCCAAACAGATTTTGGATGACTCCGGAAAATATTTCCTTTTAAAGGTGTCCCATCTCCTGAGTCTGTGCTGAAAATGTGGTTGCTTATTCCTGAAATTCTTCTGTACTATACAGAAAAAAAAAAAAAGGAAAAAAAGAAAAGGTAGATAAAGAAGTGGTCAGAAGAAATTTTATCAACCCAAATCACAGGTGATTTTCAGTGGGGTCTTCAGAAATAAAGTCTGCCATGAGTCAGCAGCTCCTGGAAGAGGAGTGGAGATGATTTTTCTCCTAGCAGCTCCAGGTACGTTGGAAATTTCCTCTGCTCTCAGCACCCAGCACTAGATGGCATCCAAGGTGGGAATTTGGGCTCCCAAATGCAGTCCTGGGCTCTGAAATCGTAATGGTAGCTGGATTTAAAAAATGAGGATCCCATCTAGATGAGGGGGAAAAAAATCAAAGGGCTGAGGAGGTGGAGCTCTCCCATCTCCTGCTGCCATCTCACTGTGGTGCAGCCCCCTCCAAGGTCTGTTCCACCACCTCAGTGAGTGCTGGGCCACCAGAATGGGACAGAGGGAAGAGCAAAGGCACCATCCACAAGTTAAGGTGCGTTCAAACCTGCAGGGATGCATGCACCCATCCTCAGGGATGCATCCACCCATCCTCTTTTTCCTCGAAATGATGCCAGTCCCGTGGGTGCTGGGACACACAGTGCACTGAACACATTGCTGAGTGGGGTCCCTTGGTGCCACCCGAGCTCTGCAGCCTGGGGTGACTGGAAATGCAGCTGCTCTGAACTGGAAAACATTTCCCAATGAGGGAATTACCTTTGCATCATCCACTGTGTTTACTAAATAAACCAAATTGTCCCTAGGCCGTTGATGGGATTTGGGAGAAAGCAGAAGCACCATGAGAGACAACCCTTGCCTGGGAGATTTTTCCTCCTCTTCACCTTGCAGGTGTCTTCCTGCTGCTGTGGGATGAGGAGGGGGAGTGCCCAGCATCTCTGCCTGTCACCCATCTGTGTTCTCCTGGGTGGAAGGTGGGATTAGCCCCCCCAGCCCTCCAGCCTGGGGAGAAAATTATTTGCTTTTATGCCCTCTGAGCTCTGCCATGGCCATGAACAGGTTCCTCAGGAGAGGCAGCAGCCAGCAAGGGGCTCAAATGCACACAGAGGTGTGAGGAGCAGCCAGGTAATGGTTACATGGCCCTGGTGGCTGCCTGGAGGTGCAGGAGCCACGGGAGAGACACAAGGCTCCCTCCCTGCCCTGTCTGCACTCTGCAGGTGACCTTAACAACTTAATGAGCACTGTGGTATTGCCAGCACCATTTCCTGTGCCTGGCCCTGCTGAGGAGGGTGCCAGGGTCCAGGTCCTGGAGGTGACTGTACAGCCACCTCTCCTGGTGGTTTTTACTCTGTCTGGAGCTGAGTAAAGGGTTCTCAGGTCTGAATATCTCACCACTGCCCAGAAACCATTCTCCCTCTGAAACATCTTTTTGCTCACGCCTTTTATTTTTCTTTTCCTTGTGTTTTCCTGGTGTGAACCCAGCATCAGGCAGGGATGCAGGAGAGCTTTATCGAGGTTCTGCTGGAGGTTGAAATACTTCTCTTCCCAAAAGTATATGTACCTACAAGGAACAGCTTCAACCCAAGCCCTGAGTAGGCAGAGGCACTACAGACTGCTGTTTGTGTGCCCATTCCCTGTGCCTGCAATTATGGGGAAATTGCCATCGTGTAAGCAGCAGCTGTATGAATAACTCTATTATTTGTTATTATTAGTCCTAGATGTGTGTTTTTCTTGAGATCATATCTGCACAAGAAGGCACATTAATAATAGCCTTTTGAACTGGCCAAGTTTAATTTCTATGGATCGTGAAACTTTTGAAGCAAGGTGCTGTTTATTGCTTTCTTCTGAAATCAAAGCTCTTGGGCAGCAGCAGAGAGAGCTCTGTGTTGTCCAGGCTGAGTTCTTGTGAGGGCAGGCGGTCATGTTGAGCTCACCCTCCTCATCTGGCATCAGCAAAAGGGTCTCGTGTTACAGCCTGGTGCCAGTCTATTTTAGGAAGCAAGATTCCCCTTTTATGCAATTATTTTTCATGTGAGTTTAAGTTCTGTTCTCCTTTGCTCTTTTTCTGTTTCGGTCTGTTCTCTCTCTTGCCTTCAGGTGGGGTGTGTGATACAGAGAACAGCAGCTTCTCAGCCACCAAGGTGCTGTCTGAGTCTGGCAAACATGAGCAAAAATGGGTCAAGAAATAGGAAAAACCACGGGGAGTGTTCATGAAAGGATATGGAGCTGCTGGAGTGAGCCCAGCCACGAGGATCATCTGAGGGCTGCAGAACCCTGGGGGAGCTGGGGGACTTCAGCCCAGAGATGGCTCCAAACAGACCTCAAAGCCCCTTCCAGTACCTAAGGGGGATCCAAGAGAGCTGGAGAGGGACTTGGGACAAGGACATGGAGAGGACACGAGGCAATGGCTTCACACTGACAGAGGGCAGGGGTAGATTAGATAGCAGGAAGAAATTCTTCCCTGTGAGGTCCAGGCTCAAGTTGCCCAGAGAAGCTGTGGCTGTCCCATCCCTGGAAGTGTCCCAGGCCAGGCTGGACAGGGCTTGGAGACACCTGGGATGGTGGAAGGTGTCCCTGCCCATGGCAGGGGTGGAACAAGATGATCTTTAAGGTCCCTTCCAACTCAAACCATTCTGTGATTCATGTTTCCTCTTTGAGGGCCATTATTAGGAGCTCTTCATCCAAGTACTGCAGAAAAGAGTAAAATCAGGTTCCTTAATGCCCATCACGACCTAGCAGCATTTTTTGGGCTGCTTGTGAGGTGCCCACAGAAGCACAGGCAGTCACAAGGCCACCCAGGCTGGCAGTCCCTGAGAAAACAAACCCAAATGAAAGCAGTAAAACAGTGCCTTCCCAGACTTGTGTGATTTGTGCTTTTGCACTTGGGTTTGTCACCCCAAAAGCATTTTGCCCCACTTTCCCAGCAGCTGGTGGCCTGAGGATTTGCTGAAGGCAGGAGGGTGTAAAGGTGGGAGTGTGCCTGGGAAAAGGTGGGCAGGTGAGGACAGGTAAAATGAGAACCCAAAATGCCTCATTTTGAGGAGGGGGAGGTGTCTTTCTTTCATTTTTGAATCTCAGAGTTTCAAAATAGTCCCGTGGTTTGGAAACAGGAGGATTTTGACATCCAGTGTTTGATGTTGGCAATTCTGATAAAGGAGATAAAGGGTCCGTGGTGGAGCACAGGAGTTATTTGTGGGCTGTTGGGCAATGACTGTCAGTGAACCTGTGTCTGTGTGTGTTTAAAGTGTAGACCCTGACATTTACTGCCAATTTTAAAGGGATTTACTCTTTGCTATTTCATAATCCCTGATTCAGAACAAATTTGCAGATTTTGAAGATGAGAAGAGATCATTAATGCACTAGTCTGAGTCTCTGGATAGCTGAAGCCACCTAATTTCATCTCCTCCTGTACTGAGCCAGATACTTTGTGTTCAGCTGCACCACAAAGCAAGACATGAAGGTAGAAAGATCAACCACTAACTCAAAACTCAAAAATGTGTTCCAAGGTTTGATCATTGTCACTATTTAAAATAGAGTGAGCAACGTGCTTCTCATTTTCCTTAGTCCGCCTTTGGGCAGAAGAATAATTTTTGCCCAAAAATTCATGTAAAAGCAAGTATTTCTTCATCCTGTTCAAAATAAAGGAAAAGATAAGCTGGATATAGAAGCCAGGGAATCTGCTTGGCTTCACAGGGAAAACAGCCTTCTTCCAGTGGTTCTTCTAGTGGTTTGATGCTGTGGTCTGGAAGGCAACTTTGTGTACATTTGTAAAATCATTTTACCTGCAGTAAGGTCAATATTATAACTTGAACATAATTTTTTCTTCTTTACAGACATTTCTTCAGCCTTTGGAAATCCAGTGTCCCAAGCAAAATTAAACTGAAGCAGAGAAAACTGAAGCAAGAAGGGAAGTTTGTGCACTCAGAGAGAAAATGAAAAAGTTTTTTTTAACTGGAAATTTGTTTGACAAGTGTGACAAGGCTTTACTATTAAAAGGCTGTGTTGCAAGATAATTTTTTGGGGAAAGAATTGCAGCTAAAAAAGGGGGTGTGAAACAACTGGTTCATGCTGAGCCAGTAATTTGAGTGCTGTAGTTTTGTAATGCACTACCAACCCAAACTGTGGATCCTAACACTCCTGAGTTTTTGGGCCTGGCTCTTATCACGGAAGCAAACAGCCCCTGTGAAAGGATTCAGAATACAAATGGGGGAGCAAATCCTTTTCAGAGCTATAAAACCCTCTTGTGTTTTAAGGAGCCTGAGCGTTTCTGGCAGGACATTCAAAGCAAACAGCGTCGAGGTCCTCTCGATGAATAGCAACATTAATATATTAGGTGTGTATTATGTAAATCCCTGCTTCAGTGGAGCACTAGATAAGATAAATGGGAGCAAAGAGCAGGCTTTGAAGGCTGCTGCTGAGATTTTGGGGGGGTGCTGTGCCACTTGAAGGCTTTCTGCAGAACTCAGAGCCCACTGAAGTCCTGCCCTCCCCTCCTGCTTAAGCGGCTGCTGCTGTGGAATCATTAAATTTTGTCACCACGTGGCACAACCTTGCTCAGCTACAGCACTGCAGGGCTGTGCCTGAAAAACCTCTTTTCTCCCTGTTTTGGTGCAGAGGCAGGGAAGTTCCTCCATGGCAGAACTGGGCTGTGCATCTCCCTCGCATCCCCCTGGCACTGCATGGCACAGGGGGATGACCAGGTTACAGCAAACCCAGTCTGTGTGCTGGAGCAAATATCTGGGGAGGGTCCAGCCTGGCCCTGGCAAACACACTGAAATTCTTGAGGCTGATGGACAAGGACTTATCAAGACAGAGAGGCTTGGGAGCAGATAAGCCCAGGGACTTGTGCATTGTATACAAATACCTGACCTGGCCCTCGCTGCTCACATGAGGAGCGATGCTGGAGCTCTGCCCCGGTGAAACTCCATTTTTTGTTCTATAATTGTGCAAAACAGGATGGATAGAGGGTTCTCACATGTGCGGCCACGCGCTTCACTTTTTTCTTGTGCTGCTTCATCTCTTGATGAACCCAAACCTTGCTCCACTTCTCTTTATTTCTTTTTTTTTTGGTTGTGATGTCTTTCAAAGGTCTCTCCCTGTACCATCCCATCAAAGCAGAGCCGTGATTCACTTTGGGATGTGTTCAGCATCCCTTTGGGATGTGTTCAGCATCCCTTTTCCTGCTGCCCCACGGTGGCCAGCACACACCTGCCCCACCAGCACTCGCGTTCATCATCAGGGCTTCACTCTTTGAAGGTGATGCCAAAAGCTGTGGGGTGGGCCATAAAAATGGCTTGGTCTAGACGTGGAAAAAGATATTAATTTTTCTTTCACTTTTCACTTGCACGCGGAGCATTTTCAACCAGGTCATTGAGACGGTTTGCGACCAGAAATAAATCCAAGCCGAAAAAATGTCGGCGGACCTGTTTACTTTATAAACCACAAATGTTTGTATCCTGCAACAAATACCTGGGAAGTGCCTGGACCAGACATTACAAACGTGTTAACTACCCCGAGTTAACCAGTAATCAATTCGGGGAGAAAAACCCGAGCTGGACCTCTCCTCTGAGACTGCTCTTCATAACGGGGCTTTCATTTAGGACCCGGCCTAGCAGCGTAATTAAACCATGGCACATTCTTGACTTTCAAACAAACTCCTGGGAGCTGGCCAGCCCCGAGCACAGACCCGGATTTCACCAGGCTGGAAACCAGGGTGATGTTCCACGTCTTTCACGAGCTGTTGTTGACGGTGGAAACGCCTGCCTGCGGTAGAAATTGGGAATTCCACAGCCAGCCCTTCAAGGCTACGTTAATAAACACGTGAAGGGATTTGGGGGAAATATATGAAAATATTGGTCTGCTGAAATGCTTTTTTAATGCCACCAGTTTTGGGGGGAAGGTGTATTACTGAGGCCTGAATTTTTTAATAATTAGCATGCATCAATAGTAATTTAGACTGCTGATTTTGGATTTTTGGATTTTTGCAGTCGGAGTTTGCTCGTTTCTCTGTCAATACCGGGCCATGACCTGCAGAGGTGCTTTGATGGAGTTTGGCATTCCCAAGCGAATGCTGAGGAATGGCAGTAGATGGTGCTGTTATTCTCTTTTTTGAGGACAGGGATGGCAGACACAACTGTGACTGTACAGAAGGTGTTACCAGTCCCCGGTGTCCCCAAATTATAAATCAGCTCCTTCAAATCATGAGATTTCGTCTTTAGAAAAAATCAAATCTTAAATTAAATAACATCCTTTATTACAGCTTCTGTGTTTTGATCTTTCAGATGAGATTTCGAGCTCACATTTTCATGCAGTTTATTGTGATCATGTAATTTGAAATTTATTTCCCTTTTTTTTTTTATTTTTGTAATAACGTGAATTGAAATCCTCCAATCATGTCAAGAGCCAGCAAGATTTAGGGGAACTAAATTAAATTAGGGGAGAAACATCAGGGTTGTGAAACTTGGCAGGAATACAGATGCTGGTTTCAAAACAGACTGGACTTTAAGTTGTTGGTAAATTGAATGTTGCTGACCCCGAGTGATTTGTGATGCCAGGAACGGGTCCCTGACCACAGAATGTCCCACCCCTCGGGTCACTGAGGCACGTGCCTGAGGGCTGACCCTCCTGGCCTGCACCAGCCTGGATGCCCAACTTCCTGGACAGCACCAAACGCTGCATCAGGATGACATTTATCAGCTAATTCTTTTTAATGACCTGAAGGTTTATGAGGCTTGATCCTTCCCAGCTGCACCGGGGAGGGCAGAACTGGGCCCCCTTTAGATTTTCACTTTTATTTGCCTTTCTCTGCAATGACAGGTCTAACTGCAGCCTCTGTAAAAATTTAACAGGGCAATGTTGACTGTGCAGGTTGGACAACCTGGCGCCGGGGATGGTGTCCAGCATGGGGACAGGGGCAGGGGACACAGCAGGTGTCCTGCCCTCAACCTCCTCCTGCCATGGGCTGCGCAGGGCAATGCCCCCACTCCCAGCCCCTCTGAGGGTGTTTTCTCCAGCAGCAGCAGCTGGTGATGCTAAAAATACCCCTGAACAGGGTAGTGGTGGTTGAGCTTTGGACTTTTCAGAAGTTTACTGGTATTTCGGCCTCGTGACTCCAGTCCAGGCCACCTGATGTGCAGCACGTAACCATGCTCCGATTTCCCCCCTCAGTGGGGAACAATCTCAGATAACGGATAACAATCAGCTCCCTTTCTTATTTTAGGATTGCTGTAGCCACGGTCATTAGCAGCTCCAAGAAATACAATAGGCAGGGCCTGGTCCTCCCACACTGCATGTCCCCTCTCCAGAAGAGCTGCTGCCAAAATCCTTCCTGTGACAGAGAAGCGGAGTGGGTTCCCAAGGAAGAGCTGGCTATCGGTCTGAAGGGGAAGGGGTGGCATGGCACTGGGCAGTGCATCAAAATGAGCATCCCAAAGGGCACACTGCAGGCACCAAACTGCTCTGCAACAGCATCTGTGTCTGCAGCACATCAGGAAGAGCAGAAGAGTTGCAACCTGGAGAAGAGAAGGCTCCAGGAAGACCTTAGAACCACTTCCAGTACCTAAAGGGGATCTGAGAGAAATGGAGAGGGACTTTGGACAAGGAAATGGAGTGATAGGAGGGGGAATGGCCTCGAAGTGACAGAGGGCATGATTACATTAGGTATGAGGAAGAAATTCTTCCCTGTGAGGGTAGGGAGGCCCTGGCACAGACTGCCCAGAGAAGCTGTGCCTGTCCCATCCCTGGAAATGCTCAAGGCCAGGTTGGATGGGTTTGGAGCAACCTGGGATGGTGGAAGATGTCCCTGCCCATGGGGAATGAGATGATATTTACAGTTCCCTCCAACCCAAACCTTCCAGGACTCTGGGACACTCTACACTTGTAAGTGGAGCAGCCAGGAGTGCCAGGGCCACGTCCTGCCTGGCCAAGGGGCAGCCCCAGGAGCACAAGGATGGTGCTGGCCAAGAGCAGTGCTGCTGCCCAGCTGCCTCTGCACCCCAGAGCTAGTGCTGGATGCTGCACTGATGGAGCACATTGTAGGGACACCTTAAAGCTGTGCTGGGCCAAGGGGAGTGAGGTGGGGTAGGCAGGAGCACAAGGACAAGCTACAGGTTCACTCCCTGCTCCAACAAGTTCTTCTATGTTAAATAATGTGTGGGATAAACTACTTCCATGAGCCTCAGAGCAGAATCTGGAGTCTTCTCCCTTCCCTTCTCTCTCCCCACACCAACCCTGTGCACCTGGTGGAAACAAAAGCTCTCACAACCTCTTAAGAAAGAAGTTTGGTTCCTCTTGCCCCAAACCGGACCTTACTGTCCCACTTGAGCACCCTCTCCTATGGAGAAGAAAGAAAAAAAGGAAATACAAGAACATTTTTATTGTTTTCTGGTTTGGTTTGGGGTGATTTTTTTTGGCAAGATACTCTTTTTACCAGGATCATGTTGACTAGCCATGATGAGTGGGTAAGGTACAAACCTCCTCTCAGTTTTTAAGTTGTTTACATGTCATGAACAGATTTCCACATAGTCCTGTCCCACTGATACAAAGATAAAGGGGCAGAAACAAGTTCATGCCCCTTCACCCATTCCAGGAATAGCCTTAAAGAAATGATTCTCTTAAAATTATGAGACTGAATGAATAAAACTCAATTCCTCTTTTCAAATTGTTGGGTTATGAAATAAATCTGGGAAAGAACCGGTGGTACAACAATTTTTGATCTTCCCAGAAATTATATCAGCGTATTCTTTGTTTACCAGAAGTTTGGTCCAGCTGGGGTGGGAAGGTGGTGAAAATCAGTCCTTCTTCAAAAATGCTGAGAAAAATTTGCTAGTAATACAAACTCAGTTCAAATTATTTATATAAAGCTAAACCTCAGTCCACAGTGAGAATTTCAAGTCTGACTGAAAGGAAAAGCTGAGGTCTTGAGGGATACTGTTGCATAGTGTGTTTGATAATTCCATTTATGAATAAACAATTATTACCAACGAATCTCTTGCATATTATTGACAAAGGCACAGAAGCTGCTTTTTTGGCACTGCTGACTTACCCATTGTCAAATGTGAACTGGGCAATTGTGGTGGCTGCTGCTCCCTTAAGAAATTGTCCAAGATTCAGATTTGTGTGTCCTGGCTTGCATCAATTAACTTCACAATCTTTTTGTTATGAAAATGCAAACATAAGTAGCCTGAGGGGTCTTGTAAATGCAAATACAAAACCATAATTTCAGTTTCCCTGAAAGTACAAGAAAGCCTTTTTTAAAAATTTTTTTATTTGCTGTTACAATGATAAGTCTCAATTTTTGTTTGGTTGGGTTTTTTTTCTCCTCGCTTTGAACACAAAATGGAATTTAACCCAGGGAATCAGCAGATTTGGGGATGTGGGGAGGATGGGGGCAGCTGCTGGAATCTGTGGGCTCCTCTAGGCAGGGCCAGGCTCTGAAGGGTGAGGGGAAGGTGGATGCTTGGCCCCACAGTGGACATGAGCTGGGCTGGGCAGCGTGCCCACAGCTGGGGGAGAATTCCCACGTGGAGATTCTTTCCACTTGCTCCAGGCATCCAAGGAGCCTAAATTAGGCACCCACACCTCTGCCACGCTCAGGGGAAAGACAGAGAGACCTTGAGATGTGTCCTTCACAGCCAGTTTGGTCCCCTGGCTGGGTGATTGGCACCATTTTGGGCCAAAAGTGATGCTTTTGTATTCAGTGCCATGGGGTGATAATAGGCAAAAGAGTCCCCTCAACAGCAAGGTGGGAGGTGGCACCTGATTTCACATCAGTGAGGCACCACTGAGGCTTAATGAAAGAACTAGGGGGACGTCCAAGGTCTGTTTTCCTCCTTCTTTTTACACCACACATATAAAAGTAAAATTTGAAAACAGCCACTTTGCTTTCTTCCTCCCTCCCAGGCTGGCCTCAGTATGCCCGTGCATGTGTCTAAGCAGATTCCTGGAAAACCTGCCCTTGCCCCGGCTGGGGCTGCAGTCTGCAGCCCCGCGAGGAGCAGCAGGGAAGGATGGCCTTGCTGGGGCCTCTCCCTGCTCGGGAAACACCAGGGATGCAGCAGGATATGCACCGGCACACAGGTGAGAGGCTGAGGTCAGATGCACGACCCAAAACGAAGGGGAGACGTGGTTAAACACCGTCCTGAGCAGTTCCTGGGTAACAGCTCTCTCCCCACCTCCTGCACCCCTGCTCCGAGCACAGCATTGCCCTCCTGCCAGCTCGGGTTCCTGGGAAACCTTTCCTTTACTTCCTTGATGATTTTTAATTAGACCAAACGAGCGATTAACCAACACAACAATCCCTCACCCAAGTCTCTCGTTCCGCTCATTTGATGAAGGTGCTGCTGCGGGAGGGCAAAGCTGCCACGCTCCGGCGGTGGCACCTGGCAGGGTGGCACAGCCAAAATTCAGCCCAGGATCGCCCCGCTGCCAGGGTTTGTGGGTACCACACACATCATGTCCCCTCCCCTGCCTCAGCACACGGAACAGAGCTGGAGGGCAGGGAGAAAAAAAACATGAGAAAAATCTTTATAAAGTTACTTGTTGTTAGTTTTCTGCCCCTTGCACCGTTCCCAGCTTTCGGGAGTCCTCCAGCCTTGGATCGGCTGGTTGTTTTCCTTTCCGCACTGCACTCCTGTACGAACGAACGCTAGAGGCACCCTTCTTCTGGTCTGCGAGAGAAAACTTCGCTCCTAACTTTTTCTTTTTTTTTAAACTTCCCTCAGGAAAAAAATGTGGACTTAATTATCTATGTAAAATGTCAGATGCAGGAAAGGGGCTGTGCTTACTTGGATATCCCATCCGAGCAGTGACTGATTTTTTTTTTTTTCTTCCCCCTCTTCTTCTTCTCTTTTTTTTTTTTTTTTTTTTTTTTTTTTTTTTTTTTTCCTGAGGGCTGGAAAGCGCCTCTCAAATAAAAGTGCAGAACCGAGCGGTGGCTCCCAGAGCGGCCGGGGCGGGCTCGGCGGGAGCCCCCAGCGCAGCGCAGCGGAGCCCAGCGCGGAGCCCACCTGCCCCCGGGGCAGCATCGCCCCGCACCTTCTCCCGGACTGAGACCTTCATACATACACACAAACACACATATATAGATAACTATATATATATATATATATATATATATACACACACACACTTTTTTTTTTTAAATCCTTCCCCCCGGCTTTTCCTCCAGGACTTTTCCACCGCCTTTGGGACAACCCGCAAACCTCTCACTCGCTGCCCCTTCGCTGCTTTCCCGGTGACTGGGGTTTTTTTTGGGCTTGTTTTGGTTTTTGTTTTGCTACTTTGATTTTTTTTTTCCCCTCCTCTCTCCTTGGGAAGACCCGCCTGCCTCTCTCGCCTCCCGTGCCCCACCGGAGAGGCCGGGAGCGGCTCCGGCGGCGCGGGCAGCACCTCCCCGGCGCACGGCGTGCGAGCCCGGCGGCGGCGCGGCTCGGCTCGGCTCGGCTCCGAGCGGCTCCCTGCGGCCCGGCACGGCCCGGCTCGGCTCGGCACGGCTCGTCCCGGGCGCTCGCCCCCGATAATGCAGAGCTACAAGTACGACAAGGCGATCCCGCCGGAGAGCAAGAATGGGGGCAGCCCGGCGCTCAACAACAACCCGGCCAAGAGCAGCAGCAAGAAAGCCCTGCTCATCTGCCTCGACTGCCTCTGCCTCGTCATGGGTGAGCACCGCGGGCTCCGCGCACCCTCTCCCCGCTCCCGCACCCCCTCCGCTCCCCGGGAAAAACTTTTGGGAAAGTTCGGCGGCGGGCGGGCAGAGCTCGGCCGTGCCCCGGCCGCGCCGCTTCCCAAACAAAAGCGCGGAGCGGGGCCGCCGGGAGAGCCGGGCCGGGCGGCGAGCGGGGGAGCCGGGGAGCGGCCGCGCCGGGCCGGGGAGCGCGGGGGGCGGCCGGGGGTCCCCGCGGGGAGAGCCGGGCGCGGCAGCCCCGCACCCCGGCGCACTCATTGCGGGTGATTCGCTGCTATTCGTGCCTCGCCGGCCCCGCTGCCGGCGGTGGGGAGCGGCCCGGCCGGTGCGCAGGGGGCACTGTGGGCTCGGGGATGCGCCCCGGGGCTGCCCCCGGCGCGGGCCCCGCTCCCGGCGCTGCCTCGGCGGCACCTCGGCGGCGCCGGGGCCAGCTCCAGGTGGAGGCAGCGCTCTACGCTCAGCCCGGCTCGTGTTTTGGTTAATAATGGAAAACAGCAACTCTCGCCGCTCCGGCTGCCGTGTCGCTCTGCTGGCGGCTTTACCAGCGCTCCTCTCTTTCTCCCGTCTCGCTAAACTCATTCCGGAGCGCTCTCGCAGCTCCTGGCAGAGGTTTGGGTTTGCCTGCCCGCTCGGTTTTTTGGAGATGCGATGGCTTTTTGGAGATGCTGTGGCGTGGAAGGGAACTGTCAACAGCGCGTCTCAAAAAAACTTTTTGCATTCCAAAACATCAACCCTTCCATTGTGGCTGCGATGCTGAATGTTTAATTGACAGACACGGGCAGGGGAAATCAACCGGCTTCCAACAAAGAGATTAATAACACAACAGCACGTGAGTTTAATACTCCAGACACCACAGTCTTTAAAACAATTGTTTCTGCTTAGAGGCCATTTTTTAAAGACTGTCAGTTTGATTTAATTTTTATGCAGTTTATTGATCATCTGGTGTATATTAGGGGGCACTAATACATTAGGAGGAGAGGCATGGTTTTCTCTTTATATTCCCACAAGAATAGGGGCCAGTGCAGAAAGCTTCATCTTCTCGGATCTGGAAAAAATAAAAATACTTGCTATCCCATATATGAAACTAATATAAGTAGGAACATAACTAGTTGGACTTAGCTCACTTATTTAAGCAGAAAGTCGAATTCCTAGTAAAACAGCTCCTAGGAGTCAGAACTTTTAAACTTTTATTTACCCAAGTTTTCTTAACTTGAGGCGTTCCTGGCATGAGTAGGTGCTATTTGAATGTGGAAAGGGTTTTGCTTCCCCTTCTCTGGGCTAAGGGTCCTAAATGAAAAAGCAGTTGGTTGACATGTGTTATTCTACTTGTGCTAGTTTGGGTAAACAGGACTTATCAAGCATCACTGGAAAGTATTGTTAGCAGGGAATGATGTGATACAGCAAAGCTGTGATTGCTGCTTTGTTTCAGGTTGCTACAGGTGGAAATGAGGAAGTAAACACCAGAGTTGGCTTGTTTAGGGGTTTTTGTTGGGGTTCTTCATTGCTGTTTTGTTGTTGGGGTTTTTTTTAAGGTGAGGAGCATTTAAATGCAGGAGCATGAATACGACAGAAAGTTTAGATCGGACTGATCACTGGCAGGTGAAGGGCATGGGTGGGACATGGTGAGGGAGGTGATTATGGGATGGAGAGCCCGTGATGTGTGTTTGGGGATGGAGAGCCCATGATGTGTGTTTGGGGATGGGCTCTGCAAATAGACCCAGACCAGGACCAGGAGTATGGACCTGCCAGTGGATGACTGGGCATGAGCTGCTGTCAAAGCTGCCCCACTCACAAGAGGCTTGGCTTGCTCTGTCCTCTGCCTTTTGCTAGAGGAGACTATGAGCTTATGGTTTGCTAGTAGTTGATTCCCATTTTTTTTTTGTTTTAAAAATCCCCAAAAGACCACTTGGAAAGTGGAAAAAAGGTGCCTTAGCTGAATCCTTCCTGGAAGAGAAAGGTGGACAAGTACAAGTTGATGGATATTTACATATACAGAGGGAGAAAAAAAGTTCTAGGTAAGATAAAAAGGAGCAGAATTGGGTGAAATGACTTCTTCTGAGGTGGAGGGACCAGCAGCTCTAATGCTGGTGCATGTGGGCACACGGCCAGTGGCCTCCAGTGCAGTCAAAGTGAGTTACGCCTCTTGAGCAGCTGCCCAAAGACATTCAGAGAAGCAGGGAAACAGAAGGCTTTTTCTCATTTGAGGACCACTTTAGGAAATATTAAAACTGGCCATTTGATTTGCAGAGGCCTGTGACGCTGCACTGGCTCCTGCTGCAGGTAATGCCATAATTCGGCCTTGAATTGGTTTTCTCTGAGGGGAAAATGAAAAGAGGGAACTATGGCTGGAATGCTTTTCAGAAGTGACACACTCTGTGTGAGGCTGTAGATGTGTGCAAACCCTTTGTTTACACACAAATTTAAACAAATTACCTAGAAGACAATTACCATAAACATCTAAGAAAGTCTGAATTAGTAAAGCGGAGCTATCAGGAGCTTCCTTCAGCTTTAATTTGGTGAGAGTAGTTAGAAAGATCCACTTTTGTCTTTCATCCTTGAGCAGTACAATGGTTATCTTGATAGCAAATGCATAAGAGGAAGATTTGTATCTTTTTTTTCTTGGGGAGCAGAGTCACAGCAGCCAGTGACTGGTGGAGTGGGTTGGATGAAGATCTACTGCACCAAACTCTCAATTTTTTCTGCATTTCCAACTTGAGTTGAGTTGGCAGGGAGCTGGATGTTCCTGAATGACCAGCCCACTCCTCTAATGAGTGCACTTGGCACTCATAAATCCCTGGGCTCTTGCATGAACAAGAGGTTTGATCGCCGACACTGAGAACTTCCCAGAAATTCCGTGCCCGTGCTTAACTCAGTAAAAAAAGGCAGAAAAGAACTGAGTGTGCATTTATTAAAGCAGGTCATGCAAGGGGGGAAAATAACTTTCTCCATCTGCTTCCTCCTCTTGGGAGGGCTCTGTTTAGAGGATTGGAAGATGCTTCCTGAAATTGTTAGGGCCACAGGCGAGCTTGGTGGTGTGGAAGAGTCCCCGCTGCCCTGTCCCTGTCTCCTGATCACTGCAAAACATCTGCAAATGTGATTGAGAGGGTCTGGGCAGGTCTGAAGTTCCCCCTGCTGAGCTGGTTGGTGTCTTTACTTTGTAGAGCAGTGGGGAACTCTCCGAGCAGCAAAACGAGAGGCTTGATGGGTGGACCTCACTCCACCTTCATCTGATCATCCGCAGCCCATCCCTCTGCCAGGAGTTTCCTGCCCCTCTTACCTGGAGCTTGGAATTGTTATCTGGGGGAACTGGGGTGACCCTGGCTGGGACAGATCTCAGGGGACAACTTTCCCTGAAAAAGTGCCATGAGGTTTTGCTATCCTGCAACAGCTGCCAAACCTCCTCCTGATGCAGGAGACATGGCCAGGTGAGGAAAAGCCTCCTGCCCTGACCCTTGAGATGAGATGTTTTGGAGCCTGTCCGCACAGATGTAGCGTCTAGGGTTAAATTTACTCCTCTCAGACCTGCTGTTTTCCCTTGGCAGGGGCTCCTGGTGTTCAGCAAGCTCTGAGCAGCCACCTGTGCTCTGCTGATGGGTGCTAAGTCAAGCGTTTAATCTCGGAAGAGGGGAAGGCTGTGTCAGCAAGGGTGACAGGGCAGATGAGGGTCTTCAGTAGCTTGTATTTGTGCAGCTTGTGCAGGTAAAACAGCTTCCAAAAAGTCCTGCTTGTGCCATAAAACAGAAGGATTTCATCTGGCATACCTGCTTCTGAGGCTTGTGGAAATTGGCTTTATGGGAGCATATGTTTCAGGCTGGTGGGATGTAAACGGCACATAATTTACTGCCCTTCTTCTTTTCTGCCTCTAATTTAATTTTCTCTCTTCTGTCAATCCCAGTTAATCTGTGCAACACAAGTTTTACTGCCTTGGGAAGGTTTTTTGAAGCAACAGATGGATAGACCTCTTATAACCTTAATATCTCTGCAGCTTTCTCACAAATTTGGCATCTCCTGTAGTGAGCTTGATGCTAAAATGAACTTTGAAAGTAAATGTTTATGTTAGCTGGACCTTGACATGTTTATGTAAGTGGGTATATAATCTTATAATTTGGGCTAACAGTTTAGATTACTCTTGACTTCCCTCTTCTGTGTAGAAAATTGTGTAGTCCTCCAGCTCTCAGAAGCAAAAAGGATTTCAGCTCTGCCAGGGGCCCCGTCGCTTCATCACAAAAATTGGTGCAAACAGGCCTGGGATTGTCATTGAAGTGTAAGGAGTGGGAGGAATTGGAGATGAGGGGTGAGGTTAGTTATTTGGATGGTGCAAAGCTGGATGTGTTGAGCTAAGCAACTTTACTTTGTTTGGGTTGGGGCTGTTGTTTTTATTTTTAGGACTGCCCCACTGCGCGGCCCTCACTTGTCGCATGGGTGACGTCTTTCTGTGCACCTGAAGAAGACCCTGAGCCAACCATTTCTTGTTTCCAGCAAGGGACAGCAAGACCCAAACCAGCTGGACAGTCCCAACCCCTCGGTGATGCCTTCTCCAGGCTGTGTGTCCTCCTTGCTGAGCCCACACCACACGGGAGAAGCTGTGTGGGTGGAGAGTTGTCATCGTGTTTTGAGCATCCCTAGGTGGGGTTTGGTCGTTAATGTTTATGTATCTCTCCACAACCTGTGGGATCTCCTGGTGGCAGCGAGCTCCTGGCCAGGGGTGGCTGCTCTGGAGGTGCTCTGGTAAAGGCAGGTTGGCGGAAGTGGCACCTCAGCATGAGGTTGTTGTGCAGTTGGATTCTGCCAGAACTTGGGAGTTAAAGGAGCTTTTTTTTTTGAGCCTGGAAAAGCTTCTTATTGAACCAGCAGTCAGCATCTAAAGTGTGATACCCATCTGTTGTGCCTCCCTTGAAAGACCAAAGGAGCCAAAGATGACTGGAAGTAAAGGCGAGAGAAATATTTTGGAGTTGTTTGAAATCCACTTTTTCTGCATTTGCTTTGTGAAAACAAACAAACAAACAAACGAAAAAAAAGAGAACCGACCTATCAAAAAGAGATTATTAGTGACAATTATACTTGAGGTGTTAATTGCAGAGCAAGGAAATGCTGTACCTATGGCAGACTGAGTCCTTAGGGGTATAAATCTGTTGGCTTTCCTGAGTTGGTGGAACTTGGCCAGCCTGAAGATGTGTCTCCAGGAAAAGCAGAATTACGTGCAACTGCTTCATGGCCAGGAGTGCTTTGAATCCTGTGTACCTGCTGCTGAGACAGGCAGGAGATGGGAATGGGAATCACAATTACAGCAGATGACATTTTTTTAATTGTCTGTTTGTAGTGAGCATGGAAAATAATATAAACATCACTCCCAGATCAAACAGATTATTTTTATACCCTTCAAATCTCCATTTAATATGCATGCCTTTCCTAGGCTGCTTTGGTCTGACTCTGTTTGTCTGGATACAGGCTGTGGTGTCTTCTCCAGATGCGTGTGCTCCGTGTACCACCCAAAAATGGTTTGCATACCACAGCTGGGGAACCTCTGGCAAACCAGGGCCCCTCTTCAGCATCTGAGATAGGCAGGGTGTTTGTGTGGCCCCATCTCTGCCTGAAATGCCTTCAAAGAGGGGGAGGCAAAGGCCCAGCTCTGCTCTGGCTGAGCAGGCTCCATCCTCCCCGTTCCCTTCATACAATGCTCCCACTTCATCCATAGTAATCCAGAAGGGACCCTTGTGGTCTCCCGGCCTGCCTGTGCCTGGAACAAGGGCCTGCCTGTTGAAGGCAGCGTGGGGAAAGGCAGCAGCCTTCAAACCCTCCTCTCCCAGCATTCACACAGCCAGATCTGGGAACAGCAGCTTCCCTGGCATCCCAAGGGGCTGTGTCCCAGCAGGGGAAGGAAGCAGGGAAACCCCCTCCCAGGATGTGGCTTTCCCCCCTGCCAGCTGGGGTTTTGTATGAGTGCTATCATACATATATATATATACTTTTTTTTTTTTTTTGTTACATTTTCTTCCCTTTTGTTGTGTCTTAGGGCCTTGTTTGGCTCTTCCGATAGGTCAGGTTTCATCTTTTAAACAAACAAACAAAAAGGCTCAGAAATGAGAATGATAAAACCTCAATGAAAGAGGTGAATTAAAGTAATCCAGCGCTTATCCTGTAATTATAAAAGTCTGAAGTCAGTTTTCTAAACGCTCTTCTGTGTTTCCCCCCTTGCCAGCGTGTCTTGAGGCCCAGCCTGTGGCCAGCCTTCCATCTGCCTTTCCAGATACCTCAGCTGGGTGGGTGGGTTTTGCCAAAAGCTGGGAGGAGGGTGCCCTGTGTGTCACATCTTCTCATGGATCAGTGGCCCCCTTTCCCAGAAGAGCATTTGCATCCCTTTCAAAGCCACCCCATCTCCGTTTCACTCTCTCCCATGACATCCACCTTGGAGGGGCACTACCTCCACAATTTTAGAGCAGGTGGAAAGTTCCTTCGTGTGGATCAGGTGTCTGTGGCCAGGGATGTGTTGGAGCAGCTGTTGGGAAATTGGAGAATCCCTTCTTGCCTCTTAGCTGCACGCAAGGGCTCAGTTGCAACAGTGGGATCGTGATCAGCAGAAGTTGCTCCTCCAGTTCGACCTGAGGAAGCAGAATGCCACGAAAACCAGGGAATTTGAAGTGTCCTTCTTTGGCTTTTGATGCAAACAGCTTGAAAGCAAGCCTTCAGCATAAGTTTGTTACCAAGAGAATGCATGAATGAGTTTGAACATCAGCTTTGTCGTGGCAGGTTTGGAAGTACCAGAAATTCCTATGGAACTCCATCCTTTGGAGTCAGTCACGTAAGTGGGCTTGTTTTTCACATGTGCTGGATGTTTTGGAGACAGAGGGTTGGAAACAGACTCTGCATCAAGTCAAGTTGTACGCAGAAGATGTAATTTAACTCCAGAGCTTGTGATGCTCTGCAAATGCCTGTGCTCTTTGTGCTGTGTGTTCCTGTTCCAGCCCTGGAACAGGACTGCATCCATGCATGACCTTGTCTTCTCTGAGCATGTGGTGCCCTCCTTCAGGGCCAGGCTGGGGCTGCTGCCAGAGCCCAGATGGAGCTGCAGCTGGTCTGACACTGCTGGTGACACTGACTCCATGAAGACTGCTCATAATCCTCTACTGCTTTCCCATAGTTCGGCATCCCTTGCCCAGAAAGGTGGGGAAGTGTATTTTTCATAGCACTGGGGAGCTTGGGAGGTGCCTCCAGCTTTTCTGGTAAAACACACCAGTGGACATAGCCTGTGTTGCTTGGAAAACACAGCAAATTGAGGCTGGAGCAGTTGGCATTGCTGGGTTCACCCACAGATTGCCCTGAACACCAAAGGTGCCTGTGGGACCGAGCTGTCCTTCGCCCCTTCAGGAGCTTGCCGGTGTCAGACTGCACCTCTTGGAGCCTCATCATCTTTCCTGGATGCTGGAGAACAGCATGGTTCTTCTTCCATGGCTTTAAAGAGAAGTGAAAGTTACTGGTGAGATGTTTTGAGCAGCCATCCCTGCTGAAAGAAATGATACTCCTTCAGAGAGCTTCTGCCTCCCAGCAGTGTCAGTCTGGTGCTGCACAAAAGAAGAAATTAGCTGCTTTCACCTGTAAAATCATAAAAAAATGACTGCCATTTTTGGCTAGCCAGCAGTACCCCTGTGTCTGACCATGCAAGCATTGCACATAGATATTAATTACATTTCTGTTAATTGAGCATTAATATGAAGCTGAGCTGAGACCTCATCACATCCTCCCAGTGCCCAGTTGAAAGCCAGTGTGCCAAATGGGCTCTGGGCTTCCTGTCTCTTTGACACTCAGCAGGTTATTTATGACTTTTTTGGGGGGTGGTGTGATGGGCTTTCCTTTAAGCCCGGAGGAAGCAGCCAGCCCAGCCCTGGTTATCATTCCCAGCCAGCTGACAGCGAGGTCTTTGCTCTGGTCTTTGCAGCAGCACAGCAGCTGTGACAACCAGTCCCACATCCCAAGCATTTTGAGGGCTTCCAAGGCTTTCCTGCAAGTCCCACCACCCTTTAAAGTGCTGTTTTTCCGAAGGGAAAGTCGCACACAGCGTGGTGAAATGCTGATAAGCAGGTCTGGTCAGTAACCACTGGGTGCATTTGTGTTCTGAGTGATGCTCAGGGAGTAATTTTGGATGGCTGGCGAGCTGATGGCAGGCAGCAAAACTCCTTTGAAGTTGATAGCTGTGAATCAGTTTGGTGTTAGCAGGTTTCTGGAGCGCCGCTTTGATCGCTGATCAGATGGCCCTCGCTTTTTGGGGAGCTGCTTCTCCCTGAATTCAAGCGCTGGCCCGAGGATCCCTGTGCCAGGCTGTGCTGCCCTTGGTCCTGCCCGGGCACGTCACGGGAGGTTTGTGCCTCTGGGAGTTTCTAATCTGGGGAGCCAGGGAGCAGAAGGAGCAGCATCACCTCGGCGCGTGGGCAGGCGCTGGAGCCCGGCGAGGGCACACTTTGAAGGCAGTGTTTCCAGTACAGAGGCACCCAGGTGCCCAGTGGGGCTTTCAGAGCTGCTGAGGCACCTCTGATTCCTTCCTGAACTCCCTGTTGGAGCTGCAAACTTCAGTACTTCAGTGCTTCTGTCAGGCCCCCCAAAGCATCTTGAAATCAGATCCTCAGCTGCATCTGTGGAGGAGTCTGTGACTGCCAGGGCTTGGGCTGAAGTGTGTCCTAGGACATGTGTGCACCTGTCCTGGGGCTTCCCACCTGAATTCCTGTGAAAACTTACCCAGGTGACTCTGTTCTGGGGCTTCCATGCTCTGTGGAAAAGGGAAACAACCTTGGATTCACCCTCAGCAGCAGGAGCTGGCTTGTCCTTTCCCAGAATAAGAGCTGGAGTTTTTCAGGTTAAGGATGTGGAGGAAAAGATGCACTAAGGCATCCGCCAGTTGATAATACATTACAAAAATGCATGATTCTCAAAGGGAAGGGCTTGGAGGGGCTTTTATCCTACTCACACTTGCCAGGCTGAGAGAAAGTTCCCTTTAGTGCCTGACCACAAGAGGCTGTGCTTTTCGTGGAGGACTCAGGGGCTTTTTTTGCCTTTTTTTTTTTTCTTATTAACGCATAAAAATTTGCAGCATCAGTTATTATCCCCTCAGATAATCCCTTTTTTTTTTTTTCCCCACAAAATGTGGGGCAGATATTTTTTCATCCAGCCCTCCTGGTTTCTTGACCATCCCTGCAGCTTTAGCATGCAGCTGTCATTCTGCTGCAGCTCCCACAAAGCGGCTGAAAACCAAGGTAACAGCAACATTTTGAGTGAAGGGGATGAAATGTGGGATAGGTTCAGCGTATTTCTTTGTCATTGTTGGAGTCCTATTCAGTCTGGAACTGAATAGGAGGCTGATTAGCATGTGGAAGCATTTCTAAAGCATTGGGCTGTGAGGGTTGGGTGGTTTGGTTTTTTTTTTCCTTAAAGGAGAAGTTTTGTGGCATTTCTTTTTTCTCACTGAGCTGGTATGAATCTTTGTGAAATGTAAAACCCATGAAAAGCCAGATAGCATTTTGGAGAAAGCCTGTTTTGATAAATCACCATGGGCATAAAAAAGTTTTCCAGTGTGTAAAACTCTCAGAGCCACTGCAGAATCTAGGCATGCAGCATGTTTGAAATTGCCAGACAAGTGGGATAGTGTTTGGGATACACCAGGATTGTGGATATAACAACAGGTACTTTGCTTTTGTTCTTGCTGAAGTTTTCTGCCACAAGTGGGTATTGGGTCCACAGCCTGAAAATCCACCTGCTTAAATCTCAGGGTTTTGCTTTCACAGGGAAAGATGTAACACTGAAGTAAATTAAAGCTGCCTGCAAGTGAAAAACATCTTCTTTCCCCATGAAATTGCTTTAAGTCCTGGGCCTGAGGCTGGTTTTGGAGAAGAGGGTTTTTCCCTTTAGTGTCAGGGGAAGGTGTCGGGCTGATACACTCATTAAGGCTCTTGCTGTAAGATCTGCTGTGCTTTCTCTGAGGGGTGAAATCACCACCTTGGTGCTGTTTGTGGGTCTCAGCTGGGTCAGTGCAGGAGCAGAGATCCTGCCCTGGAAGCGCCATATCCCTGCCTTTTCTGGGAACGTGGGATTTGGGGGGTTTGCCAGTCCCAAGGAGACGCCCATTACCTGTCTGTATGGATGTAGCAGAGCTGTGCCCAGAGCTTGCAGTGCAAGGGAATGCATTTTATTTCTGTGTATGGTGAGTATTTTATTTCTGTGTACAGTGGGTGATGGACATGTGGTCTCAGTGAGGGCCTCAGTGAGTGATGGCCTTGGGGTTGTATGAAACCTCACAGCAGTGCTTGGAGTCAGACCCTCTTGGTGATGTGTGAATGGTCCAGACCTCATGCCTGGGTTTCTTTGATTTCTTTGATTCCTTAGAAACCAGCCTTGTCTGGTTTCCTTTCAGTTACACCGGTTTAAAAAAGAAAAAACAGTCAGCTCACTGTTGTGCCTCAGTGTCACACAGCGAAATGATTTGGGTGGGAAGGGACCTTAAAACTCATCTTGTTCCAACCCCCTGCCCTGGGCAGGGGCACCTCCCACTATCCCAGCTTGCTCCAAGCCCTGTCCAACCTGGCCTGGAGCACTTCCAGGGATGGAGCAGCCACATCTTCCCTGGGCACCCTGTGCCGGGGCCTCACCGCCCTCTGAGTAACGCCAGCTATTGAAGGCTGATTAAAGCTATTGTTTAATTAAGGAGAAACTCAGCTCCTCTGCTCACAATCCATGATGAAAGGATCTTTTGAAGTAATTCTGCAGCACTTTCTCCTTCCCTGCCTTTCTCTGCTTTGCCGTGGAGGGAGTTCCTGGTGCTGAGGGTGCCGGGCCGCGCGGGCCGCGCGCCTTTGGGGCCCGCAGACCTGCCGGCAGAGCTGCCTGCTGCCAGAGGCATCCCGGCCCTCAGGAGCCCCGCAGAGGGGTGGAAGGGAGTTCAATCTCGGGATACGCTGATTTGGAAAGGGAATCCAAACAAAGAGGCTTTTCAGCAGAGGCTGAGGCTTGGCTTCTCTCAAGGGCAGTTTGGGCTTGGGGAAGCATCCGGGAGGCGGCGAGCGGAGCAGGAGTACATGAGCTGGATGCCGCGTGGTGTAAGGTTTCCCAGCACAGCCTGGTTTTGTGTTACAGGCTGGGGAACTGGCTCTAAGCTCTCCTCTCCTTTCTTTTCCTTGTTTTTTTTTTTTTTCACCCCCCCTTTCTTTTATTTCTGTTGGAAACAAAGGAGAGGTTTAGGGGTTTTTTTGTTGTTGTTGTTTTTTTTTTAATGAAGGTTCCCATCCCCTGCAGGTTTGGCGGTGCCTCTCGCTGTTGATGCTGGAGGGGGACCCGTTGGTGGCTGTGACCTGGAGAAACCCTTTGCAGGGTCCCACGCAGGCCTCACAGGGATGTTTTATTTTGCTCAGAAAGCTCAGCCCTCTCAGGGGCTCGCTGAGGGCACTCTGGCAGGAGCCGGCGTTCCTGAGGGGACAGGCACCTCGTAAAGAAGTTCTGGCTCAGATAAGAAGTGAAATGAGGTGGATGCTGGGGCACCTTCTTTGCAGCAGGAGGGATGCAGAGTGGAGGGGGTGTCTGCCAGGCCCCCCGTTCCCACGGCAGCCCTGTCCCTCGCTGTGACACCTCTGGTGCCACCGCGTTCCCGTGAGGTGCCAGGAAGAGCCGAGCGGGGAGGAGGTGCTACCAACCACCCCAACCAACCAGTTGGGGTTTTTTATAGGCACCAGATGGTTTTAATAGAGGAAAGCTGAACTTCTTATGACCCTTCCCCACAGACGTTGTTTGTTGTTTTGTAATTGTGGCCAGGACAAAACCCTGTTCCAGAACCTGCAGTGAATCCAGAGCTTGGTGCCTTCTTCTCCATCCCACCTTAAACCCCCCACTGTCCCCACACTCCTCTGCCTGCCCTGACTCCAAATGATCCAGGGGAAGCTGCTGGGCATGGAAAACTTGAGGCTTTCCACTGATCCCTGCCTAAAGAGATTAGCAAGAGAAGAAACCGAAACATCTAAAAGCAAAGCACAAGGAAGCAATAAAATGTCAGGCCATGTTTTCCCTGCTGGTTGATTAAAAATTCTCCTGATAAGCAGGAAAGCTTTCGTGGCTGGACGAGACCTGTATCGTGTCAAACGCAGTGAAAGGTTTATTGGAGAAGGATAAAGCGGTGCGAGCGTTGGGTTGTACTTGCAGCCCTCCTGGAATTGTTATCCCCCAGGGCTGAGGAGCAGTGTTTTTTGGAAAAGAAAAAGTCAAGCAGAAGGAGATGAGGCTGTGCTGCCCATGGGAAAACCATCAGCAGTGGCAAACCAGTGAGCTCAGAGACCTGTGCCCAGCCAGTGCCAAGATGCTCCGCTGGGCCCATGGTTTCCCTCTAGCCTGAGAAATCTTGGGATCAAACACAAGACAGGAATGACAAAACAGGAAAACAAAAGGCTCACTTCCATGCTGTTGTGTTTGACTTCCCAAGGTTTTAATTGCCAAGGGCTGCATGGGGAGCCAGCTGGCTGCCAAGGGATGCAGATCTCCAGTAAGAGAGGCAAAGGGATGCAGATTTCAAGTAAGAGAAGAAAGGCTCTTTTTTGTTGTGGGTTTTTTTTTTTAGTCTTTTGTCAGAGAAACTAACAACTGTTGTGTTTTCCTACAGGAGATGCAGTTTTGTGTACATTTCCCCTTCAAAAAGTAAATTATCACTTTCAGTTACCTGCTTCCTCAGCTCCCCCAGCTGCTCTTGAAGCTTCTGCTGTTATTGTTTTGCTACCTGTAGGAGTAAGAGGGTGCAAGCAGGAAAGCCAAGTAGAGAGTGCAAAAGGTGCCTCAATTTTATAGTTTTTCTCCTTGGAGCAGAAAACCTCTACTTTTTACAAAAGGAAAACACAGTAGGTGGTTTAACTTGCAAGCCCTTGGCCCATGCTCCAAGAGATGTGCATTTCCCTGCAGATGTGGTACACAGTGTCAGCAGGATCAGGCCCACCAGTGTGTGGCCCTGGGAACAGGCTGGACAATCCCAATTTTACTGCCAAAACCTTGTTTTTATATGATAACTTGGAAAGAGGGGAAAAAAGGCCAACTTAAAGTAATAATAATAATAATAATATTAATAATAAAAAAGCATGGGCTATTTGGCACGCCGGGTGTATAAATCTCGACATTAGCTACCTGTGAATCATCCAGCAGCACGTTAATTGGTACCCCTCAGTAGATGAGGATTTGGCACCGGGTCTGCATGTAATTACAAGCCACACACAGAAGGACACAGGCAGCTAATGAACTCCTGCCAAACTCCAGCTCCGCTCCTGCGGCTTTTGAAGCCCGCTGGTCTTTCAGCGTTTTGTATGGTAAGCACTGAAAGGCATCAAATCGCTCCTTTGACAGTGCTTAGAAAGGGTTGGTTTGTTGAATAACCCAGTCCCTCCAAAGCCCCAAATCTGAGAACTGGAGCATCTATAGGCTCCTTTCTCAACAGAGCAGTAAATAGGCTGGAAATAGAGGACACCCCTGAGGAGCTCCTGCCTTGCTGACAGGAGCCAGAGGGCTCTGGTTGCCACGATGGGCTGCAAGAAAAGAAACTATTTCCACTTAAAAAATACTTCAAAACAATCCCACCAATGGGATGCTTTTTGTTCCCAGGCCCTGTTGTCTCAAACTGAGGCTGTGCACAGCATCTCTCGTGGGTTTGCCCATGCACTGGAGTTCTGAGTGAGGTGGTAAAAAGGGTTTTTGGAGGGTTTCTGCCCTGTTGGGAGGGCAGGTTTTCATGGGGCTGGGTTTGGAAGGTCGTGGTGCTTTTTCATGGATGTTTTGTTGCTGGGATGGGATTTGAGCCTGAGCCCTTCTCCTCCTCTTTTCATGTCTGAGGTGACAAAGGGAGTAGTTGTTGAGATAAAAACAATTTCCATGAAAACCTGCGATTTTCAGGCAAACATACCAGGCGGGTTTCATGGCAGTACCATGGTGAGGAGGAATAATGCAGCTTGGCACGAAGCCCTTCCAAATAAAAAAAAAGGGGGGAGGAGAGGAAACAGAAGAGCCTTTGTCAAAATTAACTGCAATAAAGAAAAAGGGACTCTTATTCCCTTGGGCTTCTTTAACCTTCTTTCCTCAATTTATTCACACGTTCCTTGACAGCAGGGCACAGCATTGTTGCAGGAGGCTGGAAATGGAAATTGGGAGTTGTCCATTTTTGGTTTTAAAAGGCATGGTACATGTTGTGTCGCTTGAGTCAGTGTGAATAGAGCCTTGGCCCTCTCCTGTGCCATTCAGATGTGGCCCAGTTCATCCTGTCCCTTAAAGAAACAGGGTTATGGGATGTCACCTGGCTGCAAAATGCAGCTCTTATGGGCCAGGTGCATGGGAAAGGGGCTGGGGTGACAAGGTGGCTGTGCCCACCCTGCCTGGCCCTGTGCTTGCAGAACACGGTGATGAAGTTTTCAGTGTTACACTGAATTTGCAGAATTGTCAGTTTCTTAGAGAGATGAAAGCACTCTGAAGTCTGAGATGGTGTGTGGCACAGAACCATGCTGCCCCCAAAAAAATCTGTTTGGCTTTCAGGGGCACAAATAATTCACAGGGGCAGATGGGCAGGGTAGGTAAATCCTTGTGTGCAGCACAGGGTGGACACTTCTGTCACTGCAGGTGATGTCTTGCCTCCAAAATACCCCATTCCCAGCTGCTTTGCATCAAAACTTCTGTGGGCAGGGAGGTTCCTTAATCAGCATGGCCAAGGCAGCAGTTGGCATATCTCTTCCTTCCCCTGCAAAGTCTCCTTTCCCTGTAATACAAAGCTATTTTAATTAGTACTGTGGTTTTTATTTATTTTTTTAACATTACCAGCACAGTCTCAGATATATCATGTATTGCTATACATTAGGATGCCACTCAGTGCAGTCAAAATACACAGGAACAAGAAGAATGGTAATATTACACTTTTTTAACCCATTGATAAATAGGCAAAACCTTTCAGAGCTCTGCTCTGGGGACCACCAAGATCAACCCCCATCACTTTAAGGGCCTTTGGATCACTTCCACCCACGTCTCTCTGCCTTTCAGCACTCTGGGCCGTGCTTTATGTCCTGGAAACTCTACCAAATCGCGACTACCGAGGGGGAAAAGCTTCATTTCCAGTTAATCAAGGGAGTTGTGTAATACCATTTTCTCCTGGGGAACTTCCAGAAAAAAGAAAGGAGGAGAGGAAGGGGAGGGAGAGAGGGGAGCATTACATAAAGCAAGTATATTAAGAGGAAATAAATTATGAATTAAAAGTGATTAGTGAACTTTTAAGGAAGAGGTCAGAAGTGCTTTTTGGAATACAAACTTTTTAAGCTTCCAGTGCTTGTATTGGGTTACAGAGTTATAACCCAGCCTTATTTGTGCAGGTGGCTGCTGCTTCAAATCCGAAGAAGGATTTTGCATTTACAATAGGTACATTGACAGAACTGGGTCAAAAAGCTACTGGTGGCAGGCTCAGGGCTATGGCCAGGGGCTCTGCTGCCTCCTGCACAGGGGCAGCTGCTCCCAAAAACATGCTAAATTACAGTGGCACTGCCTGGCCATGGTGCTCAGGAAGATGTTTAGGAAGTTCAGTGATGAAGTTTGATGAATGTTTATTTAAGAGACTTAATGTTGACTAGGTAAACTGGCTTTATTTTGCTTCATATGGTTTGTGTCTTTACTGAGTTAAAAATAATACACTTTTGTTGGCTGCATTACATTGGCTACAGTTTTATATTTCTGCCTGGTCTTGTTATGGTTTGGGGTGTCTGTGCAAAGAGGAGGAGCCAGGGCTTCTCTCTTGGGGTGTTTGGAGGCAAGAAGCTGAGATAAGGAATTTTTGCTTGCTATTTTACGGATTAAAACAGCACCTACAGCTCACAAAATTTTCCTTATGAGTAGAGGGCGATGAATTGGTTGGATGGGGCCCTGAGCAACCTGACCTAGTGGGTCATCCCTGTGCATGAGTTGCAACTAGGTGATTTCTAAGGTTCCTTCAGACCCAATCTTTTCTATCATTCTGTGATTCTGTATGAGCAGAACAGAGTTGGGATTACATGGGGAAATATTAGCGTTCACCCAGCCAGTGGGGTGACAGAGACAAAGGGGAGCAACTGCTTTGCTCAGCCACCAGTTTGGCAGAAATCCCTTAGATTCCCCCCAAAAGGACAGGGGTGTTGAGTGTTGCTGGGGCTGGGCAATGGCCTGAGCCCTTCCTCGAAGGCAGAGCCCAGAGGAGTGGTGGTGAGAGGCTCGTTCCAAACCCTGCTGACCAGCAGAGCAAGCCCTGCTCGCTCCATTTGTAGTTGGAAACTTCACAGTCACCACAGTGTGTTGTTCACACAAGCTGTTGGCCTTCACCATTGCAGAGTTAGCAGGCACATCTTGATTTTTTTAAATTTATCCCCTCTCTTCAAGCTGGGTCATTCTAGGTCAGCCTTGTCATATCTGTGAGACTTCCAAAGCACATGGATGTGCAGAAGTGCCTCAAAAGGTGTTGACACTTGGGGGTTTTCATGGGTGTTGCATTTTATCCCTTCCTGTAGACAATGGGAAATGATGGCTTTGTTTCCATCAAGTTTGGCTGGAGCTGGCTCTGGATTCCTCTTGGTAATGTTTTTTATATTCACCCTCTCCAGATTTGCTGTTTCCATCCTGTTCATCTGGAGCTGGCTCTGAATTTCTGTTAATATTCACCCAATCCAAATTTGCTGGTTGGCCAGTCTGGTTTAAATCTGTTTTACCGCACAAATGCAGAATTTTTTAAGGACCTACATATTGTGGCTTGGATAGGACCTTTTGTTCTTATTAATGCTTTCCAAGGAATTGAAAATAAATGTGCACTTTAATATAAAGGTTTTTTAATGCATCAGCTCACGCCAAACTCCCATGAAGAACAACTCAACACTCTTTATAGAATTCCCTTCTCTTTCTTCCTCTGTATGTGGTCCTTATCTTTGAAAATAGGTGACAGCTACTCACTAAAAGCACTTTTTCTCCCAGAAAAAAAACCAACAGTGGCAGCATTCCTGTTGATCTGGAGCTCTTGGAGCGTGAGGCTGGCACATTGTGCTCCAGCCACATGAGGAAGTATTTCTACTCTTGGTTTCAAATCCTGAGGAATTTGCAGTGCAAGAGGATAATTTGGCATTTGGCTTAAAGTATTTGTGTGACCAAAAACCTTTTTGTAATGATATTCTCTCATGATGGCTGGGTTAATAAATATGCTCCAGGTTGCACAAGGGGGGGTGTTAGCCACAAAGGATGAGTGTCATGGAATCATGGAGTGATTTGGGTTGGAAGGGACTTAAAAGCTTGTCTTTTTCATGGACAGGGACACTTTCCACTAGACCAGGTTGCTCAAAGTCCCATCCAACCTGGCCTTGAACATTTCCAAGGATGGGTTTGGGCAGCAGGTAGAGACTCCTGTCACTTTTGACACCGCCCTTGGTACCTTTTAGAGGCACTTCTCAAATCCTCTGCTGCCTGGGGTCATCAGTGTTACGTGGTTGTCCATGTAGAAAATAAATATTTTTTGCTTTCTTCTTGTTTGCTATTGCACTAACAGGCATGAGAAGATGTTTTGCCCAGTGCTCCTGATTATCCAGTTCTTACTAAAAACAAAGAAACAAACCCCCAAAAAGTAAGAACCCAGAAAATACCATCTAAGTAAAAATGAACCTGTGTCTGCCACTAGGAAGTCTTTTAGAATCTGTAGCGTCTGGTGGACCTAAAATGTTGGGGTTTGCTTTGAAGTTCCTACAATTTAGCTGAAAAATAATAATAAAATGAACAGAAATGCCATTCTCTGCATAGGAAGGATGCCAGAGAAATAAATATAGATGGGGCAAATATTCATGACAGTTACATGAACAAACCTACAGTAAGTAGAAAATTAACTGATTTTAAATTTGTACTTCCTTTTCTTTTCCTTTTTTTTTTTTTCTTTTGTTGGAAAGCAACCCATTGTGCCCAAGAACTTTTCCAAACAGGTCAAATCAGAGAAATGCAATACATACTGATCCTTGTTTATGGGTTCTTTAGTACTCTAAAGCAGGTACCTGTTTTACCGTAAAGTCTAGGGTTTGTTTGTGTGGAGAATTTTCTCTCCTCATGTGTCAGCTGAGAGTAGTGGAACTGTAATCGAGCTGAATGGGAATCTGTTTTGCAAACAGAAATATTAGATGTGTTTCCAAAATACAGGCAGATGCACAGATCAGTCTGCTGGACTGCTGGAATCAAGGTGAGGAACAATTAAGACTGTGCAGGTAGTAAAATAGCAGAGCTGATGGTTAGCCCGGTTGTCTCCTTGTCCTAGTGAACATGTGGTCTCAAATATCCAGATTCAGTCAAAAAACATAGGGATGGAAGCACATGACTGATGCTTTAAAGACCTTTAAAAATCTGAATTTATTAGCTTGATCCAGTCTGCAGTAGGATCCTTATTTTGGCTGATACTGGGCTGCAGATCTGGTCCCTTGAGATTATTTTTTTAGCTGACCATGCTCCTCCTATTCCTTCAGATACACCCAGTGCTGGTGCAGAGCTGGCTTCTGTTTTGATTGACAGCACATCCCTGATACGGCAGAAATGTGGAAATACTTTGATTTGTTGGGTTATTAACTTTTATTTATGTATTTATATATGTATTTATACATGTACAGTGTAAGTTGGCATCAAGAGTTGATCGCTCTCACAGCAATTGCCAAGGCTGGCCTTGCAGTGCTGCAGCTCATCTCTCAAAGTTTTGGGAAGCCAACTTTTAAAGCCCCAATAAAAGCCTACCGTAGGCTAATCTAGTTTATATGTATTTTTAAATATGTACAAATATTGTAAACCAAATAAGGTTTATATGTACCCAAGATCAGCCACTAAGTACTTCAAATAGAGAGCCTGTCTCTTGTAGGTACCCAAATATTTACAGTGTGACTTGGGTAAGGAATTGGATACCCCACTCAGCCCTGCCAAATTAATTAATGGTCTTTTTCACTTATTTAGGTAGATGTCTGATCTAGTAAAACCCTAAGAACACCCAGGGCTGCCTGGATAGTGGCAGGCAAAAGCATCATGGAATACTTGTTAGAAATTACTGTTGCTTTGTTGAGATAGCCAGCAACATCCCACTGACCTGCAGGGTTAAAGAACAAAGATTTAACAGGAAAAAAACCCTAAACCCCATCAAAACCAGACATTTAAAAAGGAGAAGGTGGTGATTTTGCTTAATTTGGTGGAAAGGTGAAGGCTGGGCTGGGAAGATGAGAGTGGCTTGGGTGGGTCACTGCACAAATGCCTCTTGCCTTCCTCTCCTTCCACTTTTTGATGAGTGGCCAATGAAAGCTTATCCCCTTTTAAATTTTTTTTTCCTGCTATTAAATCTGCACAAGTGCTAACTTTTCAAAGACCCTGAGATTCAAAGTGCTGTACCCAACACAGAGCCCTTTTTTCTCCTGCCTTTGATTTTTATGCACATTTCAAGCTGGTCAGAGAGTACACGGGGGTTTTGTTTAGGCTTGGTGCTGGGGTTTTAGCTTTCAAGCTGCCAGCCTTCCCAGGATTATTGCCCATTAACTGCCTCTTCATAAAGGTGCTGACCAAAGAAAGGAATATTTTTTCCTTGGTGCTAGACTTCCAAACTCGATTGGCTTTATTAAATGGAAAGACAAATAAATTTAAACCCTGCTCTGAAATACCTTAGCACAGGACACCAGCAGTTAGAGGTCACCAAGTCACTTGGACTTCCTCCCAACAAAAGCAACATCATTTTTCAATGTCCAGCCCCACAGCATCCCGCAGTGCCTCACACAATTCCTTAGTGTCCACACCTGCTCCGTGCCACTCAGGGCAGGGCTGAGCCTGTTTGGATGGGGCAAGATCAGTCCCCGAGAGAATTCTGTTATGGTTTGGAGCCATGTTTGATCTCTTACAGCAGAGCTGGATAAAAGCTTGTGCTTGGGATTTCCTTCTTCTGTTATTAAAGCAAAAAATCCCTATTGTACAAGGAGAAGAAACTTTCCTTCACCTTGTGGAGGATGTTACAGGTCAGAAGGTAATTTCAGCACTGTTTACCTTTGTTGCATTGGAAGAAGCAAATCCCTTTGTTTTATGCTTTAGTTTCCCATGAGATGAGGATAGCAGCCCTGCTCTGGTTGCACAGCTCCTTTTGGATGTGCCAGCATTGTGTCCATGCTTTAGGACATGCCTCACAGGCTTCTGTGTCATTTCTCATTAAGGAGGTAGGTGAGGCTCTTCTGCAGCATTCCTAGAGATTTTGCAGTTGGTCTGCACATGACAGAATGACCAGACAGTACCATTTTTGGATAAAAGTGAACATCCCCAAAATCAGTGTCATTTTTCTGCCTGCCCTGTACATCTGTAATTTACCTCAGTGCAAGTCACTGTTTCCTGAAGTGCACCTCTTGTATCCTCAATAGTTTGGTACCAGTGTAGGGATGGGAAGTGGTGGAGGTTGAAGACTCAGCACCTTTATGGGGTTCAGCTGTTCAATCTGTAGATCTGCAGCCAGGGATTATACACACTGTGAATTCCCTGTTAAAATGCTGACTCAGAGAGGCAGACTGGGGCAGGAGAGGTGATGAGGACAGATGTTCCATCCACACAGTATAGCCCTACTCTGCTTGCCTTCCCTTTCCAAGGTGTGTGGGCTGTAAGCCCCACTTCTGGATCCTTTTGCCTCAGGCAGATCTCTGAGTGTGAATAATGTCTCTGTGGTGTTTTGTTTGAGGGATCCCAAAGGCATCTCTCCCTGTGTTTAATTTTCTGTCTTCTTCCAGACTTCCCTCTGTAGTGTTTTTTCTGCAAAGCCCATGCTCTGCCAGCCTTTTGGCACCACTGCAGGTTTCTCCATGCTGGAACCCCCTTGGCAAAAAAAAAAAGTGGGTGGTGACCTAGTCCCTCAGATAGGCTGTCCTCCAAGAAATAACCTCGTGGAAGAAGAGCCATCTTGATAACAATTTATTGTTTGCCATGGGCTGGGGTCTTCTGTTCCTTGGGTGAAAGAGCAGCCTCTTACCCAGCCCTCAAAATCAAAGGCGTGTTATGTCTTCTAAGTAATATTCACTCAGTTATAGGGAGTGTGTTTATGTTTCTCATGTTAAAAAAAGGGGAGGGGAAGGCAAAAAAAAAAAAAGGGAATCTGAGGTTAGTGTTTTGCTGGAAAAATATCAAGACTTGATTGGCAATATCCCACTAAACCACAAGTTTGTAGGAGAGAAAACAAACCCATTGGATTTTCCAAGCTATGCCTATGTGCTTTATGAAAATGTGTCCCATACAGGTCACTTACACTCTTATTATAGCTGTGGCAAGTGTACATATAATTGAAACACGGAAATACTACCCCATGCTGCTCAATGAATGAAGGAGAAACAAATCTTTATTATTCCTGGGTTCACAGAATATATAGGAACACTATTGTCTCTTTTTTTTTTTCTAATGTATTTTTTTTAATTCTTTTTTTTTTAGGGCCGGTTTTAGCTTTCAGATGTATTTTATTGTCTGTGGGAACATGTGTTTTACAGACCTGTCATGTGAAAGCCATTAGCAAGAGGAACTGGAGGAGTAACAATGAGCCACGTAACCGTGGTGTGTCTGCTGCCCGAGTTCAGCCCCGCGCGCGCGGAGCCGGATCGCGCCCGGCGACGTTAGCGCTTCTCCCCTGCCGTTCCTCACCAGGAAACCTAAGGATTTTTTAAGTGGCCCATTAAAACAGGATTGCTGGCATCACAGGCAGGCTTCTAGGGCCAAGCTGGCTGGGCATCAAAACGGTGAAATTGTGGAATGAAGATCAGCTGGATTCACGCGAGATGTCCGGTTTTATTTACCAAATCTGAGCTGGGCGGGCAGTTCTGGAACTGTTCCTCGCTGGTTCACACATGTGGTGGAAACTGTCCCGCCTTGCCAAGCAGCTCAGGGCCCAGAACTTGCCATTAACCCATTTCCAGAGTTTTTGAGAGGATCTGAAAGGGGCCCTGAGCAGTGACCTAGACCACTGTGGAGTACCTGAAAATTTCACTTCACTATGTGTTGTCCCTGCTCACAGGCAGTGGGTTTTTTTCTTAAGACTAACAAAACTCTGTAGTAATCCTGGCTTAGACAAACCCATTAACATATAGGAAAAGCAGCCAAAGTGGATTGCGCAAAGTGAAATCCAGAGAGTGGTTCATGTGGAGAACATGGGGAGCATTATTTTGGTGACACTTCTGAACAACGTGCATGGTGCCCTTGCTAATCACATCTAGCAGATGGTGTTCGCTACAAATGTGCTGTGGACAGCTTTGGGTCGGACCCAACAGCGCTTCATTTTTTATTTATTATTTTTATTCATTTTAGAAGGAAAAAGCCTCTGATGTCTTTGACTGCTAGCTGTGTAAACAAACCCACAGATACTTAAGCAAGTTAGTGGTCGACAAGTATTCCCTAATGCCTTCTGTAGGATCTGGGTGTGAGACCTGTTGTCTTGGCCCAAGGACAGCTGGAACCACTGTGCATTTGTTTTTTCCCTTACCTGGGTTTCGCTCTGCAAGTGGGAGGAGGGTTTCCTGTACCTTGTGGCTTGTGATTTACTCTGAACATGGGTTTCAGGGAATTTGGGGCTTGGTTTTGTGGGGATGTAGTGCTCCTCTCGATGATGGGCTTAACAGCAAGCATGGATGGGGAAACTGAGGCAAAGGGAAGGAGGGTGCCCTGCCCAAGGTGACATTGTGGTTGGGAAACACCCTTCTAGGGTTGAGGCAGTGCTGTATTTGTCTGAAAAACTTAAAAAAATGTGGGGTTACAGATGTGCCACAATTTCCAGGTGTGCCCCCCATACTGTATGTCCTGACCCATGTTCTTGAGCAGATCTGCTTCCTGCCTGCTGCAAAGATCCAACCAAGCTGTCCAGAAACGGGAATCCTGCACAGAAGGTTCCCAGATAGTACTAAAAACCCAGATTTCCCATGGCTTTATTGTGATTGAAGGTGAACAGGCTCGGATGGGAGTTCATCAGCTTTTGTGAATGCTCTGGTCCTTGCATGAATGGGTGTCCCACAGCTGCCCAAAGCACATGGTTGGTGCATTAGTAGGTACAAACAGGAAACTGTCAATACACCCTGTAAACACAAAGAGGACTGAGCCAAGGAAGGCTTCAAAGGCAGGGAAGCGATGGGGATGGAGAGTAGCTGGCCGGGGATGGAGAAAAGCCCTGCGGATACTGGATCCTGCCGTGTTTGTTTGCACAGCTCTGGGCTGCTCTGCCCGGCGCACTCGGAGGAGCATCGGGCCCTCCCCGGAGGAAAGTGCCAGATTGGTTTTCATGGCCTTTTGCAGAGGGATTGCTCCAGGGGTCTGTTCCTGTAAGTTAATATTTGCAGTGCACAGGGCTTAACTGGAACCAGGCTGCGCAGACATCTGATAACCATAACAGAGGAGATGCTTTTTCCCTGCAAGAGCAGCTTGGAAAAACAAATCCCAATGCTATTCCCTTTGGAAAGATAGCAATATGGAAAGAAAAGCACCAGGAACGGTGATGCGTGGTTCACAAGGGGTTCTCTGGTTGAATCTTGGGGTTTTTTGGTGAGCTGCTTGTTTTTGCCTGTGTTGCTGATGGGTTTGGTTGTTGTCTCCCCTTCTTTGTAGCCGGGTTGCCTTTCCTCATCATCGAGACAAGCACAATCCAGCCCTACCAGAGGGGCTTCTACTGCGACGACGACAGCATCAGGTACCCGCAGAAGAACGTGGAGACCATCAACGACGCGGTGCTGTGTGCTGCAGGCATCCTCATCGCCATCCTCGCGGTGAGTCCCACCTCCAGAACCTCCTCCTCTGTCCCAGCAGGGGCTTTTTGGCACCTCTTTGTCCTGCTAATGCTGCCACGGTGTCTACCGGAACACATCTCCTCTGCCGATTGTTTGACTTTTGTAAGCGTGGAGTTTCAAATATTTACAAATGAAAGCGTGTAATGAGAGGAATGAGATTACTCTTGAAGCCTGTAAACAGGCCCAAAGCTGTTTGGGCAAGTCTGTGAGCTTCACAAGAACTTTTCCACCCTCCAGTAGGAGTTCAGAGTAGAGGCAAAAACACTTGAGTGTCAGTAAGGACTTGGCTTGGTTTGTCACTATTCAAATAACTCGTGGTATTTGCCTATTTTATAAGGTTTAAAAAACAAAGAAAGGATACATCTTTTCAGCTAACCAGTGCCTGGAAAATTTAACAGGTTAGTATTAGGTTTTTAAGAGATTGCATATTACAGCCATTTTTAAAAGACAATTAAAACCTTCCATAGGGAGCGTGTTCCCAGAGTCCTCGCTGTAAAATGTAGTTAATGTCCCACCTTCCCAATGCCTCTTCATTTTCCCTCTGCCAGTTTTTCTAGAGCTGTGCTAGGAAATTGCATGGCAAGAGCTTTTTATGTCAACCAGAAAACTGAACTCTGCCCATGATTTGCGCCTTCTGATGCCCAGGTGTGCCTGGTCTGGGGCAGAAGACAAGAGCTGTCTCCAGGTTGTTGCTTAAGCACTTCCAGCTAAGATGAAATTCCCCTATGAAAAGTACCTACATTTTTTTTCCCTTGTCACCTGCTGCCAGAACAGCTCAGGTGCTTTCCCAGAAGTGCCACCTTCCTCTTGCTAATTCAGCTGGGAGGGATGGAGATGGAGAGGTCAGAAGCGCTGCTTCTCTTTTCACCTTTCCTTTCATGGAATGTCATGGGCAATAGATATTTTAGGATGACACAGTGCCTGCTTTGGTAATACCCCATCGTCAGCCTTGTGTGATGTGAATATCTCCATCATTTCCTCATCTCTCCATCATTTCCTCATCTCTCCATCATTCCCTGACCACATACACGCACTCAGGAAAACAGATCCCCAAAACTGCCCTGTCCTTCTGCCCCCTCCCTCCTCAAAACAAGATCAAAAGGTGCCAGGCCCCCAATTCTATAAACGCAGCAGAATTTCACCCTGCAGGTGAATGACCCCTGAGTGTGGAAAAGCCATAAAAATGAACTGAAAAAGCCTCTCATTTTCGCATTACTGCCGGAGCTATCGGCATGCCAGCTCCATGCAGAGTGTGCTTCTGATCCCTAATGAGGCAGTGGCAAATACAGGAGTTGGAACAGAAACTGGAAACATAATCAGCTGCCTGTGTGATCCATCAACTCTCTACCACGAAATAGCAGGTCAATTAAAAGAGAATGAAAATCCCCAAAGAATTGGATGTTTCTGCCCTGGTTTCACTGTGCCCACAACAAATGTAACTTAATAAGGTAAATTCAAAAGCTCAGTTATTTGCTGTTGAGTGACACAAATGGCTAACGAGGAACTGAAGCAACAGATTTCTTTGCTATGGCAGCCTGCATGGAAAATTCAAGTCAGCCTGACCTCCTTTTTCAGATGTAACCCAGATACCAGAATTACTGTAGCATAATAGGAATTCCTTCCAAATCCACAGAGCACTGAGTGTGCTCCTTTGGAAGGCAGGGCAGTGGTCATGAGCACTTCCAGGGAGCTGGCTTTTGGGATGGAGCAGCCAAAATTTCACGCCCTCGCTTCACGTGGCGTCACAGGCAGTCTAGCCTGGGGTAAAAAGGTCCAGGTCATGTTTTAAGTGGCTTGAGGACACCCAGAGAGTTTGTTAAGTAAACGGCAGAGGAGAGACCTTTGCTTCCTTCAGGATGGGAGAGGATATGCATTTGGTTTTAATATCAGTGTATTCACTGACTTCAGGCAAATTTCCATGCAGATGGCACTGGAGAGGCTCGTGCCCCTGGGCTGTGCACCTCTCTCCTGACTGCTCTTTGTACTCCAGAAGGTGGTTGATGTGATGTTGGTGGTCCCTTGGATGGTGGGAAGGGGAAGGTGACGCTCCTGAGCTTTGGAGGGGAACCACTGCTGTGGTACCACGTCCCCACACCTGATAGGTCCTGAAGGGCTATGAAAAATGCCTAATTAAATTAATTTGCTAGGTGATCTAAGTGACACACCTGCATTAGCTGGCTGTTTTATGGTTGAAGGTGATATGCTGCAATGTGATTAGCACAGGGAATGTTACACCAAAAGCAAGTGGCTAGAAAAGCTCTAAAAGTAATTGCAGGCTAATTGGATTGCTGGTGATAGTTTATAATAACAGTAAAATGGACTTGACAACTGAAAGTCTGCAGAAAGCATTCACAGACAGAAAAGTTTGATGTTGGCTTCTCTCTAGTGACCAAATTTTTGAATATGTGTGCCAGGGAATTGTGCCCATCACCTGGGAATGGCACATGTCCCATGTGGATGGCTTGCCAGGAGTGCAAGGCATGAGAAGAGCTTGATATCTTTAAAACTTGTTTTCTTTTCAGGATGTCCTTCCAGTCTGTGCACATCTGTGCTGCATTAGGTTTTCACCGTCCTGCTTTATCTGGGATAGCACTGCCAAAAAACCAAGTTTACCCAATTTTTAGCTTCTCATTAAGTTGATCCATGGCTTTCACTAACTGGGGAGGGTTCCTGGGTACCCAGCAGCATTTTAGTGAGGGAGTGAAGGCTCCAATTTACAATCTGCTACATGTGTGCAATTACCCAGACCACCAGCGGTGAGAGAAAAATATTAATCCCCAGACTTTTGTTGGTCCCTGTTTAAAATGGTCACATGCCTTTCCCCAGGCCAAGAGCCTCAGGTTTGAGTGGATCTGTTTGTGAGTTTGCAGTAATGGCACATCTCCCAGTGTCAGATATCATCCTTAATTTGTCTGGTCTTCCCTCAGTGAAAGGCACGAGTTTTGAGCCTCAGAGCTTCCCTTCTTGTGAATTTAGGCTTTTGGGAGTGCAGGAGCCTCTGTGTCCATCCAGGACAACCTCCCTCTGCAGGCCTCACACCAGTAGATTTCCTGTGCTGGAACAGGGTTCAAAATGGAGATGAACCATGGTCTTTGGAGACTGTGAGGATTAAAATGATGCAGCTCCCTAAACAAGCCTTGGTCACTACCGGATTTCCAAGAGGAAATCTCAGCTGTGACGTGCAAACCCCAAGTGGTGGTGCAGCCACTCAGAGAATTTCTGTGCATGGCAGCAGAGCCTGCTGTAGCTTGGCATTTATTTTCTGTTATTACAGTTGTATCTATCTCTCTTTGATAAAGCCTGCTTAGCTGCAATTTCAGCTGCCTTAGGTCAACCTTTGTTTTTCCAAGCCCCGGTACGAGTGAGTTCAAACAATGATACAGCTTCAACTCTTCTTAGTCTAATTGCCATACTTTTCCAGTTTATTAGTTTCCAAAGGTTGTGCCAAGCTTTTAAAAAAGGTAGGCAGGGGAGCCTCGTCTCCTGCTTATGGCTGGCAGGCTGCCACGCCGGGAGGAACGTTGCTGGCTGCTCCAGAAAGGGATTAACATGAAGGCATTTTTCTTGACAGTTAATTTTACATATCACAATCCCCATGACTACAGAGAGGCAGGGACAAGGGGGCATCCAGAAATAAAAAACAAACCCCACAAAACCTCTGCCTCGATTTATTACTCAGGTATAAAAACATTTAGAGTAATGAATGAAATCCTAAAGCTGTAAATCTGGAGCTTAAAATTTAGGTGTGTAGCATGACGGAGAACAATTTAAATCTTTGGCTCTTTGGGAGAAGTGGGACATTTGGACTTCATTTCACAGCCTGATTTTCATTAACCTGCCTCTTAGGAGTCATGAGTGTGAGAAGTTGGATCCTCTGCTCCCTGACAGTGATTTATGGCGGTACTGTCAAACCTCAGCACCTCTGACACAAGAAAAACATAATCTGCTGCCATGTGATGGCAAGACACCTTGAAATGCCCCAAAATAGTTGGACTTTTTGGAGGCCTTGAGAGGTCTGAATTGGCTCTGCTGGCAACAAGTTTTGGGCCAGAATCTGAAAAAATTTGGGGCTTTCTGTTTCTTCCCTTGTTGTGTTAATGATTTTAAGAGAGGAAGATAAGCAGGATGTGGGTTTATTTTCCTGCAAAATCAGTTTGATAAGAGGGTGGTGGGTCTGGCCTCTTCTTCCCAACACACACTAATTCTTCATCTGGTTTATGTCAATTTTCTTCTCCCACTATGCTGGGGTGTTATTTCACTTCTGTAAAGATATGCCAGTGTGCTAACCCAGAATTTGTTTCGTTTATTGGATTTTTCCATAAACAATATGCCGAGCACTGGGAGGGATGAGGGGGAGGATGGAGAGACCCTGGGCCATGGCTTCTCCTTCTTCACTCCAGAAGCAGATTCCTGTTTGGAGATCCCAGAGCTGTCTCAGCCCTGCATTCACACCCAGCCCTCCTTTTGCCTGTTGGACCCCTGGATGCTGAGAATTTTAAACTTTCTGTACTGAAAGGCACAGACCCTCAAGAGAACGCAATATTTGACCTGAGGCCATGGAGAAGGCTTTTAAAATTGAATGATAGAACTGGGATTGTGGGTGTGGAGTTTGAATAGGAGTGTGTAATATCACAGGGTGGAAAACTTAGAGTTTAAGGTTTTAGAATATAGCAGTATATATGGGGCAAGATGCAGGTTTTAGGGCAGTGGCTGGTCCTTTTTCTTCACCTTCTTCTTCAAGGGTTTGGGTGGTTTTTTTGTAATTGGACAGAAAAGTCCACATTGCCGGACATGATGGATTGGTTATTGGGTTAAAAGTAAAAATAATCTAGGTGTCATTTCCTACTTGGATAGTTTAGCCCTAAAAGACCTTGTGGAGAAAGATAGTTAGCCATTTTGTAGCTTGTTAGTAGAGTAGAACTGTAGAACTCACAACTTGTAAGACAGTAAAATAGATAAGAAATAATACACATTTGAGCCTGAATATAAAACACCATCTCCAGAGCTTCAATCCCAGCCCTGCCAGAGGCAGAAAGGAAGTTAAAGAATTGACGTTTGCCCAGCGTTTTTCCTGCTCTCTGACCTCTCTGTTGTGCTTCCCTCGCAGATCATAACGGGAGAGCTCTACCGCATCCACTACCTGAAGGAGAAATCCCGCTCCTTCATCCAGAACCCCTACGTGGCAGCTCTCTACAAGCAAGTGGGCTGCTTTGTTTTTGGCTGTGCCATCAGCCAGTCCTTCACAGACATTGCCAAAGTGTCCGTCGGGCGCTTGCGGCCGCATTTCCTGGCGGTTTGTGACTTGGATTTCTCCACCATCAACTGCGCCAAGGGAGTTTACATCCAGAACTACACCTGCAGGGGGAGTGACAGCAGGGTGCAGGAAGCCAGGTGAGAGCCCCTGGCACCAGGGCCAAGGGTTGCTGACACTAAATGTGGCTCGGGGTTCTCTGTCTGCAGTAGAGGATTTGAATCTGAAGCTGAGAGTGGGGTTAGTTTGGATGTTAGGATGAAATTCTTCCCTGTGAGGGTGGTGAGGCACTGAGTGAGGGTGGTGAGGCCCAGAGAAGCTGTGGATGGATGCCCCATCCCTAGAAGGCCATCGAGGGTGGAGATCTAAACAACCTGGTCTAGTGGAAGCTCTCCCTGCCCATAGGAGGGGGGGTGGAAGGAGCTGGTCTTTGATGTCCCTTGCAGCACAAACCATTCTAGGATTCTATGAAATGCTGCTTTTTCTGCAAAGGCCATAAATCCGTTTTCCAGTGGGCAGCAGTTTCCCTTGGGAAGTGTGGCACTCAGCTGAACAATATTTCTTTTCCTTTCTCTTTACTCCTGCACTATTGTTTCCCTGAGCTGCTGCTCTCTGTGGGAATTCACCCCCAGAGCTGAGCTCATGGTGAGCAGCCCGAGCTGTCCCATGTGTCACAGCAGAGCTTCTCCTCAGGAAAGGCTCCACCACACAGGCAGGGCTGCCAGTGCCTCCCCTTGGAGCTCTATCACATCCATCAGATGCCCAATTTTGACTTTTCGGGGGCACATTCCACACACTGCAATCAAGCTTCTGGAGAAGTTGCTCTCTTCTCATTTCTCCAGGGTTTCCTGGTTATTTGAGGCGAGATGATGAGTTATTGGGCTATCCTGGAAATAACTGCTGTCCCCTGAGTAGGCCAGGAAGGGACAAACAATGCAAGCATCCTGTCCATCCGTTTGCTTTCTGCCTCACCGGCAGGCAGGGCAGATAACAGGGCTTTTATAACCAAAGGATTGGGGGTTGTGAGTCCCTCTGGTCTGGCATCCTCAGATGCCAAGTCACCATATTGTAGGGAGAATTGTAATATTGAGGATTGTTCTGGCTGGTTCTGAGCACCTGCTTTCTTTTGCAGGAAATCCTTCTTCTCTGGGCACGCGTCCTTCTCCCTGTACACCATGCTGTACTTGGTGGTAAGTGACCTCACTGAGCTGATTGATCCTGATCCCCCATCCCACATTCCATACCAGTAATGCCAGGATGAGAGTTGGACATGGGGAATTGGTTGGAAAAGAAGAGTCTGAGCTGTCGGTGGGAGGATCCACCCTCAGCTGCTGTGGTGTTTTTTAGGATAGAGACTCCTGGGATGATAGCTGAGCTGTGTGTGCAGCTTTGGGATGTGGCCACGGTGGCAATTAAATCCAAATCCTGCTACATTTGTGGATGGCCTGTTGGCACACTGAGGAGAGTTTGGGGTGAGCCAGAACTTTTCATGGATGGAGAGGCAGGATGTGCTGTGTGGCCATATCGGGGGGTGATGCCTGGCTCCGAAATGTGCCAGCAGAGCAGGTGGAGCAGCCTCTGCCCGCCTGGTTCCGGAGGGGAGGGCTGGGACTTGTTTTCCTTTGTCAGTGAGAAATGGCTCTGCCCTTCCTGCGCCTGGGCTGGGGCCAGGGTGGCTGCCAAGGTGCTTCCTGCCAGGACTGCAGGAGGCAGCGCTGCCCACACGGGCTGGACACACACACACTCACCCTTCTGAGGGATTTGTGTCTGGTTTTCCTTTTTTGTAAGTTATTTATTTCGTAAAAAATCAAGTTTTGTGTTGCCTTTAAGATTGTGCTCCTCCTCCGTCCCTGGTAATCTCGGATTTGCAAGCAGAGGAGCAGCACTGCACTGATAAAAACATGAAACATGAGCTTTTATCTATCAGCAGTGCTCCCCCCATCCCTTACTCAGGAAAGATAAGTGACCACTGCTCCCTCCTGCCTTTTCAGCCTTGGATGCCCTTCCCTGTGAGCAACTCCTGTAACTGAATCACTGGGCTTTCCAGGCAGCTGTGGGCGGCGTATTAAATTCTTTCTTTGTTTTCCCTCTTATTTTGTTCTTGGAAAACTTCTGAATTTCTCCAGCAAATGTTTTGGCCGTTTCCTCCCAGCTATTAGAATGAAGAACTGCCTTGGTGATGCTTCACAGGAGGCTCTGCCCATCATAAAGCTTTCTGAGCTGAGTTTGGAAGCCATCACTCACAGGGGCAGTCATTTATTTCTGGGGAGATCTCTGGGCAGTCAGATAAGTCAGCCCTGAGATATTTGCAAGCCCAGCATCTGGGAACAGCAAGGACTGCCAGTCCCTATTAAGGTGGTGATGGCTTCTCTACCAGGGCTTGACCCCTTTGCTGCAGGTTGCTGGACAAACTTTCTTTTTTTCGTGTGTTTTCTGAAATTCCATCACTTTTGGAGCAGGTGAGAAACAAATGGGAATATAGAGCTTGGGAGGCAGAGACCCCAGAAGTGCAGAGTGCGTTCCCAAGTTCCCACAGGATGCACAGAAAACCTGCAGGGCTCATTTTCCATTGCTGCTTTGCAGCAATGCCTGCTGCCTGATGTTGTTTTTAACTTTGCAACAGGCTTTAGAAGTGGTGTTTAGCTCCTGTGTGATGCCTCAGAGCACAGAGCCGCCTCTGGTCTCTCTCTGCTGCCCTTCCCTGTCCCCATATGGGAGCACTTGAGCTGTCAGCACTCACCAGACTTTGCCCCACACTCCCACACGCCCCAGGACAACAGGCTGCTCCACTTACCTCTCTCTATGCAGGGGGCAATCCCTTTAAAATTATTTAATTTTTAATTTTCACCTTGTCCCAAATCTGTGATGTGGCTGGTAGTAGACTCTGCCTGACCAGCTGTCCAGTTGCCTTATCCCTTAAGAAGTCAGGAAAAATTACATCAAGTGTTTGGTGATAAACTGAAGGGAGAAAAAGGCAACTTGAGACAAGACAGGTGAGGCAACAATCTTAAGGCTCTCTTCCACCTAAATGATTCAGTGATTCCAGCTTGTCTAGCAGCACCCTGCTCTCCATCACTTCAGCTCCCTGGTCACTGCCAGAGCCTGACAGAGAAATCTCATAGAAAAAGGGAGGCAGAAAATCTGACACATTGTAGAAGCTGATAATATCAAAAAAATAATTACAAGAAAAAAGAGATTATAGTAAGCCAGAGGGATTTTATTTGATGCAAGATAAACCCTGCTGTCTTGCCCACCTCAATGAATGAGTTGGGGTTTTGAAAGCCTGCTTAGAAACGTGGCCTCCACCATGCCAGTGCCTGCAGGAGGTGTGTTTGCTGGGTTTAATCAGGGAACCATCTCAGTCAAGACAAAACGGCTGCTCCCTGTTCCTGGGAAGTGAGGGCAGGTTGCTGCCTACACTTTGGAGAGCAGGAGTGTGCCAGGAGCTGCTGCAGAGCTGGGGGGTCTGTGGGGCTGAGCGTGTCCTGCAGAGGCCTGGCAGGTCAGCCGTGTCCCGAGCGTGTTCCTGGTTGAACAATACTTCATATTTCAAGGATAAGTCACTTCCCGCCTTTCCTGGCGTTCCCTGGCTTCACTCTCGGAGCCCATTCTCAATTAAAAATGTTTTCAAGTTTGCTTCACCTGCTGGAGACGGGTGCCAGAAAATTCCAGTCAGTCTGTGGAAAGATCCATGGATTCCCATGCACCCCGCAGGGCTTTGCCTGCAGCGTGGGGCTGGATTTGTCCAGATGTTTGCTGAGCAGTGGGTGAGTGACCACAGCTTCCCCATTTCCTGGCACAGCAGCAGAGCCCTGTGCTGTCCATGGGCTCCTAGAGGAAAACACTCATAGATGCCAAGCCCTGGAGGGCTTTGAGGGAAAAGTCCTGAGGAAAGGCACTTGCAACACAGAAAAATCCCCTGGGATTTAGTTCTGAATGCTGACACCTCAGGGCTGAGTTTCTCGCAGCCTTCTTGTCACCAGGAGTACTCAATTAACATCAGGCCTTTGTATAAAAAATTTAAAAGGGGAAATAACTCTTGGGTAATCCTCTTTGTCCTAATTTTCCTTGCTTTGTTACTCCTTGGCTGAGCGAGCTGTAATACGTATTTATAGCAGGCTGAGGAAAGAGGAGGTATGGAACAGCTTATTCCATGCAGCCCTCTGGAGCTGACCCACACCTCTTTGTCTTGTTTCTGTGGATGTGGGGGAGTCTTTGCAGGGAGCAGTGGATGCTTTCCACTCCTCTGGAGCATGTGAGACCATGATGCTGATTTATTTGCAGCCTGAAATCGCACGAAGGGCGCAGAAAAGCTAAATTTAAATATCAGGAAAGCTGAATTAATATCCCTCAGCAATATTGGCTGATGCTGGATAAAATGCAAGCAAACCCTGTGTATTTAATATGTGTCAGAGGGTGAGGCAGAAGACTTTAGAATGGGTTGTGGTGAGTTCTACTGGTGTAAATGGAAAATGAGAGATGGAGCTGGGTTTATGTGTCTGGGGAGTGTGAGGCTTCTCCCTGGAACTCCTTGCTGAAGGGTGGAGAAAGTGCCCTGGTACAGCTGAGCAGTGATATGCCCTTGTGAAGGAGCCTCTCTGGTGGTTGTGGACTTGGAGTTGAGTTTAGCGGTGACCTAAGGAAGAGAATAAAATGGAATTACATCAGATTCCAAGGCTGAGCTGTGAACTGAGCTGCTGGGGATATTTCTGATGGGGTGAGAGGGTGCTGTGCACTCAGCAAAGGCAGGGAAGAGGCAGACAGCACATGCTGAGAGGTCTTTGCCCATCTCCTGTCCTTCCCTTGTGGCCAGCTTAGTGCTAAAAGCCACATTGTGCATTCCCAGCCTCCAGCTGGCCTTGTCCAGCCAGGGCAGTGCATTACACTGGGATGAGTTTGGGGTGGAGAGGTTTTGGCCCTGTAGCACTTTGGGTACCACTCTGCTCGCAGATGGGGCTGGAGAAGGAATGGTGAAGGAATAGAGAAGGAGGTCACTTGGGGTCAGGAACAAGCCCAGCTGTTTTCCAGAAGGAAACTCCAGGTGTGCCTGAGGGGGTGATGGAGCCCAGCCCTGCAGCAGGAGAGTGTGATGGGATTTCTGGAGGCTGGAGGTGATGCTCTGAGCCTGTGGCCCCTGCCAGCTCCTCCTGGCTTTGCTCAGAGGCTGTGTGTGGCTGTGGGCACTCCCCACAGCACTGTGGAAGTCCCCTGGCACAGGAAGAGTGATGTGACATCCCTCAAGCCATCTGCTTTGTGGTAACCCAGCCTCTGGCAGGAGACGGCGGATGGGAACTCCAAACAACTCCCACTCTGTGTGATCCCATGTCACCCACCCTTGCTCCTGTTGGTGCTCCTGGGTTTTGCTGCCCTGTGATCATATGTGGTGGAAATTACCCTGGTTGTGGTCTTGCTCTTCCACCCCCTCCCGGGAAGGGCTCCTTTCCAGCTCCACATTCCCATCCAAGTCTGTCAGTCTGTAGCAGGCAACATTTCAGACTTGCTCCCAGGAGGCGAAGTAACCAAATGAAAAAAAACCCCACCAAAACAGCAAAAGCACCTTCATAAGCAGATTTTCAGATAAATTTCCAGGAACTTCCCATTTCTTGGTAATAGCACTAATTCCTGCATTAGGGAAATTCTGATCCTTTCAGCCCCTAAATTCTACTTTCGCTTTTTGACCTTGTCCTATTAACTGGGTTTTTCTTTCATACTGAAGGCAGAGGCAAGGTTTGGAGCATCCCAAGTCTCACATTGAAAGTATTTAGGGGATCTTGGTGTTTGAGAGCAGCTTTTGTAACTCTGCATGTTCATAAAATGCCCCTGGAATATGAGGAGTGCTGTTATGCTCTTTTTTTTTTTTGTCCTTATGAATGGGGAATAAAGAGCAGTTTTTCCATGGCCTTTATTGTGGCAGTAAAAGGAACTCAGTTGAGCTTCTCACACTGGTGTTGCATGTCTGAGAGGCACAGTAAACCTGTGGGTTTTAGTTCTCCAAGATATGCAGGTGTGGGAGTGAGTTGGGTGCTGGGGACACCCAGCACACCCCCTGTGGTGCCACACTGCTTTTTGCTCCTTTTCCAGGGCTGAAGATTGCACAGGAGGGACACAGTTCAGCCCCAGAAGTACCTACTCCATTATGTCTTCAAACTTGCTGCTTGCTTTTTTTTGCTAGTTTTTAATTGATACTTTGCACTCTCACCTCTAGATGACTTTTTCAGTCCAGGCTTGTGGAGTGGAAAGATTTGAGATGTTCAGGCTGTGCAAAAGTGGCAAATGTCGGATGATACAGCAGCAAATTCCCTTCTTAAGGGATTTGATAGGACAAAGACAGAAGATTAAATTAAGGCATCAGGTTTCAAGTCTTCCTGGTAGAACTGAGAGTGATGGTTTATAATATATAATACTTGGAGCTATTTTGGCTCTGCAGCAGCAGCACACTGGAAGCTGGGTTTTGCACTGTCACCTGGGCTGAGTTGAGGCTCTTGAACATGAAAACAGAATCATGGAATGGTTTGGGGTGGAAGGGGCTGTGGTGTGGGGTGTGGGATGTGCCCCATGGGGCTGTGGCTCTGTCCCCAGGCTCGGGCTGCTTTGCAGATATATTCCCCAGAATCACCATGTGCATTTGCCAGCACTGAGCTGTGCTGGTGCTGCTCCCTTCCATGTTAATTGGCTAACAATCTGGATAATTTGGAGCATCTGCTCCATTCAGACAATGTGATGTTTCATTTCTTCTGAAGAGCCCAGGGTGTGTTCTTTCCAAAAAGGGGCAGATACAGTGTTTATGCAACAGCCAAACATTCTGAATTGGCCAAAATGATGCTTCCCCCTTATCAGCTTCCCAGTTAGTTGTGCTTTTACAGGTCATTTTATGCTTTTATGTTGTCATTAAGTTATTTGTGGCTTCACAGAACCCAGTGAGAGCTTCATCCCCTTTCATATCAAGGTGGTGCAAACTGCTCCGGGTGTGTAAAAGGGATCATAAATGGGGAGCAAACCCCTTTGCAGCTCTCTGATATAGCAGAGCCCTGTGAGGGACACGAGCTCTGAGTCCAGTGCTGCATTTGGGAGCAGAAATGGGGAGGGAGCAGAAATGGGAAGTTAACACCTTTGCAATCTTCTGATGTAGCAGAGCCCTGTGAGGGACACGAGCTTTGACTCCAGTGCTGCCTTCAGGAGCAGGCAGAGCAGAGCAGAGCAGAGCAGAGCTGCTGGGCTGCAGGAGAATTTGCCCGGCACTTTCGCACCCTTTGAGCCTCACTGCTCCCGGAGCCCGGAGGCTGCTGCGGCGTCCCTCCCTTCCCACAGCCTTCCTCCCTGCCTCATCCCCGGCAGGAGCTGCTGTTTTCCTGCCCTCTCTTCCCGCCCAGCTTCCCCGTTCCCACAGGAACCGGCCGTGCCCGGTGCCGGAGCGGAAACGCGCCCGAGATAGTCACGGCAGGGCCACAATGTCTGCCTGACATCACCCCAGCGCCCTCCTCTCGCCTGGGCCGGGTTTGCTTGGCATTCCCACCCAGCAGGGAATCCCCAGGCCCTGCAGTGGGGCAGCTGCTCTCTGTTTCCCTCTGTTTCCCTCTGGGCTCGGGATGGGGGATGCAATGGGAGTGTTGGAGGGTGGCGTTGTGCACATTGCTGGTGGTTGTGGCCATGTCTGGCAGTTCTCAGGATGGCTCTGAAGGTTTAGCATGGTGCACTGACTCTTCTTTTCCCTCTGAGAGATGGTATGAGTCCCTAATACCCCAGTTTGGGACCTTGGTTTTGTTAAGTTTAATAATGCTGGGGAGGAATTTCTTTACTGGGATGCAGTGTTGTGTGGAGGCTGAAGCAGAGCTGGGGTACAGGGGGTCCCAATCCCCTGTTTCTGGCTCACTGAGGAAGGGCTGTGCCCATCCACCTCTGTCCTCATCCCCTCCACGTGTTAAAAATCCCTCCAGAGGCCACACAGGTGCAAGGAGCATCCTTCCATTTTGTCATCTCCCCCTCCTTGAGCCACAGGGCCATGGCTGCCCCACAGCCACCCCCACAGCGCGGTTGCTGCTGCATTTTGGGCAAATCTGTGGCAACTAACACAACCTTTTTTGTTTGTTTGTTTCTCTCTTGGCACAGTTCTATCTGCAGGCCAGATTCACGTGGAAGGGAGCCCGGCTGCTCCGTCCCCTGCTGCAGTTCACCCTGATCATGATGGCCTTTTACACCGGGCTGTCCCGCGTCTCCGACCACAAGCACCACCCCACCGACGTGCTGGCAGGCTTTGCACAGGGAGCCCTGGTGGCTTACTGCGTGGTGAGTGGGGAAAGCTGGGCAGCAGCAGTGCTGGGGAGGTGCTGGGGGAGCAGCAGGGCCTTTGCAGCCCCCCAGTTCAGCTCAGGAGGTTCCCTGTTACACCTGGGGATGTGGTGGAGGCTCCAAAGGCTTGGTCCAGGCAGCTGGGGGCACTGAAAGGTGTTCAGTCAAGGGAGGGTGTTTTGCTCTCCACCAGAAGCTTTGGCTGTTCTCAGTGGCACTCAGCTGAACAATATTTCTTTCCCTTTCTCTTTACTCCTACACTGTTGTTTCCCTGAGCTGCTGCTCTCTGTGGGAATTCACCCCCAGAGTGAGTGTTCTCAGTTAGGGCATTGGCAAGGTTTTCCTCCAGGAGCTGAGCTGGGGTGCTTGGCATTATGGCTCTTCCACACACAGTCCCTCCAAAAACTGCTGTCAGCCTGACCAGGGGAGGCTGGCTGATGGCTGATGGATTTTCAGGGGGCAAAAGGGCTCTTGAAAAAGCAGCCAACAAAAGCCGTGCCCACTCCTCTTCAGCTGCTGGGCCGGTTCTCGTGCCACTGGCTCTCCAAAGGGTGACCTGATGGCACAGCCCTGTAACTCAAAGGGACACGTGAAGATGTTTTAAGTTGGCAGGATGGGGGGAACCAGGTCAGGCAGCTGCCTCAGACAGACAAAAAGGAGCTGCAGGCTGTGGTGGTTTCTGTGTCTGTGTGAACTCCCCAAAAGCAAGATTTTAACAGCTCACCACTTTTTGTGGGTTTTTTTTTTTTTTTGGTTTTTTTTCACCGTTCTAAAAGTAAATCAGCCTTGGGAGCAAGGAGTTAAGTTCACCAATATTACATTTTGCAGGGAGAGAAAATAGGTTATTTATGTACTTCCCACTCGTTGATAATATTCCAAAGCCAAAACAAAAATGTCATTGTTGGGACATTTTCATGGAGTATTATTAACTCTGTGAGCAGTAGCTGTTGGCTTTTGCCTTTGCCTGGTGCCCACGTCCCATGCAGGGCTGGCAGATCCCGAGGGGGAGGTGGGAGAAGTGTGTGTCCTTGTGGTGGGAAGTGGGCTAACAGCCACAGTGTGGAAGGGAGAGGGGACCAGGCAGTCCATCCCTGGCTCCCAGCAGTGGTTCCAGAAGGACAATAGCTCTCCGGATGCTTGGGATGGGTGTCCGGATGCTTCCTGGCTGGGACAGAGAGCAGCAGCAGGCCTGGCTGTCCCCTCCCAGCCCTCCAGCAGCTGGGAGCTGTGCTGGGAAGGGGAGGCTGTGGCAGGGCTGGGATGGTTTTCCTGTGTCATAGGAAGCAGCTGCCTGGAGTTTCCCCGGCAGGCTCGGGTTTGCCTGCGAGCCTGGGGCAGCCTGAGCTGCTCTCTCAGCCTGCTGGAGGAAGGGGCAGTTGTGTCTAAATGCTTTGCAGGAATGGCTCAGTAACCTGGAACATCCCAGGCTGCAGCTTAGGACTCGGGGCAGGGTTTGAGCCCAGCCCTTGTCCCATTCCATCAGCCTGCAGAGATCAGCAGTGTACTGTTCTCCAGAACCTGGCTTTGCTGGTGGGAGTCTTTGCCTAGTAGGGCCTGGCAGACTTTCCTCCATTTTGGAAGGTGGTAGCAAGGGACAAGAGGAAGAGTCATCCCAAAACACCCTGGAGCTGGCACTGAAGGAGCAGTTTAGCAGCTTTTTGCTGAAATCCCCGATATGTCCTGAGGGTTCTTGCCCAGCTCTCCTGCACAGGCTGCTCTGAAACAGAGGGAGGGACCTGGAGACTCATCACCTCCCACCCTGGGTGCTCCCAGCCACCCCTTCCCCCAGCAAAGCCTTCAGGGTCCACCCTGGTGATAGCCAAGGGCTGTAAAAACACCACAGTTACCAGGCCATAATTTTCAGTAGAAACCAATTGTGGATTTCATCTCCGAAGGCTGCCCGAGCTTAGACCCAGGTCGTGCTGCAGCAGACACGTTTGTCTTTCAGTGCCTGAAATAACAAGCAGAAGACATTAATGTCAAGCACTTCCAGCTGATGAAACATTCAGACGTGGAGCCAGGGTGAAATACAACGAGGATTTCTCAAATAGAAATAGTTTCTCTGCGCCTTGCAGGCAGCTTGCTGTGTGTTGTGTGGTTTATGTCTCATCTGAGGGAGAGGGAGAAGGGGAGATGTCAGGAGGACATGCTCCCAGCGTTGCTCTGGTTAGCTCAGAGGAGTTGATTTAACCTCTCTGTGTATGATTAAAAATTGCTTCAATAGGATGAGAAGTAATAGGAATTGTTAAGTGGGAATGTGAGATATTGGCTTAAAATGCTCTCAGTCTTCTCCCATCAAGTTTTCTTTATGGGTGGAGAGCACCTTCTACAGGAAATGGAGCTAATCCAAGTGAAAAACTTAGCACGTTTATTAGTCCTTTTTTGTGTTAAACAGTTCAAGCATTAGGAGGATTTAACACACTTTTAACCCCCAAAGATCACGTTTCATGATTCCTATAAATGTTTATATAACCTCCAGCCATGTTAAAGTGAAATACAGTTTAAAGAGAAGTGAAACCCCTTAACCAGTCTTTCAATGAAACCTGAAAAGCAGCATAGTAAAAGCTAAAATACCCAGGATGACACTCCACCATAACTCATTCCTTTCAAAAATAAGGACCAGACTCAAAGCAATCCCCAGATGCTTCTTGCACTCAGCAATCCCCTCCCATAAATTGATTTGTCATGGCTATCTTGGTGCAGGAGTTGGACACCTTTTTGATTGAATCCAGCTCTCAGAGGTGGACGAATGAGCAAGATGGCACCAAAAATGTACCAAACCAGACAAATGGGGGGTTTGCAGTTATTAACAGCCCAAAAGAAAACCAGTGCCAGAGCAGTTCAATCTAGTTTTACGCTGGGATGCTGGAGCAAGGGGCCAGATTCCAGCTTGTGATCCTTGGGAGCATCAGCTGGATCCCTTATGTACCCAAACATACAAAGGCTGCCACTTGAACGCCCTGTAAACAACTTTATCAGCTCTGTTACACAACCAAACAGCCAGAAACCAGCCCATACATCAAGAAAAGAACAGTTTTGTACATCAGCTCCTTCTCTGCTTTTCCACAAAGCAGCGCCAGCTCAGCCTCCTTCATCCCTGGTCAGAGTTGTAGGAGTAAATTGCTGCGTACAGCAGCTTTGCTGTCTGTCCAGCTTGAGCCTTATCTGCTGTGCTGATAGGGGCTTGCAAAAGTTCTTTGCAAGGACAGCTCGACCTGCTGCACAAGGCTCTGGGTGGTTAGAAAATGTGGAGATGCAGGTAGACCAAACCTTTGCTTCCAGTCTTACCCAGCCTGGAAGTTGTAATCTAATATTATTTCTTTAAACACTTTGGAATTATTTTTTCCCCTGGTTTATCTGGGTGATTAAATGTTGCATTTGGGTGGTGTGGGAGGAAAAAACAAGTGTACTGCTGATTGCTACAGCCATGTGCTGCTCATCCTGGGATTTCAGCTCAGCAGACCCATGGCTTCAGCTGTGATTATTGGGGTTTAAGGCTTTCTGAGATGAGCTGTCACACTCGGGCTGGCAGGGACAGTCGGAAGTTTGGGGCTGTGGCACCAGGTGACAAAATGATGAATCCTTGCCACTTCAGCTCCATCCAGAGGATCTGTGCTGTCTGACTCTTTTCCCTTCTGGCACGGGGCTGAGGTTTGGCAAGGGTGAAAGTGCCCCAGTCCTGGAGGACTGATAAGCGTCGTGCTGCTGCCAAAGGAGGATGTGGAAGTTTCCTCCCAGCACTTTGTTTCTTATTGTGTCGCTACCTTCCGAAATTGCCAGGCACTGGCTTTTTCACATCCGGGAGAGGGGTTACATCACGGGATATTTAGGAAGAAGGAGTCAGGAATAGATTCTCCTCTCCTTAGGCTTTGGCTTCCACCAGCCTCCAGCTCTGTCCTGGTGCCTTGGTGGGGCATGAGGAGCATGGCTCACCATTGACTCACTGCTGATAGCTTTTAACACAGCTTTGACTTGAAAGCTTTTAATTGCCTACCTGATGTCTGTCTGAATGAATTGTTTCACATGGAGTCCATCCCTGAAACCACTCAGGATGAGTCAGGCCAGCCCTTTGGAGACCTTTGTTATTTTATTGGAGTGCAGGCCGTGGATCTGTTTCCTGGCTTTTCAGCCCGTTCAGCAGAGGTCTGGGTGTTGCACTCGGTGGTGACGCAGTGAGAAATCAAGTTGTCCTCTCATGTTTTTGCAGTTTTGTGAGGTCTGAGCCTTTTTCTCTGCTGTACAGAAAAGTGGTAGCAGGCGCTTGGGATTTCACAGCTGTTACGGGCAGGCAACCAAAAAGTGCTATTTTTGCAGCTTAAAGATGTGTATCCATTCTGTAAACCAACTTTTTGAACAAAGCATCACCCACTGTGGCTAAGTTTGCCTTTTCCACTTATTCCTGCAGGTGTTTTACGTCTCAGATCTCTTCAAGCCCAAGACAAAGACTTGCCTGCCTCCACCTCCCATCCGGAAGGAGATCCTTTCACCTGTGGACATCATTGAGAGGAATAATCATCACAACATGGTGTAGAACTTCGAGGAATCAGATGGGTGTTGTATTTTAAACTTTTTTTTTTTTTTTCAAAAAAAAAAAGTGACTGCTGACAGCAACTACCTGCTGCTCTCAAATCTCATCAGACAGTAGAATGTAGGGAGAGACTTTCTTGCCCGACCAGTAAAGTCTTACTCTGTGGTCTTTTCAACTTGCGACATTTGGATGAAAGGGGTGGTGGTGGTCAACTAAGGCAAAGGCAACAACGAGAAAGGAAAACAAAACAAAAAAAAAAACAATCCCACACTACACAAAAAGCTGAACAAACAAAGAGAGGTGCCGGAGTTCTGGATGTGCAATTGGTTTGAGTGTTCATGTTGTAGTGAACGCCAAATTGTTCCAGCCCAGTGAACACTAAGGGATTTTTGGAAAGCTGGCCATCCTAGGTTTTTTCCTGACTATGAAGATTTCCAACACCTGCGAGAAAAAAAAACAACTCATGACTAAATTGTATAGCACTACATATGAGCAACAGCACTGAGTCAAGACCTGGGATTGGTTTGTAAGAGTTGCTTTTTTCTCTTCTTGATCCTAGTTTATTTTTGCCTCCTCTCTTCCATACTGTGACTTAATTTAGAAGAAGCTTGCCCAGTCCAAGGTCTCCGAAGGGTCTCTGCTCTCTGTGCTCACACTACACGCCTTTCACGAGCGGCCCGAAACACGCAGAGAGGCCGGAGAGCTCCTTCCTCCGCACAGAGAAGCCACATTTCCTCCTCCCCGCTCTCTCCCTGGCGAGGGCTCATCCCACCCGAGCCCCCCAGATGAAAAGAGCATCCTCCACTTCCCAGCCGTCCCTTTTCCCCCAGAGAAGAATCCCAGCAGGTTCCGTGCGCGCCTGCCCGCGGGAGCCGGCGGTTTGCGGCTCTGCCGAAGACTCGTTCGCACTACGACCCCGGGGCTGAGTCCCGGGGAGACTTTGATTCTGCAGTTTTGGGACGGGCTGCTGGGCGGCACGTCCCGGCCTGGGTGTCAGTTTGTGCTTCCCCTCCTCTCCTCCTCCTCCTCCTCCTCCTGCTCCTCCCTGGGCACCCCGGGGTGCGCCATGGCAGTACCAGGTCCTGTGCCCCGCTGGGTCACTCCGGTGGGAAATGAGCTGTGCCTCTCTCGGGGGTGATGATGACATTGTTTTTTGCCCAGAAGCCACAGGTGCTTGGTTTGCAGCCCCTCCACAAAGCGCATTTGCAAAGGGATCCCGCAGAACACGCAGAACGGCCATTTGCACATCCTTCTCACAGAATCCGTCCTATCATTTCAACTTATAGCAAGCTATGATTTTTTTTTTATATTATAAATATTATATAAATAATGTATAAAACCTTAAAAATTAACTATGTAAAATATTATTTCTGAAACAATTTTAGATATATCCACTATGACTATAAACTGTGTCCTGACCTGTGTTATTTACATTTTGCTGCTTAAAAAAGCATTGAATTAATTTTTTTATAGTCGACTAAAATATTGTAGTTCTGTGGTAGTAATATTTTAATGAAAATAACTACAATTAGAGACATTTGTATAAAAAAAACATATTAAATTGTCTGTATTTTTGTAATGTTCCATTTTGTAAAGAGAAGAATATTCAAAGACTTTTGTAGAATACAAAATTGAAGTTTGTATCTGCGAAATTATTGCTGTATAAATGTGCTTTTTAAATAAAAGCTCATAACACAACTAAACATCCCGGTGCAAGCTGCATTCTTTCTTTGGGTTGCCCTTTCCTTGACAGAAAAAGAGGGTCCTTGCCCAGTGGGACAGTTGGAAGTGGGATGTGGATGTTGGATGGCATTTGGGGATGTGATGGTACAGGAGGGCAGCTGAATAAAAAGGACCAGATGCCATTTTTGATGGGAGGGATGAGAAGGTCCCACCAGCTCCTGGCTTGGGGGCACCTGTGGGTTTGCATTGATCTTCTCTTTTCTATGTCCAGTCTTAAAGCAAATCCCATTTTACTGAAGGCATCCCTTTTACTTTAACAATCTTATGAGCTTTAAAGAAATGTTATGGAAGTAAAATAAGGTCTGAAGAGCCACTGCCCAGCTGCTGGTTGTCCTGGACATCCCCTGCCTAGGAGGGCTCCCAGCTTTGCTCTGCACAAGCACCTTTCCCATGAAAAGCAGGCACTTGGCAGCTGAACCAAACTCTTGCAGCTTGCTGGGTTGCAAACGTAGGTGGGAGGGGAAAGAAGAAAAAAGAAGAAAAATCTCACAACATGTGCTCAGAGAGGCACATGTGCTCAGCACACAGTTATGAGGCAGCCTGGATTTTTTTATTATTGTTTTTATTTTTTTATTATTGTTTTTATTTTTTTATTATTGTTATTTTCCTCCTCCTACAGAGGCAAATGAACTTGTTGGTGGTGACACACGGTCAGAGCCGCGTTTCGACCACTCCTTGAGCGAACCACATCAGCGAGATAACACGGCACAGAAATAATATGCAAGAATGCATGACAGGAAGCAAATACCACATCAAACTGCAAAGAAAGAGCAGGTGGAAATTAAGCCAGCAGAACTGAGCTAGCACTTGCTATTATTATCCTAATTAGGAGTAAAATTTTATTACGCGTGGAAAAACTTCGTAAACCCGCACCTGTCCCAAATGCAAAGGGCGTTTTCATGGTGCCACGTGTGATCTGAGCCCGAGTGTTTGGAGGTTGAGTGTGTTGCAGAGGTGAGACTTCAGCTTCGGGGCAGTGGCTGTGAGGACAGGCTCTTAATCCCCAGTTTATCTCCCAACTGCATTGCCTGGGTGTAAGTAACCCCCACGGGAAGAGAAAACACTGCCCCGTCTGCCTGCAGAGCCTCCATCTGCAGAGCCAGCCCCAGTGCAGCAAGCACTGGGCTGAGGAAAGTGTCTGCTTGCATCTTAACCCCAGGCACTTGGAAAAAGGCAGGAATGCAGATGTCTGGGTGAAAGAGGAGGGTCAGGGGGGAAGCGGAACAGGAGGTGATAAGAGCCCGGGTAGGGCAGCGGGGCTGGTGCCTCACGGGATCTCACTCAGGATGTGTGGGTCAGCCTGGAGAGAGGGAGAAGAGGCAGTGGATAAACCTAAGGAAGGCAACAGGGTTGAACTCTGTAGTGTAGGGCTGAGCATCAGCAGTACCAAGTCCTATTTGGGGATGGTTGAGCGATGGTTGTTTCCTCCTCTGCTTCCTGCCCGCCTCTCCCGTGCTGTCCCATTCCATCCCATCCTAGGGAGGGTGAGGGCAGCTTTGCACAACTGGGTGGGACTTTGCTGGGGCTCACCCCTACTCACTGCCTGGGGACTAAGAGAAGTGATCATTTCTGGCAGCATGGGTGGAAAAAGGCAAGCTCCATGGAGCTCTCTTGGCTAGCCAAGCACAGAGGAACGTTCCAGTGCTACAGGAGGAATAAGGACTGATTTTAAATGAGCATTTCAATGAAACCCCACAGAGTAGTGAAAGCCAAAGGAAAAGAGTTGTAGGTTCTGTAAACCATGAGTGTGGTGACAGGATGTATCTACTGCCACAGCTTCCGGAGGGGCAGGAAGGAAGAGAAAATAAATAGATGACATGGAAAAAAACCCAAACCCAAACCCATATGAGCGCTGGGATCCTGAGGCCACCACTTTCTGCAGTGTCTGCAGGTGCAGCTGGAGCTTGCACTTTGCACTGCTGTGCTGCTTGGTCCTTCCTGCTGGGATGCTGAGCAGCCAGGACGCTTTGGGGCCTGCGTGCTGCCTCTCTCTGCAGCTCTCCCGAGGAGACAGACGGGTGCACAGACCCAGATGCACCCATGTGAACAAGACATGTTGCTGGAGCCCGGGGCTGGGAGCTGCTTGTGGCCTTTAGTGCTGCAAACACCGGGCTCTGCTCATGCTGATGCTAATCAGGGGCTGCGGAGCACCCAGCTGTCTGCCTTTGATGCTGGGGCCTGGCTGGCAGAGCCTCTCTGCACAAGGGGACATTCTGGTCAAACCTGTCTTTTTTTGCACTGGGACCGGTTGAACACGTTTTCAAAGGCAGGGATTCGTGTGTGCACCTGACTGCCATGGGAGCAGGTCCTTTGTTCCAGGGGAAGGGAGGTTTACGCAAGCCCCGGGTCCGGCCGTGTCTGGGTGCACCTAAACAGCTTCACTCAGCAAGAATGCCTTGGCAGCCTGCAGAGGCTGGAGCTGCTCTACTTCTGCTCAATGATTTTCGGATATGAAGCTCTCAATCAAGGCAGGGGGAGGGAGGAGATTTGCCCCACAAGCAGAGACCTGTTTTTCTCATGCTCCAAGCCTGCCTTGTTTTGGGTGTCCGAAGGTTTCACCCAGCTCTTCACAAAGCCGAAACCAACGCTCATCCGTGGAGCCAGAGGATGTGCTGGGCTGAGGTCCTGCTGCACAGGAGGGCTGGTGTCAAGCCCACATCCATGGCTGGGGTGCAGCACCTCTGTCCCTGGAGCCAGCACCCCACTTCAGCTGCATTTTTCCCCCTCCATCTCTGCCTTGACACCCCCCGTGCCTTCATCCACCATTCTCCTCTCAAAAGGCAAGCCATTCCTCCCTTGTGTTTACCTTTTCCTCTGGACACCAGATCAGAGGTTCAGATTTTTAGGCATGAAGTGAATCACTTGCCTCCTGGCTTCTGTAAACACGGTCCATACGCCTGCCCTCAGCCAGGAGCTGCTGCCCATCTCCTCCAGACGTTCCTACCCTCATTCCCTTGGTGCAGGGTGATGCTCTGGGCACAGCCCCGACTGCTCGGATTACCCAGCAAAACCAAACGCAACTTGTCACCTTCACTGGAGGAAGCACAAGCTAGAAAACAACCTCCTGTTGACTCATAGTGGGGGGAAAAGACACACAAACAAACCCCAAAACCCAACAACTTTCAATTATCACCTTTGCACGCCACCCCCACTGGCACCAGCCGGCGCAGGAGTGCCTGCGTTAGCTTGTCTCGAGTTACAATTTCCTCGGGGCACAGACTACACCTATGCGTGTGTGTTTGGGTAATAACGACCCGACCGGCTGTGAGGAATCCACGCCCCATCCTATCTGTAGCTAGAAGGGAGCGAAGTCACCGGGATCATCTCCCAGTTTCCTTAGAAAGTCTCGTTCTGCGAGTTCCTGCCCCGCCAGAGTGCCACCGTGACGGCTCCTCGCAGGCAGCTCTGCTTTTAATATATAGTGATGTGGCCTGGTGGGGGGCTTAATTCTTGTCTTGAACCCAGAAAATAACCGTCTTGGCTTCTTTGTTTCTTTATTTTTTTCCCCCAATTCCACGTCAGGTGGCTCTCAGAGCTGCGTTTTGGTCATTCAGCGCTGGTGGCAAAGGGCTGAGCACCTGTGGTGTCTGAAGGCATGAGCTCTGCAGGGTTTGATCTGACTTGGTGCAGGGGCTTCCTAACCAGCAGGAACAATGGGCTGTTATTGAAGAAAATCACCTTTTAGTGTTTCCACGTGTCAGCAGAAAGCTGAGGAGCAGAACCACCGAAACACCATTACTTAGAATGGTTTGGGAAATTTATATATTGGGAAATTTATAGAATTATATAAATAGATTTATAAATTTCCCATTCTAAATAACTGATAATTATAGTAACTTCTAATAGGGTTCATGCTTAATAATCAGCAGTTTGGCATTCAAAAATCCCATACAATACTAAGGGCACCAAACTCTGTACACACAAGGATGGGATGAATGGGAATTGTGGTGGATTCAGCTCGCTCCTGAGGTCTTTGAAATTATTCAAAATATACCAAAACTCGAAATAAAATGTGGCTTCTCTTTCCCACCTGAAAAATGAATAAATTGAAACGAAGCTATCTGTTCATTTTTACAGGAACTGGTGTGAAAAGCTGGGCTTTCCCACCACGCTCTGACATCTCCGTTTCCAGGTGTTTGGTGTGAGTGCATGTGAACTGAGGTCAGCCTGAGATATAAATTAAATAAAGGAGCATTTAATTCTTGCTAGGCTGATCTTTCCCCTCAAGAAACACCAAGAATGGAACAGAAAGAATGGTGCTGTTTCAATAAGGAACTCAGAAAGAAAACAAAATGTTAAAAAGAGAATAAAACCTCTTTTTATCTGAAGAAGGGAGCCGGATCTCCTGTGAGCACCATCCTTTCAAAGGGATCTGCCTTCTGCACAAGTGCAGAAAATAATTTGCTTATTTTCAAAGAAATTTTAGTGATGTTGAAGGCAAATTAATAACACAGCTCCAGCCTCCCAGGGCTTGTCTGAACAAGAAAAGTTGTTAATGTTTAATATGAGGTAAAATTTTAATCCGTTTCATTAAACTGAGTAGATATTCTTAGTCCATTTTTAAGCAGGATTAACTGTGTTTACCTCAAGTCAAGTAAGCACAAGTATAATGTTAACTGATACAAACCTTGCTTAAATTAAAGGAAGAATACTACCAAGGCTTAGGGGAGGGAAAAGCCTGTTGAAGTTTTTATTTAAAACAAAGAAATGGGGATTTTTTTTTTTTCTTTACAAGGTATTTCTTTCCATGGGAAAACAATAAAACCCAGAAAAAGTCTATGAAAGTTTTGCTTGTAAATGATGAGACGATTGCAGCTGAAAAAACACTGCTTAATTCAGGAGAGGTAATTCTTTTCAGCAGGGCCAGCCTCAGCATCCCCTTGAGTGGTTCTGGGGGAGCCTGGGCCTGTTTGGCTCAGCAGTTCCAACTCACCCATCTAAGAGTCACCAGCAGTGCCCAGGAGCAAATTCATGATGCTCCAGCCCTCTCTCAGGAATCACCCAGCACCTCCCAGATTTAGCTTTGTAGCCTATGGCCAAGGTCCTGCAAGTCCTTCAGGAAGAAATCCAGCCTCAATGTGAAGGTGCCAGATTAAAAGGGATTTACCACATCCCTTGGCCAGCTGTCCCACCAGCCTGTTGGCCTCACTGTTAAAAATATGTTAATACTTCCCTCAGTTTTCATTAAAAACTGCTTTTGTGTTCCCATGCCCCGTATCCCTTTCCTTTTATTTAACAAAAAAAAAAACCACCCAAAAAAGCTTTTGTGCTATTTTCCCACAGCTGAATCCCCTGGTTAACTTTTCAGGGGGTTTCCTCACAAATGATGCTTCTTGCTTTAAAACTCGCTCAGGTGTTTTGCTTCCCCTACAAGAACCTAAGAAATGCTGCAAGTTACACAAAGTCAGTGGGGGAGGGACCAGCTGGGGACCAGTTTTCCTTTGTACAAGCAGTTAAGTGGGAGCACCTTCTGCTTGTGGGTCAGATTTAATCTGATGATATCTAGAGGAGATTCCTTAGGGGGTCAAACCCCCTCCACCTTCCAGGCCCTGGGAGAATAAAGGCTTGAATAAAGAATTCACCTTCCTTCAGCTTTCTTCAGTCAGGCCCCTTGCCTGCCCCAGCTGAGCTCAGGGTACCCCTGAACAGCAAATAACCCTCCCCATTTTTTGTTTTGTGTAGCTGCAGAAAAAGCCCCTTTTTAAAAGTGAACATTAATGTCATCCAATGCATAAGATGAGTTTCACCAAGCGGCGTTGAGGGTGGGCAGCATTTTCAAGCTAGTGTGGGGTGGGATAAATCACTTTGTACTGGGCATAAATTAGGTATGATGCTGTTGGGCAGGTAAACGGGGTCACTGTGAGTTAGGGCAGGCTGCATTTGGCAAAAATCTTTGAGGTTTGGAGGCGTCTCCTTGGGGTGATGTGAAGCTGCAGGGGTTAAGTGATGGAAAGGAGGTTCTGTGTGGATTGACAGGCACCTGAAAACTCACACAGCACAGCTGTCTCTAAACCACCTCAGCTTTCCAAAGGAGCTGCAAAGGAACTGGAAGTTACCTCTGTGCTAAATTCTTGCACTGCAGCAGAGACAAATGCAGATGTGACCTTGCAGCGAGCGCAGAGCAGCGCCCTGGGCTGAGGGTGAATGAGCTGCACAGGCACCAGGGAATGCCCCCTGAACCAAAGGCTGCAGGACATTTTCCACCCACCCCACTGGCTGAGGGGAGGGCTGCCAAACACAGGGTTACATCTTCACCTTTATTTAATACGGACAAAACATTCAAATAACCGTGTGCCTGCTCCCTGCCCCAACTGGCACGAAAACAGGCAGACAATTGCCTGGCTGAGCTCTGGGAGGAAGATTTGAATAAAGAAGGCAAGTTTACTGCAGGCACTACGCCATGCGTGTCTTATCTTGCTGTGAAGCCCTGGGTTAGGCACCCAGCAGGTGGATTAACTGTTCAGGGCAAAGGCATGGAAAGCAGCTTCCTTGCAGGGCAGGTCTCCATCCAAAGGAGCTGGAGGCAGCGTGGATCAGCGCTCCAAGGGATCGAGGGGATGCTCGCGCATAGCGGGGCTGCCCTCGACAGGCTGGCACCTCTGCTCGCAGCCAGAGGCTCCGGGAGGGAGCAGCCTGCCCGTGGCCAGCCTCCCAAAAACACACACTAATGGGAGCCCAGCGCTAACCCTGCCAGCCAGGACCTGTAATGAGCTTCCAGTTCGCCTCAGGACGTTTTCTCCCAGTTTGGTTGTATTTTATGAGCAGCTATTTTTGCTTAAGTGGAGAAATGGGGGGAGAAATGGTTTGGGCAGAGCTCTGCTTAGCCCTGCACCCACAGGGGTAGAGGGGTGACCTTTTTGGGTGGTTCATGTCCTCTCATCATCCATTGCACTTTATTATTTTTTTTTAGGAGGGGAAATACATACATTTTCACAGATGAAAGCCAGGCAGTCAGGGGCGTTATTGAACAGAAAATGAGCTTAAGAACAAAGAGAGGCAAAATGAAGGTGCCAAGGTGAGCAGGAGTGGGTTGAGGCTGGGGCAGGGAGGTGGGTTTGGCTGTAGGGCAGTCATCCTGCCCCACCCATGGAAAACCTTTGGTGGGTGGCTTTGAGCTCTACAGGAAACAGGGGCGGGGGGCAGGAGTCCGTGGCATTTCCCCCCATCTGCATCACCAGCCAAGGCAGGTAACCTCGTGAGGGGGAAGCCAATCTGCTGGGATTTCTGCTGACCAGAACTGCTTGGAGTTTCCAATCTGCTGGGATTTCTGCTGACCAGAACTGCTTGGGGTTTCCCCTCGCCATTCCTCACGTTATTAGGGCAGTTTTGAGTTTGGGCTTTTCCCGTGAGACATTCCAATATTTCCCTCTGTGTTTTCCTTTGAATTGAGTCAGAAAATCAAAATATTAACTTTTTTTTTTTTTTAATCCATGGAGTGAGAAATTACAAACAATCCCCATTAGGAAATGTTAAACATTTTTTGTGCAAATATATTTGCCCATCTAGTGCAGCCCCACATAGCTCCAGACTCTTATCACAGGAGAAGTGCCCTTGACTCCAACATTACTTACAACCTCAAAGCAGTCAAGGAACACATTTTTTTTTTTCCTTCAGTGCTTCAAGACGTGGTAGGAAAATAAGATTAATTATTGTAAAGTGTGGTGAGCTCGTGTTCACCGACAGCAGCTGTGCGAGTGCATTTGCTTACCACCATCCTGTGAGACGTTGCCTGGAGTGTCACTGCCGAGCTCAGGAAAAGCTTGGCCCTCCTGGCATTGCCTCTGGGTGCCTCAGCAGGGATCACCTGCCTCCTTCTCCCCTGGAGCCATGCCAGTGGATGCTGGGGTGCAGGGGATGCTCAGCAATGGTGAGGCCATCCCCTGCTAAAGCCTCTGGGGAAGGAACTTCTGTTGGAACCACGCATTTCCTCTCTCTAGGGCAAGGCAGAGAGGGAAAGTGGGAGCAAATATTCCAACAATAATGAATTGGTGGGGTTAAAATTACTCCTCCAGTAACACAAGTGGCCCAGCTCAGCTCTGGTTTCACGTTTGCTTTGCTGTGTAGCATCTGCCAAACATCCCAGTGGTGTTTGGTGAGGCTATTCAGGCACTCTGCTCTTTCAGATTTTAGCAGGAGCTGGTGCTAACCTGGCAAAAGAGGTTTAAACAGCCTTTCCTGTAGAGACCCCAGGTCCTGAGCCCTGCTGGCTGCACCCACACTGTGCTGCCATAAACAGCATGAATCACAGGACGCTTCGTCTGCACAGCCCGTCACAATCTGATAAAAGCCGAGCAAAACATCCTTCACCTCCTGCAAATAACTCAGAACAGAGTCAAAAAGAGTGCCAACAGAAAGAGCATGCTCCTGCAGCAAGGGGATTCCCAGGAATGCTGCTTTCCTTCCCCAAACCCCTCTGCTGTCCCAGGGCTCTGGGTGTTGGAGCGAGCCGGGGCTGAGCCCAAGTGCGAGCTCGCTGCCCGGCCCTGCAGCACATGGTTCACATTAAGGAGCTGTTTGAGGGGCCTGTGTGGCTTAGTGGGTGAATTGTCAGGTTTGTCCCCTTGCAGCTCACGTGTCCAGAATAGCCTGTGGCCCTAAAGGAGGAGAAAACCTCACCCTAAGCTCAGCAGGTTTCCATCACATCTGGTGTGAAAGAGCTGGCTAAGCAGAGGCCAGGTCTGCAAGGTGGACCCGGGAGAAACCCCAGCCTCATCTTGTGGGGGACCTTGGGAGAAGTTTTAGGGTGTGACAGTGCCAGTCCTGCCATCCACAGCTTCTCTGGGGGTGCCCTCCTCCATCCACAACCTCGGGAGCAAGCGGAAAGGCGGGAAAAGCGATGAAAACTCATTGGAACACGAGCTCAAGGATCCAGCACATAAATAGCAAAGGAAGGAGAGATAAATACTAGGATCGTCTTTAAATATCTGTGAAGGAAACCAGCCAGGAGCCAGTTTGGCTACAGGGGGAAGGCTGGAAGCTAACATGGGTGATCCTGATCTTACCCAGTGGCTGAGTGGATTTCTAACCACTGTTTTCACACCAAAAAAAAAAAAAAAAAGAGAAAAAAAGAGAGAGAGAGAAGCTGAATGATCTGGTTCATTTTCCTGGGTGGGGGAAAGAACTGCTAAAAGCCTTTAATAGCTCCTGTTCAGGCAATCGGGATTATGAGCAGCTGGGAGGAAGTCGGGCCTGAAGTATGAGATGCCAGACTCAAAGGTGGTAAACAGGGGCAGGGGAGAATTTGGAGTATTTGTTTTGACAGCTCCAGTACACAGGAAACATCCAGCAATGAGAGGGACGACTCTGCACAGGAGTTCCCAGTCCTATATTTAAGAGCAAATCAAACTAAGGGAGGACCCTGCAAATTACAGACATCTACAAATAACCCCAGACCTTTTGTCTCAGCTGTGGGAAGATGCTGAGGACGCTGATAACAGACACTGCATTGCACAACCTTGGGAAAGAGGGGGCCTGGTGGTGTGTCCACTCTGCCCAGGATCTTGGCTCTTGACTGGTTACAGGCTGCAGGGGAAGGTGGAGAAAGCCCAGGAGAGGATAATTATGGAACAACCTGTTGATGGAGGAAGTGGCTTCCCAACCTCCCTTTACTTAGGGCCTGAGTTCTGCTCCAAAGCAGGAAGATTTATAGCCCTCCCCATGGCTGTGGTGTGTTCTCCTTCTGGCCAGATTAGTTTAATGAATGAGAGGTAGGGGGAAAAAAAAAACTGCTGAAAAGCAAATCCCCTACAGCCATGCCCTGTCACATCATTAAATAAGGACACTTTTCACTTAAGAGGAGTTGTTTGACCCATAATTACAGCTAAACTCACATTTGGCTTTTGGTCTATGAGGGCTTCTCCTGTAATTTTAACTGGATGCAGCCTATGAATCCTCACCCTCCATTTTCCAGGGCAGCAAAAAGTGATTATATAATATTAAACAGGGGCTGTTTTTCAGGCTGGAAGGGGCTCCTCACTGCTGTTATCCACAGCCTCTCTCTGTAAAATCAAACACTCTCTGTAAATGTCAAATAGCGCTGGGTTCTCATTCCTGAGGTCTGCACACAATTTGTGGTGGCAAAACACAGGCTGAAAGCTGACCTGGCCTGTGTGACACAATGAGTATCGACTGGGAATTTCCAAATCCCAGCATCACTGGGACACCTGGAGCTCAGAAGATTGTGAAGGTGTCCCAGTGTCCTGAAGTTAACCCTGAATGGGTTAACAGCAGTATTCACTGTCCCCCAAGACTGGATGGGGCATAGCAAGAATGCAGTGGCATGTTTAGCCTTGTTGCCTCATCACCATTCTGATCTAAACCAATTATGAATCTATAAATCAGCTCTGAGGTCAGCAGGCAGCTTCTTTGGTGATAATAATAATTACATTCCTTGCATTTACACTGTATTTTTCACTGGCAGATCACAGGAGACTTCATCAAAGCAGGCAGCAGTCATTGCTTCCCTTTATTAGCAGCAGGGAAAATGAGGTGCAGGGAAGGTAAACACCACGTTTGTCCCAAACTCGGGGTCAGGTGAGGGGGGTGGCAGCAATTAGGAGCTCTGTGGGACCGTATTCAAAGGAGAAGCCACAGCTGCTGACCCACTCTTTAAAGGGGATTAGCATGGTCTGCTCGAAATCTAATGGTGGGAAGAGAAATGGGAAGTCCTGGATTAAATACTTCAGCTTTGTCCTTTACTTGTTCTTGTTTTCCTCCAAAAGAAACATTTCATGACAACCAGCTCTTTCTAACTCACCTCCCCTGAAGAAAGGTTTCTTGGCACCACAAGCTGCTTTGTGGTCCAAAAATGTGTGTGTTTTTGGGAACCCCAGACCTGTGTCAGAATTCGTGGCCAAATCTCCCCATCCTTGAAGAAACTTCTGGTCATGGTCTCACCAGATTGCAGCTGGTCTGGGCTGCTCACAAAAGTCTGGTTCATCCAGCCAAAATAACTTAATTCCTGCTTTAGCTATTGCTAAAAAAAAAAATAAAAAGGTATTTAAAATTATGTGATCCCCCAGTGTTTGGATTGTGAGCAGTTGTGGGACAAGACATGAGCTGTCTTCCTTCTGGAAGCTTTGAAAGGTGTTGGTCTCACATCCACTTCCCGGAGAGCAGGGCTATGTTCTGATGCCTCAGCAAATTTTTCTGCTTGTCCTCATGTGGGAAATTTCCTGTCCATATTTAAGCCTTGCACAGCCTCTTTCTGCTGTCACTCCCTCTACAATAGAGTTGCAAAAAAGGGAGTAAAACCCAAAAAGACAAGCCTGTTAAAATGTCCCCTGCATTACACCCTTAAGAAAAACATTAATAGTGCATTATCCAATTGAACATTTTCCTTTCACATCACTTTTAATCAGAACTCCAGTCTCATTTCAAATTTGAGGTCTGGGAAAAATAGCAGTTTTTTAAAATAAGAAAATGTTGTGTTCTTGGGGAAAAAAATAGCCCACCCAACCACCAAAAAAATTCCTCTTGATTCTTTCTGAGCAATTCTTCAGTACTTGATCTGGAGTGCTTTAGAATACATAAAGGCATTTATATTTTGCATGCAGCCATCTCTGGGCTTTTGCCTGTAATTGAACAAAGTTCTGACAAAAATATCCCCAGCAAGAGTTATTTCAGTTTTTGATTCACATTTTGGTGTCAGCAGGGGACTGAGATCTCGAAGATGGAAAGAAGTTAACTTCTCATCATTTTGCAAGGCTACGTGTCATTTATTTGTCTGAATCAACTCTGAAAGCTTTATTGCTATTATTGTCCTGGCCTCCTTCACTGCAACAGGGTGTTCTCTAAGAAACCAGGAGACAAAGAGGGAAATTAGGGACAAGAGAAAGCCTAGCATCCCAACTTCTTTTATACACAAAGGTGCAATTTGCAACTTTAATTCTTCCAGGTTGGTTTCTATCGCTGCAGCTTTGCATTTGAGGAGAGGCAGGTTCCCAAGGAAATCCAAATTATCTCCTTAGAGCTCTGTGCTTTGCATTGGTTTGACTTTTCTTTTCCCCCCAAAAAACAGCAAACCCACTGCAAAGCAGTTTCAGACTCACAAGCTCCAAGCAAAGCCCTGACCTGGAGGCAGAACCCCCTGGTGTCCTGCAGAAGCAGCAGAGCGTTTCATGGCCAGGCGATTTTTGGGGCGCCGGGGCTGCCCTTGCTGGCAGCTCCCAGGACAGATCTGCATCTCCACCGAGTTTTGTGCAACCTTCGCCAAGTTTTGTGTCCCCAGAGGACCTGAAGTGTGTGCTGTATTCAGCCTTCCACGGGCAGGGAGAGGAATCCAACCCCATCCTGAGCAGGCTTGCCCCCAGTGGAGGAGGATCTGGCATGGAGGTGCTAACGTGCCGAATAAACCATCAGGGTGCAGAGCCCCTTTGTGGATGCAGCCCATCTAAATGCCAGTTCTCCCTGACAGCCCATGCTTGGGCTGTATAAACCAGCAGAGAGAAGGATCTTTGCATTGGTTTCACTTCCCCGAAGAATATTCCTTGTATTCCATCTCAGGCGCTGCCCAGGGAGCCAGGGTCAGAACTGGAGGGCAGCACAGTGCCATGCAGAGCAACCACCAACTCCTTTAGAACGTGCTGTGGAGGCAGAAGAGAGAAGAGGAGCCAGATTTTCATGGGAGATAGTACTGGTAGCCCCAGGGTGGGGGGACAAATCTTCCTGACCTGGCAGGTGATTGCCATCCCCAGAGGAGGCTGCAAAGAGAGCCAAGCACCTCCAGCCCTCCTCCACTTCCAAGGAGATAAAACCAGCCCATGGGCAGAGTAAGTTTAAGCTGATATAGACACAGCTGGTGTGCTGGGAGCTGAAGGTAATTTATTTCTCTTGGCTGATGACCCTCTCCCTTCGAGGGCTGCGTTTTCCAAGCGCTCTCCGCTTGGCCGCAACGTTTGTACCTCTGGCAGTTATTGTTATTTTAATATTAGGCTAAGAGCTAATGCATTAGGCTAATATATTAAGCTGGTAAACTCTTTAGCCAGCCTGTCCTGGTGACACATGAAGGAGATTTTATAGATAGGCTTTTCCAGCCCTGGTCTGGCATTTAACCGCGGCCTGCGGAATATAATGGCTGAATGCATTTCGCCCGTGCCCACAATAACTCTCTTTGAGAAGAACTTCCAATGAATATGTCATTCAAATGCAGATGTATTTCGGTAAAAATTAGTGAAACTGATGCTATGAATAACCTGCAGTGCAGTTTCTGTTGCTCTCCCATCAGCCAGGACGGAGATGATTAGGGCCAGGCCGGCCGCGATATTTATATTGCTGGGATCGTGGTGTGTCACGAGCCAATGTGAAATTGGGAACTCCATCAGAACAGCAGGGATGGGAAGGGCCACGTAATGAGCTGGTTTTACAGGGAGAAACAAATGGGATTGTAACACAACCCTGGAAACAAGGGAGGGCTTCCAGGAGGGGTGGGGGAGCAGGGCAGAGGTGTGTGAGGATGACTTTGGGGTTAAATCAAGTCATTTATGCAAACAGAGGTGTTGGGTGTTTTCTTTTCTTGCCGTGACATAGCACACATTTGAATAAATGCTGTGAACAACTATTCCCAGACCTGGAGAGCATTTTAATAAGTCATTTATTTTTGTTTACTTCTGCTAAAATAATCAAATAATCCCCTGCCTTTTTCTTTTCCCTATTATCCCCTCTCCATCCCTTCTATTCTACCCATAAAGGGGTTCCTGTGAATCTGCCCCTGCAAGCAGCGAGTCCCTCCCCCACCTGTGGCCCCTTTCCACCGAGTGCTATTTTGTAAGATCTCTTGTCACCAGGACTCTGCGAAGACTTAGGCATGTAATGGGAAACATGTGTCTTTCCCTGGCTCTTGCAATCTTACCCCGAGGAGCTCCAGCGAGGGCTGAAATGGGAGTGCACTCTGTGGAGTCAGGGAGCTGACAGGGGGGAAAATGTTTGGAGCCAGAGACGGCAACTTGGGTGTTTTTTTGTTGTTTGCTCCCAGAAGTGAAGGATTTCACACCAAAATGATAGTGGCAAACGGTGGTTTCTGCTCAGGAGGTGGGGGGATTGTTGGGCAACAGCGTTTGTGACAGGCAGCCCAGACAAAAGGGAGCAAGGGAGACATAAATGGCTTTTTGGAAGATGGCAAAAGCAAAATGATGGGAAAACAACCCCCAGTTTGGAGCCTCAGCCCGCCACAGTTTTGCACATTTTCCTGAGCAAGAGAAAAACACAGGAAGGAGCTGAAGAAGATACAGAGAGGTTGGGAAATCACTGGGGTTGTAAAATTATGTTTTTGTGAATCATCACCATTAAAAAGAAAAAGAAAAGTGGTCATCATGATACTGCACGAATGGTATATGACATATATCATATACATAATATATGGGATAACTGGCCTCATTCCTCATTGTTATTCCTTCTGGGTGACTTAATCTGTACTCCTCTGGACAAAGTTGATCCTGCAGAGAAAGCAGTGCATGCACAAGGATGTCAGGCTCAAAGTAGATGAGGTTTACTCCAATGATTAAACCTACTCATCACCTTGGCCTCCTCCTTCTATTTTTCTGGGGTGCCAGCCAGAAATGCAGTCCAGAGCAATCAGGACCCAGACCCAATTGTCATATCTAAAATCTGAGTGTGACTTGGCCTCATCTGGGATCAAACACCGGAATAACAAAGCACGCAGGATCTGGCTGGTGTCTGACAGCCAGTGCTTCTGGGCTTCCAACAGCCAAATTCATTCTGAGGGGAAAAAAAAATACAAAAAAAAAGTCAGGCTAAGGCTGAGGCACGTTGTTGTTTCCTTACGAGTTCACTTGCAAAGGTCACTGCTCCTCTCCCCCTCCCCAGTCTCTCTCTCTCTTTCTCTGCAACTCTTTTGTTTGTGCAAGACTTCAGGAATTAAAACCTCATTTCAAGGGTTATGAGTAGACCACAGCAGCGATACATTGCCCTGATTATCAGCAGCAGGCGAGCTGTTCCCCAGCAGCCCTTTTGCTGTGCAAGTTCTCTGCGGCTTACACTGATTTTTCCTGCCTGTAAATTTTTCTTTAGAGTTAACAGGGACTCCATTGCACAGACTTACAGTGATAAATTACACAGGATTATATTGTTACAGGGAATTGCCATCACCTCAGCAGTAATAGAAAGGAAAGGTTAAAAAAAAAAAAAGATAAGTAGATAAAGAATAGCAAGATGGCTGGGAGTACAGTGAGAAGAGAAATGGCCCTGGTGGGGAAGCTGATAGATGTCTTCCTCAGGTGAAAAGATTCATTTATGGCAGAGCACTCTGGGAAAACTTTGGATGGAAGAGCCAAACTATAGGAAAGTCATTGTCTTTATAAAAAAAAAAAGTGAAGATTTAAGGGTTCCTAGGGGCTTAAGTTTTCTAGATCTGGAGTTCATATTTTGGTGCAATGATGGGAACTCCATTTTCAGAAGTAAACAGCAATTTTCAGTGGCCTTACATCTGGGCAGATAGATGGAGAAACCTTGGAAGATGCTGGATTTCCCAAAAGAAGTTGTTCCCTCCCCTGGGAAGTTCAGACTTCCAGAAGCAGGACCCCTGAAAACCGAGGGAGCCCCAAATCATTCAGTGCTTTTGCAATGGGTACATCATTGATTAAAGGCCTGGCAGAAATGTTATCTTCCCTGGCCTCTTGCATAAGACAGGCTAGATAATTAAATTGTATAATCTTTGCATCAAGCCTGTAATTCCCTGATTGCATTAGAGTATGTCCTGGAGAAAAAGCCCCAGCCTAAATGCCCCCAGAAGCATTTTGCTTCCCTGAGCAGTCTTTACATTAGAAGGGGCCAGACTTTGCCATTTCCACCTCCCATTTGCACTGATTTTATCTGGGCTCAGCTTCCAGCCCTGGCACTATTTCTGATTCTCGGAGAATTTTTTGCTGATTTGCCACCAGCAAACCTTTCTCTTCCCTTCCACGAGCAGCTGTGATGGGGACACCTCTTGCCCTCCTCGAGGCACTCAGTGGGTTTGAGGTCCTCAGCCCAGCCAGGTTTTCAAACATCCTTTTGCAGGCATGCTTTCCTAAACCCTCAATAATCCACTGCTGTCCTCTCCAAAGCCCAGCTGAGCCAGGCACATTCCCAGCAGCTCCAACAGGAGCAGCAATGCTCACACACTCATAAGGCCAACCTCTGCCTCTCTTTTATTTCTCTATATCATTATGGTGATGTAATAAATATGCAGAGGAGCTCCAGGCACTGGCTGTCTCCTTTGTTGGAAATGCTGCCCCACGTTCTCCCAACTGGGAATTATCCTCTGATTATACACATGCCAGAGGAATGGCTCCCGATGTCCGTGCAGCCTTTGCACCGTGTCCCTGCCTCCCTGTCCTTCCCTTTGCACTTCCCATCCCACATTCACACGCTCCCATTACATGCCAAGCCTATATTTTACTCCCTCTGTTCTTGCTGAAGCCCTTCTTGGTAAGGGAAGTCTTGATTATATGTTTGGCCAAGTGACTTAAATCATAGAAGAAAAAAAAATTTAAAAAAAAGAACGTGCAGAAGCGTTGCCTTGAGGTCAGAATCCATCAGGATTTAACCTCCATCCCAGGAAACTCCAACTCCCCCCCCAAGCCAGCCCAGGGTGAACTGGGTGGAGAGCAAAATCTTCCACATGGGCTGCAAACTTGAGGTACTGGGAAGATTCCTGCCTATTTCCAGCAGTGGGAAAATGTCCGAGCGGGGAAGTCATATTTACATAAGTGAAGGAAAACACTGTTTCCTTCTCTGGCAGGAAACAGAAGTTATTCTCAGAGCTTCGGCAAGAGAACGAGAAATTAAATAAAGTGCTGGCAGCCTCAACTTGTTTTATTCCTGTGGTTTTACAATCTCTGCGTAAAAATAAACACATTTTCAATCTCAGGAGAATTATTAGGGTAATAATAGCGAGGGGGGGGCAGTTATTTACAGGATCTGATGGAATCGCTCAATGAATCACGAGAACTGTGACAGCAGATCCAGGGCAAGAAAATTCACATTTATGCAACTGTCTGGTCTGAGTCTTCTGTACTGGGTGCTCTGATGCAGCAGTATGAGATTAGAAAAACCTTTGGGTGCTCCCAGCAGGAGTTTTGCCTGGGAGAAAGGTAATGCTCAATACTTCAGCACCCAATTTCTGTCATTTGGGAGTTTTGATGGGTTTTAATGGTCTTGTCCCTCCTTAAGCCTGGGATGGACTCCCGTTGTGGGTACCAGAGCAAAGTTCCTGGGTGAGAGCTCCCATCCCAGGCAGAATATGGTGCTAATTTACATTGCCTTGTGATATCCAAAGATTAAGCGCAAATGAGGAATTTGAACGCTCACACCTTGTACTTAACATCTCAGCTATTAAAAATAATCCAGTTTGGCACTGTTTATCCTCAACAGTCCACATAGTCCTTCATCTTCTCTTCTGCCTGGAACAGTTGTGTTTGCCCAGGATATGACAAGGGCATCCCGATGGGCAGCACCTTCCCATCTCCTCCAATCTGTGCTTTTCCTGTGAAATTCCATGGTATTGCAAAGACAGTTCTTTTTTGGGTTGAATTTCTGTCCACCACTGTGTATTTTCTACCTGCCCAATACACTCATTGTGAATGAATGAAAGAGTTAGATGTTTAATTTATATGTATGTATGTAACATACACAGATGTATTTACACTGCATGGTTTAGGCATTTAGACATAAATATATTTATCACAGGCATCATATAATCTGTCTACAGCCAGCAAGAGCTGCAGGTACAAGGACAACCCTAAACAATTACAGAAAATAGCTACAAGAGGGAGTTACAAGGGAAATTACAAGAGGTACAAGTGCAAGGGTAAGTACAGAAGGAGGTCCAGGGCTCTCAGCCCTGGGAGCATGAAGGGCACAGGAAAAGGAGCCTGGTTTTGGATGCTGGGATGGGAATGATGCAATCAGAGTCCTGCAGCTCTTTGCCAGGCTCTCACCTTCCTCTGGGATCCCAGAGATAAAAGCAGATGGCAGCTAAGTGAGAAAATCTTCAATTGCTCACCCCTTTCAAGCCCCGCACAAAGCAGTTCCTAAGCTTAGGCTGCAGTTCAAAGGGTAGGGCTTAAACTCGGATGCAAGCCTGTAATTCTTATAAACAAGGCTCATGTTTCCCTTCTGGCAAAACATGTATGGAAGCCCACGTACACATGGAGCCCAAGACCTGCACGGGAGGACCACTGAAGCCTCGTTATCTTTGCTTTTGTTCTGCTTTCCTGGTGCTTTTTTAATCCCCGCACCGGCACTGCCTTGGGATCGACTCCCTTTTCCAGGACGAGCTTTTCCAGGGCTGAAGGGCTCTTTGTTCTCCTTGGCTGCCCCTCGGTGCTGTTTGTTGTGCAGTCCCTGGGGTGTGCTTTGCTCTTCCAGAGGGCCAGGAGTGGAGAGGAAGAGGCAGAGGATGTGAACTCCCATGCTGGAACACAAAGAGAGAGAGAGGAGGACCTGTTTATTCTTCTGCTAAATGCTCCCTTAGCAGACAGAGGGATTTCCTCCTGTTCACAGAATTCACAGAATTCACAGAATTCACAGAATTCACAGAATTACTGAGTTGGAAGAGACCTTCAAGATCATCAAGTCCAACCCAGCCCCAACACTTCAACTAAACCCTGGCACCCAGTGCCACATCCAGGCTTTGTTAAACACATCCAGGGATGGGGACTCCACCACCTCCCCAGGCAGATGATTCCACTACTTTATCACTCTTTCTGTAAAAAAATTTTTCCTAATATCCAACCTATATTTGCCTCGATGCAGCTTGAGACTGTGTCCTCTCATTCTCTCAGCTGCTGTTCAAGAGTAAAACACTAAAAAAGGGGCAAGGGAGAGGATGCTGTGAGCTGTTGGGGTGCTGTGGTGCTGGATCCTCCCCATGGGTTGGTTTGCAGCCCTCAGTGGCTCTGTCATCATCTCAGTGCTGGGGTGAACCCTTCAGACCTGTGTAGGAGTCACCTATGGGATTTGCAGGTACAAAACCTGCTGGCTCCAGCAGAGCTGCCCCTCACACCATGGCAGGGGAGGTAAATACATCCGTGCTGATGGCTTGGGAGGGAGCCACGGCCATTCCCAGGCAGGCAGGGCTGGCAGGGACCACCTACGTCACGGGGCTCAGTCACCAGTCCCTCACCAACACCTTCCTCAAGCTGGCCAAGCCCTGACTCCTCAGTGATTTCCTGGTTAGCCCTGCAGCTGCTCCCCCTCACTTATTAAAAGCTTGGCATAAAAATTGGAGTTCTTCATTTTGCCTCAAAGTTTTTTTTAACTAAAGTCCACAGAGCTTTTTGTTTTTTGAGGAGTACCCTGAGTCCACCATCCATGTGCCATCACCGTTTTGGTTTTTTTTTGGTTTTTTGGTTTTTTTAAAGAAAACTAGAAAAATACAGCTAGGATGCATTCTCACTTGTTGCACTGTTTTACTGGTTGGTTGTTTTCTTTCCCTGCACTCCTGAGAGCTAATACCTGGCGAGGATTTTGTGTTTGGTTGTCCACCATAGGGAGGAAAGTCGTCAATCATTTCACAGCCCTCCTCTCCACGTCCTACGGCCCTGGTGGTCCACAGCTGAAGCCTGAGGACTGTGGGGTTGGTGGTTAGACCCAGCCAAGTGCTCTTGTGCTCCCCCCAGCAGGTTGTCGTGACTGATTGAATCATTAAAGTGAGTAATTTGTTGTAACACAAGAACAGCTGAAACACCTTCTGCATCTTCACAATGGTGTTGCTCCACCATCCCCCTTGCCCAAACTGCACAGCCAAGGTGTGAGTCAGATCTTGGAGGTGATCTGGGCTATAAACAATGTTTTAGAGGCAGAAAGAATTAATTTCAGTGGGGGCAATTTCTCCACAGCCCGACGTGCAGTTGGGAGAATTGGCAAGCCCTCGGCCCCAGGAAAGGGCAGGAAGGAGTTTCTTACTTTGGCTGTATTTGCAGGCAGGCCCACCATGAAACCATCATCAAAAAGAGGGATTTCAGGGCAAACAGATATACATCTTTGCAGGATTGAGCTGGAGGTGCTGTCCACTGTGGCAGCCCTGCACAAATGTCATCCTGGGGTAACGGTGGTGGCACTTGGGGGTTCTCATCACTCAGTGAAACTGGAGTTCCCTTGCATTTATTGTGGGTGAAGGTGAGGGCACAGACAGTTAGCCCATTACAAATTGGTGCTGTCCCTGCCTGGTGGGAACCTGCTGGAGAGGCTGTACCCATGGAAGGAGTGGACAGTGGTTATCTCAAGGTCAGGCGTGCAGGAAACAACCAGGAGCACGTGAACATTGTGTAGGTGGGAGCTGCTGCTGGGGCTATCAGAGCTTCCCAGGTCAGGCAGGACACACAGGGAGCCACCCTGTCCCAGAACAAAGCAGGAAGGAGTGAAGATGGCGCCAGAAAGCCTGCAGAGAAGGTTCAGAGTCTGGTCAGAGCAACCAGCTCTTGTCAACAGAGAGAGAGAAACGAGCTGAGCAGTGCCCATCTGGAGCTCACCCTTGCAGGGTGTCCCTGTCTGACAGAACCTGCCCTGCTGAGGCTGGAATTACAGAATCTTTTCAGATTCTGTAATCTGAACACCTTCTGACACATCAGAAGGTGTCTCCTTGCTTGATATTTATTTATTCCTTCACCTGAGTGCATCGTGGTCCAAGGAGGAGCTCACAAGCAAATAACAACAGGAATGGTGATAAATCCACCAGCAGCACCTGGATCTCCTCGAGGGTGAAAACAAAGCATGATGTGGCTGCAGAGCCATAAAATCAACAGCAGCTCCTAAAAACAGCCTGAGGACAAGGACTTTGCTGGAGCACCAGACATCAGGGATGTCTTTAAGGGTTAAGGTAGAAAGCTGACAAAACCCTTAATGTTTTTACAGCACACAGACATGTAACATACAATACAGGACAATTCGTTCTATTGATGTCTAAAAATTCCTAATGGAGAAACAGGCTGTTAAAATACAGGATACTTTATAGGTTAGCTCTTCTCCATACTTCATCCTCAGGTATTTGCCAAGTTAGCAGAGGATCAGACTTCAAGTCACATTTAGACTCCTCTAGAGCAGTTTTTCCACTAAAAGCTTAGCTCAAAGACATACATATTAATGAAAAAAAAGAGCCATTCATTCTTGTCACACATTTTGTCCTCAGAACAGTTGAAAATCCTGCATATCATTTTTTTTCTAATCAAAGGGAAATAAAACATCTTTTATATAGTTAGACAATTGTCCACAGTCTTTCCCAAGAATGGAAAAATGCCCTAAAAATGGAAAGCAGGTGGGGTTTCTCAACAGCAGCTTTCTTCTTCTGCTCCAGAACGAGAAGGCTGCATCCCTGTTTACTGTTTAAAAAATTCCACAATTATCGTGGCTACTAAAAGAGTCCTGTGATCTGGGGATCTCTTGGAAGTGCTTTTTGGTGCCTGTATTAGCTGTATTTTCTACAGTTCCTTTAACCAGATGGAGAAAACTTTCTTGCTTTCCTACTGTACCACAGCAACCTTGGCATTCCGCCTTTCCTTTCCACTACTACTAACCTGGGAAGCTCTGCAGATTTCTTTGATGTTGCTGTTGGCTTGGCAGTGTCACAGACGAAGAAAAAACAGGGGACACCTTCAGAGGTTGTTGGTGGGGCTGGGGGAAAATAAGCAGTTTGGGGTTTGTTTTAAAGACACCAGAAAAAGGCAGAATATAAGGGGAGGGGGTGGGGGAAATGCTCAACAAAATAACCCCCACTGCAGGACTGGGTGTCTGAATCTCACTGGTATTTCACTGAGGGTTTGCTTCATTACATCCAAAGATCTTCAAGAGCTCAGAAATGTCCTTGGTAGGAACAGAGACGGCAAAATTTCACCCCTCTGGCAAATCCTTTTTTCCACACCCAGGTGGATCCCAACGAGGCAGAGAGTCACACCATTATTTCAGACATGGGTTATCAGCAACACACACAAAAACACAGGGTTAGAGGAGCAACTTCCAGAATAAAAGCTGCTGATAAACCTGGAAATACTCTCGGACCTCCTGTAGCACAGGAACAGCCAGGAATAGTTAATTGAGTGCCAAAGCAAAACCCTTGACCTGAACAACTGCATATTTCAGAGATATTTAAAACAGAATCACAGGCTGAACTCAGAGGCATGAGAACAGGATAGAAAATTGAGGTGATATTAATGAGGCACAAAACGGGTCAGAGTTTAGTTTGGGGTCAAATTTTGGGGCCTTCCTGGCATTTCTGGATTTTTTTTTGCTTTTTTTGATTGAGTGCTCTAACTCAGTGAGATGCACTCAGTGAACACCTCCAGCTTGTTTTCCATTCAGCAGCACAGCATCCTCAGAGATAAACCAGTCTGAGCCACCCTTGCCTGCTGTGACTGCTAATGGAAGGATCAAGGCAGATGAGAGGGTTCCATTTTCTTATTTTTCCTCCCACCTTTCTTCTTTGCTGCCTGCCACCGATTCCCTTTCCTCCCCCTCCCTTTTACCCCCTGCTGAAACAAAACATCTGCCACAGTTTTAAGACACTTTGGGCCTTTTCAGGCTGTTACCAGCAAGGACAGGGCTTGGCAGGGAGGGAAGCTGAGCGAGAGCCACAGCAGGTGAAGGGTTTTCATTCAGTCAGCTGCCACGACCAGGGAGTGTCTGCAGGAGGCAACAGGAATGATTTCCAAAGCCAAAAGAGAGCCCTGGCAGGCTGGGCTGGGGCTTGGCCCCATCTCTCAGAGCTCTGCAGAGCTCAGCTGGTGGCTAGTCGCTGCGTCACTCCTTTCTGATTAAATTCCCGTTCAGTTTAAAATAATAACACGTCCTTAGTGGAATAAGAAACTCTGGGAGAAGAAAGAAACCAGCCTTTGTGGGGTTTTTTTGGCCAGTGGTGAACTGAGGGCCAGCTCTGAAGAATCATATGGGAAAAATGGCTCTCTGACCATGCTTTTCTGCTCTTAAGGCACAGGGCTTATCCTTGCATTTTCTGTGACCACAGAATCCAGATCCACCAGTGAACTAAGACCCTTTAGCGATTACGACAGGGAAAAAATGCTGGACAAGGCACATAAATTATGATGTGTGAACTATGAGGTACAGAAGCGCCCAAGTCTTTCAGCAGACAATTTCTCAGAGGGGTTGATCAGAACAACCTGCACATTTCTGTCCAAGATATTTGGTCTGACATTCTGCTCTCCCAGCTCCCTGACCCTTTTTTTCATTATCTGTCTGCCTGCTGTCCCGTGAAGGAGCCAAGCAGATGGAGTAGAGGGGTCACCAGGTATTTTGGCATGCCCAGTCACATTCCCTGAAGGAAAATAGGTCCATGCTGCTGGATCTCAGAGAGGAGAGGTCCTACCACCTTTACAACCTGGATTTGTCCATGTAAAAAGTTATTACAGCTGCAATATTGATAATTATGCCAATAATTAATCACCTTGTCTTATGTTTCTTCCCCTATAGTTCTTACAGTCCTGCTGGGGAGGGACTATCAGTTTGTGTCTTAATAATAATACCTTACTTGTTTTAGGACTGAAATGGAAGAAGCAATCCTAGAAACTTTCATTAGTGGGTTCAAAATGGAATTTTTGGCTAGACGTGAGATAAAACTTCTGACTTCATTTGGGGGCTGTATAATCTTTTTGGATAACCTTCTCCTTCGGTTCAAGTTAATTTTTGAAACTGAAGCCTGATGAAAAGCAGATCTGAAACAGGTGAACACTCAGAAAAAAACAACAAAATGGAACACTGCAGCATTCCCATGGCCAACCTTTGCATTTAAGAAAAACTGATAGAAAAGTTGAGATGCTTTCCAGGGCTCTCTCTTTTCACAGGAGTTACCCACCAGATTTGAATCCATTCACTGATTTTTTTTCTCTTCCCAAAGCCTCATTTGGAGGGATGAATTTATGGTAGAACTTCTCCAGGAGCAGATGTGGCTGAGGAACTTTGGATCAGCCCTGTCTCTCCGTGGTGGACCAAGACCCCTCTGAATTGTGCATTGTGAGTAACCATGTGCATCATATTCCTAGTGGGAAGGGGAGGAGCTGCTGAAATTATGGGGGCCATGAAAATAGTAACAGCACGCTCAGCTAATTACACCAGTCTACCTGGTGCTTGGGTCCAAGGTGTGTAAAATTGGTGGAGGAGGTGTAAGGCACTGGCAAATACTAATTTTTCCTTGTGGTTGCTCACATGACTTCCCTACTCACGTCAAAGTCAGGTTACATGGGAAAGGGTTTTAAAAGAAGAAGCTGTAAATCATCTGGAGATCAGGTGGGATTCCTCAGGGTCATGGGGTTGTGGCCAAAGGCAGGAATGCAGCATTTGATGGCCTTGCTCACCCCTCAGTGCTGTATCCCAGAGATCCTCATGGTGTGCAGAGGAACACCAACCTGAGGGACAACACCATAAAAGAGGGTCCCTGCTCCAGGCAGCACAACCAGGTCACACCAAGGCACCACAGCCTCACCCCTGCTGCCCAAAACCACGTCCCTGCTCACCTGCTGTTCCCACCCTGCATCTCCTCTGGACACAGATGGCTCCTGGGATGATTTGGCTCAGGTTATTAGGGAAACATAAAGCAAAAGAGCCCCTCAAAGTCCCAGGGAACTCTACCTGGCACGCACGGAGGGGCTGGTAACACCACCCTCTGCACATGCAGACAGGGGGAGAAGGAGCAGAACTATTAATCTTCTGTAATCTAGCTGGAATTAAGTGACAGTGATGGAGTGCTTTGTAATGGACTTCCTGAATCCTCATACAAACGGAGGAAGTGACCACCCTTGACCAGGTTTCTGCTCATGCTGCCTGTTTCCCTGCCTGCATCGCACATTTTCCCTTTTGCAATCAGCTGCGACCCCGCTTGAGCAAGGCCAAGGAGTTAATGCTCAGCCAGCCTGTGGGAATGGCTTCTGAAGGGCCCTGGGGAGAGGTTTTTGCAGGGTGCCATCGAGCTGAAAGCCTCAGAAAGGTCTGCTTTCCTGTACCAGGAACCAGCTCTGGGGTAGCCAGCCTCCGGTCCCCACTGCCTGAGGAAATCTGGCCAGTCCCAAACACTGGGCTCTCCTGGGCACCCCAAGAAATGCTGTCCTTGGGCTGTCCCTGTGACATGGAGAATGTCTGGCATTCCTGGTGCCTCTGGTTCCTCCATGTCCAACAGAGCCAGCAGCACAGGAGCTGCTGGAGCCCTTCAAGCCTTGCTGGGGGAGAGGATGGCTTTATTTTTGGAAAGCATCATTTCTGCTCTATTGTCCCACGCCACAAATCCATGTTGGGGACACCTCCCTCCTCATGCTGGGCTTGCACAACCCTCCTTGGTGTTGACAAGGGACCATGACCTTCCCTTTGAGGAGCAGTGCTGCCCTGCCAGCTGGGAGCTCTGGCAGGCAGGTCCTGGCAGGATTGTGAGTTCCCTGCCTCCCACCCAATGAGGCGGCCATGGACAGACCCCGAAGGCTCCTGTGGATGAGTCAGTGTGGAACAAAAGAGAGACCACAGCCCAGGGCCCGTGGGGACTGCCAGCCACGCCAAAGGAAGAGCCAGGGGATGCTGCAGCCATAGAAGGGCATATTTGGAGTCTGTTCCCAGCTTCCCAACCTCGGGCTCGACACAGTCTGGCAGTCTGTGTGGGCTCTGCCTCTGGCATCAGGGCTGGCAGGAGGAGGGAGAAACGGAGCTCAGAGAAATAATTCCCTTTTCCAGCCTGGCCCTGGGAGTCTCACAAGCACAGGGACAAAGGGAGGGACGCAGAGAGGGAGCAGAAGTGACCTCACAAGGACCGTGAGATGTCTCACCAGCCAGGCCGGCCCTCATTAATATCACCTCCCAGAACAACAGCTGGCCCACCACACCTCAGCTCAGGTGTGGGCTTTGATTTTTATGTCTTTTCCCACATCAAACTTCCAGGCACATGGAGCAGGAGGGGGTTCAAGAGGGGAACACCCCGTGACACCAGCTCTGGATTGGGCCCCTTGGCCCTGATGTGTTCCAAAACAAAAATGATGTTATCAGTGGTGTTTTGCCCCTCTCCTGCAGCCCATCACTCAGCACAGAGCCACCTCTGATCTCCACAAATGTGGATTCACTCCTGCTGCAGGGGAGGGTCAGAATCAGGCACTCTGTTTGTGCTGCCCTATAGTCCTTTGTTCTCTTTCTTCCTTTTTCACCTTCTTTTGGTCTTCCCTCGGCTGGTAAAACCCCCACTTGCTGCCTGAATCAGGAAGATCTGAAGATTTAGCCAAGAGTTCAGGCTACAGACCAGTGGTTTTTGTCACTTACTTGTCTAAATAATGCAGGAAAAGCTCCTGCTTTGCGGGCCAGGATCTCCATGAAAGGTGCAGAGCAGCAGAGGTGCAAATGGAAACCTTGGTGGCATTAGGTGTTGTTTTTCTAAACATTCCCCATCAGTAAGCACACGGTCTCTCAGCGCTGCACGGTCCCACCGAGGTCTTTAAATTGTATTTCTAGGATTTCTCTAAAACAGGGGCCTCAAGCTTTTAAATACAAAGGGAGCTGAGGAATGGTTTCTTTAGCAAGAGATTTGAGCAAATCAGTGCTTTTTGTCTCTCTCTCTCTTTTTTTTTTTTTTAATGGACATCTGCTGGGGTTTGTATTTTTTGAGTCATGGGGGTGAAGGAGGTTGAGGGCAGAAGAGAGGTTTGCAGACAGGGTGAGCACAACATACACTGGAAAAAATCCCGGATGCTATAAATGGGAGCCCCCTAACAGTGCAGCTCATCTGAAGCAAAATGAAAATATCAGGCATCCAAGAAACATATGTGCAGATGGCTTGGAGCCCAGTCTCCTTTCTAGGGCTCTGCATTAAATAAAATGCACCAGGTCATGTTGCTATAGATATAAGAGATTACTGGGTGCAATGTGCACTGTGAAGCTGCAGGTTTTTAAACAATTGCAAGTACAGACCTTGTTTTCTGATCCAGTAAATGGCTTCAGTCAAACAGTGCAGCACTTATTTGAGGTTTTTTTGTGGGGTTTTTTTTGCCAGGGTTGGTGTCAGGAGGCTCCTACTCTGTGAGATTGTGCTGCAGCCTCTGCTCAGGAGGAGCAGCCTCACCACTCACGTGAGAAGCGGCGTCCAAGAGGGCTCTTGACTATGACCTGTATTTTTGAAGGATGATATGAATCAACCCAGAGCCTTGGCAAGACCTCTCTGCTGGGGCTTTTGCTTTCAGCCAATGTCAATTATGTCATTACTGAGCCTGCAGAAGCTATTACTAATGTTACTTTTACAGTTCACTGCCGACCAGAGAAAAGAGTTTTTCACACTGTTGTCGTTTTGTTGGAGCAAGACTATACGAATCACAGATGGCTTCCCTGCCAGATGTAGCCTCGCAGGACGGCAGTTTGGGGTTTACAAGAGGTTTAATGAAAACTTGGCACTTTACCAACTTTTGGCAAATACTCCTGGGCTGTCAACTCACACATAAGCAAATCAAGATCCTAAAATAAAAAAAAAAAAATGCCTAATGACTTGTTCTCGCCGAACGAGGAGGTGAAAAGTTTTACCTGAGAAACAAAACCCAAATGAGCAAACCAATAGTCTATCACACTGGGCCTGTGCTCATGATCAGTGAGGTTACTGAAAGCTCTCACTGCACCCTGGATCTGTTCCCAAGTCCTTGCTGTTGCACTTGAGGGGTCCAACATATTTCTGTTGACACGGAACACGGATGGTGAGCTGGGGGGGGGAAGTGACATCCAGGTGTGTGGAAAATCACCTCATCCTTGCTTTGATGTCTGCTGCTCCTTTTTTATTGAGTTATGACTTTGCTGCTCTGCCCTGGCTGAGAGTTCCTTGGCTGGCCTTTCTGCTTGGTTGGTTTCTTCCTTGATGACATGAGCAGCTCATTAAAATTCTGCTAAAAGAAATTCTCAGGTGTGTGCCTTCGGATGTAGGACTCGTCCCCTACTAAACATGCTGAAATTGTGCAGAAATAACCAACATCTCCGGATGCAAGCTGGAAACTCTGCATTTTTTTTGAGTTTTCAGGCTCAAAAAATTAAGCTCAAGCTTCATATTGCTTCCTTTTCTCCGTTAAAGAAAGTGTGTGCTGAGTGAGACTTGCCATAGCACAGTGTCACTTCAGGCACAGCTTTTCTTAGTTTATGACTCTCCACATTTATGCACTCTCCTCATCCTGGACCAAATGTCATCCTGATCCCAATGGCCAAATGGAGTCAGCTGCAGTGATTTGGCTGTGAAGCTTCTTCAGTTATGGTTTGGATGAGAAATTAGTTCTTAAATCCCAGTAGCCCCAAAGTGCTGCCTAATGGGTGCAGTTGTGCACCAGTGGGATGGAGCATGAAGGTGCCTGGACATATAAAAAATGCTTTTGAGCCATTCAAAAAATCATCTCCAGTGAGCAAACCCTGAAGCATTATCCACACCACAGCTCAAAGTCCCATCTGTGGGCCTTTAGCAGTCTCCCAGAACCAACTGCCTTTGCCTCAGCCTGTCTGCCTGCCTTTAAATATCTTCATCCTGAGCCTTACTTGAATGGTAGATTTTTTATCACCACTGGTGCACAAACCAGATGACTGAATTCTCTGGAGGGGGGAGGAAGTAGCAGTTTACATCCAGGTGGCAAAGGAATTAATAAAAGGGCTGGAGAAACATAATCACAGAGATGTCATCCTTTTTCCACTGGCTGAGGTTTGGATGCAAACCTGATACCTGACTCTCCTTAGAGTTCCTGAGGATTCATCTCCTTCAGAGTCTCTCTTAAAAAGAGTTATTCTGACTTTTTCTGTGCCGGGCGCTCTGAAAGTTTACAGAAATGAAGTTAAATAAGATGCAGATTGAATCAGCATCCCTGAGGCAAAGATCACCAAGCACTATGGGTCTCCCTCTTTTTTCTTTGGTGTTGTAGATCACAGAATCCTAGAATGGTTTGGGTTGGAAGAGACTTTAAAAACCATCCAGTCCCAACCCCATCCAACCTGACCTTGAACATTTCCAGTGATGGGATGTCAGGGAAGCTATAATGGAATGTAAATCTCCCTCCTTCTCTCCCCCAGAAAGAAAAACTGTGTTAGGCTTTATTAAATGAGATTTTCAATAACCTTCAGTTTTATAGAAGGACTTTTGACAGGATCAGAAGAAATCTAGTGGTTTGTGATAACTAGCCTTTAAAAAGTGCCATGTGTCTTTTAATAAAACATTGGCTTGCTGGCCTGGGAGGGATATTGCTAATGAAAGGCTGCAAAACTGCATAATATTCCCTACTTTATGCAGCAGAAGAGACTCAGGACAGCAATCACCATGATAATAATCAACCCTGAAATATGTTCTGCTTGAAGTTATCTTTTCTTGGAAAGCCTTTGTCTGCCCAGTGAGATGCTGAGTGCCACTGTTCCCAATCTCTGCTCTGCAGGTGGCCCAGGGAGCTGCTCTTTGCTGAGCTCTGGATGGGGCTGAAGCTTGGAACTCTGAGGCAGTGACCATGGAGCCCAGAGGTGTGGGAGAGGATGGTTTAATTCCTTTTCATCCCAAAAACTGCTGACATGGACCCTCAGCTAAGGCATCTGGGGCAGATTTCATCTTACCATGCTCCAACTACATCTGTACTCAGTGAGAAAAGGAAGAGGGACTGTTTACAGGAGCTTGTGGTGACAGGATTAGGGGGAATGGCTTCAAACTGAAAGAGGGCAGGGTTACATTAGATACTAGGAAAATTTCTTTATTATGAGGGTGGTGAGGCACTGGCACTGGTTGCCCTGAGAAGCTGTGGATGTGTTAAAGGTGTGAAAGGTCAGGTGGGATGGAGCTCTGAGCAACCTGCTCTGGTGAAAGGTGCCCCTGACCATGGCACAGGGTGGAACAAGATGATCTTTAAGGTCCCTTCCAACCCAAACCATTCTATGTCTCTGTGATGATTCTAAATCACCAGAAAAGATGTGAAAATCTAAAATCTGCACCATGGAGGTGCCAGCGTCTCTCCAATACATCTCACATCCCTATGAAAAATAATCCTTCCTTCCTTCCTTCCTTCCTTCCTTCCTTCCTTCCTTCCTTCCTTCCTTCCTTCCTTCCTTCCTTCCTTCCTTCCTTCCTTCCTTCCTTCCTTCCTTCCTTCCTTCCTTCCTTCCTTCCTTCCTTCCTTCCTTCCTTCCTTCCTTCCTTCCTTCCTTCCTTCCTTCCTTCCTTCCTTCCTTCCTTCCTTCCTTCCTTCCTTCCTTCCTTCCTTCCTTCCTTCCTTCCTTCCTTCCTTCCTTCCTTCCTTCCTTCCTTCCTTCCTTCCTTCCTTCCTTCCTTCCTTCCTTCCTTCCTTCCTTCCTTCCTTCCTTCCTTCCTTCCTTCCTTCCTTCCTTCCTTCCTTCCTTCCTTCCTTCCTTCCTTCCTTCCTTCCTTCCTTCCTTCCTTCCTTCCTTCCTTCCTTCCTTCCTTCCTTCCTTCCTTCCTTCCTTCCTTCCTTCCTTCCTTCCTTCCTTCCTTCCTTCCTTCCTTCCTTCCTTCCTTCCTTCCTTCCTTCCTTCCTTCCTTCCTTCCTTCCTTCCTTCCTTCCTTCCTTCCTTCCTTCCTTCCTTCCTTCCTTCCATCACCCAAGGTGCTCATGGTTAATACCAACATCCAAGAGTGCCTGATTGCTAATGTTTAACATTCCCCAGTAAAATCACAGCATTATTAATTTTCCTGCCTTATATAACTCTGGAATGGCAAAAGCAAGAGGGGAAACCTGGGCCCAGTGATCCATCATGCAAGGCTTTGAACCAGAGCCAACTCCAGTGAAATTTGAGCGAGCCCCCAGAAACACAAGGAGGGCTGGAGCAACAAGTGCACTCAGTGAGCTGTGATATCACCCTCTGCTCCTTTCTGCAGGGGAAACTCTTTATCTGATGTGTAGGAGAGAAGAAAGAGGCAGAAAAGCATACATATATATTTAAATATTAAAAGCTGCCCCAGGAAAGAACTTAAAATATGAGGTCATTTCCTCGATGAGCTTAAAACATTATTTGTCATCCACACTGAAACAGGAGAGAAAGGGAAATAAAAGAAGGACAGGAAAGGCACCCTGGGCATTTGTGGTTTGGAGGGAAGGTGCTGGGTTACACTGAGAACTGAGACAGCCTCGAGGCTGCCCCTTGGGTCTGCTCATGGCTGGCTCTGAGCACCACGGTGGCAGAATTCCTGGAGGGGAACAGATGAGCCTTGGCAAGGCCCTGGTAGCACCTGGGACTGGTTTACATTTCCTTACCATCCAGGCATTTGTCAGAGCCTCCAGCCAAACGGCCTCAGAGGAATGAACTTTCCTGTGGCTGGTCTGGGCTGTGGATAGCAAATCCCACCAAGCTGCCTAAGCAGCTTTAGGTGTGTATTAAGGGACATCTTCTTGGGTTCTGGGCTGGCTTTAATAGATTCCCCTGCATATCAGAGCAAAATGGGTGTAATAAGGTGCCATTACATACATAAGTGAAAAGTTAGAAAGTGCCATTTAGGGGGTTGTTGTCACCCAAGTGCAGGATCCAGCTCTTGGCCTCGTTGAACCTGACAACAGCCACACTCTCCATGATTTGTGTTTTCTTCTGCTTGTGCTGAACTCCCTGCAGAAGCCTGGGCAGCCCCTGTGGTGGCAGAGCAGCAGGATGTGAGCAATGCAAAAGTACAGACAGGCATCTGTGGGATGCTCTGCTCTGGCCCCGTGTCTTTTATTGGCATGGATGCAGCTGAGATGTCCCAGAGAGGATCATGAAGTCATGAAATCACAGCATGGTTTGGGTTGGAAGGGAATTTAAGGCTTATCTCATCCCACCCCCTGCCATGGGCAGGGATGCCTCCTACTATCCCAAGCCCCATCCAACCTGACCTTGGGCACTTCCAGGGATCCAGGACCAGCCACAGCTTCTCTGGGCACCCTGTGCCAGGGCATCCCCACCCTCACAGGCAAGATGAAGCCATGGAGAAGGCATCTGGAAAGGGCCCTGGAAACTTTCTGCCTCCATCTGCTCTGCCCCTGGACAACACAAGCCCAGCTCCACAAGGAGCCTGTGGTCTGCCCAGCAGCACTGAGCTACCCTTTGGAACCAGTGATTTCTCTGGAGCTGGGAAATCCAGCTGCCGTTTGGCCTCTGGATTGTGCAGCTCCAAAGAAATCACTGGTTCCCTGTTATCAAGGGCTCTGACTCAGAGCTCAGGATCATTTTCCCCTTGGCAAATTTGGTTTGAGCCACACCAGTTTTGTGAAAAATTAGAATGCCTAAGAAAAGAGGAGACTGTTAATCTTTTGCATATTGGCCTGTTATAAAAGCTGCGCTTCCAGCATCTTGTGACTCAGCTGAGGGAAACTTCAACATTTCTTTTTTCTCCAAAAAAAGAAAATTAAAATGATGATGATAACTGCCCTGCCAGGGAAGCACTCAGGCCTCTAAGTGCTGCACAAATCACAGAGTCAAATGCAAGGTGGCCATGCTCAAATGCAGCAAAGGGGGGTTCAGGTGGCTCTGCATCCCCTCTGCACCAGGGGAATGTCACAGAGCCAGCAGGTCCTTGCTGGCCATAAGGGAATGAACAACTCCTGTCTGTCTGTGTGCAACAGATGGGAATACAGCAGGGAAGCAGTGGCCAGCAAGGCAGCAAGGGGTCCATAGCAAGTCAGCACCTGGAGCTCCACTCACATTGCTCTGAAGCAATAAATGCTGCCAGTTTAATACTACATAGCCCCATAGGGATGTGAATGCTCCCTGGGCACTCCCCGAGTTCATTACAGCTCATTTCAACTTCTCCTAATACACATTAAAAAAAAAAAAATTAAAGGGTTATTAATCCATCTTTGGGGCAGAAGGAGCCTGCAGTACAGCCACCTGCTGTACATGGATCACATGGATCATCCAGCTTCAATAGCAGCATCAGCATCACTGATCTGCTGCTTCATAACTTCTGGCAGAGCAAGGGTCATTTTCATCAAATGTGGAAAGGATTGGCTTATTCCCTGCTCTACATAGTTATCTCTATTAATTTCTTATTATTATTTTAATTTTTTTCCTTTGGTATTTGAATTTAAAAATAACAAAGCGGAATTGCCCAGCGGGATGAACTTCAGCACTAACCACAAACATGGACCTGGCTGCAGGAAGCAGTGAGCTTGGAGGCATTACCACATTTTTAGTGTTAAAAGAAATAAATGGTGAGGAAAATCTGTTCCCTGCTCCTTCCAAGTGTGCTGATCTCTGGTCAGCTTTCCCAGCCAGGGAGTGTGATAATCAGCAATGCCCAGCCAGCCATTTAAGCATAAAGAGGAAGGGTGAAGATCAGCACATCGTTAGGGATGATGGCATTGCCACAGTGAAAACCTGCTGAGCCATCTCTCCATGCCCAGGGCCAAATGAAGGCTGGTTGAGGCAGGTTTGGTGGGGTTGAGAGCAGACTTTTCATGACTTGTGACAGCAGACCAGCGTATGTTTGTGCACCTGAACTCTGGGCTTTCCTTGAACACCTCCCTGCTGTCCCCTCAGTATCCCAGGAAGGTGTCAGAGCCACTCAGATTTCCAGGAATCCTGCCTTACATCCCCTGCCACTTCTAAAGGACAAAAGGACATGGTTCACCTGGCACTTGGCAAGATGCTTTGCTGCAGGAGCATCCATGGGGAAGCAATTCTCCAAAGAAAACCAGCTCAGCATCTTCCAGATTTCCATTTGCCTCCTTTTATTACAGACACCATGTTGTTATTGATGTTTTTTCTTCTTTCCTTCTGCAAAAGGTCACCAGGCTAAATCAGCCATGTCTCGCTCCAGCAGCCTTTCACTCACAGAAAATGACAATTCCCTGCAAAATGTCTCACTCTCCACCCCTGGGGCTGAGTGGGTTTGTCAGCCCAGAGGAAGAAATTTTATCTGCCACCTTACATTGAGGCCTGGGAGATGGAAGGTGAGAGCTGAGTGATTTTCTGCATCACCCTGAGCAAACAGCACCTCTGAGAGCCCCATGTCTGCCTCCTCCTTCTCCCTTTTGCCCTTATCTCCCTTTCTCACCATACATTGCACCCTGACACCACGCAGACACGTGCTTTTCTTGATCCCAGCAGACCTTTAGCAAGGCAATGATTTGCAGGCAATTCCCCCTCCCATTTATTTTTTTCTGAGACCTGGATGAAAACTCATTTCTTTTTAAATGAATTTTCGGTTTTGTTCTTGATTCTTTTGCAAGAAGGACAGGTTCCATGATCATCCTTCGCTGCAGCCAGCCTGTGGCCATGCCTGTCCTCCCCTCACTCTTGTGCCCTCCTGAGATCCCCCATGCAACACTGCCCGTGCTTTGCTTTGACTTTTCTGTCAATAACCTTGCTGGCATGGGTCTGGGATTTGTCAGGAGAAGGATGTTTTCCTCACACACAACTCAATGCTCAGTTTGGACCGTTTGTGATCCATCTCTGCCTGACACTTTCTGCACTCTGAGAAACCCACCCGGCCTCGGGTGGAATTAGATAACCCTTTAATGGTGCTGTGGGCAGCAATGCAGCGGGGTCGGGGTGAAAAATGTCAAAAGTCAAATTAAACAATAAAAACAGTCGCTTTGAACCAAAGCAGGGCTTGTTTATATCATAACACAAGGTTCATCCAGGTTAGGTGTGCTGGAGAATGGAGCACTGCACTCCTCCTCAGCTTATCAGCAGAGAAGATTTTATTCATTCCTCAGACAAGCCCTTGGACCCAGCCAGAGCTCCCAAAAGGAGAAACTCCCCAGACTATGTCAGATTTCAGAAAAACACAACAACAGCCTTGCCTCGCAGATACTGTTATTTCAGAGAGAAAAGTGCCTTTTTTCAAGGCAGAAGGCAGCAGCCTGGAGTTCAGTTACATTGTCTGGGTGATTAATGTGTTGTTTAGGGAGCAGACAGAAGCAAGGAGCCTGAGAGAGACCTCCTCCCCTCTGTGCCTGCCTTCAAGCACTGAAAAAACCCCACAGACAAGAATAAAAAGCAAATTAACTCATGTGGACACTGTTTTCTGACTAAGGAGCATTTGAGGTACATTGTGTGTATGACTGGAATGACCCTAACTTGTGCCAGCTGAAGACAAATCCTCATGTTTAATTCCTTCACAGACACAGCTTATCAGAGCACCCAGGCTAACAACCAGCAAAAGCAACATTGCAAACAAAAATCCCAAAGGAAACGAGCTATGTCTGCTTTATCCTTTTAGACACGTGAGAAGCAGGATCCAGACTGGTGTGGGTTTCATAGCAGAGGCACCAAATCTCCTTCCCCATCTCCTTCAGAGGTGGCTGAAAGGAGAAGGAATTTTATCCCAAATATGAGGACCCTTTAATGACAGAGATTCAGCAGAACTTCTCAGCTTCAGGGTGGCAGGGAAGAGAATCTGCAGTCCATCTGGGGGTGTCCTGAGTGATGGAGGTGGGTGCAGGACAGAGTGTGGCATTGTCATAGGCTAGAAATGGGGGTGTATATTCAATTACCATCAGTTAGAGGTGGGGCAGTTATCTTCTCTTCATTGGGCTGTTTTTTCTTTATGTCTTCCACAACCAATCCTCCCTCCTGGAGATCTCTTCTGTTAATGGGTCATTAATTATGAATTATCTTCTGTCCATGGCCAGTGAGTGTCCCTGCATGGTTGATCAAAATCCATTATCCCATGGGGAGATGCTCTGTCCAGGGGGAGGAGCCAAGCATTCCTACCTGGATATAATCTGAGGTTTGGAACACAACAGCAGCTTTTGCCCACTGCATTCCCAGAGGGAGAGCAGGCCCATCCACAGCAGCCCTGGAGCTTCAGAGGAAAACTCCCCCCTTGTGCAGGATCCTGCTCCAGCAGAACCACAGCTGGCACTGCAGGAGGGCTGAGCCCGCATGGGATGGGGCTGTGCCACCACCCTGACGCACAAGGGGTCAGGGCATGGTCTGACTCTGGCAGTGTTGTTTTCTTTTTTGTACTATTGCATTTGTATTTTTTTTAAATTTTCCTAATAAAGAACTGTTATTGCCATCCCCATATCTTTGCCTGAGAGCCTTTTAATTTCAAAATCATAATAATTTGGGGGGGGGGGGGGTGTTTACATTTTACATTTTCCATTTCAAGGGAGGCTCCTGCCTTCCTTAGCAGACAGATGTCTTTTCAAACCAAGACAGGTATTTAACATCCACATCCAGGGATGGATGCAAGGAGTAAGGAGTAGAGGTCTCATTTTCCTCCTGGGTACCAGAAATAATCAATACTCTCTGCACCAGCTCAAAACTTCCTAAGTGGGAAGTAGAGACCCCTGAGCATCCTCTAGGAGCTTTTCTCCCTGGAATTCTGTGTCCATGTCGCAGATGTGCAGCCCTAGCATGTGTATTTTGCAGGGGATATTTTTCATCACATGGTTTGCCCTCTCTCCTCCCAGGCTCCTCTCCTCCCCTCCTGGGGAATACAGCACAGTGCACGCATTCGGCACACGCTGAAATGTATAAATAAACCAACATTTTGCTGGGTCAGCCCTCTGTTGGCAACCTCCTTGTACTTTGTCACTGCAGGCCACAACTCCACTCACAGTGACCATCTTGTCTTGGCAGGACTGGTTTGCTTATTCACTCCCTCCTCAGCTCTGCTGCTTGGTGCCAAAGCACACCAAGAGCCCCTCAATTGCCCTTGGCTTCCCCTCTGCAAAGGAATGCTGAGTTGTGGGGACAGTCCACACCAAAAGGAAAAGGGATAAAAATGTTGGTTGCCCGTGTCCAGGGAAAGGGAGGAGTTCTGTGCTGTCAGATCCTACTCAAGTATGGCCCATGGGGAAAATGAAGGAGGGGTTTATGACTTTCACCATTGGCTTCCACATGGGGTTTCAGATACCCTCACACAGCAATAAAGATAAATATCCCTTGGCCCTGATGAAGAGAGACATTTTATGGAACACAGAATCATTAAAGTTGGAAAAGACCCCTAGGATCATCTATTCTGTTCATTCCCCCAGCACTGCCATGTCCACCACTAAACCATGTCCCCACATATCACATCCACACGCCTCTTGAACACTTCCAGGGGTGGCAACCCCCTCACTTCCCTGGGCAGCCTATTCCAATGCCTGACCACCCTTTCAGCAAAGAAATTTTCCTGATATCCAATCTAATCCTTCCCTGGCACAATTTAAACCACAACTGCTCAGAAAATTTCCCAGACCAGTATGGTCCCTCTCTTTTTGTCCAGAAACAGAACCATCTCATCCCTTTTCCTGCATTTTAAATTAGAATTGCATTTCCCCATCCTCTTACATGGGTTTGATCTTTTTCAGTGCTGCATTGATTCCAAAGTGTCTGGAAATGGGAAAGAAAGAAGTCACAGGTACATGGCTGTGGGTCAAACAAGAACAGTGTGCTGCCCCATCACTGGAAGGGTCCTGCTGTGGGCACAGCATCCCTAAACATGATGTGTTTAAAGAGGGAGGTTGAAAATTGCAGAACAGGCTGTCAATTCCAGAAGTACAACCTCAAAGTAGCCTCATTCTTCAAGGACAGCGCTCTCAAAAAATCACCCTGATCCCAAGCTGGACATTGCTCTGGAAAACATCAAAAATCCTGCGTGGCATTTCAGAGCCACGTCCAAAAAATTTGTGTTTTGTAAACAGGAAGTCACTTTGTCTGGAGAGGATATTTTCCCCCCTTCAATAGCTGCATGCAGCCTTTTTACATAACCCCTTTCTGCAGTATTTTGGGACTGAAAAGCTCATTTCCCTCTCATAAGCACAGAGGAGAATGCAGCTGCCACCCAGACATCCTTTAAATGGGACCACATGTAAGCCACTTAGTCTCCAAAAATGAAAGCAAAACACAGAGCTGTCATCACTGCACGGCACCGTCAATCAGAGCTGCTCATAATGTGCTGCACCATGTACATCTCACACCACGTCCATTATGAGCTTAGCCTGATGTGGAATGGTGCAGCAGAACATTATAAACCCTAGAAATTCTGCTTTAGCAAGTGAGGGATAAGCAGGAACAAAAATGTTCTGATCCAGCCTTTTTTTTTTTTCCCTGCCCGTGAGCATTGGTGAATACAAATTCCTCTGATGGTTTTTCCCAGCTTCACCATGACTAGGTTGGGTGCAACCTCCTGAAAAAGGGCATTTTTTTCTTTGTGAACAATCCCAATCCAAGAATTTTGCTTGCAAGTTCAGCCAGATGACCTTGGCAGGGTCAGTGTCCCCTGCTGTGGGATGGGAGACACCAGGGTGGGTCGTGCCCAGCTGGTTTCTTCTGCTCCCTTGTCCTGCTGGTCCCATCACAGGATGCAGAAAAGCCACAATGGGATGTGCAGAGAGGGCAGATGGTGCCTGTCACCCCAAGGACCACGAGAACAGAGAATGTCTACAGACAGCCCTGGGGGTTCGGGCTCCTGCTGGGATTGCCAGGAAAAACTGCCTGGAAAACACATCCTGTGCAATGAAATGGTTGGTCCAGGTCAAATCCCTGCATCTCCAAACTGCTGAAAGCTGGGAAGGCAATGTTGCCTGTAGAGTACATTGAAAAAAAATGTGGCATCAAGGCTCTTGCCTTGTTTAGAGGCATGAGAGGCTGAGATGGAAAAGGATGTGTGCTTCCATGGATGCAAAGAATGCACAAAGGCTGACAAAAGTAAAAGCTATTGATAATTGGACTTTCCCTGTAGCTGCACACCTCCTAAGACTTCTTAATTTCCAAATAGAAAAGGTCATTATTTTTTCCTGCTTAGCATCATTGCTGGGACCCCAGGCTTGGCATTGAAAAAAAAAAATCTGGGGGCAACAGATGACAGGAGGGTTCTTTACTGAGGCAGATACAGAGAACAGGAGGAAGAGGACAAGGAGATGGGTCCAGTTGAATGAGTGTGCAGTGGAAGAAAATGTTCAAGGAAGGAGCAAAACCACAGAGAAAAAATGGTTCAGCTCATAGTATGGTAGATCTATTGGAAGTATTGTTTTAAAAACAGAAGGAAATTATTAAAATGTATTTGGTAATTTGTGTAAAGCTCTTCAAGTACCTTAACATCATCTGTAAAGTGGCTGAAAGAGTGAGGAGAGTCCATTAGGAATGAGGGTAGGGAAAGAGGAGCCAAGGCTCTCTGGTGGGGACTGGTGGGTGGGTTGGTTTCATCGTGGGAAGGCGTTTCCCCTCCTTTCAACATGCCCTGGCTGCAGAAGCAGTTACAGTCTTAAACAAACCAGCTGGCACAGGCTTAAAATTGTGTTGTTATTCATATGCATCCAAGTATAAAACAAGGACTGTATGAGCTGAATAAATAAACAGACTCACTGGCCTCTGGTGAGGAGGTCTGTGTCGTTTTATTCACACTTTTTGCCATTTACTCTGGGGTCATTTGCCAGACTGGGAGTAAATGGCATCTGGTTCTTTAGCCCAGGCTCGATCTGCTCTCTCCTATAAAGACTTTTCTTTACTGGCTTCTGGGATGCAAAAACCAGGTGAAATGGAAGGAAAACCTAGCCAGAAAGTGTCTAAAATATATCAGAAACCCTTGGGCCTGATTCTGGCTGTGTTTATTCCCTTTTCCTGCCATTATAACAGGGCAGAGACTACAGCACCCTTGGTTTCACTTGAATTCAGCAAGAAAGTAGTGAAATATTTGTTATAAACTTGCTAAATTTCAATAGAACTAATTTAACTAAATCAGCTGCTTTCAAAAGCTCAATACATCTACAATCAAACACCAAGCATGTTTCAGTGGGAGGTTGCAACAAAAGTGATTTTAGAGAAGGAAAAAAATGTCATTTGCAGGGAGGAGAAAACCACACATTTCAAGTCCATTTTTTCAAGAGTCACACAGAATTCACACCAATTCACCCCAACTTGACTTTGCTCAAGCTGCTCTGTGTCAATGCCTCTGAGAAAGGCAAGTTGGCCCTGACGAGCTGCCTTCGTGGAGATTGTTGGACTCCATTCTTCCAACAAACCCATTTTATTGCTTCATGATGGGGCTGGAAATGAAAGAGAATTCAGATCTGGCTGCAGCTGTGCAGACACCCCCCCATCATGTCCTCCTGTGGAAGACCAGAAGTAGGAAAATGAATGGTTTTGCTCAGTAAACCAAATTCTACAAATATGACTGCATTTTGGGAGTAATGGAGGGGAGGGGATGGGGATGGGGATGGGGATGGGGATGGGGATGGGAAGGGAAGGGAAGGGAAGGGAAGGGAAGGGAAGGGAAGGGAAGGGAAGGGAAGGGAAGGGAAGGGAAGGGAAGGGAAGGGAAGGGAAGGGAAGGGAAGGGAAGGGAAGGGAAGGGAAGGGAAGGGAAGGGAAGGGAAGGGAAGGGAAGGGAAGGGAAGGGAAGGGAAGGGAAGGGAAGGGAAGGGAAGGGAAGGGAAGGGAAGGGAAGGGAAGGGAAGGGAAGGGAAGGGAAGGGAAGGGAAGGGAAGGGAAGGGAAGGGAAGGGAAGGGAAGGGTGAACTGACACTGCAGGGTGGTTTGGATTGAGACGTGGGGGCCTGAAGACTGTGGTCAGAGCTTTGACCACCATCCTTCGTGCCAAACTTTCACTTGCTGCCACCTGAAACCAGGGAGATTCCTTAAAACACACAACAGGGAGAAGTAAAGGGGACATCTGTGACTGCTGCTGCTGGTAGGAGAAATTGTGGGCACACTGATCACCCACATCAAAGCCGGGGTGGCAAAGTTTGGGCTCGGGCTGGTTTTCCGTGGAGCTCACTGCTGGAAAATGCAGCACGGCTGCTGGTTCCATCCAAAACCTTCCCTGTGTCATTAATGCTGGAAACCCCTCATTATGCTCTCATCAAACCTCCCTTAAAATGCCCTTCCTGTGTTTTTGTGCTGAGGGCTGTGCCTGGCACGTGCAGCCACTCTTGCTGGCATTTCAGGTGAGATTTTTTTTGGCCTCCTGAGGGGAAAGAAGAGCAAAACCAGAGGCAGAGCAGCTTTAAACCCCCCACATGCTGAAGGTGAGTGTTTGTGCTGTTGAAATGAATGGCGGTGATGTCTGAGGGAGCAGGATCAGGCCTGGCATGCAGGCCCAGCATCAGAGCAGGGCCCAGCTGCATTAATTAGGGGGTGATTTGTGCAAAAACCAAATCCCCAGCAGCACAGATTATTTAGTGGTGGGTTCATGACTTCTGCTCCTGGACTGCTCTCATCCCATGTTCTGCCCTGGCCTACCAAAAATGCTTTTGTCATTAAAGCTCCCTTTAAATGGCCTTCCTGTGTTTTCGCCCTGAGGGCTGTGCCTGGCATGTGCAGCCACTCTTGCTGGCATTTCAGGTGAGATTTTTTTTGGCCTCCTGGCAAGGGAAGGAAGAGCAAAACCAGAGGCAGAGCAGCTTTAAGCCCCCCACATGCTGAAGGTGAGTGTTTGTGCTGCTGAAATGAACGGCAGTGATGTCTGAGGGAGCAGGATCAGGCCGGGGCTGGGATGCAGGCCCAGCATCAGAGCAGGGCCCAGCTGCATTAATTGGGGGGTGATTTGTGCAAAAACCAATCCCCAGCAGCACAGATTATTTAGTGGTGGGTTCATGACTTCTGCTCCTGCACTGCTCTCATCCTGTGTTCTGCCCTGGCCTCCCAAAAATGCTTTTGTCCTGTGTGAGGACACGGTACGCAGACACAATCCTGACAAGGGCCTCGCGGCTGCCTTGACGCGGATTTTTCAGAGATGGCGACCGGGGGAGAAAGGCTCATGCACGCCACAGATGTATCTTTGAGGACAGAATGTGGGTCGTGTCTTGGAATTTAGGGGCTGCCACGTGGGAATGGTTTGCTGGGGTTTTAGGGTTTCTCTGAGGGATCCTCACCTGCTACCCTTCACACATGTTATACCACAGGGAAGCATCTTTTTGTCTTGATCTGGGCTCTTTGCCTGGCATTTTCCTCTCACCTGATACAGCTGTAGGTGTAATCTTTATCCTCATGCGTGCCTCCATGTGTGCCTCAGCCTTTCTCACCATCCTAAAAGCATCTTGCCTTGGTGAATCCCAAAACTCAGATTCACTTTGCGGGCAGCTCCATGTGCTGAGGCAGCTGAGGACCCAGCAGCTGTGCACTCCAGTGCTCAGCAGGGTTTCCCCTCCCATGTCCACGTTTCCAGGACTCAGAATCTCCTTTCTGACATGCCCCAGCAGCATTTATGGTGTCTAAAACACAGTCAACATACAGGAGAAGCCCCAGCCCAGAAAGCTGTGCCCACAGCAGGTTTCACTGAGCAGCACATCAATCAGCTGCTGAGATGAATGTCCTTCCAGATATGCACATGGAATTAATTAATTCAATTAAGAATTTTTGTTGTTGCTTTTTCCTGGAAGAAAACATGGCTTTTAGCTCTGGGATACACTACTATTGCACAAAGGGATAAAAAAACCAAAATCAAGGGGATGATTTTTGTTTGTGTGTGGTAAAGAATGAAGCTTTTAAAGTGGATTCAGTGTTATTGTTGGGTGGTGGGAAACATGAGACTCATCCAAGTACAGCTTGGAGTTCAGTGTGATTTGCAAACCAGGCAAACCTGGGTTCTGGCTGTGCATCAAAACCATGGTAAGGGCTTGCTAGGCTCTGGCTGGTGCTTGTGGCCATGAAAGCAGGAGAGTTTGGCTGGGACATGCTCCACTTTGGGTTAACAACACACGTGACAGATGCTGAGACACTGCGGCCACTCGGTGCTGTGGACACAGAGGACCCAACTCTGAGGAGCTCCAGGGGCAGACTAGGTTCTTTTGTTTTGGAAAAGTTCATCCCAAATGCAATATTGTGTAATATTTACTCCTCTGTGTATTTACCCCCACAGCGCAGCAGTGATTCACAAGAGCAGTATTACATTATTTACTTTTTTCCTCAGTTTTTTCTCTTGCCAGACGCTGCTTCTGCTGGGTCACCAGTCTGAAATGCCCACTGCCTGCTGGCACAGGACCCCTTTCACAAACAGACCTGATTTTATTTTAAAAGCAGGTTTTCAGAAATGATTCTTCTCACTGTGAGGTTCCCTCTCGGAGTCTCTGTGGTCAAGATGACCCCGAGGTGTTGGAAAGCCTCTTTTTCCCAGCCCCAAAATAGAAGAAAGAGTCAGGATTCTTCAGCTGTGGTTTTCAAGGTTGTTTATTCTCTGTTATCTATAACACTCTTCTTCTGACCTGCTGAGGGCTGTCTAGCAAGTCAATCCGTGGCACACTGAGGCAGTGTTATCTTTTTATACTAAAAACTGCGTGTACATTATTTACAATAATTTCCCAATACCTATCACCTATGTTAGACAGTGTTCCTACTCTAAACCAACCTGAAAGTGCCACCATCACCCAGAAGATGGAGGCTAAGAAGAAGTAAGAAGAAGGACAAGGCACGCCCAAATCCCTCCATCCTGGCTTCTGAACCCCCATTCTAAAAACCCCAAAGTTTTGTTTTTCCACCCTGTGACAAACTAACTATCATTCTACTTAAAACCTTGTGGCTTGTAAATCTTCACATAAAGTTGGGAATTTTCTCCATGGGTTAAAATCAAAGTCACAGGTGTCTCTGAGCCCCCAGCCAGGGGCTGGAGCCATCCAGGGCAGCCAGAGGGATGTCCTGGGTTCCAACAGTTCCCCTCAACCCTCGTGGTTGCAGAAGAGCTCAAGGGAATTTATTCAGAGCCCCAGATGGTTTGACAGCATCCACGAGGTGTCTGATCAGGGCTTGGGAGCTCTCAGGGGGCTGGGTGGTTTGTGCTGTGATAGCCAAGGACTATTGTCTGTCTGTCTGTCTGGGCACACATGGGACTCGTTTTGAAGCAGCCTCCTTCACCCTGATACTCATCCAGGGAGGTTGCAACAGCCCCAGCTCCTCAGGGTGAGCCTAGATTTGAAATAAAAGCACATTTTCCTATCATCAGGACTAATCCTTCAGGGAATGATCAGAGCAAGCCAAAGCCTGGAGGTGCTGGGTAAGTTTTGGGAAAATCTCCCCATGTCGCTGTCGACATTGAGCACTGGAGGTGGTTTGGAAAGCCAGAGGGGGATTATTTGGGTTTTCTCTTTGCTGGTTTATTAATGAAATCCAACAATAACAACAAAACGAAATAAATTTCCCTCGTACTGAGAGTAATTTCAAACAACAACGCTTAGGTGGTGACAAGGCAAGAGGTGCTGTAAAACCTTTCTGTGGGCAAAATTAGAGCCACAACCTGAACGAAGTGAGGTTCCATCTGAAATAAAAAGAATAGGATTTTTTTTTTGTGGAAAAAGGTAGACCCTGGCACTTCTCTAGGACAGCTGGGGAGAGCGGGAAAGAAACTGGGAATCTGCAGGAGCAGAGAATGATGAGAGGTCTAGAAAACGTGATTTCTGCAGAAGATGACAAGAACCAAGCTTATACTGTCCTGAGCAGGGAGGCTGGAGGGTGAAGACATGGCATTGTGACTCAAATATTTAGATAGAGAGGAAATTCATAAGCTGGTTTTGTGTCCACTGAGCAACAAGGAAAGAAATCATAGGCTTAATCATAGGCAGCAAAAGGGTCTTAGGCTAAAATCCGTAAAAGAGACTTAGGGATGCTCTGGCAGGGATTTTGCAGACAGACTGTGCATTTGCCACTGCTGCAAACCCACACAGGGCACCTCCACCTCCCGGGCATAGCTCAGAGAGCTTTTGGCACCTATGTAAACTCACAAACTCCCTTCCAGCTCCATTTTCTCTGATTTTGAAATAACAGCAAAATTACAGCCTGGCAGCATAAGAGCTGGGATTATTTGTTTTAGGATTAACATAATTAGGCTAAGCATGAATCAGATGTTTGAGCAATTTGCAATTAAAGCACACAGGAGAGATGCAAGCCTGTCTCTCTGCCGCTGAAAGACCTACAGGCAGGCAGGAAGTGCTGACAGACACCTTCCTCTCACCTCCACACAGGCCAGGTAGGGCTACAGGAAGGATTAGGCATCACCTTTTAATCCTGTACCGTGCCAGGCTGAGCCCTGCCTGTACAACCATAGCCTTGCTGCAGCCAGACTTTCAGTGTCTTAATTAACATCGATAAATGTTAACGCTTGCTGGATTTGCTGGGAAGGTTCGAACTCCAGCTTAACCCAGTGCTGACATATCAGCAGTTGAACTCAGAGATCAGACCCCTCCCTGAGCTGCCTGTTTTAAGATCACAAGGGGTTGCTCTTGGCTGCCTGCACCTCCTGCAGCGTGGAGCCCACGTGCAGGAGCAGAACGATGCTCAGGGACTGACACCCCATCCTGGCTGGAAACCTTTGATGAGAGTCAACCACATCCCTTGGGACAGCCCCAGTGGATAATTACAGATCAAAAGGTGCCTATTTTATGGCTGGAAGAGCTTTAACTCCGTCTGCTGGATACACCTGGGCTTCTCTTGATCTGATAAGTGACTTTATCAGTGAGCAGATCAGGAAGAAGATGCTTATCCCCACCGTGGGTGCACACAGCAAGCAGTGATCAAGTCAGGAAATTTCAGAGGGTGATTATAATAATATTCTCTGTTATAATAATAATCTAGAGATTATTCCAGCCTCTTTATGGCAGGCAAACCATGAAGGCTTTTTCAGTTTTCCCCAGTTTTCCTCCTGGTAGGAAGCTGTTTGCTCATTACTCTTTGCCACTAGCAATGAGTTTGGTTCAGGGAAACTCCATCCTTGCTCTGCATGGTCCTGGCATGAACAAGGGAATAGCATTTGGTTCTGACTCTTGTTGAGGGATTTATTTTATTTTGGTGACTGAATGCAATGTGAACTGTCAGTGCACCACCAAGTGCAGGGGGAGGAGCTGGTGCTCTTCAAACACATGGAAAGCTTCCAAAAATGTCCCTGGCATTGTTTTGCCCCTGGTTTGAAATCAGCATCACCTTTCACATCTGTGGCAGTGGATAAACAAGGTCATGCAGCAATATAGACTCAGGAGAGTGGAAGCCCAACAAGTGTATTTTACACCCAAGGGTATATTTTAGAGGCAGCTGGACCTACCCATCCCTCCAAGCTGTGTGCACACGAGTCTTTCTTCTCCTGAATCTCAGCACTAAAAGTCCAGAGGGCTCAATTTTATCCCATCCATCCCACTTCTGGCATGATTTCCTCTCAGGAGAGGACACTGCTGCAGACTGTCCCAGTAGCAAACACCAAAGAAGGTATTTGGAGAACTATATTTAAATTATTTAAATGCACCAGCCTGCAGTTCACCAATACCACTGGTTTACTGGGAATCTCTCACACCTTGATTAGCAACTACTATAAAAAAGATGCAGAGACATGGGCATTTCACTGACAAATGCTTCATTTCTTTAAGGAAGAAGTGTCTACAGAAGGCTTGAAATCAGGCTGGAGTTCCTAAAGAAAAAAAAAAAAATTGGGCAGGCCAGGCTCCCAACATCAAACTCCTCTGAAAATCCTGGCTGGAGACAAGGACATGCAATCCCAAAGTCCAGGCTGCTGTTTGCAGACCAATTTAGCAGCATGCAGGCTCGACCCCTGGCTACAGCGGTACCATCTGTGGTCTATTACTGGGGATTTTGTACCAGCTGGGCAGCAGGAGCTTGTCTGAAATCCACTGCAGCTCGGGAGCTGATGAGCTATTTAGCTACTGCTTGTATTTGTCTTATAAAAGTAATAATGCCATGTTCTGTTGCCATTAAGGTCTGACATTAAATGCATTAATTTCCTAATAGATCTCAAGTAAGAGCTAGGGCAGCCTTTTATTTTAATGAACTGGGGACTGCTGTGATCCCATTCATCCACCCATGAAATCCACTGACTGACAAGGTCCCATTTCTGGGCAGCAGGGTTAAATGTGCTTCAGACAAAAGCCAGATTTTCCTTTCTTCTGCATGCCATGGGCAGGATCAAAGGAGTGGGGAAGTGGACATTAAAGCACTTGTAATCAGGGACACAGACTCCATCCCAGCATGGGCCAGCCCCCTCCCAGGCTGATGGGAATGCTGCTGTGTGTTATTGCATGGGAAGCCTGGGAGCTCTGGGGAGAAAACCGGGCAGGTAAATGAGGCTGGGGGCAAGAGCTGCATGGACCAGGCTCAGATGTCATCACCAGGAGCTTCTCCACGAGGGAGTGAATATCCCTTCCAGCTCTGGGGCTTCCTCCCTGTTCAAGGCCTTCTTAAGGAGCTTGTAGTAACAGTGGGACTCAGCAGATGATGCTGCTATGGATAACCCTGGAACGGGATGGATGGATGGGCCAGTGGGTCTGGGGTGGGGGGGAAAGGCAAACAGGAATAGCAGTTTGTTTACCTTTCTCTTTAAAAGCTGTGCTAATACACCAGAAAAGCTGTTCTCATGAATCACACCTCCCTGCAACTGGAACAACCCTGCAGGAAATCCATAATGTGGGATGGAGACCTGGATGGGTGGCAGGGCCATTCCCTTTGGCTTGCTGGGCAAACCACAGGACCTTAGAGGTGAGGATGAAGGTCACCTTCAGGGAGTCACCCCTGCTCTTGTCTTTCCCTTTGGCCTTTTAAGACACCCATTTTGAAGCAACCCTCCCAAATAGTCTTGAAAGGATCAGGGCAGAAAGGCTGCTGATGTCTCCCCAAAGACAGCAAACTGGGAATGGTTTGTTTCCCAAGCACATATGAGTTCATTTTCCTCTCAAAATTTGCATTTATTTTTAACTGGATTAACATCCAGCTAATGTGGATGTCAACCAGTTGGAATGCAATTTTGGGAATTATGGAGGAATTTAGCACTGTTGATATAAACCATGTGATGGAGTTGGAAAGCATATGATGTTTATCTGCATGGGCTTGGTGTCATTAGTATGCTCCGTGTTTCTCCTAGGTTAACTCTTAGGTGATCCAAATGGGGAGAAATATTTCTACCACAGCTCCCATATGGCTAAAACAAGAGAGTACATTACTCAGCTTGGGGTTTAAAAGAAATAATAGGAATTTTATTACCCAGATCTTCCTCCTAACAGGAATAGATAATAGCACTATAGATATATTAGGTGATTTTTTACTTGTTAGGCTGGGGTTTTTTTTTCCATTTGTCAATGTTTGAATTATTGTAGTGCATGATGACTTGTAAGCACATATGTATGAGTATAAGCAGGCAGCTCTCCTCATCCTGCATCTATTTCAGGCATGTTCAGAGGAGTTATTATGGCATGTGCTGAAACTTGAAGCTGATAAGTCAGGAGAGGACTTAAACATCTTTAAGTCTGCACCACGAAAGGGGAACCAACTTCCCTTTAAGCAGATGAGGCCCAGTGACCTTCTCAGTGCTGAAATCCTGCCCCCAGGAATCACAGACCAGGAAGCATCAAAGCAGACAGGACGAGTTGTTCCTTAATAAAAATATTGTGGAACTGTGGTTCTGCCAGTGCTCTGCTGCTCAGGGTTTGTAGATACGTAGGGTGGTTGGGGAGCTTCAAAGAAAGATGTCAACCAAATGTTCTCCCAAGTCACATGCAGGGCAGAAGGAAATGTGCTTCCTAAAGGTCCTACCAGCAGATGGATATCTTTCTGCAGTCATTAAAGTTGTAAAGTCATCCCCCAGCCCCCTCCCTACACACACATGAAAGATGAGGGGATTTGCATCCCAGACAAGCCAGATTTGGGATCTGGACGTTTCCCTTCAGCACATGGATCTTGCAGTGGGTGTGGTGGGGGAAAGCACAGCAAGGACCTGGTTGTGTTGGGCAGCTTTTGTGACCCTCTGTTGTGCTGCTGTGCCCCAACACCCACTGGCATCTTTGTGTAGGGACCCCACCCCAGAGACAGGCCAGTCCTGGGACACAGGGCCACTCCTGCCACTGCTTGGCTGCCTCTTCCCACACAAGTGGTGGGAAAATCAATGGAAAAGGGGTTTGGTTGGAACTGTCTCCAAAAACCTGCATTCACTGTGTAGAAGAACATTTCCTGACCTGTCCCTGCTCCACAGAGGGCTCATTACAGCACAGAATTCCCTGTAAATCCCACCACAGTGGCCTTTCTTCAGGAAGCTCCAGCACACCTGCTCCCTGCTGACAGAGGTGGGAGGATTTCCACGTGCCAGCATTGCTCCCTCCTTCTCCCTGGGCATGGCCTCTCCCACAGGACATGACCCTGCACAGCTCCCTTCCTCACTGCTCCATCATCCATCTACATCCCTCATGAGGAAAAATTCATTTGGGAATGGTGAGGCTAACTGAGGTCTCTCACATCTCTATTTCCACAGAGTTGTGTTCACCCAGCTGCACTTTCTCACCCCCAAAAAAAGCCCAGCAAGATGGGAACTCCTTTCAAAAGAGGACAGGAACATGAGGGATGAGTCTGAGACCCTCAGCAATGAGTAAAGGGATGATAAAAGGGTAGTGGTGGTCTTTGGGCTCATAGCTCTCTCATGTAGGGTCTGTAGTGTCAATAGCAGCTGCTTTGATGAATGTGGGTTGGAGCAGAGCTCCCAGTTTCTCAATTCAGGCCAAATTTTAGTTCTACTCGATGGTCCCTGGGAATGCAGAAGGTTGATTTATGAATTGGGAAAATGACTTTAATTCATCCTCCTCCTCTTCCTGACAACTCTTTCCCTCCCTGAATTTGCAGGCAGCCTGAGTCATCCTGGCATTGTGACATCTTCAGCATAAGGTGGGATCCAAGGTTACTCTATTTATTTTATTATATTTATTTATTACACTTGTTTTCTTTATGCCTAAATCCTTGGAACTGGAGGCCTTTGTAGAGATATTACTTCTGCAACATGCAGCAGCTGAGCTGTGGTGGTGGCACTCTTCAAGATGTCACATGGACTCTTTACTCTTGCAATTGTCCTGCAGTTAACTGAACCATTCCCTGTCAAGTCCCAGGAATGCCTAGAGGGCATTTAAAAGCCTCTTATCACCAACTAATTCCATAATTTTGGAAACAGAACCCCTACGTGTTTTTTCAATAAGCTCTTCTCCTGACAGTGCTACATCTTTCACAAACACAGCAAGAGTAACCTCAGGACTTTGCCTGCAGCAGTGAAGTATGAAATTTTGAATTCCATGGGTCACTGTCTTCGCTACAGCCAGATGTGGATAAAAGGCAAAGGGTGTTTTATTGTTGTTTTTTCAAGAAACAGAGAAAGGTTTGTACTAAGGTACACCCTCTACCCTAAAACAAGTGGCTAACATGTGGCTTGAATATCACCAATTGGCATGACAAAAGATGAAACTTTAAAAAAAAAATTTGAATTTAAATATTCTGTCTGCAGCTAATAAAGCACATTATGATTTTAAATTGGATTTAGGAAAACATACAGGAGAGCTGCAACCTTGATGGCAGGCTGAGCCTCAGTTGGTGGCTTCACTGACATCACAGGTACCAATGGGTTGTGATGGATATAAAAGGGAGATACTCAATGGCTCAGACCTTCCTTTAGTTTGGAACAGATTGGGTTATCCATTGGAAATAAATTACCAGATGTATCCAATCCCTGTGTGCAGTGATGGATGAGTCTATGAAAGCCTTCTTTATTGGTATGCATTTTATGCAAACTCTTCTGGCGACTGAGGCGTGTTAAAAAACTGCTTAGTTTAATTTCTCTGAAGCCCCAGTGTGCCACTGATGATTTAAACCCTCTGTTTCCTGCTTGGGGAGCTGAATATTGAGCAACCAGGAATGAATATCTCAATTCTGGAATTTTATGAGGAAAACTATCTCCGTGGTAAAATTTCAGTGGACCTCTTGAAAACACTTCCAGAGAATATTTGAAGCTATGAAACCCATAAATAACAAACTGAGAAGTTCACTGTTTGTTTGTGTGGGGGGGAATTTGTATTTCTCTTTATTATTTGATCCAGCCCTCCCAGTCTGACAGACAATATTTGGGTTCCCAGCCACAGTCTGTGCAGCCCAGCAGAATGACATGATTTTGGCTTCCAGCAGTTTCCCCACTGTCTCCTGAAATGGTCTGTTATGAAACAAAAAGATAAAAATGGTGAATCACATTGAAACACAAACCAGAAATATTTGGTCATCCTCCAGCTTTGGTTGCTGCTGCTTTTAGCCTGGTGCTTGGCAGCACACTTGCCAGATGCACAAGTAGCAAGGTTGTGACAACCCTGAGATTTTACTGCTGCACTGCATTTTTAGGAGGATGTTCTCTAAATGTTAACAGTTGTAACTCATGGTTTTCTGTAGAAAGTTGGATTTTTCTTTGTCTTGCTGCCCAAGTTTCTCTTGTCAGAGGGATGGAGCATTCCTTCCATGGAGATGGGCTGAGAGAGTTGGGGTTTTTCAGCCTGGAAAAGCGAAAGTTCCAGGTCAATGCTGTTACAGCCTTTCAGTACTTAAAGGAAAAAAATATGTTAGAGGGCAAATTTTTCAGCAGGACCTGTTGTGACCAGGACAAAGAGTGATGGTTTTAAACCAAAGAGAGTTAATTGGGACTGGATATAAAGAAGAAAGCTTTTACAATGAGGGTGGTCAAACACCAGCATAGGTTGGCCAGAGAGGTGGTGGCTGCCCCAGCCCTGGAAACATTCAAGGCCAGTTTGGATGGAGCCAGTTTGGATTGAGAAATCTGATCTAGTTCAAGATGTCCTTGTTATTGCAGGGGGTTTGGACTAGATGACCTTCAAATATCCCTCCCAACCCAAATTTCTCAGTGATTCTCTGAGAATGGGAAGAAAAATATTTAGCTGTCTATTTGTACCTGTTGAGAGCATTCATCTATTCTCCAAAATATGTGATTCCTTTGCTTGTGCCTCTACAAGATTTCCCACCTCTCTGTGTTGTACACAGAACTTCAGCAGCCAGACCACATTTAGCAGGAAATATGTGGCCTCACCTTGGATGAAAATTAAACAGCCACAGAGTGGTTAGGATTGGAAGGAGCTTTAAAGATCACCTAGCACAACTCTGCCACCATGAGCAGGGATACCTACAACCAGAGCAGGCTGCTCAGGCCCCATCCAGCCCAGTCTGATCACAGAAATTGCTGATGAAGAAGCAGATGAAAGCAGAGTAGGAAAAAATGTAGGCTCTTCCAGATGGAAGCATAGAATAGGGGAGGAAGGAAAGGGATTTGGAGACAGCAGCCTTCCCCTTTTGATGGCAGGAGGAGCGACAGCCACCCCAGCCATCGTGAGGGGGACAGCTGGCCTCATGCATGCCCCTGCTCCCTGTGTGGAAGAGGCAGGTGAAGGAGAATTGAAGGAGAATCATCTTTCCCTCCCTCCTCCTGGACTGTGGGGGCAGAATCACCCTTTCAGATTTACCACCTAAGGCTGGTCCTGCTCCAAGCAAAGCCTTTGGAGCAGCAACTGCACCATGCAGGATCACAGGAACTCAGTCTCACCCCTTGTAGTCTAATGTTCTCAATAACTGAACCCCTTTGAGGAGCAGGTATTTTCATCCCTTTCTAATTTGCAGTTGGGACCTAGGGCAATTTTTGTTCCTGAAACTTTGGAGTTACTTCAACAACATAAAGCCAGGGAACAACTGCTCATGTTCTCGCTCTGGCATTTGAAGTCTCCCCATGAAACAGCTGGGCTCTGATGTGCAAGATACCTGCTTCCCACTATTTGGCTTCCAACAGCAAGAGGATGACTTATGGCCATGAACTATCCCTTAATTTAACACATCAAAACCGAGCAAAAACAAACAAAGCAGAGTGAAGAACACATGTAGACCATGAACTCACATTCTGCACCTTGCACTTTTGCCCAGAGCACATGTTTTTGCAGCTTATCTCCCTAGGTATCTGTGATGGTGCCTTCTCCTGTGTTTGTTTTCTTTGTGTGGGGATTCTTGGCAAGAGACTGTTTCTCTGGGAGAAAAAGCAGTTTTTGCTTCTCTCTGGCCATGGACCGAACAAAGACCTTAACTGGACACTTAACCACGAGCTTAAAAACCTGTCCTGATACATGAAGTGGCTTGCACTGACTCCAGAGGGTCTTGAGGAAGGTTGTGTCCCAACTACTTTGAGCTACATTATCCTTCACTTACATCAGTTTCCTGTAAGGTCTCTCTGTGATCTCATAAAGCCCCTCAGCAGCCCCAAAATGCCATGTAATGTCACAGCAGCGACTTAGTTTGAGTCTTGCCTTGGTGTGAAATGGGGCAAAGATCCACCCATGGGTGCAGCCTTTGGCAGCTGGGATTTATCCCACAGTGTGACAAGCAGGTGATCATCACATCTTACTCCTAATAGACTGTAAAAAGCTAATGGGATGTTCCAATCAAAAATGACCTATTAATTATTTTTATTTCCACTGACTGCTTTTTCCTCTACTCCTTTTAAGTGAAAGGCTCCTGAGGTGTATCATTCATGGGTAATATCAAGGCATCTCCATTGAAAAAAATATTGTGTTACTTGCAAAGACAAAGCTCAGATATGCTTTAGACCACAGCTTCCCACTGTGGGCTCCAAGTCCTGCAGCTGATTTTTCAGCTGGAAAACAGACCTGGTGAAGCTCAGCTTCAAGTTGACTGAAAGGGCCTATAACACTTCCTGAAAACACTTTTAACTCGTTTCTAAATTTGCACTCCTCTTTGTACTGGAATAAGTGTCAGTTTAAAAAGATAGTGAGGAAAAGAGCCCCAGTTTCTTCTGGCCAGCAGAAAGGCAGAGTTCTTCCTGTCAGTGCTGGGTTTGTGTTACAGCTGGCAGATGTGTCTCTCATCATACACAAGAATTCAGGTCTTCAGCTGGTCTTGCAGGGCCCCAAAACTTGCTCAGAAACTGCTTCATTATCAGCAGGGATCTGCATGGATTTGTGGATACAAAACCACACAGGAACAGCCAAGGAAGTGCCACATCCAGTCCATTCCCACTGCTGATAAGGAGTGAAAATACAGCCTCTCCTGTCTTCCTCGAGATGAATACAGAATGAAAGGGTCAAATCCAAAAGCTAATGGTCAGAGATTCAGCTGGGCGAGGGTTAAGATCAAGTCTTGTGGAGTCAGGAAAGAGAAAGGCCCCAAGTGTCCTCAAAATTTCCATATGACATTTAGGTATCAATAAGGGCATTGTTCAGGAGCAAGAGCTCATTTTCTAAGGAAGGCAGCTTGCTCCTTGCAGACCACTCTGCCTGTGGCTAGGGATGCCAGGCTGCTGCTTGGCAAGGAGCTTGTTGGTTCATTTAAAAAATGCCCAAGTTAAACGAGGTACAAATCAACGCCGTTTCATTCACATTAAGACACACCAACTTAATCCCACCAAGGACACTGACCTGAAAATGTTTAACAAAGTCAACATTTCTAGGGAAAACTTTTCCTGTGCAGAATTTCCAAGGGCTTTTGGTGTTTTCTGTAGTTTATTTTTCATCTAAAAATCCATTGGCCGTATTTAATTTTTTTTGGTAAGGATTATCTCTTAATCTTACCCTGTTTCAAAATGTATTCATAATCCTCATGGCAGTTACTTAGCAAGTCTTAAACCTGTCATTAAAATACCTCCTCTTGTTACTACAATCAGCAGTCTTAATCCACTGCAAGTCTCTCCTTTTTTCTTTTTTTTCTTTTCTCACTTTGTTCCCAAATGGCTTAAACCAAGGTATGTCAGGTAGCAAACAATCCCCCCTCTAATTACTTGGAAGAAACAAATAAAGGGAAGGAATACATTTGTGTGGCAAATTCCTGACTTTGGAAACTAGAGTCTGTAGGAATGCGCCCTGGGAAATTTTAAACCCAGTCCAAAGCTGTGGGTTTGAGCAGTGGTGGATTTACTCCCTGGAAGGCATGGAAGGGGAGAGGTACTGCCAAAAGAGGGGGTGGCTGTGAGCAGTCCCAGTCCTGGGGTGAAAATGAGGAATCAAGGTCCTGTGCAGGAAGATGTGCAATGTCTGGATGCAGAGAAATATACCTTGAGCTTCACCTGGAAGTGCTCAGCAGCCTGGTGTGGCTCAGCAGTGCCTGAATCCCTCCCAGCACTGAATCCCCTGGGAAAGCCCAGGCTTGGGAGTTCCAGGAATGGTTGGGCACCGGTGAGTAGGACGACAAGCGGTGGGAAGCAAAGAGGCCACATTGCCGGAGGAGTGGGTGGGAGTATCAGGGAAAGGCTGGAAGCAGGATGTCTGATTCATGGCAGAAAAAAAGCCCCCGAATTGGAGAGGAGCAGAGGAAGCACTGCAACTTCTCTGGAAGGGGAAGGACTGAGGTGTCACTTGGTCAGTGCTTCAGCAGGATGTGAAACTCTAAGCACAGGGTGAATGCATCAGGCAGCTCCCACCTGTTGGGAACTCAGAGCTTGTTCAACACCCAGCCCCATCCCAAACCTGCACCTCTGCAGGGGTGGTGTCCAAAATTGCTCCCAAGCCGTGCTTTCTGTGGGGGTTTTTAGAGGGAAACACGAGCTGAGGTTCAGAGTCTCCAGAGACCCCACGCTGTCCTGGGAGCAGCCGGGTAAACACTGGTTTGAAATCAGATATTGCCTGCACAGAACTCTTCACAAGATAATTAGGCTCAACTGGGATTTTTTAAAAAGGCATTAACTCCATGAACTTTTCAATCTAAAACAATGCCACAATGACCACGTTGGGAATAAGGCATTCTGGCCCTTCTTGGGGATCGTGTGTTGAAGTTGTCTTGTTAGTAGGGAGGCGTTAATGCAATAAAGGAGAGCATTGTGGCCTGGAACAGCTGGGCTTTTCTAACTGCTTGCCTAAATGTGGATGATTAATGACCAAAATGCATCCTTGCTGAATGGCATTGAGAGGCTGGAGGTATTTCATGGCATTTTCCTTTTTCCATTTTTGTAAAAGATTTCTTGAAGACAAAGCCCCATTGATGTGGGTCCATTACAGATATGCAAAGTGAATTTCAAATTATTGCCTATCTGATGGGTGACAATGCTGTTACACTGTTGCTGCATGTTTCAGGCTGCGGGATCTGAAGATGCCCAAAAAGCCACTTGGTGCTTTTGGAGACTGGAGCTACTCAAACATTTAAATGAGATTTGTTGTCATTGTTGTCGGAAAACACTGCTTCATCCAAAACAGAACATCTTGCAGTGAAATAGCCCCATTAATAACATTTCCATGGGAAAGTGTTCAGCTTTTCTGGGGTCAATTTATAAGCAGAGAAGAACCTAAATGAGAACCCAAATCTCTTCAGTCTGAAACCAGATGTTTCAATGGCAACAACGACAACAACAAAAAACAGTTTGGGGAAGCGTTTGTAAAGTTTGGTTCTTTTTCCACACCAGAATGAAAACACATTTCCAGACCTCAAAGACCTTTGTGGAAGTGCACTGTAGATCTCTGGCTGCATCAACCAGAAACTTCTTGGCCCATCAGGAAAGGGGCTGGCACATAAATCCTTTGTTAGTCCAGCCACGCCATGGCCACCCCACCCTGGGACTTGGGTGGGGATGTCACCCATCTGCTGCTGTCTGTGCTTCTCCCCATCTGCCCTGAAGGCTCTGGAAATGCAGAAGAGCTGCCTTGCTTTTCCTCACCTGTAAAATGTGATTCATAAAAAGTAGGAAGATTTCTTTGGGTGTGTGAGCAGCCATGTGGGGGAGTGTTGTGGTATCACGAGATGTGAAACACTGCCACCAAATAAAAGCTCAGAGTAGGTTTATAACACAGCTACCAGGAGTGCATGTGAAAGGCAAGGCTAAAGGTTGGGCAAGCCTGCAAGGGATGTCCTAATTTCCCAGTGTTGCTATCCAATCCAACACCATCCCACAGCTGCCAGTGGGCTGGTTTGAGTGCCACCCATCAGTGCTACACCAGCAGTGCCCTGGGTTCTCCTGGCTGGTAGGAGGCACCCAGCTAGGATGGATGGGTGTATCCATGTGTCTCTTTAGGGTGGGACAGGCAGTTTTTAACTTCTTGTCAACACTCTGTGCACAACTGCAGGTTGGTGGGGAAGAAAGGGCAGCATTTTGATACCAGTTCTGCTGGCTGACCCTTCTGTGCCCGCAAGCCACACGTGTGAATGACAATTTCCTTTACTAAAGGCCTTGCTGCAGCCAGGCAAGGTATATCATGCATTTATCCAAGGCACTTAAAGGCAATTTTTTTTTTTTCCTCAGCCAGTGTGTTGGCTTTTATCATTCAACAGGCCACGGAATTGTTTTCCCTAACATCCCCTTAAGAAGGATGTATTTTTCAAAATACTGCCATTCCCTTCTCTAAAACAGGTTTTGATGTGGCTACTTCAAATCAAAACCATGAGCTTTCCTCTCCTCACGCCCACCAACTTAAAACCTGCCCCCAATGCCAGTGGTTCAGAACTATCCAAATAAAGCAGTTGCTTTAAGGAGTGTTTGCTTTTCCTCTCAGGCTCCTTCTCCTGACGCTATATTGTTTGTGGAAAAAGAGTTCTCTGGGTGGGTCATTGAGCTGTCGTGGTTAAGAAGCTGTATTTGAAGTCTGGTTCAGTGTAGAAGAAAAACATGTCAAAACAGCCTTGAAAGTGCAGCTCCCTTTTTTCCCTCCTCTATGTCAGGATGTTACCTTTTCCCCCTCCATGCAGCAGCTCTCTCCCATGAAAAACAGCTTCTTGAGGACATTTGCTGGGTGGCTCCAAAAATGCAGTGAAAATAACACTCTTTTCATAGCAGGAAAACAAATTGCTTCTGGAATAAAGCCGTGCCTATACAGCTCTGCATTTTAACTTTGCTTGAATACTCACTCCTGGATATCTTTATATCAGGGAAACATGCTTAATTATTCCTGAGTAATTTTGCCTGCTGGACTGCAATTCCTCAAATAAATGCTATGTGGGATTTTCCTGATGATGTTGTTCTTTTCGTTTGAAAGGATGCCAAGGAGCAGGTCTCCCTCTTCCATCTTCCCCCTCTACCTTTTGACTTTAAAGCAGATTCTTGGTGCTCCTTAAGTAAACACTCCTCTGAGATAATTTTTCATGGAGTGGCATGAATGCCATGAGCCCAGAAATGGCATTAATGCATTTTTCTTCTGTGGCTTTGGAATGACATGCATCTAATGTGGATGTGTGTTGCCTCAGAGAATGCTCTGTTTTCTATTCCTCTGTTTGATTCTCTGCAGCTGGGGAGCCACGTTTCACAGGTGGTTGGGAAGCTTATTAGATTATTCATAACTGGGTTTATTTCTTTTTTTTCCCCCTTTTTTTCCTCCCCCACTCTAAGCAATTAAAAACATGTGTCAAAGGAGGCCTGAGATGATTAAAAGCACTCTTGACATCTCTTTCCCATTTACCTTTTGCTGTTTTCACTTGGGTTACACAGAGCCTGGTGCTGGTACCCAGAGACAAGGCCCTAAACGAGAGAGAAGTGAGTGTTTTTCCTGTTAGAAACAGTTAAAATAAAAAAGATTTGCTGCTGGTTTATCAGGGACTCCTGTGTGAGAAAATTCTGTTGTTTTCCTGGGAGTGAGCAGCAATCATGGTCATAATTATCATAATGATGATGAATGTTTTCAGGCATTTTTTCTGCTGGTGACCACAGTGACAGACTCTGGGCAAGCACTGTTCATCTGAAGATGAATTCCCAATCCAAGGCAGTCTTGAAAGAGGCACACACACCAGGAAGGGGAAAAGTCCTGAGAGAATCACTGATGGGGAGAATTCTCTGAGCCTTAAGTTGTTACTGCATGAATCCCCGGCTGAAATTCAGTGTGGATGGTGAGGATTTGCAAGCCTCCATCAGGATGGTCCAGACCATGTGTGAGCCAGACACCAGCTTGGCATCCCCTCCAGAGGAGCACTCTGGTAGCTCTCATGTGGCCTGTTCAGCTCCTGGCTCCCAGGGGAGCCCAGGCTGACTTCTCAGAGGTGTTGAGCTTTGACTGGCTCGGGCTCAGGCTGTGCTTGTGAATAGTCAGACCCCAAAAAGCTGAGCTGAATTCGAGGGAAGAGCTTCAAGCAAAGGAAATTGATTCAGTGTTGTCCATTGTACAGGCTTTTTAAAGGGGCTTTGCTTAAAAAAAAAAAAAAAAAAAGTAGGATTAATATTTGGTTGAAACTGCTGGATTCTTAAAGGATACATACATGCAATGGAAGGAGAAGGGGTAAAAAGATCAATAGCAGCAGCAGTGTTATAAACAGAGATCATAAAATCATGGGATCATACAATGGTTAGGGTGGGAAGGGACCTTAAAGCTCATCCAGTTCCACCCCCTGCCATGGGCAGGGACACCTTACACGAGACCAGGTTGTCCAAAACTCCATCAATCCTGGCCTTGGACACTCCCAGGGATGGGGTGTCCTGCCTGGGGAGATGGGAGAGGTGCCCAGCATACGTGTGGGCTGTGATGATGGGACAGAAACACCTCCTCACACATCTCAAGTTAAGCTACTCACCAGCTATTCACCCATCTTCAGGGCATCTCCCATCCCATTCCACCAAAACCTGTCAGGCAGAAAGTCTTTGTCTTCCTCTTCCTCACTATGTGTCAGTGACAGCTACATCTCCACAGTGCAGCTGCCTGTTTTTACCATCAGCCAGCAACTCCCTCCTCTTCTCCAACTCTTCTGCTGCTAAATAATTCAGATACTGAAAAGTTTCCTTTTAAAATGCTCCTGGCTTATGTGTACCCCTCATGCATCATGATTTTCTGCATTATCTCCTCCTCTGCCTTTGGGTCACCTATACACAGGAAACAAGAACAGGATGGCGAAGTTTGCATGAAATATCCATCCTTGTGTGGGAGAAAACACAGACAGCTGAGTCAGGCCATGCTCACAGACAGCCCAAACACTGCAAAATATCCAGCCCCACCACTCCTCCAGCTGCAGGTTTTCCCAATCCAGCCATCCACCACCACTCATTTGTACAATCAGCCTCTTTGGAATTCACCCACCTCGAGGAGCTGCTCTTTGGAAATATCAGGGTGAAAACAACTTTGAAAACAGCTTGGACAGCAGTGGGTGTCTGAGGTTGAGCCTGGATTTACACCTAACCTCACCCCAACTGGAGCTGGAGTTGTGGAATGTGCTGCCTGCACAGAAAGTGTCCCTGGCAGCAGGCTGCTGTCACATTCAGTGGCACATCCACTCTGCCATCAGCTGTGCTCCTCGGTGACCTCTCCTTCACAGACGGAAATGAGCTTCTTCTTCTCTTCATCCTGACATCTGCCAGCAATCTGAGGCTGCTCCATCCTGCACAGCTTGGTTTCCTATTCACCCTTTTGGTGAGGAAAGGTCACGTGGGATGGGCATAATAATGTTCTCCAGTTAACCCATGGGTCTCACCTCTGGTTCTAATCACCTCCTGGTATGGAAACCAACAGCATGTCAATGGTGTCTGATCAGAGAAGCCAGATCCACTCAGCTTTTTTTATTTCCCCCTCAAAGACAATTCAAACTTGTCTAAGTTCCTACTTTTCAAGAGAGGAGCTAGTGGGAAAGTTTCATTCAGTCACCATGGGAACACACAAAGAAGAGAAGCAACCTAAAGCTGACTTACGTGGAAGTAACAGAACAAACCTTCTGTCCATCAGGGGAATCTGGAGTCATTCTGGGATTTTATTGTGCAAAATACCAGTTCCTCTTATCCCAGGGATCACCCACTTTCCTGTCCAGAGGTCCTCTCAGCCACTTTTCAGCTTTTCCACTTGCAGGTTTTGTCCCCTGAGACATTTCCCAGAGGGTGAGGAGAGCTGCAGTGCTGCTCTCAGGTCTGCCTCTGAGTCCTGTGTAGCCTGTGAAGGTCACCAGCAATGTCACTCCTGAGAACTTGCTTTTCCAGCTGAATCCAGGCCAGGTTCCTCTGGAGGGCCGTGATCCAGGAGACAACACTTCCCGTCGCATCCGCTCGGGGAGTGCTGCCTGATGCTGCACAGCCCTGGCTGGGATTGCCCCCACTAATGATGTTCCTCCAATTAACCTCGCTGAGATCAGACCTTGTTCAGCTCACAGTGATTCTGAAAATCCCATTTCCCTCATTTTCTTGGTCCAAGGGTTCTCCCAGGATGATGTCACCTCCTCTGCCTGCACCAGAGGTGGAAATGTCTTGCTGCTTGCTCATGTTCCTGTAGGGTCTCTCAGCAGCACCAGGAGGCACAAATAAAGAACAGTGTACAGCACCAGCTGAAGTTTATTGGAGCTGAGACTGGGGGGTAATTGCCTGAAGCAAGCAGAGGTAGGTTGAGTTTTTGGGATGGCTGGATTCCAGAGTGAAGCAAGAAACCCCCATCCTACCAACAGCTGCGCCAGGGCTTATCTCCTTTCCTCCACTTCTGGTTAATTAACATCAGGTCCTGATGAGCTGAGCTGCCAGCCATGCCTGTGCTTCCCTGCTCAGATTGCTCTCACAAATGGTGTGACCTCTTCTTTCTCTGGTTACTCTGCAAATATCATTTTATACCAGGATGTTTTCCAGCCTGCCCAGCTGCACCAAAGTGACGACTTCTGGAGGAAGAAGTCAGCCCAAGGTGTTGATGCAGCCTGACTGGAGCTACAGGCAGCTCTCAGACTACACATTTTCTTACATTTCTCTCCTACATCACTCTTTTTCTTCAGCTTGAACTCTGTTTTTCTCACATGGAAACTACTTGTGCATGTACTAGGGCTCAGCAAAGCCCCCCTCTGCTCAGAGCTGAGAAAGATGCTGCTCTTAAACCTAGAAAGATTAGCTGGTGGCAGAAACAGCAGAAAAACAGCTTTTTCTTCTGCCTGCTCCTCCTCCCATCCTCCCCATGGGTGCTGCTGCTCACCAAGATTTTCCCAAGCACTTTATTTTCATGGAGTTAAGGAAGCAACTGGTTCTTTGGGATTTACATACCTTTGAGGTCAAGGCTGAGGGATTTTACCCAAACTTTGCAGCTTTTTCACGTTGCTCTCTGAGCTGACACCTTTCCTTTGAAACATGATGAACACTTTTTGCCCAATGTCTTGCATCTTAATCCAGGTTTTGCAAGGGATTAAAGAATTTTGGGCACAGGTGCTTTTTTTTTTAAATTCCTCCCCTCATCCGCTTTGCTGCTGTGCTTGGACAAATAATTTCTGCAGGGTAGGAAGTGCAGCCAAAGCAAGTTGTTTACTGTCATTTCTCAGCAAAACAATCATAAAAATTATCAGCCTCAGATTTATTTTGACACAAAATTAAAACTATGTTCAGACACAATAGAAAAATATCCCAAATAAAAACTGCACCAAGAGCCTGGCTCCAAAGTGGTTGGTTCCTTCCTGAGTTACTTATGCAATAAAACTGGGATTTCAATGGGAATATCTGGTGTTAAATCTGGAACTGGTTTGCACCCAAGCCTTGCCTGGTGGCCTCATCAATCTCGTTTGATCGATTTGTCCCATGTTGTCCTGGTAGGGCTGAATGCAAAAAGGAGCAACAGAGGGGTTTTGTTTTGATACCATATCAGGTTATTCCTGAGGGAGCCCTACAAGGGCAGAGGAGGGATGTTATTCCCTGCTAATCCAGGCTGTTTGCAGGGTGCAGGCTGGAATATCTCAGGATATTTGAGTTTGAAGGTCCCTGCAGTGAGTGTGGCTCTCGCACAGAGGCACACATCAGTCAGCTCCCAAGGCACCAAGAGTTCCCTCTTGCATTGAAATTCTGAGAAGTGCAGCTCAGAGCCTCCCCAGGAGACCTCAGTGGGTTTTGGCCTCTCATAGGAGGAGTGATGGAATTCCTCTTTGGTGGCTCCTCCTGTGGCCAAACAACAGAGCATGTTCTTAAAAGGACTTTGCAGCAAGAAATCACCAAGACGTGGCCAATTCTGAGCTGGCATGAAATACGGAGGCACACAGTGTCCTCTTTTTTTTTCCAGCCCTTGTTTTGGGGTTTTTTTTTCCCATTTGCTCAGTAGGTGATGCCATTATAAGGAAAGATTGGGATCTTCCCTGTCACCAGACACCCACGGGGATCCCTCAGGGCAGATACCTGATCCTGTCTGCACACACTGCCAGCACTCCAAAGAAGCCCATCTGTAGATCTTAAAAAACCTGAAGTTATGTCTTTGCTGGCTTCAGATAATCTCGTAAAGCTTCATCCACGCCCCAAGGACAGACAATAAAATAAACAGAGAAATTCAGAAAAACTGGAGGCAAAACATCACCTCAAACTCACATTTGGTCAATGTAAATACAGATGACATTTTTTCCTGTCATTACATTTCAGTTGAGTCCCTGTGCTGTCCCACCTTGCCTGCATGGCATTAAGGACCACTGCAGGGATTTTTTAGTACCTTCAAGCAATCTGGTAAGGTAATTTCATTTCTTCCCAGTAACACTTCTGATTAAAACACTCCCTTCCATTGTGGAAAAGACTGCAAAACATGTACTCATCTTCCCCAATAAAAGCCTTTATGGGGTTGAAGGGAGAAAGTAATGTTTTCCAGTACTCACCAAAGCTAAAATTTCATATGAAATTTTAATTCATGGTGTATTTTTAACCCTGGAAACCTGATCTGGGTAGGATGGTGTTTGTATATCATGTATCTCACACACACACATATGTCTCTTGCCAAGGGTTATTTTGTACTTGGCAATGTGTTCCATCCACATATTAATACACTTATTTATGGGATTAATAGGATGAACCCCTGCCAAGAGCACAGTGCTCTGCATGGTGGATCAGCACGTTCTGCTGCTGTCCCTCCACCTGGGATTGCTACAGGAAGAATTCCACACAGATTCTGGTGTCCCAGTCCTCCCCATAAGGCACCAGTGCTGGGCTGAGTGGCTGCACTGGGGTCTCCTCTGGGTTTTACATCCCCTCTCTTGAGTCCAGCACATTTTTGGCTCCTTGAGGATTCGGGTTTTGTGGTTGCCTGAAAATGATGCATGGCCAGCTCAGCCCAGGCAGGTGCACAGCTTGGTGGCCCTGAGCTCAAGGCCAACTCCTTCTCTTCTCTTCTCTTCTCTTCTCTTCTCTTCTCTTCTCTTCTCTTCTCTTCTCTTCTCTTCTCTTCTCTTCTCTTCTCTTCTCTTCTCTTCTCTTCTCTTCTCTTCTCTTCTCTTCTCTTCTCTTCTCTTCTCTTCTCTTCTCTTCTCTTCTCTTCTCTTCTCTTCTCTTCTCTTCTCTTCTCTTCTCTTTTCTCTTCTCTTCTCTTCTCTCCCCATGACTGCTTGCTCACTGCTCCATCAGCACAGATTTATTTCCATGCTCGATTTGTAGGAATAAAAGAGCCAGATAAGAAATATGTTTTTAATAGCAATGTCACCAGTGAATGCAGATCATCTCGATATCAGCCATTAAGTAAAAGCAGGGGAGGAATGAGCATCATTTGTCTGTTGCCAGCTTCTCTCAACTGGCTTTCATTTAGAGGAGAAAAAATCCCCAGTCATTTCTATCCAGGTAATAGTGAAATATATTCTTTGTCAGCAACAGGTCAAAATGCAGAGATATGTTATTCACAGCAAGCTGACTTCACATTTTCTAACCTAAATGCTGGATTGCTTTCCTCAATTATTCACATATGTTTTCTGGTTTAATAATAACCCACATGCTGTCCCCTAAAGAAAGCTACAGATTTCATGATGTTCAGTTAGAATACATAGGTTTGCTCAGCCATTTCTTGTTCCAGAAGCTGAACCAGCCAGTCCCAGAGATGAAATTAAGAGAGGTGCCAGTGTTAAGCTCATCCTGTTAAAATATAAAAATATGCAATTTACCCACCAAAGAATTGCAAGTAAGGAAAGTTTTAATGACACAGTGACATAAAAAAGAGGCAAAACAAGCCTGATGGTCACACTGTAATTGCCAAGCCATGTGTTCTCTGCTCCAGGCCTTCTGCAAAGCAAATTTATTTTCTGCCCACATAGATCTGGACACTTTTCTATCAGCTCAGCTGCTGCAGTTTCTTACCCCTGGAATTCTGCGGGGCTGCAAGGGTTCATTCACCCTGGAACTGCAAAGGCAGAGTTAAAGCAGCAAGTGTGAGCTGGCTTTGTGCAATGCCTGCTTGCACACTGCTTTGGAGCCACATGTAAGCAATGATCAGAGCCATGGGCAGGCTCTGCAGATGGTGCTTCATAAAGAAATTATGGTCTGTTACCCTGTAAGGATACTGAGAGTGGAGTCCATCTAGAAAAAGAGTGGCAAAGAGCATGGCTGGATCTTGATAAGAAGTAATTTGTGCAGCCAGGGATGTGCCAGGCAAGAAATGAGATTTGGAATCAGTCACAGTCAGAAAGTCCCACTCTCTGAAATCTGCTCATGTCATCATTCATAGAATCAGAGAATTATTTGGGTTGGAAGGGACCTTAAGGATCATCCAGTTCCAAGCAGGGACACTTTCCACTAGACCTGGCTGCTCAAAGATCCAACCTGGCCTGGGACACTTCCAGGGATTGGGCTGCCACAGCTTCTCTGGGCAACCTGTGCCAGGGCATCCCCACCCTCACAGGGAGCAATTTCTTCTTCATATCCATCTTAAACCTACTCTGTTACAGTTTACAGCCATTCTCCCTTATCCCAGCACTACATTCCAGCCTCATTTTCAGGGCTGTGGCAGCAGGGAGGTGCCAGCTCAGGAAAACATCCCCAGGGTGGGTGATGCTGTGCTCATCACTGTTCCAAATCCCCTTGCCAGGTGTTGGATGGGAGAACTGGGCTGCTCACCAGTGGGGGTTTCAGTTTCCAGTAGAAAAAACCAAATGTTCTGAGAACACAGATGGTGTTGACGTAACCAAACCCCATGTTCTCCCTGGAAAAAAGTTTAGTGGGAGATTTTTGACCAGCACCAAAGACACTTTCAACCCAGAGAGCTTAGTGATCCCCCCAAAGATGAAAGACTGAGGAGTTTCAGATTGCCTTCCTGCCCTGCATCAGCTCTGGGTGATGCCTCAGCAGTCTGGCATTAAACAGTGCCCTGCGACTCGCGAGCCCCGCGTTCCTAAAGAGATCACTTCCAAGTGCAGTGCACTAAAACCTCATATGATTTCCATATGTCCTGCTGCCTGAATACTTTTCAACTGGTTCACGATGAAAAAAAAAAAACAACTTATAAACACATTACCTTGACAGGAACAATTCCTGGAGTAACAGGAGATCCGATAGCAGAGACTTTGAAAGGCGATCGTTATTATCCAGTAGCGTTTTTCTCTGTAGTCTACGAAATTTATGTCAGTGAGTCACATCCTTTCAAAGCAAAGAATGAAAAGTGCCCTGCAGGACAGGTGAGCTCCTCCCCAAGCCTCTCCAGGACTATTTAGCTCCAGAGCTGCTCGCAGCACTGCCAGCAAAGCTATTAGCTGAACAAGCCACAGAGCCGGATGCCTTGGCTGGGAGAGAAAATGATCCAAGCTTCCACATCTGGGCTTTGCTGCAGCTGTAGCCACAAGTGCTGACTCCTTTGCTGGAGGACACAGAGGGCCCAGATGGAGACAAAAGCAGCTCTGCCACTGCTGCTCCCAAATGTGGCTGGTTTGAGCACAGAGGGGTGGAACAGCCCTCGTGCTTCTGACAGCGCAAAACCATCCTTAAAAATGTGGCTCAGGTGGGGACATGGCTCTTGTGGGCACTGAGTGCTGTGCACAGCATTCAAAAGCCTCAAGGTCTGCCAGTCTGGGCCCCCCCAGCATTCCCTGTGAGGCTGGAAGTTGGTTTTTTTAAGCCTTGGGCATCTCAATCCTCTGTGCTGATTTTGGAGGATAGGACCTGTCTGCCTGCTAATGCTTTACAGGTTCATTTAACCCCTCCCCAACTCCTTCCTACTTTATTTTCACCAAAAAAAAAGAAAAGAAAGAAGCAAATGTTCCTCTCTGTGCCAGACTTCAAATAGAAGAGATGATCAATCTCTCCAGAGCAAGATTTTTCAAATGCTGCTTCTGCAGTGCCCAACCTGAAATTATCCACAAATGGGGGTCCTAGTGTTAGGAAGAGTTGCAATGGCAGATTGACAGCCTGGAAACCCCATACTCCCACCCTAGCAGGGTGGCATCTGGGTGATCCAAACACTGATGTAGGTGGAGGACTTCAAAATTCAGAGCAGAAGGGTGATAACAAACCTTTGACCCTAGCCACTGATCCAGAGAATTTCTCCTGGTACTCCAGTGGAAGCAGCTCTCATACATGGACATCCTACGACCTCCCTTGTGGGGTTTGGTATTGCCCTGAGACAGCTCAGCTGATCTTTTGGGGTTCCCACATAGAAATTTTGGGTTAAATTAGAGAATCCATGAGAAGAGCTCTCCTTTACCTCTCCTTCCTGTGAAATGCATCCCTGCTTTTAAGTGGAAACTGGAAGGATCGCTAATGCTAGTGGGGGAGTAATGTGTGTTAACTGCTAAAAGCCCTTGGGAGAAGCCAGTCAGATGAACCTGTTTTCAGCGTGAAGGCTGGTTCAGCTCTTTGTGAATTTGTAGTAAATCAGCACTTCATAATAAGAACAAATGTTTCATTCTCACTTAAAAATTACCACGGTCAGAGCCTTGTAATGTGCAGTTTTCATGCAGGGCTTACATGACGGGAACTTAAATCTGTCCCATTTTCATCTGTAATTTAAAACGTGTTATTTTGATCGATGAATTAGTAAAGGAACCCGGGATAATTTTGAAACTACCAGCTTAGTAAAGTTGCCTGACCTTGCAAATAACCTTTCCAGTTTAGAAGATTTTAATAGCTTAACTATTAGCTAATCTCCTGGGAAACGTTTTTCCTGGGCAAAACTAGTATGGAAATACAACACCAGTAATAAGGTTTCCATCTTTCTTCTATCTTGATCTTTTTAATTAATTGCTACGCAGTAAAAACATAGGATTGGGAGGCAGGGGGTAAAAAACCTTTGCAGGGGGAGGGCAGGAGTTAACTGTAGCCTGTTTCTAGGCTTTACCTGCCTTTTTTGCATGGATTCATTAGGTGCTGAAATATATTAGCAATTGTTAAGGCATAACTGCTGCTTGATTGCTTGACACTCTGGGCTGAAAGCTGTGAAATAGATCACTTTGTAATGGAAAAAAGCTGCTCCGGCTTATAATGAATAAACATTAAAACCTAGAATGGCTCGCAGGGCACCTCAACAAGCCCCCGAGAGCTTTTGTGTTGCAGTTGTGATGTAGCTGATTCTTGGGGTTTGTGGGTTATTTCTTTCTGAGGAGGGGCAGTGGTTTTTCCGAGGGCGATAAAGGACTGAAAATACGGGATTTGTTACACAGAATCGTGTGTAAGTGAAGGAGATAGGATGGAAACCCGTGGCTCAGGTGGAATGTGGACTAAAATATTGTATAAAACATCTGCATCCTGGTTGGTTGATTTTGCCCAGGTTCCTAGAGCCATTTTACCTCTCTAACACGAGCACTGGGCTGGATTGAGGAGAGGCTCTCTCTATGGAATTACCAGGCTGATAAAGGGGCTCTCTTTTAATTTCACCCATGTTTTGCACTGTGGTTTTCGATGCTGTCTGGGGAAAAGGAAAAATATTAAAGGAAATTCTGCTTTCTAGGCTAGCAGCACGTGGCTTTTTCACTTTTGAAGCTCTCCAGCAGCCCAGCTCCAGGTACAGTTGAGGATAAGGACAAGGACAAGGACAAGGGGACATCACCCAGTGGATGTTTGCTGTGCTTCAGGTGCAGTTTCACCTTCCAAACCCCATTAACTATTACTGTTCCAGGAACAGGAAACCAGAGGCAAGAAACTGAAATTAAAGGTCCTTTCAAACCACAAAAATGAATGTTTCCATTTTAAAGACAGGCTTTTTTTTTTTTTAATACTTTTTATGTGTTGGTGAAGAACTTGTTGAGTTTTACATTTGTCTGCAAACATTCTGCATCTTCAGCTAGGACAAAGATCACCCACCTGTGCAGGTGAAGGCGCAGCTTAGGGAAGGAATGAAATGCCTCCTGCATGAAGTCAGTGTTTTGGTGCAGGGGAATGGACCCTGGGGGTTTCCCTCAGGCCAGGTTGGTTCTGCAGGTCTTCACTGCGAGCTTTTCTGCCAGGTGAGTGAAGACAAACCCACCTGCTCTGGCACCACCAGTCCCTGGCTGTTATCTCCAAACCTTCTCTGCCCCGGGGTGTGAGGGACTGAGCAGGGTCCTGCCCCGAGGCTCTGCTTGCCCTGAAAATGAGCTTGGTCCTTGCTGAGCTGTGAGGTGACCTCTGAAGCAGCACTCCAGCCCCTGGAGCACAGAAATGAGACTGCAGCCTGGAAGGGCCTGGATGATGATGACCTGTTATTTATCTTGAGCAGGAGGAGCACGGGCACATGGCTTTGAGAGCTAATCACTCAGGCTCTTTGAGGAGAGCAGGAATTTCCCTCCCTCCCCCTCCAGCAACCTGGGACTTTATTGAGTGTCTGGATCATTTCAGGCTGATCCTTCCTTAACGTTTTCCATTGATTTCCCCCAGGTTCAAACTTCTGGAGCTCTCTGGCATGTGTGATGGAGGCTCTTTGCTGGAGCCCACTGAGCCCAACCTTTCCCTGTTATCCCCCTCCATGAGCCATCTACTGTGCTTTCCATCCTTCTGGGATCTCCCTGCTCAGCCCTGTGTCTCTCATACCAAAAATCGTAATTTTTTTTTCACTATCAACATTCACCCTTGCTGATGCAATCCAAAGGAGAGGTGAGAAGAGCAGCACTCTCCTGTTTCTTTCTCTCCTATCAACCCTATGGGGGAAGCCTGAGGCTACAAACAAAATAGAGAAGGGAAAGGGAAACTCTGAAACTCTCTTTTTTTTTTTTTTTCCCCATGCCCTGAGGCTTCTAAATATTTATTGTTTGCTCAGTCCAGTTTTGCTCCAGTGAACAAGGCCTGGAGTGCAGGGTAGTAACAAACAGCTTTCCTGGAGGTCCCTGAGCTGATGTGACTGTACCTGTCCTGTAAGCCACAGAAAAGTCATTTAATGCCAGTGCTGGACTGTAAAAGCTCCTGTCTGCTCTGGGACATTGCAAATGCAGAACAGAATTCGTGGCCTCTCGCAGAGGACCGTGCTCAAAGTAAATAATATTATTTTAGAAAACAAAATTCATTTTGCAGCCCGAGACCAACTGCAACAGGATACGAAGCAGGGGGAAAAGAAGTAAAAATGCCTTGCCCCCGGGCCTATTTATTATTTATACACCACTGTGCCTAGATAAACTCCTCCTTGAAAGAGTAGGACGAAAATAATTCTGCAATGTGGAAACAAACTACCTATTTAAAGTGATTTTATGCCTGAATGGCCTCATTATAAAAACAGCCTGCATGCAATAACTTTTTACCTTTTTCTACAATATCCAATGAACTGCTTTTTGTCACTCTCACCAGTCTCAGTGCTTTCATGCAACCACCTTGGTGGAAAGCCTTCATGGTTTCCTTAGAAACGTCTTCCTTCCTGGATGTTGACCCATGGTGGTTGAGGCAGCTAAAACCCTGGAGAGGTCCTGTTCAAACAGGAAGGAGCAGACAGTTTAATGGCCAGCTTTGCAGCTCTGCTCCTCCACAGTTTACAGTAGTTGGGAGCTATAAAAGAAAAACATCACCACGAAGGTTTCTTTATTTTAGGGTCAGCTCTGTGTGGGTGTTTTTTTGACAAAAGCTGAATCTGCAGCTCAAAGGCTGCTGGTGGGCAATGGCAGGATGGAGATGGCTCAGGAGATGGCTCCTCGTGTGTAAATAGGCTTTGTCCTTCATTAAAAAATACATCCTGTGTCCTCCTAGGTGCATCCATAACTCATTGGCACAAGGGGCAGTCTGACAAGCCATAAATAATGTCACCTTTCAAGTGTTTTGCAGAGAGTGCTCTGAAATGTCTGAGCAGGAACAAGAGGCCAGAGTCCAGCAGCCCTTGAGAGAGGTGGGAAAAACACTTGTCAGGCTGTGAGGTTATTACAGCAGGCTTATCTCCAGCTGTGCTCGTGGCCAGGCAGTCATTGCCAGGGACACTGACCCTCCTCACGTCTTGGTCACTGCCACTGGCATTTCTGGAGACTCCAGGTGCTCCTGGTGTGAAGGGACCTGCTGAGCCCTTTCTAACCTGCACCTCCCATCAGCAAGGGCAGGAGCATGGGGAGGTCATGCAGGGGTTTTAGCTTTGCTGCTTCCTCTTTTTTATTCACTTCCAGGGGAACTCAGGAAACCTTTCAACTACGCTAAATCCTACACAACTGTTTGTTTGTTTAGGTTTCATTGGGTTTTGGGGTTTTTTGTTTGTTTGTTTGTTTTTGCTGCCTAAATAGTGATTCTCCAAGAAAGCTGGAGAGAAACTGTTCACAAGGGCAGGTTTAGATTCGGGATTAGGAAGAAATTGTTCCCTGTGAGGGTTGTGAGGCCCTGGCACAGGTTCCCAGAGAAGCTGTGGCTGCACCATCCCTGGAAGTGCCCAAGGTCAGGTTGGAGAGGGCTTGGAGACACCTGGGATGGTGGAAGGTGTCCCTGCCATGGCAGGGGGTGGAATGAGATGGTTTTTAAGGTCCCTTCAAGTTCACCATTCTCTGATTCTATGATGACACCTTCCAAGTGCTGCTTGCTCTCCAAGCTTTGCTACCTTCACATAAAGAATGGGAGAACCATTGACAGCTGCATGACCAGCTCTGAGCTGTGTGACTCTCCAGTCTTGTTCCAAATCTTGCTCCATGTACCAGCCACAGGCTTGGAAAACCCATGGTATAAAGCAGAGCAAAATATCCCCAGGCTGTTCAGAGTCCAAGGTGCCCAGGAGCTCTGTGGTGAGCATGGCACTCATGCTGTCCCCATGCAAAGGAGCAGAAATAAATAGCTGTAAACTGCAGTGCAGCTGTGCCAGGGCTGGTGCACCAGGTCAGAGAGGAAAAACCTGGAGAACTGTAATTAACAACAACAAAAATAAATTATGCAAGAGCACTTCTCTTAAAGTTTTTAATAGCAAACGTTAGAGAGAGCAGGTTTTTCAAGCCAAACAGGAAGGAAAACAAATAAACAACTGCAGTCAGTGCTTTTAGAAGTCAGGTTATCAACCACGGGCCCACAGACAGGAACTGATGAAGCAGAAATCTTTGGGGAAACAGATGAAGGTTTCAAAGAACACAAACACATAAAACCCTGAGATGCGTGTTTATAAATAAGCCGGGGGAAGAGCTGGGCACACAATTCCCAGGCTGAGGGTTAAGGGTTGGAAGAAGAGTCTGAAGATTTGGCCCACACAGGTAAAATCTGTAAATGTCTGGGGAGGTATTTTGGGCATGTTCAAATTTGGAGAAGTCAGACAGCAGAGTGAAAATCACTGCTGCTGGTGTGGGTGTGACATCAGAAGGGAAGGGCAAAGAAAAGGAAAACGAGAAGAAGCTCCATCCTCTCCAAAGGACAGTGGCAGCCGTGGAAAAGCTCTGCACAGGACTGCACACACTCCTCAGGGCTGGAATCCTGCCATGGAGGCACCTCAGGAAACACAAGGCTCTTGGGGGGTCCCCAGCCCTCTCTAGGCTGACCTGCTGTGGGCTGAGCTGCTCTTACTCAAACATCTCTCAGCCTCCAGGCAGTTTATACTTTCAGTGGCACAGGAGTGGAGAGGGTTAATACCTACAGGAAAAGGTTCAGTGGCCTCTTGGTGGTGTGTAAATTAGCAAGTGGACAGTTGCCCCAGAGAGAAATGGCAAACAAATATTTATTGGTTGTTTCAAAGAACCACAGCCGTAAAACTTTGCCATTTGACTGCAGAAGTGTTTGTGTTTTTACTGAAACCAATGCTAAAGGTGATGGCTTTATTTCTAACCGAGGTAACCTCTGTAACCCTGTGATTTACTGCCTTCAGGTAACAGAAAAAGCCACCTAGCATGTGCTTCAATGTGCACTGCTCTTGCAGTGCGACAGGAAGATGCCAAGAATGAATTTGAATACCATTTTTATCTTATGAATGTGGATAAACACCTGATGGGGCAGCCTGGAGGAGGTTAAGCCAGGCTCTGCTCAGTCACACTCAGTGGCTAAGCCAGAGGCAATACAGAAAATTCCATTTATATGTAAAAAAGAAAAGCTTTTTATAGAGTGAGGGTGGTTGAACACTGGACCAGGTTGCCCAGAGATGTTTCTCTATGTATTTTCCAGGCTATCTCACTGACTATTTAAACTCAAAAAATATATGTTCACACACACACACATAGCAGGATGTTTAGAATTATTTATCTTCAGTAGAAACCACATCTAAAGTGAAGCACTGTCTAACAGGAGTGAAGTTCTCAAAATCTAGGGATACATATAAATCATTGTCTAGGTACCTTAAACATATATATGTGGAGATATATATAAAAATATGGGCATTTATTTTTATTTTTATTTTTATTTTTATTTTTATTTTTATTTTTATTTTTATTTTTATTTTTATTTTTATTTTTATTTTTATTTTTATATGGAGGTATAGATGGAGATATAGATATAGATATAGATAGATAGATATAAATAAAACAGAGACCTATTTCCTAAATTATAGTGACTTCTAATAGGGTTCATGCTTAATAATGAGCAGTTTGGCATTCAATTCAACTCAAATCAATTCAATTCAAATCAATTCAATTCAATTCAATTCAATTCAATTCAATTCAATTCAATTCATTTCTATTCAGTTCAATTCAATTCAATTCTATTCAATTCAATTCAATTTCTATTCAATGATTTCTATTGATTTCTATTCAATGCAATTGAATGTTAATTTTTTTCCTTGCATTTTTAAGATGTCACCAAAATGCACTGGCCTTTGGTCACGGTTAATTTATTTATTTTAATTGATTTATTTTAGAGGAAAAGCTCAGTTTCTAAGCTCACATATAGGTTTGTAGGTTGGAGCTTGGACAGAAAGGCACCGTGAAGGATGAGGAAATGATGAAGGCACCTGGGTGTGTGTGAAATCTCTGAGCTTGCCCCAGCGCATCATCAATAAGTGCTCGAATGGATGAATGGCCTGAGCAAATGCTCAGTGTCAGGGTGTGCATAAATTTGAGCTGAGCTGCAGAAGTTATGGAGAGGCAGAAATCCATTGCTGTCACCGTGTGCCATTTGCTCCTTAGCCCCCAGAGAGCCCCGTAACCACCCCTGCTCTGGGGCCGTGCTTTAATTTGGATTTATAGAAGATCACGGTGCGCACACTTTGGTGCAGCCTTTGAAACAACTCCTGTTTCAGTGACCCCAGCATCCTGAGTCAGCTTGGTTGAGGAAATATGCACTGAGAGGTCATGGAGGAGGCCAGGCCCTCTGGAGCTCCTGGAGACTCCTCAGTGCCCGTGAGAAGCCACCCCAGGGCTCTGCCTTCCTGCCCTTCCTCTCCCACCTCAGTCACCCTGACAGTGGGTACCACTCTCTAAAACACATGGCCTCTGGGTGTTTGGCTTGAAGACTGCCACAAAAATCAGGGAGAATGTTCTGATCACCTCCACACACAAAAGGAAGTTTGGTGAGAATTATTGTCTGCGAGAGTTTCCTTGTTTTGCAGAGATATTATTTTTTTAGCTGTCTGCAGAGGGATAAGGTGTTGCAACTAATGTGTTAACAGTGGGGAAAATACATTCTCTTCAGAATGCATGAGTGAATTGTGGCTGAAGTATTTCACTGCTCATTCTTGCTAATTCACCTTTGAGGGGTCTCTATGACAAACAAAAGCCATCCTCAGAGGAAGAGCTCATTTCCCTGGGAAGAGAGGAATTAGCACAAATTAAAACTCTATTTGCCTAACTCACTTGGAATTCTAATTGAAATGCTTTTGCAATCTTAGTTACACCACTTCTCCCCCACTTATTTCGTAAGTTAAGAAGGAAAAGCTGCTGAATGAGTTTCTTAAGGGACACCTAAGCCTGGCTGAGCTTTTCCTGGGACGCTTTGAGTGTGTGTCATCAGGCAGCTGCTCCCAGCCCCTGGGGCTGTGCATCCACTCTGCCTCCCCAGGACATGAGAATATTAACTTGGAGAAGCCCTCTATGCCCCACCAAAAGCCAGATCACCCCGGTGCCTTCAAGGAAGATCTCAGAAAATGAGAGGCAAAAGATGGGCAGGAAGAAAAATAACTCCAGGATGAATTTAGATGAGCTGTTCTTAATGAGGAAAATTCCTTTATTAACCCCTCTCCAGCTTTGCTGCTGCTGTGGCAGGAAGGGGAACATTGTAAAGATAGTGAAAGGTGTTCCTGCCCATGGCACTGGCATGTGGAAGTGGATGATCTTTAAGATCCCTTCCAACCCAAACATTTCTATCTTTCTATAAGGGAAATACATTAAAAATATTTGTATTTGTATTTATATTTTGGTTTAGTTTTTATATTTTCATTTATTTTATATCTATGGTCATGGTTATTGTTATATTTATAATTATAGTTATAGTAATAGTTATAGCTATAGTTGGAAACATTTTTTTAATTTATTTTTTTATTGTTATTTTTTATATTTACATTTGGTTTATATCTAATAGTTATAGTTATAGCTATAGTTATAACTATAGTTATATTTATAGTTATAGCTATAGTTAGTTGTAGTTATAGTTGGAAATTTTTTTTTTAATATTTACATTTATTTTATATCTATAGTTATAGTTATAGCTATAGTTAGTTGTAGTTATAGTTGGAAAAAAATTTATTTTTATTTTTATTTATTTTATTTTTTATTATTTTTTATTTTTTCTTTATCTTTATCTTTATCTTAATTTATATTTTATTTTATTTTATTTTATTTTATTTTATTTTATTTTATTTTATTTTATTTTATTCTATTCTATTCTATTCTATTCTATTTTATTCTATTCTATTTTATTCTATTCTATTTTTATTCTTATTATATTTATATTTACAATTTGTGCTAAAAGCTGTGACACATCAGAAAAATCCCCATGGACTCTGCACGTTTGTGCTGCTTTTATATCAAATAACTGTCCTGTCACCCACTCCTGCTTTCCAGGAGTGCCAAATCCAGAGCTGAGTGATCCAGCCTGAAAGTCAGCTCAGTTTTACAGGGTCTCTAATCCCCACAGATTATTCTGCCCCATGAACACTACTGCTCCACTGGTGCAGGAGGTGGATTTTATAGCAGCACCAAAATCCCTTCTCATCTGTTATCTTTGCCTGGAGAATCAGACTTTTGACATAAACCTGGAAGGTAGTTCAAAGCCTTGCAGCATAAACACACATCCATTTTTTGTACTTTAGGAATAGGTAATGTAAGAGTTGAAAGGTGAAGGTTATGGCAGTTCGTGTTTATTTCACCAAGAGCCAAGAGATGGGAAACATCTGGCACTTACACACCAAGCAAGTCTTAAAAACAAAGAGATCCAGACTTTAGTCCGGCTGAGCAAGCACTGGGATAAAAGCTAATGACAGGCTGCTTATTTAAAGGGATCATAATACAGAGCAGCCATGTAGGGAACCAGGGAGGATTCGGGAGGGGCAAAATGAGGGGAAAATTCAGCTTTGTGTTTCCAAGCTAAGGGTCAGAGCCTGACTTCAGTTACCCTGCAGTGTCAGTCCTGAGCCGAGGCTCAGGGAGCCCTCCAGGTTTCCCTTGGTCCTCATTTCCAGGTGAACAAATACCCAAAGCAGCGCTCAGAAGTGCTGCTGGTGTGTTTCACGTGGGGCAGGGCAGCAGCCCCCAGGACCGATGGTTTTTGTGGAGGTGAGAGGAGGGCTGAGCACAGAAGTGACTCTCAGTGAGGTGAGCTGGGTTAGTGTGAAATTCTTGGGGAGGATGGACGTGCTCAAGCACATTGCTGCAGCTTCCCTGGAGCAGATCTTCACCTGCTTTGCATCTCCCTGCTGAGGTTTGTCCTGAAAAAGATGTTCTGTAGAGTGGGGCCCTGGAAAAATCCCAGGCTGAACTTGTTCATTTGTTGTGGCAGCTCCTCTTCAGAACACATCACCTCCCATTTCCCATTTTCATGGCTCAGTCCCCAGAATAAATGGGTCCCTTCAGCAGGATCCACTTTGCAAGCAGAGATTTGTGGAGAAAATGAAGACTGAGGATTCTTTCTTTTGCCCCTTTTCCAGTTGATATTGCACAGGTCAAGCTCCCACATCATGGTCAGCATGGATGGTAGCATGCCCTCTTCCCAGCCTCCTTCCTGACTTTACCTGATGCCCTCTCCCCATCCAAGCTGTTATGGGACAGCTTCATCTCCTACCACAAAAAACCAAAACCAAAAACAAAAAAACAAAACCAAAAAACAAAAATCAACTCCCAACAAACAAACAAACAAAGCCCCTAAAATAGCCACCTCCCCCCCAAAAAATCCAAAACCACACCCCCCCAAAAAAACAAACAAAAAAAAGCACAAACAAACAAACAAAATCATGTAAAAGGGGAAAATAGGATTATTTGTAGTCCCTTAACTGCTGTTCAATGACTTGGGAACTGAGGAGAGCTCCACTTTTTGCTTTTGGCAAGGTAAATTTCCAATCCCAACCCCTCAAGCACACCAAGAATTAATGTTTAGCCTATCTCCAGAGTAATGGGGAAATGTGGACTCCTCCCTCTAAGACTTTAAAGCTCACTGTTGAAACCAGCATTGTCTGCATTGCAGCAAACATGCGTGAGAGTCCTCTGTAAATTGGTTTTTCAAGAGAAAAGGCCTGTCCCAGGCATACAAGTGGCTGTCATAAAAACCTCTTGCTCCCAATAAGATGTGATAAGGAAACAATGGTTACTGCCCTGGAAAGAGATTTCCAGGGGCAGCTACGTGACAGGAGCTCAAGTGCTAATTCTTTAGGCTGTGGTTTGCAGCCAGCTGTAAGATTTGTGGCATCACCCCACCAGTGCCATGTGCCAAATGAGCAACACCCTGCCAGAGCATAAAAAACTCCAATCAATGACTCACATTTGTCAAAACAACAACAACCAAAAAAAAAACCCCTTATAACAGCAGGTTTCTGGTGTATGAGTATTTTTTAACTTTGTGTTGGACCAGCAATCTCCTGCCTTTCCCCAGCAGGAGTGCAGCTAGCACAGGAGGATAAAGCTGGTATAAATTCCATATCATGTCCCTTGGCTAATTTGACAAAACACAATCATGTGTCCATGCCTGATCCACATTAGATTTATAGTCCTGGGTGAGCTGGCAGTGCACAGATCTGGTATTAATAATCCTGAAACCACAGCCTAAATCTATTAGCTGGAAGCAGTTGTATGATTCTTAATCCGATTTTGTGTCAGAGCAGATGACTGCAACCAAGATGGAGCAGAAATTGCACGGTTTTGCATGGCTGAACTTGCCCTGAGCTGAGCTTTCAGAGAGTTCAAACCCATCCAGGTACTGATCTTAAAACTGATGTTTTGGGGGTACTCTGAGGGAACTGAACCTGGAAATCCAAGAGCCCAAAGCGTGAAGCTTTGTCCTGTAAGAAATAAACTTCTTTTATTTGAAAGATGTTTAAATCCCAAGCAAGAAATGTCATCTGTGCTCGAGAACCCACTGCTGGAGCAGGATGAAAGCTTAACAGTTTAACATCATTTGGAAGCACAGTAAAGATTTGGAACAGTATTCCTTGAAAACTTAATGAGACTCGTACAGCAAGGCTCCACCATAAAAACACAGCTCCCTTGCATAGAATGGTTTTCCCATTCTAAATAACTGAAAATCACAATCATACTGTTTCCTCAGCAATTAGACATTTTTTATATACTACGTTTCTTTAATAATACTAAAACCCTTTTTTTTATTATTTAAAAAAGCTGTCCCCTGACAAGCACATTATTAAATTACAGTTTATAGCTCTTGCAGTGGGGTAAATTATAGTTGTTTTATTAAAGTATTTTAAAGATTGGAGTTTTACCAACATCTTACTCCTATAGTTGGCCAAACCTATGTATGCTGTGACGTGCAAGTTGCCTCTCACAGAGTCCTTCTGTACACCAGGAGGGAATTTAGATTTGATTTTCCAAATAATGGGACACCACAGGAAGCGAGTCTCATCAGACTCCAAACCTCTGGTGTTTAGCCCCCATTATATGTGTGGGGCTGTTGCATTTTCTCTCTCACAAGCACAAGAGAGGTGGTTAGATCCAAGGAGGAGCAGGCTGGGGCCTGCTGGTGCCCTTAGTATTGTATGAGATTTTTCTTTTTGCGTTGGTTTGTTTGCTTCTTCACAGAGGATCCTGTTTCTCCACAGGTGCTCCTCAAATGGAAGAGCTCCACGAGTTTACCCACCTGAAAAGCAGAAATAAGAGATTGGCAACATCCAGGCTACATAAATACTCCCTGAAAATGCAGAGTCATGCCACGAGTCCAAAGGATCCAGGATCCACTTTTCCTGTGGGTTACCCTGCTGGAATTACACATCAACAGCATCGATGGAAATTCATATTCCAGGTATTACATGAGCCTTGTTTGGAGCCAGCAGTTTTCCCTTCCACTGTGTCAGGAATTGATCCCTGTGTGTTTGTGCCACTGTGTTTTCTGCTGGCACTGCGGGAGCAGAGCTGCTACAGCCAAGCTCCAAGGGCTGGTCCCTGGGGAAGGCTCCCTTGTCCCCCTCTCCCAGCAGCTCCTGCATTTGGCACTGCAACAGGAAATTAAGGGCTGTAGGAAAGCAACCTTTGGCCTTTAATTCACTTTTTAATAAAATCATTAAAAGAAACCTGCTCGCTGCCAGACATTGTGGGAAATTGCTTTAATGATACTTGGGAGCAGAACGTGTTCTCTCAGCTGCACGCGTGGCGTCCTCCGTAGCTTTGTGTGTTTGCAGCATGAAAATGGTTTCAATTACAAAGCCAGGCCAGAAAATTTTATATGAACCAGGCCGTGATAACAACCAGGGGCCAGGCTCTGTCCATTGCACATCTTACACACAGACAACAATTAGGAAGCTCTGCTAGAAAAGATCGACGCGTTTGAGCCAAAGACAAAAACCAACAAAAGGACAAAGAAAACAGAGGGATTTTGTGTTCTTCCAGTCTCTCCTGGGAACAAAGTAGGTGCCATTGCCTGCAAAAGTGATGGGCACACAGCACAGCAGACCTGCAGCTTGTGAGAGCACAAACCCAGCTAAAAGTGTCAGGGTGTAGCTCCTAATCACTCTGTTCTCTCATTGATTTTAGAGTCTGCCATTGCATTTTTGCAGAGGTTCTTGCTGAAGAAATTTTACAGCCTTATTGTCTTAGAGAAGGGACAAACCTTGCTTTATCATTCTAAATTCAAAACTTACCACTTGGGCAAGTATAAATCTAGTAGGAAAACTTTATCAATTGAGCACAGCCTGTGGATAGGTAGGCAGTTATTGAGGACACCTTAAAAATTACAGGAGAGACCTGTGCTAAAACAAATCCATTGTTTAGTTACAGCAGTGAAATTTTAAGAGACTGAATAACTTCTGTCTAATACAAAATTTGCCCTCATGTACTTTGGTTCTTTCTGTCTTTCCCATTGTATAAAAAAATCCTAATCAACAAACCTGGTAGTCAGTTTTCTACAATCAATAAATTCTACGTCCAAGCCACAGTAGCTTTTATGTCTGTACGTTGTAAAAGTAAATTTACATCATATGTCAAACATTAGACACAAAGAGAAAAACAAGGCTGATTTCTAGTCCTAAAAGATATATGTGTATCCATAAAATCAGCAAGCTGTGTCCTGAATACAGCTGGATGATCATACTCTGACCAAATGGCTTTTTGTCTCAGCCTGGAGATCTGTCAGGCTCAACTGTTTTCCAGAACTGCATCTGTTTCAGGGAGCTCTGGGGAAGTGCAGGACCAGCCCCTGCTTTACTACCAGTCCTATGGGAACCAAATTTTCCTGCTGCCTGGGCTGTGGAGCAGCCTGGGTCCTGCCAGGCTCTCTCAGAGGCCCCAGGATGGCAAAAACTGAGCCCAAATTGGAGCCGCGCTTCCGCAGCAGAGAGCCAGGCAGCCTGGTGGAGTTTGGTCACCAGAAGGAAATGAAAAAGGAGGAAAAGAGCCAGCTGTGTTAATTAATCACAGGGTGACTCCAGAGCACCAGCTTTTGTTGGGAAGAGCAGATCTGATCCTGGGAAAGGGGGCTGAGCAGACACGAGGAGCAGGGCAGCCTTTGCGAGAGGCGTCGATAAGAGCCCAGCATTGCTGGGCACCTTCCAGGGAAGGGAAATCCCAGCCAGAAAAAGTGCAGGGAAAGGACAACCAGAAACACCAGGGAATATGTGACCTTCTTACAAAATGAAACTCAAAACCTGTGCAACCTCTAGCCTGCTAAACGACCCCTAGGATGAACACAATACTTGTCTATAAATACATTGGAGGAGAGCGGCGGAAAGGAGGAAAGCACTGCTTTAATTTAAAGACCAAATGTGGCACAAGAAGGATGGAATATGATCTCTGCCCATAATTACATAAACATTCAGGGAGTTCCACTGGCTAAAAAGTGATTAGCCAGGTTTAACAGTCATGGTTTCACCCCAATGTGTTGGAGGGAGCGAAATCTTCTTGTAATGACTGTAATGACTTCTTTCTCTTTCCCCCCTCCAAGAATTAAGATATATTTCTACTCATCTTTCTCACTCCAGAAGCTCACACCTTGGTAGCTGGGGCTCACAGCAGAAAGAGAAAAGGTGGGACCAGCAGAGAAGATTTGTTCATGGGTTCTTTGTTGGTGGGAACATCCTCTGTGAAAAAACTCTGCTGCTGGAGAACACGACATGAGTATTTCCAGAACATTTTCCACTCTTTTCCAAGGACACAACATTACTTTATTAGGGTGAGCTCCTTACTTTGGCTAGTTGTGTCCCTGTTTTTTGGCTGGAAATCTCCATGGATGAGTAGGAAAGGAATGCTACTAACTCCCACAAGTAGTGTTTTGAGCTGCCGTCTCCAACAAACGATACCTTTCTCATGGAAGGAATTTATTAGAAAATCCCTACTGAAAATTAGTATGTTTCTGAAATGAGCTCTTTATCTAATAGCTCACCAACTTCCTGGGAAGCGATGAGGTGGAGCCAGCTGAATTTCAGTGTGGATCTGGTTAATATAAACTGCCACCTGGTGAATGCTGAAGAGTATTTTTGCCTTCACTAGGCGTGGTCTGGTTTACACTTTGGAGGAGAACAGATCCTCAGATACTCCTAATGTTGTACCATTAGGAGTTACGACACGAATATGAAATGAAATCACTGCATGACTCTCTTCCAGCCACACTGCACAGAGGTTATTTTAACACAGTGGCTCCTTCCAGAGCCCCCAGGCCAGAGCCAGCTGAAATCAGGCATTCACAGCTCCTGCTCAACATCCCAGCTGACTTTTTCATCCCAGACAAGAAGAAGCCACACTGCTTAACCTGTGCTGCCTGTTGGTGAGGCAGAAATGACGCTGCTTCCTTACAAAAGGGTGCACAAAGTGCCCAGATCCTGCGGGGATGAGTTCACAGCCATGTCCAGAGGAGTTTGGGGATGAGTTCTCAGCCATGTCCAGAGGAGTTTGGGGATGAGTTCTCAGCCATGTCCAGAGGAGTTTGGGGATGAGTTCTCAGCCATGTCCAGAGGAGTTTGGGGGATGAGTTCCCAGCCATGTCCAGAGGAGTTTGGGGATGAGTTCACAGCCATGTCCAGAGGAGTTTGGGGGATGAGTTCTCAGCCATGTCCAGAGGAGTTTGGGGATGCCAGGCTGCAGCTCATGGCATCACAGACCTGCTCCCAAGACTGTGGACACTGCAGGACTCCCACTGGCTTTTTTATCAGCTTTGGCTCGTATCCTTGGCATCTGGTTCATGCCTCTTTATTTACAAGGTCATGCATATCAGGAGCAGCCTCCCAGGGAAAACAGGCCAGCTCATCTCCTTGCTCAAAGAAGCCATTTAGCTGTGATTGCAATCTGTGATTTCATTGCTAGCCCCTCTTTGCCTTCGCAGTTGGGCTCTCCAGGGAGGGAATTTTATTTCTTTGGCACAGCCTAAGCGTTGTGCAGAGCAAATCTCTCTTTCTATTTATCTCATGCATACCTATGTAATAAGCATGGATGTGATGAATAATAAGTACATAGGTGCTACGGGTCTCCTTTGTATTTCTTTGGCACTATTAATAGCTTTTAAAAGTGGGAATAACTCTCATTTGTGCCAGCTCTAAGCTGTCTTCATACAGTCCAAGCATTGTAAGGGAGTTTTATTTTAAACAGAACATTTCTGAATAATTAATCACTCCGATATAAGACACACATAACAATTCCAAATAACCTCTGCATGTGTTCTTAGTTGAAAGGGGCAAATGAAAGATGGGGGAAAAATACAGTCAAAACAAGGAGCTGAGATGCAGAATCCAGCCAGGAAAGCATGGATGAGGTTTTTTTCCCCCTCCTTACTCAAACAATTCAGAACATATTTTCCCTATAAAGTAAATGGGTAGAATGTCCAAGTGTACCTCTGACAGTATCTCTGCTGCATGTGCAGCTGTGGGGTGGAAGGATGGGGTGCTGGACAACATCATCTGCTCCAAACCACTGAGCAAGGTCCCAAAAATGTAAGGGCCAAGCTCTGAGCGCTGCAAACGTAGATGTGCAACCTGTCAGGCTGCCCAGGGCCATCTGTGTGCAGCCAGCCACTTGTTTCACTCTCCAAAACTCAAACAATCACAAACACAGGCACTTTTTAGCTTCAGCAGCCACAGCAGAACTCGCCAGGGTGGGATGGGCAAGGAGCTCCTCGAGGGAGGCAGGAGGTTTGGTGGCTGCTCTTTTTTCCAGTGGATGTTTCTCTGCACTCTGGGATGATTTTCAGTACCAGAGTGAGTTGGTGTGTGACACATCCTGCCGGGGAGGATGCAGCCCATGAGGACACATCCTACAGAATATCTCACTGCTTTCTACTCATGTCCAGCTCATGTTTCTGTACCTCAAAGCCAGCCTTGCCCTGCCCCAATCTTCATTATCATGTGGAAACAGCGCTGTGGAATGGGCTCTGTATGGCAGTGGAGACACAAACTGACCCTGATTCTTTAAACATATCAGGACCCCATAGGATGTGTTATTTTTGCTGGATTCATCTTAAGAATGAGAGCTAATTCCTGCTTTTTCCAGTTTTCTCATCTGTTTTCCCTCATGCCCTCTCTAATCCAGCCAATCTCATCTTCAGTAAATAAACGTTGAAAGGACTTTGTTTTGCAGCCATGTAACATAAAATTATGAGTAATAGATGAAGTAAAAACCAACCAAACAAACAAAAATGTGAGTGGTTTGGGTGAACAACACGTTTCTCCTCTGACTCATAGAGAAAGGTTTTGTTAGAGCACTCCCAGCACCAGCATCTACCACTGGCCTCAGTCTTTGAAATCCTGCTGCCTAAAATCTGGATGCCTTCTGTGCCATGAGATGTGGAATGTAGGTTTGGAGGAAATGTCTCTCTCGCTCTAGGCAGGTGATGGTCTCATGGGGAGCAGAAGATCACAGAGATTTATTGCAACAAATAATGTATTTTATTTAATTTATTGCAATAAATAATGTAAAAAATATTACAAAAAATCACCTGTCCATGGCCAGAAAAACCCTTTCCTTGGAACTCCAGAATGGGCTCCCTACCAGCCATTGGACAGTGTGATTTGGATTACCCTGCTAATTTCTGCTCTCACTAAGCTACACAGGGACAGGAATAGCCCAACTATTGCTGAACCTGTCAGAGGAAACACACAAAGATCCCAAGACACTGGAGTTTAGACAGCACTCCCTCAGATTTTAGTAGCAATTGTGGGGTTCCATATATATATTTTTTTTCCTTAATGGTTTGAGTTGGAAGGGACCTTAAATGTCATTTAGTTCCAACCCTCCTGCCATGGGCAGGGATGCCACCAAGTAGCAAAGTTTGTTGATTTTCTACTTTTTATTTTTAAATAAATAACTCTTTAATGGCAGAGGTAAATTGAGTGTCTGACCTTACAGCTTTCTTTTGGGATTTGGAAGGAATTTTTTTCCCTACTAGGAATCAGGAGTTTTACTACAAACCAGAGCCAAACCCCATCCAGCTCCCTCTGTCACAGGGATACCATGCCTGAACCACGATTTGTGCATCCTCAGGGCCCTCTAGACCTTAACACCCTGGTCCCTGGTGCTGAGCAACTGGCAAGAAAAAACTTGTGTAATGCCATGACAGCAGGGCAGCATCTTACCCCACAGAGAATGACAGGAGGTCTGTGTGGCAAGGTTATAAATCAGCCCCACTTACACCAGGGGACAAGTTCAAGTTGAAGTTATCGAGTGTGACGGCTCAAGTGGCATCCTGTACGTCAGACCCAGGGCTGGATGACCCCTCTTTTCCTTTTGCCAAAGAGACAAATGGTGAGAACGTGTCAGGCTTTATCTCTGATCCACATTTTTAGCTGGGGACATAGGAAATTTTTAAGCTGAAAATAATGTCTTTCTCGGGGCGTGTTGCAGCCTTTTCCTGACCAGGTCTTTATTTTTAAATGCAGGGCAGTAAACAGAACAACACCCAGATGATGACAAGATTGAGCTGCACAGATGATCTCCAGCATTTGTCATCAAAGAGACACCGAGCTGCTCATTCCCAGAGGGCTGCTCAGGGATGGCTTTCCTTGCAGCAGGACAGCACAGCACGCCTTGACCTGTGCCACCACCCTGGCTGAGATAAGCCCCTGCCAGCTCTTTCATCCTTGTCCCACTGACAGAAGGTCCCTGGGGATGCCCTGCTGGAATATCAAAGCACTGATGGCATGCTACACTCATTCTCCCACCATGAGCCTCCCCAGCAGCATGATTGTGACATCTTATAGAAACCAGCATTTTCTGTGGCACCAAAAAGGGATCTGTGGTTGGGTTTCTAAACCAGCAATATGTGCTGGAGCGCTGTAAATAGGATGCAGCCTGGTGGAAGAAGGAAATCCTCAGTCTTCATGCTGCCCTTGGCTAAGAAAGCTCCCTCACTTAAAAAAAAAACACCCTAAAAATAATGAAAATTCCCAGTTCTTTATTTCAGAGCAGTCAGATTATGTAATGTTAGTACACACATCTCGAGCAGAGACACGTTGCCCTTTCTCTTTGATGAACAACAGCTTTCCTTTTTCCTTTCTTTCTGGTGGAAATCACAACTGTGGACCCAGCTGTGTTACTCAGAGCCTGAGCTGCTAACAGCCTTCACTATCCTGTTCATTAGGAAGCAACCAAACAAACTTGACAGGACTGCCATGTACCCAGACACTTTTACTAAATTCTGTTTATGTTATTTTTCAAGTAGATTTGGCATTCACAAGGCTGCACCACTTGTTGAGATGACTGCAACAAAAGCTCTTGCTCTTGACAGGAAAGGGACAGAAGAGGTCCTTCAAGCATCCTTGACAGCTCTCTGCTGCTCTTGTGGCTCCAGAGCCAAAAGTGCACTCAGGTCTCACATGCAGGCATGCAAGCTCTGCAGAAAACACCAAAAACATGCCCAGAATATTGGTTAGTCCCAAGAAAGTGGCTGGGAAGGCAAATCCCATTGACTCACTCCCCAAAAAAAAAGGTTGACAGCCTTGTGGTGGTGACTGCCATCACCTCCAACCTGGACTCAATTAATGTGAGCACTTCTTCCTGCAGTGGGAATTTTACCAGTGGCTTTAGTGGTCCAGTCTTTAAAAAGACAGCCATAAGCCTTACAGCCACCCAGCTGAAATCCTGTATCAACAGCAAACACAGGGGGTTCTGTTTGGTTTCCTATCTGCAACAGGACCTACCACAGTGGCTCGTGACAGCCTTGTGCCACATCTCATCTCTGGGTTTTCCTCCACAAAGTCACTGGGATTTCATCCAGAGAAATTCTGCGCAGTGTGGTGAGTGGCAGCAGTAGCATTCTGTAAAATGTTTCATTTCACACAATTAAATTCTCAGTGATTATGTGAGAGAATTCCCATTTGTCTACTGCGCAGTAAAGCTAATTCATTGCCCCTGACAATATTGCATTTTCAAGCTGGAACTCTCCCTTTTTTAAAGAAAAGCATTCTGATCAACCAGGCCCGTGGTGAAGCAGCACTTATTGTTCTTTGGATGGGAGAAACTTTGTGCCACATGCAGATAAAAACATGATCATTAACCCTAATTCCTCCACAGCTCACCAGCCCTGCAAAGAGCACTCCAGTTCCAATAAGGAAGGAAAATATCAGTGCAGAAATTATTGTTCACCAGGCAGCATATTGTGGCTGGAATTTTCCAGCGAGCTCAGTGTCTTCAGCAGTGGCCAAACATTTGAAAGAAGCTCTTCATAGTCCAAAATAAATGTCTACATTTTCAGAAGACAGGCAGTGATTAGGCACTGTCTGGGAAGAGATTCCATTTTTTTTAATCACTTCCAAGTTTTATTTTTGCACATGGGTTTTGTCCTGGGGTCTGGCTGATCTGGAAGAGGCACGTGGTGCTCTGTGTCTCAGAAGGGTCAGCCAAGCACGGGCTCTGCTGTCAGCTGGAGGCACTGCTCAGTGGCACTGGAAATTTGGAAACTGCTGCCCCTGGAAGCAGCTTCAGAGTGGTCTGGCCATATCCTCCACCTCTGGGCCAGCCCAAGAGTGATGCAGAGTTGGTGCAACCTTAAATCAGGAAGACTCACCAGCTTTGCATTCTTGAGACTAAGAGAAAAGCTTGGTGAGTGCTCCCCCCCAGAAAAGCAGATCAGATCATGTTGCCTACTGCAGTGCAAGAGAAATGAGGAATCAAAGACACTGGAGACTTTTATTGTTCTTTTTAAGCCCTCTCCCAGCAAACACGGTGCCCATATTTTACAGGGCTACAACACAATAATCTGCCACCACTGCTTTAACGACCAAGCAGTTGCAGAGTTGATCTATAAACTGATGTTGCCATTTAATGTGGTTTCCAGTGAACTGTAAAATTTATAGCTGTAACTAACACCCCCCCTGCCCCTCTCTCTTTTATGTTCTACTCAAAAAAACAAGCTGCTCCACAGCTCCAAAAGGCAACACGCAGAAAACCAGTGTGCAACCTGAAATGAGCTAATTAGGATCACATTCACATACCACGGATCTGCAGCCTTCTGGTCAATTAAGCAAAGATTAATATCTGACACTGGGTGGATGACTACCACAAAAAGGCAGGCCCAGAAATATTCAGATACGCTGCTGTTGCACAACCTGAACAGTGGCAAAGCTGCTGTGCAGAGCTGAGACCCTCTGTGATGTTTCTTCCATGCTTTTCCCACTCTTTTCCATGCAAATTTCTCAGCCTCACCACTGTTTCCACCCTATCACAATGCCGCTGGCACCTCTTCTTTGGCATGGGTGTCCCCCCCCTAAGCCCTGCTGATAAAAGCAGCTGTAAGGTGAATTCCACCTCTGCCTGGCCCTTCTCCCATCCTCTTTGTGGTGACTGATGGGATTTAAATGGGCTCCACATCAAGTGCACCACATGGGGAGAGCCTGGTCCCAAACGAACGTAATGCTGGAAAATCTCCTTGGGCGCTCAGGAGCGCAGGGGCTGATTCAAGCTCACTGTTGTGAAGGCTTGGAATCAAAACTCAGGGCCTGATCCCAAAGCCCATTAGCCTTTGGAAAGGCTGCCTATGATGTCAGTGGATTTTGGAGTACGCTTCTGATGCTTTCTGGTAAGGGCTGATGGAAAAATATCTTCAAGCTTAATTGGAGTGGGGGGTAAACTGGTGAGGAAAATGTTTTTAGGTGAACACCTCTGTTGTGGGGGATGCATGTCCTTGCTTGAGCTCCACTGAGCTTTCTGCAGAAAACTCTCGCTTACTGCTGCTGGCTGTTTGTTTATAAGGTGAAATTTCTTCAGTGGGGGGGATGTATTAACTTCCTGGCCTCATGTAAGATCACATTTCATATTTTAATCTCCTCAGCGACTTCCTGATGGGAAGAAGGATCTTTTATCTGGATAGTGCATCAAAACTTTGGCTCTCACATCACAGGTTGATGAGAGAAGTCGGGTGTCCTGAACCTCATGGTTTCAAGAGATTTTTAATCACAGATTTGCTTTAAGGTGGCTTTATCTGGAGGCAGAGCATGAGGGGTAAAGCCGCTGTATGATGGTTTTGTTGAGCTCATGTTGCTGTTTTTACGTTTAAGGACAGAACAACACAAAAGCAGAGGACCAGATTCTGATGTAATTTTTGCTAGGAAAACCAGGCATAAGCCAACAAGTAAGAAACCTGCTGCTGGGGAACCACAGAGTGGTGCCATGTAATTATGGTCAAGCCCATAAAAACTGGTGGAGGTGGGAATGGAAGAGGGCTGCTATCTTAGGGAAAAAGAAATTAGGAACTCTAATAACAGGGAAAAAAGGAAGGATAAGGAAAAAGGATCCAAATCCCTGGTCAGGGATGTTCAGAAGTGTTAGATTATTATTTTTTCCCCTTTAATTTGATGCCCAGGCTCACCAGTTGGGCTATCTACTGGAATTCTCCCTACTCCACACACCAGGATATTCATAGAGCCATGAAATATCCTGAGCTGGAAGGGACTCACAAGGTGGATCACCACCACATTGTTGTGAAAATGGGCAGAGATGCAAGGACCTGGTGTTTCCTCACAGGGATAAGTGTAGAAACACTGAGAAACTTGCAAACAATTTTGCAGAGCTGTAGGGAACTGGAGGAACACTGCTCCAGTGTGCAAACAAACAGCCCAAAAAGCAGGAACAACAAAAGAAATAGCAACAGGAATTATCTCTGAGAATTTGCTCTGAACACCTTACAGCAGGGAGAGCTCAACTCTAGTTTTGCAAACCAGCCTGGCAGCTGTGCTATTTATATGTTCACCACCAAGCTTTCATTAATTTTAACACATGTTAATGGGCCCTGTATTATTTTGGGAGGCTAAATGTGAGATTTGTTTAATTTCCTTAAATATCAAATATGGGTCGAGTAAAATAAACCGTGGATTGTATTTTTTCTTTTTTAAGGAAAAAAAAAAAGTCCGTGAAACAGAATTCAGACAGAGCAATGTCTGATCATATTTACAGCATTTATAGGTTTGGAAATCTCCAAAGAAATCTGAGGAAACCTAAAGGCTGCCTGAGTGCATTGAGTGAAATTCTTCTTGGTAATGAATAAATACTCCACAGGTCTTTACAAGAACACCTTTTTAACTGCATGTAAATATTCCACAATCTTTCAGAAAATCTCCCATTTAAAGGTGATTCTTAAAACAGGTTCTTTTTATTTTAATAGCAATTTTTTTTTTTTAAATGCCATTTGCAGATCCTGTAATTTCTCTCGGATTTCTTCCCTTTGCTAAAAACACCAGTGTTTCCAAACAGGCACACAAAGACTTTGGAAACAGAGTGCTTGTGTTGTTCAAAAGAAGTTCTCAAATAAGAACTACATGGACCTAAATCAAGTTGCGAGCAAATTTATTTCTCACCTCATCTTGCTCCTTAGGATTTAATGGAAAACTGGTATAAAGCGTGGCAACAGGAAAAAAATACCTGCCACAAAAAATAAATCTGTCAGACTTGGGAAAATCCATTCATCAAAGGAGGGAAAAATACAATGAAATCACGAGAACTTTATGGAATAAATCTGTAACTGATTTGGTTATAATATTTAATCTCCTTCTGCTACCTTGTAGTGTGAGGTTGCGTTCACCCTGCATAGCTTCAACATGACAATGGGTTTTTAGTACCAAATTTATAACTTAATCTGGCTATTGCCAGTGTGCTAGGACAAAGCCAGTGTTTTTTGAGTGTTTCTGATTCTGGCCAGAGGGACAGATGCTCAGAGAGGTGAACCAGGCAGACTTTGACTGGTAACACATGACTCTGTAGAAGCGCCATTGATTTACGCCACTGAGGAGCCTGGCTCTGATCTGCACTGGAAGGGGCACCTTCAAAGCAAAGCCTGCCCCTGGTTCCAGTTAAACAAAACCCTGCTCTGTCCTGAGAGCCGGGCTCTGGGATCACAGGCTTGCAGCAAACAAGGAGAAGTTCCAGGAGCAACGCCCTTTAGCGCCATGAACCCTTTCCCTCCCACCCCAATGCCGAGCTCGCTGACACCCCAGGCTTCAAAGGGAGCTGAGAAGGAGCTGACCTTGCACAGAGCATTGTTTATTGGCACAAAAAGGATGCCCTCCTGCAGCCCAGCAGCCAGCTGGGTCAAACAGCTCCTGGTGGAGCCCAGAAACTGCGGGAAGCTGGAGAGCCATTGAGAGGGCTGCAGCGCCCATCCGGAGATTTGACTTTCTTGAGTGACAGCTTGATGAACTCAGGCAAGGGGAGTTGGCCCTTTGAAGAAGTCATTATGCTGCTGGTCAAGAAAAAAACAGCTCTGGGTTGTGCTGTGCGTGTTTACACAATGCCAAAGGGACAGGCAGGACGAGGGCCACAAGAGAGAAGACGCGTTTCAAAGAGTTATTTATTCACCGGAGATCCTGAGAGGATGTTTGTTGGATCATGCAGCAGAGTGGGAGCTCCTGAAATCCAGGATGCTGAAAGTTCGAGCAGGAGCAGGCAGCAGATTTATCTCTCTGGGCTGCTGGGAGCTTGTCAAGTGCCATAATTGCCATTTGTTCTCGTCCCACCCGTGACTCCTCCGTGGCAGTGACCTTTGGAACAGCGATTATTTATGTCACGGAGACAACATGTGCTGGCAGAGTCGTCCTTCCCCACTTCTTGAGTCACCAGTTTCTCAATGAGTTTTGCAAAAGCAAAGGGAATGGGAAGGAAAATGATCAAGTGTTGAGCCAGCCAAGGGGTTTGTCTGGGTTCTTCTTGATGAGGAAGAATGAGAGTCTCTGTATAGTCTGCACAGTGGTACCCACTGTGCTGCTGGGGAGCCTAGCCTGGCCTTCTCCCCTGGGATGCTGATGGCTCCCACTGCTCCTCAGGACATCACTCAGCACAAAACCAGTAAAAAAGTGCACATGTGGCTATTAGAGCAAAGCACCCACCTTCTGCTTTCCTGTGGTGGCCTGAGGTGGATGCCTGCCGCTGGCCAGCCCTCTGGCTGCAGCTCAGTCCTGGATCCCCCTTGTTTTGTCTGCTCCCTGATAAAGCCCTGCATTAGTGCACTGCATTGTTTTAATTCCAGCCACCAGCCAGATAAGGCTATCAGCATATCACAACTTTTGCTGGGGGTAATCTGCTGGGGCTCTTGTGAGAGGAATGCTCTGCCATGCCAGGGGGACAGTGCTGGGTGTACCCAAGGGATGCTCATCCACCACGGCCTTGCTGCACAACCTGAAGCAAATCTCTGTTTTTCCATTTGACACCATCTGTCTGCATATTTTTGAGAGTAAGACTGACTTTTAATCCAGATTGACAGACACTAAGCATGGGCTGGACTGTGACTGAATCTCTGCTGGCTACTGTAATCTAAATCACATTGTCATGGACAATATGTTGTCTTATATCCAGCTTGTAGGAAAATATTTGTGTGTAGATAAGCTGACATTTTTTTAGTACATGCACTCTAATTTCCAATAAAACCTCCAATAAAGAATTACAAAGTGAATTTATTGCTTTGCTTCAAAGCAAGGACATGGTGCCACTTTGAAAGGGTATTTGAAGTGTTAAATCCATTTCTATGATGCTTTAATACATTTTCTGTAAATTTCTTTTCATTTAAGTTATTTTAATATTATTGTGCCACTCTGTTAAAAGGCCATAAAATATTTTAAACAGCAATAAAAGTAAACACAAATGCTAGAAAGCCCATTCTTCTCTCTCCAGGCCTCTGAGAGAGGAAGAGACAGAGGATTTAGGCATACCAAAATTCATGGCAGCTGTGTAAATAAAATAAAAGAGCACACTGTTTTTCTGTTGATGATGATTCTTAACATCTTGCTATCGAGCAGGAGCCCAGGGCAAGCCATGGGAAGAAGGAGAGCTTGTGAGGGAGAGCAGGCTTTGCATCCTTCCTGCAAATGGGAACTGAAATAAAGGAACAACAGAGGAAGCTTTCCAAGGCAGAGCCCTCATCCAGCAGACTTCACCTGCTGCAGGCATGGACCAGCTGAAGGATGTTATTACAACCAGAGTTAATAAGGATGTGCTCCTTGCCAAGCCAGAGTAGGCTTTGGTAGGACTGACCCCCCTGGGACAGCCTCCCTCCTCCTGCCTGGCTTTCATTTGCTCTCTGCAAAGTTCAGCTCTGTGTGAGGTACCTGCTTATGGTTCACTGAAGCTTCAGAAAAGAGGGTTTTGGGAAGATGTAACTCAATAAACTATATGGTCCTCCCCAGCCCACCCATGAATTTCACTTGGTGTGGGAAGAGGGAAGTCTGGTCTGGTCTAGCTGCAAAATTGAAGCTAAATAAGGATGAAAATGGTCAAAGTCTTTAAAAAATCTGAATAATGACTGTTGATGCTAAGAATAGAGAGACAGAATCCCCTGCCAAAATGGGCTTATCTTGGGGAAATTGGATTCTCAATGTCCATGGTCTCTGTAGAAATTTACAACAGTTCTCATAAAGGAAAATAATAGATTTTGAGCCAACATCTCTCCTTCCTGTGAAATACTCCTGACAAAAGTGGCTCTTTTATTTCCCAGCTTGGGCCAGCGCCGGGGGCCCAGCAGCTTCCCAGGCTGCATCTGACAGCAAGGGGTGGCAGCTCCTGCCAGCTCCCTGGGTCACAGAATCACGGAATCACAGAACCCTTTAGGCTGGACAAGACCTCCAAGATCATCCAGTCCAACCTTTGACTCAACCCCACCAGAGCACCGAGAGCCATGTCCAGGGCTTCCTTGAGCACCTCCAGGGCTGGGACTCCACCACCAACCTGGGCAGCCCCTTCCAATGCCTCACCACCATTCCAGGGCAGAAATCCTTCCTGGTGTTCAACCCTGGTGCAACCTGAGGCCGTTTCCTCTTGTTCTGTCCCTTGTTCCCTGGGAGCAGAGCCTGATCCCCACCTGGCTCCACCCTCCTGACAGGGAGTTTTGGAGTGAAAAGATCTCCCCTGAGCCTCCTTTTCTCCAGGCTGAACAACCCCACAGGCACCAAGGAGCTGACAGAGCCATGGCCAGATCTCAATCCTCCTGCTTTTAAAAATGTAATAGATCTGCCTGGGTTATTCTATTTGGAGCATCTTAAAATCTAAATTTGTAGCTAGTTCTCCAGGTACAACCTCAGGCCCTGGTTTACCTCTCAGGATGAGCACAAAGCCCTACAGTACAGCTAATGTTTAGCCCTCAGCAATAAGTGCACAATAAAAACTCCCAATCTGCCACGTTGGAGTTTTTGGAGCCATCAAGAACATCATGGAGAGCCTGCAAAACCCAGGGTGTGAAAGGAGGGTAAAATAAATGTGGGAGAAGTAAGGATTGGGAAAGCTTAATGGGAAAAAATTGTGACTAACGATCAAGCTGGTCCAACATGTAATGAGCACTTCCTTCCAGAGTCAGAGATCTCTTGGCTTATTTGGAAAGGCTGGGGACATCTGAGAAGACACCATGCAGGGACTCTGCCACCCCAAACTGTGCCACCCTGGGCAGGGCACCAGGCTGTCCAGCCCTGAGGAGCCTGCTGTGGGCTCCAACCACAGCACAGACCCACGTGCTCCACCAGCACACCGCTCCACAATGCTTTCCTGGAAGTGACTTCATTTGGTCTGAGACCTTCCAGCAGGATTTGGGGGTATTTATTTCTTTTTCCCCGTGTTTTCTCATCCTAGACAGCACACAGCTGCGAAGTGCTGATGGCTCCCTTTGCTGGGCTCCTCCCGAGATCCTCCTTTCCGTGGTCTCCACGACGAGGATCTGGATTTTGCATTTTGCTGTCGAATGGAGCTCCTGGAGCCACTGCACTGAGCCTGGGGTGGGAATCACAGCCAAACCCACCAGCACAGCTCGCTGGCCACTGATTTATTTCCTTCCCTCGGTGACCTCCGCGTGGCGGCAGGCCAGGCGCGAGCCCACGTCCTGCTGGAATCCTGCTGGAATCCCGCTGGAATCCTGCTGGAATCCCGCTGGAATCCCGCTGGAATCCCGCTCATCGTTTCAGGCCCTTCACTCCCAGTTTACTGACGGTGCTCTCCGAGCCCCAGTGGGGTTTCCAGGAGGGAGAGGCTTCGGTTGTGCTCACAGGGATTTGGCCGCGGCTCTGCGGAAGGACGGGAATGCCGAAAATCCTGACGGCCTCCGAGGTCCTCGCTCCGGTGTGCCTGCCTGCGGAAAATTATTCGTCATTTCCTCGCAGACACAGTTTTCAAAGGAGAGATGGATCGCTCTGGCAACGGTGCAGCACCGTGATTTAGGGATTTATTTATCTCCCAGCCCGGCTCTGCTGCTGAAGCACACGAGTTTAGCCCTGTCCCTTCTGCCTCTCCTTTTTTGTTAAGCAGCAGCACAGCTCTGGTCTAATAAGGCTCGCTCATGGAACAAGACCCACTGACCTGAGTGAACCCTGGCTACCAAGGGAAACGGGGATTTGCAGTGCTCAGAGCTTCATCCAGAGGGATGCAGTCATTTGAAAACCTAGAGTGACTCCAAGAGCTGGAGGGATTTAGGGATGAGAAGTCTCCAAAATGTTTCTCTAGTTAGACACAGTCAGAGTCAGGGTGTAGAGGGGTTGGAGGGGAGCGTTGCTGTGGGAGAGGCTTTCTGGGGTACAGAAACAATGAAAATTATTCTCTTCTTCTGTTAGGGGAATAAGTAGAGAAAAGGGATATGAATAGGGTATTTATAAGGTTTCAAACCAACCCTGGACCTCATTATCCATCCTGACAGTGGGCATTCCTTGACATCCCTTATACCCAGCCTGTCCAGTGTTTCCAACCTCTAAACTGTGGGCACAAACACACTTAAATTTCCAGACAGTTTCAGGATGTTCTGGGCACTAAGAGCTTTCTCTCGTTTTGCTCTTATTTTACAAAAGAGGCAGAACACTTCATTTTCTGTGCTTTATAAGCATCAAAATTACAAGGGGCCTGACCTCGTGAAGGCTTGAGGGCACTTGGCTTTGCTGGAGTTTGGCCCCAGCGTGTACATAGAGCCCAAAGTTTGCTTTGAATAAATGTTGAAGTGCCTGTAAGTTCTGGCTGAAAAAAAATCCATGGATGTAGTCAGACCCCTTGCAGGAGAAGTCAAATTACATCCTTGGAATGGGAACCAGACATTTTAGAGCTGAGACAGAAATTCATTAGAAATAAAGACAGAAGACCATGAAGTCCAGGACTGTCACTGGAAGAAGGTAAATAACCTCCCGAAGCTTTGACAGGCCAGCAACCTCCTCCACCAAAACATTATAGATGTCTCTTCGCAAAATAAAAAAAAATGTGCATTTGAGGGCTTGAGAGAGGTCTGCCTTCAGGAATCCCTTTGTCCATTTGCCCAAAAGTTTCAGTATCAGTTACAGCCTGTGAAACACTCAAAGCTTTCTGGGGTCTCTTGGCCAGCAGATTCCCTCTCTCTGCTTCCAAGGATTATTTTTTCCCCATTAGAATACAAATTTTGGACCACTTCCCTCTCATCATGCACAAACGTAACAGATGATCTCTCACTGAATTATTTTAGAAATGCATTTATGGAGTCTGTTGTCTGGGATCTAGAAGCTCCATCTTTCCTACACTATATATTACCAAATACTATTAACACGGTCCAAGGAATGGAAGACTGACTTTGCAAAAGAGAAGAACCTTCCACCAGTCCACCCAGACACTGTGAAGCATCTGCACTGGGATTTGTGTCTCTCTCAAGGGCCTCTTGCACGTGGAGGACAGAAAGCTGAGGGAGCTGCTCCCAGAGCTCAGGTGACAGCAGCTCACACGTTTTGGTGACAGAGACCCCACGTCTGCTTGGGATGTGTGGGTCCCATGCACTGTTGTGATGCTGCCTGCTGGCCTGGTGACACCTTTGGAGAAGGGATGGCTTTAGCAAAATTATGAGATGGAAGAGAAGGGCCCTGGCTACGTGTGCACTCACCCTCTGCTCTCTGGGTGCTGTGTCCTGGCTCCTTGTTGGGAACTGACCTGAGCACAGGCTGTCTCCCCCATTTCCTCGGGAAAGAAGGGGCCCATGGGGCATTTCATGAGGTCCCTTGGCACAGAGAAGTTTCAGACACGGGCTGGGGACGTCACCATGCTGAATCACCGCTGTCGCCTGGGCCATCGGCTGCGCTGGAATCAGATACGGGAAAGTCATTACCAGGATTTATTTACAAAGAAAACAAAAAGAAATCACAGCCCCAGTGCTGTACAATGGGTAGCATGGAAAAAACGCTGCCCTGAGCCAACTGAATATTTGAGCTGATATTTAGTGTTCTCTTTGTTTTTTAAAATTGCGCATGTTGAGGCGCCTGGCCCTGTCCACTGAACATCTTGGGCAATTCAGCCCCCAGCGCTGCTCAGGACATTCTTTTGGGTTTACAAGAAATCTTTATTGAAGCAGTACACAATGATAAGCATTAATAGAAAGGGCATTCCTCTCCCATAGCTTTAAAGAGAAGCCATTAATTCCCTCTGCAGAAGTGGGTGCAGTGTGAATTCCTGGAAGGGTGCGGCTGGAGGGAGAAAGGGCCGAGAGATGAAAACCTGGGGGAATGGTGTCAAAAATAAAATGTAGGCTGGACATAGCACTATGCAGATTTAGAGAAATATTGTGCCTCGGGGAGAAAAAGAGCTGGTCAGCCATGAACAGTGTCCAGCTTGCTCACCCTGTCCTCAGCTAATGTTCCATGTGCTGCTGCCATGGTCAGCCTGTTCTCTTCCCCACTTCTTGTCCCCTGTGGTGTCCCAGCTCTGTGCCCGTGGGTCTCACCCCTGTCTGTCAGCTCCTGCCCTCTCCTCTTGGATGGGCTGAGTCTGACCATAACCATGGTGGGCAGAGAGCATGTGGAGAGCAAGGAAATGCTGGCAAGCTTGGCCTGGTGGGAATGGGAGCGCTGCCCCTGCATCGATTTGCTGGTTTTGCGGGCAGAACCACTTCTGCAGGTGGTGCTGTGAGTGCTGGTCCTGCCGTGCTGCTGTGCTGCCATGCACAGGGTTAATCCCAGGCTGTGGGTGTGCAGATGGGTGCTCCAACACTCCTTGCCACCACCCTGTGACAGCCACTCCGTGGGGCAGGAAGGGAAGAGAGGGGCTGGAGATGTGTGCAATCAGAAAGGCAATTAAGCACTGCCCCAGATAAGAGTAAAGTGTTCCATCTGCCTTTGTTTTAATGGCATTGATCTAAAGCAGAGACACAACCATTTCCAGTGCAGAAGTTTATGATCTGTGCTGGCTGGTGGGAATGGCTCTGTGTCCTTGAGAGTGGGAGTGCTCCACGTTGGGGCAGTTTATCTTCTGGTGAGTTAAGGACTTCAAGGAGATTGCTTTAACGAGGGGTTAGCAAACTTCACAGTTGTCTGCGATATTTTATGGGAGGCTGGGGAGACTCTGCTCAAACATCTGTTCAGGAGGATAAACAAACAGCCCTGCCACGTCAGTTATGGCTGAGCCACAGGTTTGGGGAAGGAGGTGATGGATGGGCTTCAATCACAGGCCCAGCCTGGCTCCTGGGGTGTGTCTTGAGGCAGCTGAGAGGATGAGGAGGGTGCAGAGCCTCCCTGAGATGGAGCCCTGGCCCTCCATTGCATTCATGCTTTAGTATCACATCCCAGAGGGGAGATGTGGTCGGTGGTGGTTTGTTTTTCAGGATAAACATTCTGCATTGGGAGCAATGATTAATACAGCAGAGATCTGGGAAAATATATCTCTGTAAACAACAATGTTTTATAGCTGCGAAAGGAACTGTGTGTACCTCTGCCTGTAGGCAAGTGTAGCCTCCTCACAGAAACAAATCAACAGGGAATTCCCTCACTTGGAGGAAAATGTTCAGTAGACTTCATTTGGACAATAAATTTCACATAACCCATATTTCCCTAGAAGGAAGAGACAGAATATGGACTGCGGTAGGAAATTAAATGCAAGAGGAATCAAAGCAGGAGGCAGTGAGATTTCCTATGTGGACAACTTAATGAAATACATTAGGAAACCTTAACTTTGCTATCAGACACAGAAGAGAGAGTTTAAAACATAGATCCTGCTTGTCACAAATTTCCAATGCGATGTTGTTGTAAGAATGTTGGACAAATATTCCTATATCTGTCTATCTCTCTATATATATATATACATATATATCTCCACAGAAATACAGACATCTGACACTGAAAAAATGTGTGTCATACAAAAGAAACAGTGGAGCACGCAGGGTGCAAAGGCACTGGTGATTTTATCTCTTCTCCAAGTGCCAGCCCTGCCAGCAGCTGGGAACACGAGCTCCATGGGGGTTTGAGGTCAACAGAAGAAGCCCAGATGGGTAACCTAATAGCACAGTATGGGCAGGAATGATTTCCACTGTACAAAGGGCAATTTCATGGTCATCTCCCTTGGAGAGCTGGTGGGAGTTGGGAGCTGAACTGCTATTTGTGTGTTTGAAAACCTCTCCTGAAATATTTAGACAGAATGGTGACAGGCTTTTATAAAAACACCCCAAATCAGGTACCTGTATTTCTCTTTGAGAGGGTGACTTTGCCCTACAGAAACCAGGCAGGCAAAGTCCTTATTGTAGTTATTCTCCCTTCCAATATATTTCATAACATGCAGGAATCTTATTTATTTACAGAATCAGAGAATATCCTGTGTTGGAAGGGACCCACAAGAATCATCAAGTCCAAGTCATGGACCATACAGGGATCATACCCACAACCTTGTTGCTGTTACCACCATGCTCTTAACCAACTTATTCTAGGTGCATTGTTTTACAAAAAAACCCCAAGGTTTTTCCTTTAAAAAGACTGTCTCTTTCAGACAAAAAAATGTTGGGTTTTTTTTTTCCCCTAAGGAAAAACACGGCTTGTGATGTGGCATCATTTCCTCCAGGAAATATTGTGACTGATTCCTTCTTCTGGTTGCCTCTGGTGCCAGGGGTCTCCTGCAGTTCTCCATTGCAGGAATTTCCACAGTGCTCAGAGACAGGAAGGTCTGTAAACCCAGGAAAGGAGGAGGAAGAGAAGGAGGAGGAAAAGGTGATAATCATCCTTGCTGGGGTGAATGTCAACCCCATGGTTTTAAATGACTGTCTCAAATATTTATAAAAATTTAACAATTGGCTTAATAACAGGAAGTTGGGAGCTGGCAAATCACCATTCTTATAATGAGAACAGGAGGCTGAGAGAAGGAGTTACTTTTGGCAGTGACAGCTAATTTCCACGTCTCATTAAAGAGATGTGGCTTAATCATTTCTGTTTAAGGCTGTTTTTCTTTGAAAGGATAATGGAGTAGATGGCCTTTTATTAGACATTAATCCATTTTGTCTGAGTCATTTGTATTGATGGAGGAAGGTGGGTAAACACAGTACCAGACTTGTGTCCCTCTGATATGTCTGTTACCAGAAAAGACAGGGAACACGTCACTTCCATGGTGTGAGTCTGGGCTCAGCTCTGAATCAGCACAGGGACTGTCCCAGGAGCAGTTTCATATCTCTGGTGGGATTTTGGGGGGTTTCTTCCTCAGAAAAGGATCAGTATTTTGATGTGGGTGGGGCTGAAAAGGCACCAAAGGGATAAATACAGCTCATATTGTCATGGTCCAGGCAGGTACCTGACCACTGCACCTGGTCCATTCTCCAGCCCCCATCCCACCTGTGCAGAGCGATGTTTTGTCAGCAGTAACATAAATAATAATGTCAGTCATAGAATCACAGAATCCTGGAATGCTCTGGGTTCCAAGGGGCCTTAAAGATCCTCTCATTCCACCCCCTGCAATGGGCAGGGACACCTTCCACTATTCCAGGGTGCTCCAATCCTGCCCAACCTGCTCTGGGACAACTCCAGGAATGGGGCAGCCACAGCTTCTCTGGGCAACCTGAGCCAGGGCCTCACCACCAGTCCAATCTTTTCCTATATCTCAGGCAGTTTGGGTCTAAATTGGGTTCTATCTCAGGGTATTTCAGGTCTGCAGAGTCCTTCCTGCTTTCCCTGATTAAGTCCCTGCCTATGAGGGCAACAGAATTGTTCCTGTAGAAAGAAAACATATCATAAATCAGATTTCTTAGTGACATTTCCCAACAGCAATCCTTGTCAGTGGAACTCTCTTCTTCCTACCTGAGCAGGGCACTGAGGGATGTGGTGGGCAGCAAAAGCTCCCTCTGCACATCTCCCAGGGTGTTTTGCAAAGGTCTGTGCAGAGACACAACAGTGATAAAGCAGACACAAGGGTCACTGACAGCCAGGGCTACCAAAGGTGTGGGTCACAATGAGCTCACAGCAACACTTGCACACGCTTCTGGGGCACAGCCTTTGAGGGGGCAAGACTGTATTTTGACTGAATTCTGGCTGGATTTTGACTGAAGGCTTCGTGGTGTGTTTTTCTGCTATGGCTCCAGAATCAATGGTTTGGCCAAAAACCTCTCGCTGCAAAACAGCAGGACTTAAGGCAGTGCAAACTGCACAGTAGAAAGCTCAAAAAAAACCCAGAAAAATTGGTGTAATGTTCATCCAAATAGAGACTTTATCCTTTGAATTATATTTAAAGATAAGTAAAGACCAAACATGTGTCTTCATCACTTCTATAATATTTTCCGACACAAAAAAGTTTGGGCTGAGCGATTTAGGAGCAAGGAGAAAATCCTGAAAAATCAGATTTATCCAGTTTTATATATGAGCTAAAGAGCCTAGAACAGGAGGGAGCCTGGTCTCTGAGGTCCAGCACCTTTTGCTGGATGACAGATTGGCTGTCTGTACAATGCCGTAAAATATCCTGTCTGCTTTATCTTGGGTGGAGCAATAAAGGAAGGAAAGTCACAATAGCTCTCCTCCCTTTATCAAAATAGTCTGTGCCTATCTAAGAATCAAGGATAAATTAATCACAGGGCTCCTCTGGGATTTGGCCTGCTGCTAGAAGCCAGCGGGTGACATGGTGAATGTGCATGTTTGAAAATCATCCAAGCATTTAACACCCTCCAATTTGGACAACGTGTCTGTGCAGCACTGCTCCAATCACTTCATGTGTAGCCCCATCAAATATGTAAACACTGCATTCCTTTTTTTTTTTTTTTTTGAAAGCCTCTCCTTCCTCTCCTATCCTTTTTTTTTACAGCCCTCACCTCCTCCACCACTCTTGTCCCGTGGAGGATCCAGCAGCTCCCAGCCCTGCAGCCTCCCAGGGCTGGGCAGGGATTATTTGGGGTTGTTTGCAGCTGATACCATCTGACCCTAATTCACTATGAAGTTGTAACTTGTGTTGGGTCAAAGGTTAGGCTGGATGATCTTGGAGGTCTTTCCCAACCTTAATGATTCCGTGATTTTATGAACTTGCCCGTGTCCTTCTCCAGGGCAAGGAGTGGAGGTGACAAGCCCTGCATTTAAACAGGGACATGCACACAGGGGTGGTCAGCATCTCCTGAAGGAGAGAGGGGGGAAAAAAACCAAAACCAAAGCCCATTTTCTCATGATTTATGCAACTGATATGAAATATTTGTTATACATTTCCTTTGGGATGTATTTTGGTTCCAAACCTGTGATACCAGCTGATAATGAGTTACACATTTATTCTGGAGCGGCACAGACCCACGCTAATTGGAAGCATGTTCTGTTTGACTGAGCAGGTACAAGGACTCTGAAATATTCACTGCCATTTCACAGGCTTCTGCAACGGTATTAATCAAAGCTCTTTTCCTAAGCTGAGAAAAAGTCAACACAAAAGTGATCAGGTATGACACAGGGTAAAGCAACAATCAGCCAGGACCAGCCAGGCAGATCTTTCTTTTCCAGGACTGTTGTGTTTTCATTAAAAGAATCAAAAAGCTTTCAACTGGGAATAGTAAATTTTTCATCGCCAGATGAAAACTTCTGCTGATTTCAGGAAATGTCAGGTTCTTTCCTCCACAGAAAGCAGGTCTTATTTTTGGAAAAGAAAAAAATTAAAAAGAAAGAAAAAAGGATGATTTGCATTACAAGCCTGGCTGGAAATTTGTGACTATTTCTTATACATGTCCTTTCTGGGTTCTTTATCAATCATGTTGCATCCACATTAACTCATGCTGTGTCCCTACAACAACTGAGATGCAGAAATGGAGACCCAATCAAGTTCTGGCAGCTACTGCTACTAAGCCAGAGCAGCTGAAAGCCTAAAAACATCATCATCATCATCATCATCATCATCATCATCATCATCATCATCATCATCATCGTTTGCATGACATTATCCTGTACAGTCACACAAACTGCAACATGTGAGGAGCTTATTCTATCTCTTGGGACAGGATTTAATATTATCTAAAGCAAGCCTGTGGTCACAGTTATTTTTGCAGAGAAATAATTAACATTCATGGCCAGTAAAGTGACACAAAAACCAACCCTTGGGGTGGCACAGCAAGTGTAGAAAACTGTGACAATACTGTGCTGAAAGGATACTCACCCTTGAAGTTTTAAAGCCTTGAGAACCTAGATTTTTTTTAAAGAAAGGAGAGGGATCTGCCTTTTATCACTCTGCTATTTATATAGATAAATGGACAAAAATTATATACACAAGTGTGGAGGGTGCAGGAAGCTTTTCCATGGTGAAAATGGATTTAGAGAACTACTTGATAAACATTACTGCAGGCAGCAAGAGCTGCACTAAAAACCAGGTTGCTATGATGAAGGAGTGGAAATGGGCAGACTAAGACTTCTGCTGGCAGATCTTACAATCACATTCCTGACACCCCAAGATGTTCATGTCCATTGAAGTTACCCATCCCTGTCACAGAAATGTGGCTTTTGTGGTGGCATTCCATGTGGGGAATCATCTGCTCATTTCAAAGCTCCAGCTGGGTTTTTCCAATTTCCACATCTTGCCGAATACTTGCGGAGAAAAAAAGCAAAAAGGATGCTCCCAAATTGATTTAGCCTAATTTTTCAGGTGTTAGACAATGTTTCCTTCTCCAAATATATGAAAAAAAAAATGTGGTGGTTTCTTTTCTTTGCTCTTGCAGGAAAAGAGTTCAGCAAAGTTTCACTCCAGCAGGAAACTTTTCTAAGTTGCAAAAAGGGCCTTTCCCCTCTTCAGTGAGGAGAGTTCAATAAAGCAGTGAAACCTTCAACCACACAGGTTGGAGGAAGAAGCCAACAAGGAGGGATTTAAGGGGGAACCAGGGCAGAATTTGCTGGCACAAGCACACATATTGAGTAAACAGAGAAAAAACCTATGCAGAGGCATAATTAGGTCCTGCATAGATCTGTGGCCAGGGATCCACTGACTGTAAAAAAATCCCAGGTTGCTTGGTACTGCTGGGCTGGCTCCAAGCCTTGGAGAAACACAGAGTGATATCCAGCGAGGGAAATTTCCACGAAACAAGGTTGTGAGGACATCCTGCACTGGCTGCACCACACTTTTTTCCAAGAAGAGCAGCCAGCAGCCCAAACCAAGCGCCAAACGACACAGACCTCAAAAACGTAAATAAAAACACGCAGGAGAAAGAAGCCTCCGGAAATCTGGGGGAAGCAGGGAGAGGAGCAGCCCAGTGGAAGGCACCACAGGACCTGAAGAAGTCCAGTCTGCTGTTTGCTCCCTGCACCAGAGTCAATGAAATGAAACTGTCCCTAGCAGCGAGATATTTGGCTGGCACAGCAATGTTCCTGCTGGCCAGGAGGGGAGGGTTCACACGGGCTTCATCACCAGACAGCAGGAACTTCCCATCTGGAGATTGACCACGGTGCTGGAAGGCTTTCCTGAAGAAGCTGGGAGGCACTGTGCACTGCCAGTCCCCTGGGTGGTGGATAAAGTTTCTATTTCCAGACACCACATGAAGACACCCCAAACCAAGGGACCCCTCGATGTCACACACGTGGCAGCCAAGGCACAACTGGACGGGCAGCTGACATCAGAGCAGAGCAGCCTCCAAGAGAAGCAGCCCAGGCTCAAGTTCTGTGCCTTTAAATAATGACTTCTTCTCTACCAGATGATTTTAATAAGCCCAGGCACATGTGTTGTAACCCCTTGATGCAGTACAATATGAATAACCAAATAAAAGATCTCTCCAGATTTTAAGATTTACTGTTTGCAATGGGAAGAGGCCAACCAGATGACATCATTATATTTCAAATATGAAATACTGCCAAGTTTGGTAATTCTAAACTAGAGAAATTGATCCTCTATGTTTTTGCAGAAATACGATTTTTGGATTTGGGGGTGATTTTTTCTCTTGTTATTTATGTAACTATAACGTTCATGTTGAGCAAGCTTGAATTTGACTTAAAACTAAAGCCAGAGTACCTTATCTTGCAGATTATTTATTTTCAGCTATCTGCTTAGCTGGAAATAATTGAGTTTGACAATTTATGGGTTAAAGAGTCAATGGATTGTGTCGGATAATTCACAAAGAGCCAATTTCTAGCCCAGGCAAAACCATACTTGGCTTAGGTGGGAGTCTGCCTGATGAGGCTGTCAGGATCTTGGTCCCTGTCTGGAAGATACTGCTTTGTTTGCCTCTAAAGAACTGAAATCCATATATATATATACCAAAAACATCCTTTTCATCTAAGACATCTGGATTTCTGGGGGGAAAAAGCCATGATAATACTATATTGCATTTACATGCCATCCTTCTTCAGGGATCTGCATCTTCCCATGTCTCGTGGCTATTTCAAACGCCCCCTTATTTGAGGTGCCCTGATTGCTGTAAAACCACTGCAGAGCTGCACACAGCGAGCCCCCACAAGGTTGAGCCACTTGCCCAAGACTGCAAAGTGATTCACAGGCAGAGCTGAAACAGAAAACCACAAAGCTCTTTTCCCACACCCCTGCACACCACTTCTTTTGGACTGTTTGTTGATGATGTGAATAATAACAGTTGCAAAGTTTTGTACTGCAGACAAAACCAGTGACTGTTCTTTTTTTCTTTTAAATCAAACACCTAAAATCTTCTCTTTTCCACTGCAGCAAGGGGTTCTGAAATTTCGTGTCACAGCAACGCTTGCAGACAAATCCACACCCTGAGGGCCAGGAAAATATTCTATTTTTACAGCACACACACAAGTGTATTTATTAAAGCAGCCATATATGCATGGAATTATGTTGGGTCTGTTTTCTTCAGAAGCTCCAAGTGAAACTCACACGGTTCGCCCATCACAACAAAACGGGTCCTACTTAAATCTCAGTGCTGCAACTGCTTTGTTGCAGCCCCTAAATACCAATCCTCCATCCTGGCTGCCAATCCAGGAGGTGGGACACACCAGGTCCTGCTCATCCCGAAATCCTACAGACCTCCAGCAGTGCTGCACAGATGGTTTTCCTCGCTGACACCCATTGCCACGGGGTAATGTGGTGGAAAATGGTTCCCCTGTGGTGGAAATGGTTCCCCTGTGGTGGAAAATGGTTCTCCTGTGGTGGAAAATGGTTCTCCTGTGGTGGAAAATGGTTGTCTCAGCACAGAGGATGGGTTGGTCTGAGGTGACCTTTCTTTGGCAGGACCCTGAACTCCATCCCACCACGGACAGGAGTTCCTGGTGGACGTGGCACTGGGAAGAGCGCCTGGAGCGTGCCCGCAGCTTGGAATCAGCAGCAGCAGCAGCAGAGGACGAGGCCAGAATAAGCAGAGGAACTGAGAAGCTCCAAAGGGAAGTTTTTGGGGCCAGGAGCTGGTTGGGAACAGCGCTTGGCTCTTGCAGCAGAGGAGCCTTTCCGGCTCTTTGATTCCCGGCGCGCGGAGGGGAGCGGGACTGCACAGCCGCTCCGCACCACCCCAGCTCCCATTCCAGGCAGGCATTCCTCTTCCCACCAGCCAAACAGGGAAAGAAAGCAGCAGAGCAGAGGGAAAACAAGAAGTGCTAAGCCCAGAATTTTGGCGAGCTGCTTCAGCCAAAAAAAAAAAACAAAGAGTTAGAAAGGCTCTCTGGTTACAGCAAAAACCACTGCTGGAACCATGGGCGAGTTCAAGCCCAGGAAGGTTTTTGCAGGACCAGTTCTGAGGGGGTTTGGGGTGGTGCAGGTCACACACCTCAGGGAAGGAGCTGGTTCTAGTCACAGTCCTGGTTCTAGTCACAGTGGCTGGAATGGAACATCCAGGGAATCTTGTGTGGCTTTGCTTTACTCTCTTCGGTCCTCTCAATCTTAGGATTCTTCTTTCAGTCTTACAAATCTTCTGGTTTGACAGCAGCAGGCCCAAAAATATTGCTGTTGTCAAAACCATTCTTAGGGGGTGAAGTTCAGGAATGCCCAGCTCTTGGGTATGGAAAGAAACACAAATGTTTGCTGCTTTTTTTTGAACGTGGATTTTTTTTCTGCCCGGATACATGGATGTGCTCTGCAGATCTCGTAGTGGATGGAGGTTTGGGATGAGAGAAGCAGAAAAATCTCTGTTGCTGCACTCCTTGTGCACTCCTGGGTCTTCTGCTTGTTGAATTGTTGGTAGATATGGGAATCTGGCAATGATTTAACATGATCTGCCACATGATTTAACCAGAGAGTGTGAAGGCAATCAGTGACTTTACAGCACTCAGAACCCACTGCTGGCTTGGCAGGGAGGTCCCCAGGAGGCAAAAGAGAGAGGAATACAGAAAATCCTGAATTCACACATCCCAATAAACTGGAGCACAACCCCAAAAAGTAGAAACTAAAGAATTAAAACACAGCATTTAGTAAAAGTTCTAAAAAAAAGGCATTAAGGGACGTCAGGGACACATCCTGCCCTGCAGCTTTATTTCCAAGTGGATGTGTGGAGGAAGGAGGAAGGTTTGCTGACATGGGAAAGGCCATCCCCCTGGAAAGGTCCTCCCAGTGAGGGAAGATGAAGGAGCTGCAGCAAAGCCCCCAGAGAAATCACAGTTCCTTCCCAATAGCAGAGCCTTTATTTGTCCTCCTCCTACCCAGACACGGATCCCAGAGCACTCCATGAAAACCAAGACGTTGCCTTCAAGCGCTGCCCAAACCAAAACACGGCAGGAAAGATGAAGGAAGGAAAGGCAGGACAACTCTGCCACCCAAGCCAAATTCCTCATGACCTAAATTCTGCCTGTGTCACAAAGGGAGAGTAAATCCTGGGATAAATGAGTCAGGGACCACTGTGGGAGGGCGTTCACAGCCAGGAGGATGCTCCCATTTACCGCTGCATTTTTGTTTATGACAACTTTCAGATTAATTTTATTTTGCAAATAATCGTGGCTGCTTGCCCAGCTTTTAACTCGGGTCGGGTGGGGTTTTGCATTTCAGCAGGAGCCTTGCATTTCGTGGTGTCCAACTAAAACATGTAATGTGGTCAGAAATGTGTTTTCCCTCTTTTAAGAGGAGCAGCAGAAGGAAACTTGGAGGAGCTTCTGTTCCCTTTCCTTCCCTGCTCTATTGGAAGACTTAAAAAATGAAAGAGAATCAGTTTCTGTGTGAATTTATCCCCTTGGACTATTTTTGAAATACAATATTTAGAGTTGTGCAAAGAACGGATTTTTCTTTTTTTTTTTTAATTTGGCTGACAAACCAGACAAATAAAGGAAAAAAAGTTCATTTCAGATTGACTAATCTGCTTTGTATGACTGCAAACTAATGATTCTGTTTCATTTTCACATTTTCATTGTTATTTTTTCAGCCTTTGGAAAAGAGTTGGGGTGCTTTATTCAGGGGGGAAAAAATATCCAAATAGAACAGGGGGAAAAAAATCTATTTAAACAAGGCAAATGTAATATATGAAAGTTGTTCCACTTCCTCCCTGACTTGCAGGTGAAAGTATCTGCAAGTTGCCTGACTAATTTATCATCTCAAAATATTTTAACAAATTTTATTCTCAGACAGAGAAAACTCCAGTAAATTTCCAATAAAGAGAAGATGGATGCGGTGTTGTTTTCCAGATAAATGGCCCATTTTAGGATTAATAGGATAACACAAAACAATTTTTCACTGTTTCCTTAACTAGTGATGTCAAAATATTGAAACCACACACTCAGGGCTGGGTAGTGAACCTCCAGCAAAATCTCACCAGCTTGAAAGGAAAACACAGCCAGAGTGCAAAACCTTTCTGCAATTCAATTTCCTTTTTGGGGCACTCACAAATCAGTCACAGATGCAGCCACGTCTCCTCATCTTTCAGGTGTGGAGCTGTGTGTGACTGCAGAGGACATGCACAGCCCACCTTGGCTGCAGAGAGCTCCAGCACCTGGGGCTCAGCAGGGTCATCTGCTCCTCTCTTTGCTCTTCCTGCTCTTGGCCAAGCTGTGCACTTTGGTAAAACGAGGGGAAAACGGGCACAGAACCTCATGGAAATGGAATAACGGCGTGCACTGAACTCCAGCTTGCCAAAGAAAGATTTCTTGGGGGTCCCTGACCCAATCCATGTCCCAGATGCCTTTTAGTTTTCCCTCAAGACATCACAGCCCAGGCTGGAATATTCTCTACCCTCCCCATCAAGTTGCTTAGGAGGAAGAATGAGCCCTCTGGACTTTTTAAAGCTGTTAGAACAGGATTTGGGGAAGCAGGGCAGGCTTTTATGAAGCCACCCCATCAGCAGGGGGCCGAATTTGAGGGATGAAAACACCAGAAACGCTTCTCCAAACTGTCTCCATCCCAGCACCCAGCCCCCTGTCGGAGCGCCGATATTCTGGAACATCCTCTGCTCGCGTGAGGCTGGAGTCAAACCCTTCCAACACGTCCTTCCTGTCAGCAGCTGCACACAGCCAGCAGGGAACATCTAGAGAGTGCACCAGGAGAAGCCAGCCACGATTGGTGTTAATTTGGAGGTGTTGGATTTTAGGGTCCGTGAGATCAAGCCCCCCTAAATGGACCTCGGTCGCGGCACCGAGTCAAACGCGGCGCTTGGAGTGAGGTGTGTGAGCTCAAGGAATTTGAACCCAGAGTCACGAAGGCAGTCAGGCACACAGAACCCCACATAAATGGCTAAAATAATTTTAAAAATCCCTCCTCTTTTTCCACATTATTTCAGTGAGTATTTTAATGGAATTTTGGATTACGTTCAGCTAAAGCTTGGAAAGGTTTTGGATGTTTTACTGTCTTAACCATATGTCAGTACTTCAGTCCTTCTCTGTTAGATTCAGGTTGTCCACAAACCAGTAAAAAGTCCAATCAAGTGTGTCCAGAAAGGGACAAACCCATCAGTGTATGATCAACACAGTCCCTTTTTAGCTCCTTTTTTATTTTAACTTCCTGGTGTGCTAATACAATTACCGTCCATGGACACGGAGTCTTTATTTTAGGGAAATCTTGGAATGGATTGAAAACACAGTCCTCATCTTCTCCCTGAGAAAACATTTATGCTTATTTTATGGTTGGGTAGTTGTTCAAATGCCCATGCAATGCATCCAAGGGGGGGATGGTGTGTGGGAAGAGCAAGCCCAGCTGCTGGAGGAAATTCTCCCTGTGCAAATTGTTAAGGAGTAGGCAGGGTGGGGTGGCAGAGGCTTTTCAGTTTGGAAAAGAAGAAGAGGCTCCCCTTGATTTTTATCTTTTTATCCTTCCTGGAGGATCCTGGCACAGCTTTCCTTCTCTTCACCTCTCCTTTTGAATTTACAACAAATTAATACAGCTACTACTATTATTGAAACGACGTTTGAGCAGCCCAGGGAGGCTGTTTAAGAGGAGCTGGCCACATCCTGAGTCTCACACAACCTTTTACCCTCACATCTGTGCGTTTTCATCAGCCCAGCCGGGAGTGAGTGGAAAGACCCACACAATCACAAGTTTTAATGGATGAAACGAGCCCTGTGCCAGTTAGCTGAGGCACAGCAGAGTGGCTCCAGCTCATCCTCACAGCACACAGCCACTCCATCCTCTCAGCCCTTCCCCTCTAATCAGGGCTTGTCATTTGGTCACAGTCTGTAAACAGAACACGTTGCAATGTGAAAAATCTGGTTGCCGTCTTCCCGCGTGGTTTTGGGGCGCAACGTTTCTCTCCTAAGCAAAGGGGTTGAGGTGAAATTCTTCTGGCAGGTTGTGAATATCTGAACAGCTTTGTGTATGTCCCAGTGAGCCCAGCTGGGAAGGCATGAGCCCATCTGCCTTGGGATTGATGGCAAAGAATTCCAGAGCCAATGAATTGCATCCAAGTTTTAACCAAAACTCATCCAGACTGTTTTGTTACTCCCCATGGAGCAGCTGGCATCTGCTTTGCAAAGGGTCCCACTCAGCTCCCCCTCTCTCAGAAATGTGCAATTAAAAAAAATAGCAATTCCCTCACCAAAAAAAAAAAAAAAAAATATTGATGGATCTCCTACACTTCTATAAGATCTCTGTCCCTGAATTGCCCCCTCGTTGCTACTGTTCATCTGACACTTCCTTGTGCGCTTGTGAAGCACCTCAGCTTGTCACTGCCTGTCCTCAGACAGCCCATCTCTGAGGATGACACCACCAGGATGCTCCCCCTTGGCTGCTGGGAAGAGCTGGAAAGGGTTCAGCTGCTTCCTGCACAGTGACCCCTCCATCAGCAGAAAGTGAGATGTGAGACATATTCCAGAGCAACTGCTCTGCCCTGGGAGACAGCAGAACATCCTCCAAGCCTGCAGAGCTCAACACCATCCATCTGCTCCCTTTGACATCCCTGTGCTGCCTTTTGCAAGACACACTCCCCAGCATCTCTGCACTTGCCAGATTCTCTGTGACTCATGTTCTTCCCAGGTACAGCAGAGTTGTGAATTCCCCTCAGACATCCCAGCGCTTCTCGTGTTTTGATGGTCTCCTGCTTCGGTAGCCTTAGCGGGGTTTGACAAATGGAGTTCCTGGTTTGAGGAGGAAAACAGATGTTTTGCTTTGTTTTCCAGCAAACAATGAAGTTATTTCTACAGAATGACCCGACAAGAAAGCAAAATCCTTCCAAATCTCAGAGTACTGACCTGCAGCTCCAGCACTGTGTGGCTGCTTTCCATTTAACCCACTAAGAGCCCTAAAAAAATAAACATGTAAAGGAAACACAGGTAAAACTGGCAGATGTGATGAATGAGATCTTGGCCAATGGATCCTCTTCCCTGCTCCTACAACACACAAGGAAACTTGCACGTGGTGAGAGGTTCATGGTGTCCCTCTTAAATCCAGCAGGGAGAAACAGGTGGATTTAAGGAGTGGTGGCTACTGCAGAGGAAGTGTTTGAGGTCCTTTAAGTTCCTGTTTCTACTGACTCCAAGGACTGCCAGCTCAGGTTTTGACACCAGCACACACCATGTCAGGTGAGACACACAGTTTAAGGCTGGGGGGCAGGTTGAGTTCTGGGGAGAGCTTTCTGCCACATCACTGCAAATTTTGCTGGAAGAAATTGTTCCCCCCCCCCTTTTTAAAGCACAGAAAATGATACCAGGCCAGAGTGGCATCTCTTCCTGATGACTGAGGTGATAGCATAAAATATGGCAAAAAGAACAAAGTCTGAGATTGAATACGAATAAAATAGAACAGAGCAGTAAATCCTGCTCCTTTTTTGTGTGCAGCTCTGACTTGTGTGTGTGATTACACAGGTGACAGGAGATGTATTGGTCCCTGACTGCAAACCTGATGTAATGCATGGATCTGTAGCAAAACTTTAAATTAATGGCACCAAAGCAGGATGAAGCCTCTCATTGTCTCAGGTGTCATTTTATCTGCTGCAAGTTCCTTTGTTCTACTCCTGCAGTTCTCCAATGCCTTTCACTCCAAATGGGTCTAAACCAGAGAAATTTAAGGTGGAATCACAGACTTCTAATCCAGTTGCAAGGTTTCTATTTAATTGCTTCTTGTAGGCCCAGCTGGTGAGGATTTCACAGAATTCACAGAATCACAATGTTGGAAGAGACCTTCAAGACCAGTGAGTCCAACCCAGCCCCAACAGCTCACCCAAACCCTGGCACCCAGTGCCACATCCAGGCTGTGTTAAACACACCCAGGGATGGGGACTGCACCACCTCCCCAGGCAGAACATTCCAGAACTTTATTTCTTGATTCCAGCACCTTTGTTTCAGCATGGAACAAAGTTAAATTGCATTTCCTATCAGCACAGTTGCTGAAGGTGACTCAGGGACATCAGGTGATGATGAGAGGAGAGAAGGGACTTTTCTGCCATGGTCCAGCAGCCAAGTTGTGAAATCTCCAATAAAATGCCTGAGCTGTCTTTGCCCTGTTGACTTTCCTCTGCAAACAGGGAGGGAAAAGGCCTTTCTTTGCTATTTCTCTCATGTTTCTTTTCCATCCAAGGAACAGATAGGAAAATACAAGGCTTGCCACCAAGAATGGGTGTGCATTTAGGCTCTCTCAAATATTCACTCATCTCAGGTTACCAAAAGAGTACAGATAGTTGAGGTTTGCAGGTCGAAAAGGGTCACATTTTCAAACAAAATTGCTTCCAATCCTCCTCTTAACCAGCTGCTGATTTCTGTGCTTACGAACACAGACAAGGTTTCTCAGATAAACCAAGCACCTGAGTTATATTCCCAGGCAGGGAAGATGTTAGTGAATTATGTCTTGCCAAACAGTGTCCAGTCTTGCAGTCTCTGGGCTAAATGAACCAGGATTTCCATGGAAAATGACCTAGGCTCCTTCTCTCCCTGAGCCTACTGTAGAGCTGTCCATTGGAAGACGTACTGCTGGGAAAATACTACAAAAAAGGTTCCCAGGAATACTCATTTTAATGCCTTATTGAATGCACTGTAACTGGTCTTACATTCTTTTAAAGTTTCTCTTTCCAGTAATGAACACACATTTACTGACAAGAACAATTATAGAAGCAACAAATTAATGGAAAGATATTTTTATAACACGAGTATTTATATTGGAAACTTGGCACCAAGTGGCGTGTTCCTTTGATCGTGGAATGAAGTTGTATTAGGCTCTCCTGTAAATCTAGTGGCTAATAAAAGCAAAACTAAAACCTCAGATGGTGTTTCCATATTGATAAGAAAAGTTAGCAGGTGAACAATTATTTGTGAAGAAAATTTTGTACTGGTTAGGAAGGGTGATGATGTTCTTTGATTATTCCAGATAAGGAAAAAAGGAAGAAATTACTATTCAGTGGATTAATTATTTGATTGATGCTGTTTGTATTTGATAAAGACACTTTTGGGGGCAGGAGGAGAGTGTGTTGTGCCTAGCTGGAATACTACCACAGTACTTACTGTGAATTCAAGATGAACTTTCAACATTAGAAAACATAAAGAAATTTCAGCTTCTGCTGTATAAGGACTCCTACATTAGTCAGAGTGTCTCCACTGATTCAGATGGAAATAGGGCTGTTTATGGTCATTATGACTAATCATGTGAATAGGGGAAAAAGATCCCACAGACCAACCAAAAAAAAGCCCTTGGTTCAATCCAATTACCACCATCAGCATAAAGAACAAAAACTAAGACTTAACAGCTTGGAAAGGGCAATGCAGACAATTTTGTTAATATGGACACAGTGATGACTTCTCAAAACAAAACAAAACAAACCCCAAACTGTATAATTAAATTTGAACAGGGCAAAAGCATTTTAAAATCTGCCCCATCTGAGCAGTGTAATTAAAAATCTGGCTGAAAAGCCACTTAAACCAGATTGGTTGTTGTATCAGTAATTACTGAGCTCAGCTGGTTAACCCCTAGTCCTGCAAGAGTAAAAAGAGAGGTACCTACTTGAATTGATTAAAAAAAATCACAAAGTTAAAAATTAAAATTAAAAAAAATATAAATTAAAGTTTGAAATTTTAATTAAAGCTTTTCTGATTTAAGTTTTCTTTAGCAGGGCCAGTCAGGTCTCTGCATTAAATCAATGATAGGAAATGGGGGAAAAAAACCCAAAACAAAAAAAAACCCCACAAAAACAAAAAACCAAAAAATTAAAAAATACCAAAAAAAAACCCCAAAAAAGCCAATACTTTCTGCTGTTGAAGATGCCATAGCAACTTAGCTGGGCAGAGGGGAATTAAATATTATAGGAAAAACTGTCTGGTCACCAGTGGCAAAACAAGAAATGTGGCAATGAGTAACAGGAGGATGGAGGTTCCTGACTTGTTTGCAGATGATGCTGAGCTCCGTGGGCAGCACATCAGGCTGATCAGAGATGGGCCAGGTCTGAATTCCAAACCCCACCTAAAGCCCAGCTCAGCCCTTGGCCCTGCTGAAGAGCTGGTCAGGGAGTGCAGGGGTGGAGAGGAAGGGTCAGGAGCTACTCACCAGGGCAGCTGAAGCTCTCCCCCTTTTCCTGTTTGAAAACTGCTTCTCCACAGGCACCACAAAAGTGGAGAGAGGTGAAATCCTCTAATTTCAGAGGGCAGAAATTCCAGTGAATGCCTAACACCACCTTGTCAGCCCCACTTCATCCTTACAGCCAACAATTTTTCATGGAACATGCTGGGACTTTTCAAGTGCTTCATTCTTCGCTGTGGAGTGGAGAACAACCTTTCTGTGTAAGGGGCTGGCTTCTCAAACACTTGGGGCTGACCTGAAAACATGCCAGTATTCCCTCTCTCAGCAGATAAGGAGATACTTTTGTTCAGCCTTTATCTTCCATCTTACCCCTGACCTGGCATCACATGAAGTGGGGTGTAGAAAAATGTGTGGCTAGAGGGAAATTAAAACCTATTTTGTGTCAGCCCAAAGGTATTAAATGCCCACCTTTTATTGTCTGAGAGTGACAAGTGGAGGTGCAGTTGCTTTTCTGCTGCTGTCTGCCCAGAATCTCCCCCTCCCTGCATTCCTGAGCAACACAAACCACACAAAACTGGTTTTCCAGTCATTTTTTGTGATGCAAAGCTGGGGCTGCCAGGTGACTCCTAGAGACTGCACACAAAGCCTTTAACCTTTTTACCTCCTCCTGATGTTTTTAAATTGCTTCAGAGTGACCTTAAAATAGAAGAGGAAAAGGGCACAATCTTGAAGAAGACCTCATGTACAATTACACTGTTTTCTCCGAAGGGAATTGACATAGAAAGTCTCTGCATCATTGATGCACTGCTTAATTTCCTCAGATTTCCCTGAGATTACCTGAGACTGGAGCCATAAATCTTTCTCTTCCCCCTTTTTTACTTCTCCCTCACTCAAGTATTTATTTTTCCAGAGTTTAGGACTTGGTGGCTGTGGAATCTTCAGAAGTGGAGTCAGCTTCCCATGAAGAACCCACCAACTACCAGGCTGATGTGGATGGCTACATTTCTTTTCAATATTTGGACCAACTCTCATTCAACTGACTCTTTTAGCATTTTTACAGTGTAGTTATTTGGAAAACAGAATGTTGTATCTTACCAGCAACATCTGAAAATAGAGATTGGGCAATAAGTGCATTATAAGACTTGATTTCAAAAGAATGCACGCAGCAATTATTCCAGGCTGCATTAAATTACAAAAATTGAGAAAAGCTGTGACCTAGATATTTCTTCTCTTCAACTATTCTTCATTTCAAGACTCTGCTTCTTTTTTCTTTTTTTTTTCCCAGCCTCCATTTTGTAATGAAAGAAGTATTATTTTGTTGGTGAGGTTTTTATCTTTGCAAACCCATTATGCTGTATTAACAGGTTGCAGGGGATAGTTAAACACAACAGAGACATATGTGGTCCCAGCAGAGCAGAGAAACAGATTTTGAAACAAAGATACCCTGTAAACCATTGGGAGTTATACAAAACAGACAGGGGAGCTATTTAAGTGAGGAAATCTGATCTGGATCCAGAGCTGGAATTGAAAGGCTGGAAAGCTCAAAGAGCAAAATTTGAGTATGAAATGTTATCTGTGCAGGAGGGGATTAGCTATGAGTTGAATTATATTAAAGCACAGTCTGTGCTAAGGAAAAGTTCTGATACACATCTTTTTTCATAGCAAAAGCAGGCACTTCTGAGAGATTCAGAACTCTAAAAGCAATATCAATTCAAATACAAGAATTGCTCCATATATTCAGAAACAAATAGATTTTTGGGTGCAATTGAGTGCTTTAGAAAGGGAGAAAATACTCAGACAAAATTAAACATTGTTTCACAATAGTGTGCAAAACTGAATGAAAAACACCAAACACAAGGACATTGTAACTGGAATAATTACCCTGGATCCGTACTGGCTGGGAAATTATGTGGTGAGTCAAATATCTTTTTAATCTGTTCCTAAACAGTGTTTAGCAACATAGGCCTAAATTCATCTGTAGATTAATCACTACAGGGTAATGACTGCTGACTTAAAAATTTCAGTAAATTGCAATTTACTGAAGAGTTACTCATGTCTGCAACAGAGTCAAGGACTCCCTGTCTGTACACAAACTGCTTTGCCTGAGCTGGTTTATCAGAAATCATTAATAATACTCTCATAATTTCTCCTGCATCCTGTTGAAACAGTTTGGCCAATGGCTAATTGCATCATCTCAGCTCAAAAATAATTTTCTCTGGGATTTTATTGCCTCTTTGAAGCATTAACTGGTGGAAACACTAGCACACCGAGCAAGGTCAAGGTCCAGCAGAAATGTTGCTGTGTCTTTGGGATGAAGAGAATCCCAAATTGGGATTTGGGTGGGGGCTCTGCACTCCTTTCTCAGAGCCAGAAGTGTCCTTGGCTGCTCCCTCAGCAGCTCAGGGATGCCAAGCTGCAGCTCCTGTGCTCCATGGGCACAGCAGGAATGTATGGAGCTTCCTCACCTGCCTCTGCAGACAAGAGGAGGAGGTGGAGGAGCTAATCCCTGAAAATTTAATCCCTAAATTGGGGGCACCCATTTCCTTCCAGCCTACCCCCAGCTAAAGAAGCACCTTAGCAGTGACAGCAAGATAAAGTGGTGGCAAAAAAAAAATAAAATCAGATTACTGCAAGAAATATTTGTGATTTCCACAGAAAGCCAGCCATTAAAAAGAGTTGTCTTTTCTGGAAGTCTTGGGTAAGAGGAGAAAGATGCCAAAGGACCAACAATTTTCCAGGAGGAAGCATCATCCTTGTGCCACCAGGGTTACCCTAAAGCTGAGCTACACGTGACTGGGAGCTGCCTGTGGCAAGTGGGAATCCGTGGTGATTTGCACTGGGAGGAAACAAAAATCCTCCTACAGAGCTGATTTCTGGAGATCAGGAGATGCCAGCCCTGTGCCCACAGCTCCCCCAGAGCTCAGCAGGTAGGAAATGTTCTCCTACCTCTTGAAAAATGGCTTTACCCACTCAAAATAGATTTTCAGCACAAATATGTCCTGCATGAACCGAAGGCACTTAGGCTTGAAAGAGCCATTCATGTCTATTAAGTCAGACAAATGATTGAAATTTAACATTAAAAGTGCAACTCCACACCTTGTACCATTTATCGACAGGAAATTAGGAACAATTAGATCTCTGTAAAACAAGGCAAAACCATGATTGCTGAAGGTCAGGCTTCAGGAAAACCCTGCAGAAAGCTCCACAGCAGAAATTCTTCACAGGTATGTTCCTTTGCACTTATAGCGTGCATATGGTTTCAGCGACAATCAGGTAAAACAGACAAAACCAGATTCCCCCACCAGCTGCAATAAATTCAGCCCTTTTTCTCCCCCAGCCTCCTGTTATAAACAAGCAGAAATGTTGCACAGAGCAGACACTCTTCTGCTCTTTTATGGGCGTTGCTGGAATGGAAAGAGGACTGGCAAAGATTCCTTGCAAGTACCGAAATGAAAGCAAGAGAATTAATTTTATGCAGCTCGCCCTGTGCATTTCTGGAGTTTTAATGCTTTCCCATTCTGGGGGCTCACAATGAAACACCTTGTGTAAATATTGCAAGCTCCTACCTGGAATTCTCACAATGAGCTGTCAGCTGATAAACTTTCTGTAAGTGCTTGAAGTTGAGAACACACACACAGAGTCAGATCTGTTGACTTCTTTTCTTTCAAATGGACTAAAACTCTGATTCCTGGTAAGTTTCAGGTTTGAAATGAAGAACCACTTTCCAAAATGTTAGGTCCAACTCAGCCAAATTTTGAGTAAAGCTTCATTAGGGTTCTGAGGGTTTAAAGTTTTGGGACACGCACATAAAATACATTAGATAGATAAATAGATAGATAGATAATAGATAGACAAAAAGAGAAATACATAGATAGATAATAGATAGATAGAAAAATAGATAGAGAAATAGAGAAATGGATAGATAACAGATAGATAGATAGAGAAATAGATAGACAGAGAGATAGAAAGATAGATAGATAGATAGATAGAGAAATAGAGAAATAGAGAAATAGATAGATAGATAGATAGATAGAGAAATAGAGAAATAGAGAAATAGATAGAAAAATAGATAGAGAAATAGATAGATAATTAGAGAAATAGATAGATAAATAGATAGATAGATAGATAGATAGATAGAGAAATAGAGAAATAGATAGATAGATAGAGAAATAGAGAGATAGAGAAATAGATAGATAGATAGAGAAATAGATAGATAGATAGATAGATAGATAGATAGATAGATAGATAGATAGAAAAATAGATAGAAAAATAGATAGAGAAATAGATAGATAATTAGAGAAATAGATAGATAGATAGATAGATAGATAGATAGAGAAATAGATAGATAGAGAGATAGAGAAATAGAGAAATAGATAGATAGATAGATAGATAGATAGAGAAATAGATAGAGAAATAGATAGATAGATGATAGATAGATAGATAGATAGATAGAAAAATAGATAGAAAAATAGATAGAAAAATAGATAGAGAAATAGATAGATAGATAATTAGAGAAATAGATAGATAGATAGATAGATAGATAGATAGATAGATAGATAGATAGATAGATAGATAGATAAATTTTTCTTCCAGTTCTGGCTAGCACTAGAGCCAACCATGCCAAAATACAGCAAAGAGGATTATTCTCCTGACACTCCCAGCTGTGTCCAGGAGAAATTGTGCCTGAAATGGCGTGAGAAAATTTCAAGACAAATGAGCTTTGGCTGGCTCTGCTGTGAACGTTTGGATGCTTATTTAAAGTCAAGTGACCCCAAACTGCAAAGCACTGGATGTTCACTCATCACTAATTTCTAATTGTCACCCTGAGACCAGGTGGAAGAGCCAAGGAAGGGCTGTGGGCTCCTTGCTTGCACAGAGGATTGGAGAGATGGAGGAAATGAAAAGCCTCTGGGGTTTGTTGGCCATGCTGGCTGGAGGAGTTGTTTTTCCTTGGTGTTCTGCAGGAGTTTTGATGTTTGAACGACACCAGGGGGATGCAGACAGCAGGGTGACACCATGGCCTGGCAGACAAGCCAGCATTTTTGCTGTGGTCTGGTCCTCCATCTCCTGCAGGAGAGACAGGACAATCCCACTCTCTTTCCTCTGCCACCCCCTCGTCCCCAGGATGCTTTTCTGCTGCATTTTGGGCCACCTCCAGGCAGCCTTGAGCAAGGCTGGAGTGCTGGAGAAAAATATTGTGTGACTCCTTTGGAAAATCTTGGGTTTGAGGTTGGGGACAATGACAGGTATAAGGAGAATGAGGAGAACTTGTATTTTGGGAAGTCAGGGAACCTTTTCTGTCACTGGTCCCTCAGATGAGTGCAGCTGAGATGAGTATGTGCTTTTACAAGCAATTATTTTAAAGTGTGCCCAGAGGACGCAATAGTCAGGCTTTATTGGATATGTAATACACGCTGTGACAGTATATGGTGGCCAAAATTGCAATTCTGGGACCCTGCAGCCTGCAGCTGTTCAGTAAAACAAAGGAAATTCCACCAAAAGAAAAAAAGGGAGGGGGGTTAACTCGCTTTTAAGCCAAATCCAAAACATTAAATGACTTCCCTCATTGCAGGGCTTTTCTGTGCCCCTGGGGGCAGCTGAAGGAAATATGAAAGAGCATCTTCCCTAGAGCTTTTCCTAATGAGGGGAAGGGGGCACAGGCACGCCTCATCTTGGGATGGGCCACAGCTGGAGGTGGCCCTTGCCCTGGCAGTGCCAGAAATGTGATGTCCCCATGGGCTCCTCAGAGCAGCTCCCCAGGACCAGCCCTGCCATGGCTCAGTCCCAGGGCTCGCTCAGTGCCATTGCCCAAGGGGACAGAGGAGGGGAGCATCCAGCAGATCAGATATCTGCCCAGCTGGAGGCAAAGGAGATCATCTCTTGGGAGAGGTTGGAGCTGGTCCTGAGGCAGGGCAGTGCCTTGGGGACAGAGACAGCCCAGGACACAGACTGTGGGACTGGTGTCCCACCACAGGAACCACACATCAGGATTTCTCTTTCTTGGTGCTTATTATGACCCTGTCCTGATTAGTGGGAGACAGACTGTTCTGCACTCTAAATCACTTCCCAGGAATAAGTTCTGTTTGTTTGTTTGTCATTCTGGCTCGGGAAAACTTTGTCGCCGTGTTCCAGAGATCAGGCTAAAAGTTTGCCTTCCAGAACAGAGTGTGTGCAGATGCTGGAAGGACAACCTCAGGACAAACTGGGATCTGATCAGCCACTCCTGCAACCAGAACAAGCGATACAATTACAGAGATACGAAGCAGATTGTGTGATTCACATCTCAGACAAGGCAGGCAAGGCTAAGGGGAGCAGAGGAGCACAGAACGGGGCTGGTTAAGCATTGCTGATGCTCTGGGCAGGGGCAGCAGGTTCTTTGTGATTTACATGATAAGAGAGTGACCAGAGCCTCAAGCAGCCATCCCACAGCTCCAATGGCAGAAGTGTGGCACAGATCAGATGGAGCCTGTGCTTTATTTCATCACAGCAGTTTTGCTGGAGTGTCCTTCCAGGTGGCAAGTGTTGCTCAGCTGCTGGGCTTCAGCTGTTCCTTACACCAAGGCCCCTCCTGGAAAGGCAAATAAATGTGCAGAGGTTTCTGAGCCCCACCAGCCCCACATCACACACTCCAGGGACCCACAGAACTGAAGGTGATGGTACCTGCTTGGGAGCAGCTGCTGCAGTGCACAGATCCAGTGTGTTTTTGGGAGGCAGCTGACGTGGAAAGGGCACTTGGGGTGCAGGTGAGTTGGTCTATCCCTGGGATCACACCCCTGTGCACTCCAGCAGCATCCTGGAGGCATGAGGGGGACACATTAGCAGCTGACAGAGCCAGAGCACACAGTCTCAAGCTGCATCAAGGGAAATTCAGGTTGGATATTAGGAAAAAATGTTTTTTACAGAAAGGGTGATAAAGTTCTGCAATGGCTGCCTGGGGAGATGGTGCAGTCCCCATCCCTGGGTGTGTTTAACAAAGCCTGGATGTGGCACTGGGTGCCAGGGTTTTTGAGGTGATGGGGCTGGGTTGGACTTGATGATCTTGAAGGTCTCTTCCAACTCAGTAATTCTGTGAATTCTGTGAATTCTGCGATGCAGTACTGAGGCCTCACCCAGAGATGGGCTCAGCACTCTGCAGTCCAGAAAGACACCTAAGGCCTAAGCAATGCCTTTTCTTGGATCTTGGAGGCAGAATTAGGAACTCTGAAGTTATATATTAAGTCAAAACCCCCACTAACTCAGCCTGAACAAAAACATCCCCGCTGCGCACTACCCGAGTTTAACCCAAAACCCCTCTGGCTCCCCGGTTTGGGCAATTTGATCAGCACTGGACCTCCTGTGACATCAGGGCTGGCTTCTGTCTGCAGATGCCATTGTCTGGACTGGGGGTTTGCACAGGGCTCGCCCAGCCTGGCCCCATGTGCTTGGCAGCCTCTCGGGGCGCGCGCTCGCTGCCGGCAGCTCCCGCCGACCCCGGCCAAGAACAAACAGCCTGAGCTGCACTCCCTGGGACACCCCGTGGGTTTTGTGCAGCTTGCCCACGAGGCAAAGGGCATGAGCTGGTTTTTAGACATCTACAGAGGGCCCTAATCAGCCCTTCAGATCATCAGACAAGAGCGGTTGTTCAGGTGAGCTCGATTCCTGCCGGTGTTCACCATTGGAACAATTACCCAAACCTCAGTCGTGTTCAGTATGGAAAGTGGCAGCAAAACCCAACCTCAGAACACTTTCAAGACAGCTTTTTCTGTGCATAAATGCATCAGCCTAAGGCCAGCAAGGGTCAGTGAAGGGCTGCAGAGTCCAGTGGACTTTTAATAAGAGCTGTAATGAGGCATTTCACAGCTCCTGGTGGCTGGAGGCAGTTGTTCCATCCAGGAATCAGCAGTTTATGTTCAGCTTCTTAAAATCCTCAGGAAAAGGCTTTGTTTTAAATGAGAGGATACACAGAGTCCTGGATCTGAAAGCCAAAATGAGCTTTTAAAACCACCCAGCTGCCCTCCTGCAAAAACCCTGTGAAGTTTCCAGAGGTAATACAGATGTGCATGGCTGAGTCACAGCGTCCTCTAGACAAACATCTGTCCTCTAGACCAACATCTGTCCTTCATTCAAAGTGCCTGAAGACTTCAGCTGAACTTCTTCCTCCATCATTACATTTTGTTTGTCCTTGGCAAGAAGAACAAAAGATTAATCATAACTATAAACCCAATATTTGGTCAACGTGACTGTCCAGGTCTTGCAAGGAGTAAACAGCGTGAACATTTGGGGTAAGAGCAGAACTCAGCCAGGGAGCAGAGGAGTTCATGGGAAACAGCACTGTTTGCTTTCACCCCAAATCTCCCAAACTTTATATTTTGCTCTGTGTAGTTAATATTAATCACTCCAATCAAGTTAATTATCAAGGTTTTGGGTAGTCCTTGCTTCTAAGCGTCTCTTCCTGCTCATGTTCCCATGACACACTCACTGGCCACAGCTTGGCTGTTCATTTCTTGGAAAAGAGATTGTACAGGAGTGCTGGGATGAAATTTGGCCAGTCAGGAAAAAAAAAACAGCCCAGAGAACAGAGGCACCAGGTGCAAAATGCTTCAATTTACTTAGTAAAGACTTGTTCTCACCGGCTTTGAGCTTTCTGAAATTTGCACCAAATGCTTGAAAAAGTAGGGTTTGCAGCAGATCCCCATTTGGATTGCTCCTGGGCTGCTCTGTGGGGCTTTTATTGATTTTCTCAGACTCAGCTGTCCCTCTGGCCATCAGATGTCCATGGCAGATCTGCAGCAAGACAGCTGGAATGGCACGCTTGAGGTACGCACAAATTCACGGCTGCAGGAAAAGCAGCTCCTGAGCCAACCCAAAGAGAACACGAGGCAGCTGAGCTGAGAGGGAGGGAGAACTGTGAGGATGCCAATTTTCAGCCAATAGTGAAGTGTCAGGACACAACTGTTTGGCAAGTCCTTTGCCCTTTATGTGTCCAAACAGCATCGATGCAGAGGGCTCTGCATCTCACAGGGTGCACACTCAAAAAAAAAAAAAAAAAAAAAAAAAAGAAATATATATATATATATAACCACCCCAATAACTGCCAAACCTTCCAAAATTAGAAGTGAATCAGGGGTCATTTCTGTTGCAAAATCTCGGTGATAAGGCCTGATAGCTGAAATCTTCCCTCTCACATTCAATGGCATCTTATGAGCTGTGGTGTGATGTTCCCCTGGTGGAGATGGAGTAAGAAGAGATGACTCACACCTTTTCCCAGTTGTTGTGCAGACAGCCCTTCCTAAGTAACTAACACTGTGATATATGTCTGATGGTGCTGATAAGGGGTTCAAGCATGTTTTAGCTCCTTGTGTAATTTCCAGCCTTCATTCTGGAAATAAAGCAACCAGAGAAATCTCAGCTTGTTCCATTGGTCTTGAAATGCAGCATATTGTGGGCATCAGTGGGAAAAGTGCAGGCCAAGTTTATGAGAAGCATGAACTTAAAAACCTATAAAGGAAATTTAATGTCAAAATTAATGTGCAGACTCTGGAGAAAACCTTGCTGGTGTCAAGATATGCAGAATAGCTGAATAAATTTGCTCAGATCCTCAGACAATCTTACCTCTAATTAGAGTTGCCTGAGGCAGAATCTGTCAGTGCAGGGATGGAAATACCAGGCTGGGGACAGGCTGCTGGCCCTCACACTGCTTGGGAGCTCACAGACTGCTTTTCCATGGCTCTGCAACATTTAATTCACAGGCAGTAGGATCCAAAATAGAGAAGTTTTTCTGCAGAGTCAGATTGGAGGCAGGTAGAGCTGAGGAGTGATTTTGCAAGGGAAATAATGGAAATCTGACAACTGCTGTACACGAAAGCCCCTTCTGTTCAGCTGATTTCAGGGAGCTTAGGAGGAATGAAGCATGGATTTTAAATGAAAGAGGACAGATTTAGATGGGATATTAGGGAAAAATTCTCCCCTGTGAGGGTGGGGAGGCTCTGGCAGAGGTTGCCCAGAGAAGCTGTGGCTGCCCCATCCCTGGAAGTGTCCCAGGCCAGGCTGGATGGGGTTTGGAAACACCTGGGATGGTGAGAGGTGTCCCTGCCCATGGCAGGGGCTTGGAATGATCTTTAAGGCCCCTTCAAGCCCAAACTGTTCCAGGTTCTGTGATCCTGTGATTGAGCATTATGATTCCAGGAACAGCAATTCCCATGTTTTTCATTTCAACTTCCCAGAAAGCCTCCAAGGAACCCAGACAGGGCCATGGAGAGCAGTCACCTTGCCTGCACATGAAGTCATTGTCTGTCATTCCCACCTTAGCACTGCAATGTGCTTTTCCAGGAACCTCCCACAGAGAGTTTTCAGGCAGATAAGGATTGGTTTTTCTTGAGCAGGAGCCATGGCATTTGTACAATAGCAGTCATCACCACCATCTCCTGTGCCAATGAAGGCCACAAGCTAACTATAGGATGCCTGAGGAGCTATTTCCTGCTATTCTTTCACTTTCCACCAGCTGTTGTTGCTATTATTTAACTTACTATTAGTTTCAAGTATGATGCAGCATCAAGCAGTTGTTCTTATTAAGGAAAAATAATTGGCTGTCTGGCCCACACTTGGATGAAAGCTCATTTCTCCCTGGGGAGTTTTCAGCATTAGTTCATCTCCAGCAACAAAAGCTGGGATTTTAGCATCCTCCAAAACACAGGGTTACAGTAAAAGTGGAAATGGGGTTGGGAAGGAAAGCTCTGAATTAAAGTTCTTCATATGGACAGTTAGCAGGACGGTCACTTCTGTGTACAAAAAAAAAAATTCTAGTAAAATAAACACACCCTGCAAACTTCCTGGGCTCTAAATCATCCTGCTAAATTTGATTATCACTTAAGTGATTTAGAAAGCAAGATGTTCTCTGCCTTATGAGAGTTTATTCACAATGTCAGCTAAAACTGATAGACACTGCAGTAATTCAAACCAGAGGGCGGGGGGAAAAAAGGAGTTATGAAAACTTGGCTTAGGCTGGAGACCAGAGAAGAAATTGAAGGAAGAGCAGCATTTTTGAGGGAAGGGTGAATTGAAGGAATGAAGTTTTGAAATTCCTGTCTTTCCTGCCTCCCCAGCAAGCAGGAGAATCCAACGTTGCCTGGTTGGTGGGGAACAAAGCAGAGCTTGAAGCTCTCAGCTCCCCTGGCTGTGGTTCCCTGGCTGCCCAGCCCTTGTGCACACACAAACCAGCCTGTGGCTTGCTCCAAGCTTGAACCTGGTGAAAGAAAGGCTCTGCAGAGCTCTGGACCGTGCTGGCACTCAGCACTGAGCCCCCTGGATGTCAGGAATCCCAAGAGTGCTGAGAAGAGGAGGATTCCAGCCCTGCTCCTGGGAAAGGCAGAGCCCTGCTGCTCCATCCAGCTCTCACAGGCTCTGAGTTAAACCACCTGTGGGGCTCTGCTCCTCCTGCTGACCCTGATGCAATCCCTGCTCCCAAAGAGGCACAGGGCTGGATTGCAAACAGAAATTAATTTTTTCCAAGCTGGTGCTGACATCCTGGTGGGGAGATGGCACAGCCTGGCAGCAGCCAGCAGAGCCAAGAGGTGGCAGGAGAAGATGCCACCCCTCCTGCACAGGAACTGCTCTGCACCAAATACATCAGGAGACTTCCAGAAAGCCTCCAATAATTAACAGAGTGAAGTTAACCACGTGTCAAACATTTCACGGCAGATATCCAAACTGTAAATGAGTATCTGTTAGGATTTTACTTGGAAAAGAAAAACAATAGAGGAAGATTTATTCTGTATTAATGCTCTAGCACATTTCCTTACCTATCTCCCTATCCAACAACTTTTTTTCAGTTCAGTATCCCATGGGGGCTCAGCACCATCCCTGCTATATCCCATTTGCCTCTCCTTAGCTTCCAATAAATTTTGAAACAAATCAGCAAAAGTGGGAGAGGCTCTCAGCATTTTAAGTAGCTGGAATAAAAATGGGAACAGAGGCATCTGTGTGATTTCCTTCCATCCTGGTGAAAAAATCAGAGCATGGCTTAGAGACATGCCTGCCATGCAGGAGGCAGAGGAGGGTTTGTGAGAGCCTGGGCAGCACTCAGCCTGTGCCTTGCTGCCCTAAGATTCCCAACAGCAGCTCCAATCTAACAACAAACTCAAGCCACAGCACAGAAATACTAAAAGGTCTGGATGCTAGCTAACAAACTTGGGAGAGAGAAAAGAATTTCAAGTGCAATCCCAGGAAGGGTATGAACTGGGGAGCCTGTGTATGGATTTTCTGGGGATCTTAAACCTTCAAGAAAGGAGATTTACACTGGTCCAGAACAAGATATGTGGACCCACCATGTCCAGCCTCAGAGATTTAAACACCTCAGATGAAAACTCTCTGGGAGTTTGTGTCTTGCTCAAGAGAAAGTTCATTATTTGTAGAGTTTCTTCCAAATTTTCTATCCAAGACAGGAAAAGGGGCACCCTGACTAATCTGCCATCAGAAATGTCTTTATTAAGGTGCTCTGGACGAGCCTGGCAGTGAGCAGGGGTGGGTGGACAGCTGCCAACCCAGGGCATGCCCAGGTGCCAGGGGTTACCTGCCAGCCCTGGCACCAGCCCAGCCCTGCAGGAGGCAAAGGCTGGCACTGCCAAACTCAGCTTTGTGTCTTTTATTGCAAAGGTCTGACTCCTTTTCCCTGCAGTTCTTAAGTGTGGCCCTTTGAGCATAATTGAATGAGACAGAAGCAAAAATTTAGAGGTTTCTGCTTTGGAAAGAGATGTGACGCTCGTTTATTGTTAACCACAAAACATGGGCCCCTTTTCTTTCTTCTTTTTCCTTTTTCTTGGTGTCAACTTCACAGTTTCTGTTGCTTCAAAATAACTTGGGGTTTAGCAGAGCCTGAGACCCCGAAATGTCCTCATCAGCACTTCAGGGATGGCAGCCACCAAGCATCCTGAGAGTTTGGCTGCCACCAGAGCAGGACCAGGCAGGCAGAGCCTCGTTTTTACCTGCACCAAACACCTCATTTATTCCACTTTTTATAGCCCCTTTCCACCTCCCACACTGCAGCTTTCCAGAGGCTGCAGCAGGATTTCCCTCTTTTCCAGAACATTTCAGATGAAAGCCTCTGTCACCTGGATGAGAACTGAGATTTGAAGCCCAGGTTGACAATAACTACCAAGTTCATTAAATTTTGTGATTGCAGGTTTGGGGTGGGCTGTAATGATGGTCTTTTGTCACCTCCTGCACAACCCTTGTCCTGAATTTCTCCCCACCCAGTGGTGCCTCTGTCATGCTGAGCACCCAGAAGAAAACCACCCAATTTTGGCTTCCTGGGATGGAGAATCCTACCTATCCTTTCCATAACTCAAATCTTCATGAGGTGTCTTAACTTCCACCATTAAAATGTTTAACTGTGTTTCCAGTCCAGATTTGTCTGGATGTTGTACCTTCTTTTGATATGCAAAGGAGAATCCCATTCCTAAATGAATTTTCTTCACATTTTAAGTTGATTGACCAAATACTGTTTTAAAGTAAAAATAAAGAATATTGGACAGCCTATGATGACAACAGGGGCAAAAAATAGGACATTTTTGTGCCCTCAACAGTGTCCATTCCAAAGTCAAATAGTGATGCTGGAGCAGGATAAAAATGCTGCAAATGTGTGAGCCAGCATTCATCTACTCTTGTGATTTAAAGAGTCACCATTTCCTGAACTATGAAAGTACCATAAAATAAAACATTTCTTGGATGTTCTCTGACACGAGCAAATCTTTCTCAAAGTCAGTGGGAGACTTTCCACTTCCATTAGTGGGCATTTTGTCAAGTTCTGATTTTTTCCTGGTTTTTTCTTAAGTGAAGCTCCAAATCCTACAATAATTTGAACTTTATTGCCTGTGGAAGAGAAAAGCAGCCAAAAAAACCTCCCAAATAAATGTATGGAAAAGAAACAGCAAAACAAGGTTTCCCCAAACAGCATTCACTGGTAACAATACAGCTTTGTGACTGCTGTCATTTTTTTAATGTATTTCCAAGGAAAAACTAAAGGAAATATATGATTTGTCCACGTTTCTGCCAAGAAGGCAGTTCCCAGAGCATACATTTAATGACAGCATCACAGGAAGACAATTTTTCCCATCTTTTTAAGCTCCCTGTCCACTGAAAAAAAAAAAAAACCAAACCAAAAAAACCCATCAGCAGGAAGAAATCCCACACAGAAGGGGCGGGGGTAAGGACACATCCGATGGAAGTGAAACAATTTTTGGAGCTGAGCTGCTTTGAAAGGGCTCTGGTGAGCAGCTCATCATCTCCTGGAGCTTGCCCAAATCCAAGGTCTCACTGGAGCTCCTCAAAACAGGCTGTCCATGGATTCAGCTGGCAGGACAGTGCCAAATCTCTGCCCCAGAGGAAATCCTCAGACCTGCTGAGATGATGAGGTTTTTTTTCCTTGGTCTGTTTGGTTTTGGTTGGTGATATTGAGGTTTTTTTGCTTTATCTTTGGGATGGGTTTTTTGGGTTTTTTGGAGTTTTTTTTTAAGGGGGTCAGGGCAAGTGTTTTGTTTTCCGCCCCAAGCTGGAAATGGAGAATTTGATTTCTTCAGCAGGAGAATTTGCAGAAGGACAGACAGGTTGCCTGGGCCCTTGGCCATCCAGCAAAGCCAGGCTCAAGCTGCTCCACAGCACTCAGTGGAAAGTGGCAGTGATTCCTGGTGGGAGATTAAAGGTGATTTGGAGTGAGCAAGGACCACCCCTCGCGCAGCATTTCCAGCTAAATGTCTGCTATAAACAATGTAATATATGGAAACCTCCCTTGTACTTAAAACCAGGCATGAAAAAAAGTACTGGTGGGAGAAGAAACACCCACAAATCAAAAGTGGCAGAGGATAAAAGGTGGATTTTGGAGAGGGCTCCTGTGGAAGGGCAGACAGAGCACAGCCATCCATGAGCTCACAGGAACTTTCTCCCCAGCGAGGGAGGACTTGAAGAGCCAAATAAGTCCATGAAATTCACATAGGGCCTTCAGGGATGGAAAAAATATTACCTGAGGAGACAAATTCCCCAATCAAGACCACAAAAGAAATTATCACATGAGCTGGTTCAGCCTCTCTGGCCGGACTTGTGCAGAGCAGCAGGATCTGATAAATCACAAGCCACTGCCGTGCTGCTGATGCAGAGAAAAGAGATCCATCAGGGGCCAGCCAGAATCTGCCCAGGACAGATTTGTGCTGAGCCAGGACTGTCTGACCGAGACTGGACCTTGGCAATGACCTCTGCAGGGTGCTGGGGACAGCCAGGAATTGTGCTCCTGGTGGAGATTTCCTGGGGGGAAATTGCAAAAACCCTTCTGCTGACCTGGTGGGGCTCGGTTGTTCCTGCATGGGCTTCCTCAGGAGCTGCTGTTTGTTCTGCCCTGCTTTTGGTCAAGCACTGCAAAAGGGCTTCCTAACTCATGGCAGAGAGCTTTAAACTGAGTGACCACCACTGACTGACTCAGAGTAGTAACACCGTGGCTTCCAACACCAAAAAGGATGTGGAGCTGGAGGAGTCAGGGTTGGGAGGGCTCAGGGAGTGCTGTGATCCAGGGAGTTGGAATTTCTGTTAGGAAACACAAAAAAATGCTGTCAGATCTACCAGCCTGCTAAAAGAGAAAGGTCTCCTTCCTGTCCCACGTGGATATCTTGATGTGGAAAGATCCAGGGAGTCTTATCAAGTGTGCAAAAGCAACAGAGGAGCTTCTTGGAGGCTGGGGAGAGGAGAGGTAAAACAAGAACTGTCAAAATTAACCCAGATGGAAGTTCCAAGGAGGAAAACAGTCTCAGATGTTTTCCAGCCACAAACACAGAGAGGGAAAAAGTGTTGTGGTGTGGTGAAAACGGAGCAGAAATCAGAGAAATGAGGGTTGGTCCAAAGCTGTCACTCCTGCCCAGGGCTCAGCAAAGGGCTGCTGCAGAGCCTGGGGGGAAAATGAGGAGAGGACGTGGAAAGGATGGGGCTGAGAGGGGGTACAGCCACAGCACCACGTGGGGAAGTCTAGAGGGATGGGGGAATCTCCCTGCTGGGGTTTGAAAAGCTTTTGGGAAGCTGCACATCAGGAGTGTGGATTTGTAACCCCAAAGGTGCAAAAACTGCATTTAGGGAATGGAGCAGGGAGAAAAGGACAGCCAAGGCACTGCCAGGTCACTGAATCTGAACTGACAGCAAGGCAAGGCCTTCAAAAGCGCTTTTCCAAGAAATATTAAGACATTGTGAAGCAGGCTTTGCTTCCATTCCTGTTTCTTTCAAGGAATGGGTCCCAGCTTTTTTCTGGCAGGACATGAGTCATTCTGCCCACCCCCAGTGAAAGCCTGTCCTGTCTGGGTGGAAAGAAGAAAACCCCTGGCAAACAGAGCTTTTCCTTGCTGGGCATCCTCTGGGTAACACCCTTGGAGCCTGAGCTGCCAGTCATTTTTGGCAAATGACTAACAATGACTTGCAAAATTCACTACTATGTTTTTCATCACAGCTGCTCTGGGAATACATTTTTGGCACTCAAAGCGCTGCTACCATCATGACAAAACCAATTATGCTAGTTTAAAGGAAAAAACAGGCCAAAAAGATATAAGGTTATTGTCAGGGCAAAGGCAGGGGAATTATTGAGATGAGTTGTCTACAAAATAGCTTGAGAGAGTTGATTTCTTCTTGTGACATCATGAGTTAGGCTGGCTCAATTATGATGAGTGATAATCATGACAAAAAATGCTCTAGCTACGGCCTTGGGAGATGAAAATGGAGGGGAGGAATTAGCAGGGGGTTTAGGGAAAAATAAAAAGAAATAAAATTGTCATCTTCAGTATATATTAAGCCAATAGAAATTGGATTAAATTACAGTGTGAGAGTGGAGTGGCATGAAAAGTAGCTCCACAAAAGCAGGACAATTATTATCTTATGTGCATCTATATAGGCACCCTGAGGGAGATTAGGGTTTAAAGGGGTCCTGGCAGTGCAAAGAACCCAAAAAAAGTGAATCTGCCTGGTCCCCAGGCAGAGGGACATTTCGGATTGAAACTGCATCCTCGAGCCTTACCCTCATCACACAGCACTTCCCAGAGATCCACCTATAAAACTGAAAGATTTTTATGCCTCCTTAAGGGCTCAGAATCACACAGTCCTGGTTGTCTGTCCTTTCTCTCCTGAATTTCCATATTGTAAAGCCATACCTGGACTTTAGGTGACCTCCTGACACCGTCCTTAGGATGCTGCAGAACTGCAATATCCTCACCACCTCCCTTTTTCTTGGATAACTAAGCCAGCATCTCCCAGTTCCTTCCCATCTCCTTTCCCTGGGGCTCTGCGGGCTGCCCAGCATAATCCAGGTGGGAAACCCGACCCCTGGAGGCTCCCTCCGCCCTGGAATCAGGGGCAGCTGGGCGCTGAGAAACCACCTCTGAGAAAAGGGCTAAAAAACAAATAAAACCCTGCGAGAGCCAAGGAAAACTGGAAGTAACGAGATGATTTGTGTAAACTTTAAATCGAGCAAGTTTCGTGCAGGAGGCTCGGGTTACGTTCTGCGGGCAGGGAGAGGCGAACCCCGGCACAACAGCGCCGGCTTCAAGGCTTCCAGGAGAGGTTCTGCCCTCCCTCCCTCTGTGCCACCATGGAAAAGGCAGGCAGATGGATCCTTTCAGGTTTGCTCCGTGCTAAAATGAAGGGGGGAAAGCGCTGGAATAATCTGAGTTTTGCCTGTCAATCCCGAGCGCTCGTGGCGGGCACAAGGAGCAGCCTGCCCGCTCTTGGCAAAGCCTCCAGTCTGGGAGCTCCAGCTTTCCCTGGGATTGCACACCAAAGGAAAACACAATTCTGGGTCTTGCAGGACATTTTTGCCCGAGCAGGGGTGGAGGGATAAGGCACAGCTCCCCTGCAGACCACCCAGCCCCTCCTCACAGCCAGCGCTCGCTCTCCCGCTGGTGTCTTTGGGATGCTCCGGTGTGGCCAGGGACCAAGAGCGATTTGGAAGCTGGGAGAACATAAACAGCTGCAGATTTAGAAAACAAGAGATAGAGATTTTTGTGATAGAGCTGTCGCTCCAAGGAGTGAGACATAACTATGAAGTCAAAATGGAAAACCTGTCTGGCTCGGGAGCACGGAAAATGCGCTGAGGGCAGGAGTTGTGCAATGTGGCAAGATGTTTATCACTTCTGGGGGTTTTTCACCTCTTTTTTTTTTCTGAAATTGAAGATGAGAGTTAGAAAACGGGCTGCTGGGGGTGAGAGAAGACTGGGACACTTCTCTTCTTGGGCTGATATTTCAAAAGTGTGACACAGCGATGATGACACCGGGGAAAATTTTAAAGGATCCTCTGGTTTGTTGCTCTCTTGACTGCTTTCAAGGAAGATTCAGATGAGACAGTGATGAGAGAAAAGGGGATAGACCTTCCCAACAGCTCCTCGATATCAGCAGCTCCCTGATAGCAACGCTAACAGAGTCAGGAACAGAGTCTGTGCCACACTTGGCATCACCAGAAACCTCTCCTGTCTCCACGCTCAGCAGCACCTCAGAAATGCCTTTCCTAGGAGTGTAAAACCAAACCCAAATGCTGCTGCCTGTCCGAATCCAGAGGAGATGACAGCTGAGGGGTTCGGGAAGGAAAGTCGGGAAAAGTTCAGGAGAAACGCTCGTGGGTGGCGGAGTGACGTAACCCTGGAGGCAGCATCCAGCCTTTTGAGCTCAGCCATCCATTAACTTTCCATTAAAAACCTGGCAATCTCCAGGTCTGAGCATTGCAACAGACTGTTGCTGTGTGCCAGAGAGGGTGTGCACCCACGGGCTGCCCCTGCAGCACCCTGCTCCCCAGGAGCCACTCGTTCCTGGGAGAAATGAGTCAACACTCGAGCAGAGACACATTCCAGGGTCCAGGAAAACAACTGGAACCTGGAGTGGTCTTGCAACACCCAGGCACTCAACGGAGTGAAGCAATCGCTCACATGAGCTGGTCTTCAGCTCCTTCCAGCCCCGCTGCAGTGCCCGGGAGCACAGAGCACAGAGTTTGCTCCTCCGTGGTTTACAGGTGCTGAGTGACCACCTCTGCCAGCCCAGTGTGGGCAGGATGTGTGCTGGGCACCCCAAAAATGCACACAGAGCCCTCTCTTTGCCAGAGAGAGGCAGTGCAGTCATGCCTTTGCAGGGATGCAAAAACTGCTGCCCCGGGAGGAGGAACCACCTCCTCATCCTCCATCCCATGCACATAAAACAGCAGCAGCAGATTTGCATTTCTGACACTTCAACAGTTACATTAGATTTGGCTGGGTTTTTTTTTTTTTTTCCATTCTCTTGGAAGTCTGAAAAATGTTTAGAGTCTAAGAAAAATATTAAAAAATATAAAAATCCAGCAAAACCTAGCAAAAGTGAGTATAATTATTCAGTGCCAAGGAAGGGGGGTTTTAAACAATTTTAAGGCAAAGCTTTTGTAGTTACAGTGGTACATTTGTAGTGCAGAAAAAGTGGTGAAAAACAAACATTTCAGAGGTAAAAGCAGCTCAGCCCTAGCAGGTGTTTTATGATGCTAACAGTGCCAAGTGAGGAAAACATCCCTCCATTACAGATGCAATTATCTGTTTGAACTGAAAACACAGACTTTGGAGGAAAAACAGCAAAATGCTTGACTTCCAAAATATTTAACTTATTTTGAGCATTCGACCAGTAGGAGGGAGCAAAGCAGGGACAAAACCACTGGTGTGGTGCTTCCAAATGTACATATACTGTTCAGGCTTTTCATAGCTGAGTGGTTCACAACAAAGACAATCACATTCTTGCTACAGCTGATTAAACAGTTGATCCCACGGACCCCAGGCTTCTCAGACACGGTTGTTTGCTGTAAGCAGAACCAGCAAAACAAAAACAAGGCTGAAGAGGAGATGTTCATCTGCTGTGGCTCGGGTTCAGGACAGCAATCCCAGCCAGAGCCCTGCATAAATATGAAACACGTCCTGTTTACACTAAAATTAATGCAATTTAGCCAGAACTTTGCAGGGCTGGGAACGTGGAGGTGTGGTTAAATTTCGTAGCTGAGCTGGGATCTGAGCTGTGCCTCTCCTGCTATCATCAAAGAGCTGAGGTTGCCAAGTCCTGTGCACAGGACTCCTGGATCCCTGCTTTGTTTATGGGTTAATGTCCCAGTGTTCAATCCATGTTTTCTTGGCTGTACATAGAGTGTCCCACCAGCCCAGCTGGGCAACTTTAGTCGATGTCTTCAGCACGCAAACAGCTCTCCATTTGGAAAAGCTTTGATTCCTGTTGAGCCTGTGAATAAACACATCACCCAAGAGTCCATTCTCCACCTACAGCTGCTCCCATGGGGCTTCCTGAATTATGATACATGGAATATCTGGCTTGTGAAGAAATACGTCCCGTTGAACTTAAATGATCTGTCCTTTCAGCAGGCATGCACTCATTCCTAGTTACATACCACAAATTCCTCACCAAGTTATTTTACATCCAGCTTTGTTTTGTGTTTTTGGAAGCACTGAGTGTTGTCTCCTTAATGTGCCTTTGTGAGAGACAATTGCATTTGTATTGGCAATCCTTTTTTTTTCTAAGATATTACTAAACCTCCAGTCCTCTCCCTGTGGAATGACAAGTTGGATAAATAAGAAAGCTGGCTTCTCACCACTTTTTTTGCAAAAGAGGAAAAAAATGTACTTTACTATGTGGCATGAGAGACAGTATTTCCACATAGCAGCAACCCTCTCTCTGGAAAAAAATAAAAATCCTGCAAGCCTTTCACATTTTAGCCCAAGCAGATTATTTTCTCCAAAGCAAAAATGCTCAAAATGTTCTAGAACTGAGTCCACTTTTGATATTCAATATTCATTAATTACTTTTGACCCTGTATAATTTTTATTACAGCAAATCTGAGAGCTGAACCCAGCTGACATTTTTTTGCTTCTCCCCAATGGTGTAAGGAGCAAAAAAAAACCCAAAACGTTTCCCATATGGATAAAGGAGCTGCAGTAAACTGAAAAGTTTACACAATGAAAAAAACCAGGAGAAGCAGTGAGGGAGAGCTGTGACCACCACAGAGCTGGAAACTTGGAGCACAAGACCTGAAACCACGTCCCCTTGCAGGAAACGTGGAATTTGGAGAAGACCACCACAAGCACAAGCCTAATATCCCTAATATATCTCATGTTTTTAATATATATATATATATATTTGACAGCAAAGTAATAGCCTTGGAGGAAATGCCATGTTTCATTTCTTGGTGTGTTTGGTGAGGAAACTTTAGCAAGGGTGAAAGGTTTTGTTCTTGACCCCGTACTTGCTAAACTGAGATCAAACTGGTGCTTCCAAGGCTTGGCCTTAACCCCAAGAGAGGAGACTGTTCTACAGGTCATATTCACCCACCAGCCAGGGCCATGATCTGTAGGGTCTGGTGTCCTGGGGTTTGTGATTACTGGAGTTTTTCCATAGTTAAATGCCTCTGAAGCTGCAACTCCATTTTATATTTAGTTAATGGAAACCAACTGGAAATATTCCCATTGGCCCCCAAGGGCCATGCCTCAAAACATAATGTATTAATGGAATAAACCACCCTGTTAAATCACCAGAAGTCATGGACAGACTCATTGCTCACCCCTAAGCCCCTGTCCAGATGACACAACTCCTCTGCAAGGGAGGAGCGGGAGGAGTTAATCCTGGGACTAAAGTCTGCTGAAATGCAAATTTCACATTCACTCCAAACAAACACCTCTGGATGTGGGAAAAAGGAAAATCAGAGCATGGTCCCCAGGGGCAGACCAGAATGCTCCTGTGACAGCCCTACCCCAGCCAAATCCTTCCCTACCTCTCCCAGAGGGTTCTGGCTACATAGGAATTAAGGAATGTGCAGGCAAGGAAAAGCTGCCACGGCTCATTAGAGGGCAAGGATGAGGAAAAAAAAATAGAATCAGAGCATCATTTAGTTTGGAAAAGACCTTTGAGATCATCAAGTCCAACTGTTAGCCCAGCACTGCCAAGTCCACCGCTAACCCTGTCCCCAAGCGCCACATCCACACGTCTTTAAAATGAGCTTGCTCTGGAAAAGTTGGATTTTGCTGCCTGGGATGCATCTCCATACACTCAGCCCAGCTCAGAGCTAGAGGGCCCTGCAGCTCTTGGAACCTTCTGCTGCAACTTTCCATCCAAAAGCTCCACGTGGACTCACTTGGAAATGGCAAGAGATTAGAGAACTTCCCGTCGTCATCACTTATTCACCAAAAGTTTGGAAAAATCTTGCTTTCCGCAGGAAAAAAAAAAGGGAAAGGGATCAGATCTTGAGGGAGGGGGAAAATAAAATGTTTATGGTGTGCATTACCTAAAAAAATAATTCATATGATGAATCTTTATCTTAAAAGCCCCGGACTAAAACCAAATAAATGAATCATTGAAATTATTGTGGAAACGGGCATGTTTCATGTTATTTATGTGTTTAATGTTCCTTTTAGGGTTAGGTATTTTCCTTCCTATAAAGAGAGGCAGTTTTCTTAGCATTGCTGTGAATACCAATGTCAAATTCTATTTTAACGGTGCTCGGTGATGCATGAACATCCCAAAGGCAGAATTTTAAATACACTAAAACCATTTGTTAAAGAGCAGCTAGACAAATGGAGCAGTTCTCTTTCCCTGCAAGCTTTAGAAAGTCAGGTCAAAATGTGGTTCCACGTGGAGAGTGCCTGAGGAATATTTTCACTGACTTTACCTGAACTTTGGATCAGACCCACGGAAGAATTTTCCGGTTGGCGATCTGTCTTTGTGAGCAAAATTATTGATAAGATTATAAGAAACCCAAGCACTTATTAAATGGCCAGGGGTTTTCCAGCCAGATAATGTGGTACATTCTCCAGCTGGTTCAGGGGGCATATTCCTGTATTTATGTTGTAGTTTCAAATTTTTTCAAAATTGCATTGCCTTTCCTGCTCTCTTTAGATATTTTCCTCTTTCCTCTGTGTCAGGAAAAATCTTCTTTTCACAGTTTGTTCACCAGTTTATGACAACAAAATCTCCATGGTGTTTCCCCTGGCAGCAGGCCTTGGACTGCAATTATTGAAATAATTTATTGGCACAATTTAATTATTGAAATTAATGAATTAATTAATGAAATTATTTAATGATCTGATCATTAATTGATTATGGTTGATGGCTGTGTGCCCTTGGTGTCCCATGTAATTTGAACCCACCAGAGGTGAAGAAGTCCATCCTTTCCCAGGATAAGGAGTCCAAATTTCTAAGGACTGAAGAAGACACTCATTTCCCTCTGCTGCCATGATTCACCTGTGATGTTCCTCCAAGGAATACCTGCAGGGAGCTAGCAGGATTCTCCCTCAGCCAGTCACCACAGGTTACATCTTTCCCACTGAATTATTATAATTCTTAATTCTTTTATTACTTCTTTTTGGCTATGCCTTTTTTATTTAGTTGGGGGTTTTTTTTGTTGTTTTTTTTTTTAAGCAACAGCAGGTTTTCAAAAATACATTTAATTTTAAAAAAGGAACAACCACTGGTAAAAGTGTTTTAGGAAGTGGAGGTGATGGCTTACTGAATCTTTTCCATGTAGCAGGAAGACATGTGGTTCTAAAGAAAATCAAAATACAGATGAAAAATAAAAAGAAAATCGTAAAAAGAAAATAAATGAAATAAAATTAAAATCCCAGTCTCCCCAACAAGGTAAACGAGGGAAATGAACACCACCTGGACTGCAGCAGGTATTGGCCTGCTTAGATTTTCCACAAGAGGAAAAGAAATTCACTTTTCTCCCCTCCTGCATCCCCACTTTTCATCCATCTTAATTTGGTCACGTTATTTTGCCAGCCCTCTGCCCGGCTCCAAGTCAAATATCCTCCCTCCTCCTGCAGGACACGACACTCCAAGGCAGGGACACAGAGCGTGGCTCTGAGCACTGCTGGCACCTGGGATGGATAAACCCGAGTTTAAGCCTGGCTCAGTTCAGGTTCACAGGTGTCCTCCCTTTACAAACCTGCTGAAATGCTTTGAGCAGCTGAAATTAGCCTTGCAAATACCCTGCTGCCTGCCCAAAAAAAGCCACGGAGCCTTGATTCCCTCTGAAATATTGAAGCATTTTGGTGTTTTCTTAATGCTGCTGCTGCCTTTGGAGGAGCAGGTGGCCTGAGCAGAGATTAGTTAAACAAACACATGGAAAGGAAGAGTTATTCTGGCAGAGGGGGGGAATGGAAGCCAATATTTCTTCTTGCTGAGGTCCAAAGTGTGTGCCTGTGAACCCACAGGCAAAGTGTGCACAGGAATTTGTCACTGTTTGGTGTGTGACATGGTGACAGGGATTTACCAGCTCGAGGGGAAAGTAAAAACAAAACCCCATCTGGAGGCAAAGCCTGGCTAAAAAAACAGAACAAATTCTGCCTTTCCCTTGGGAAGATTCTTGTGGAGACAAGAAAAAAATAAAAATAAAAATAAAATAATAAAAATAAAATAATAAAAATAATAAAATAAAATAAAATAATAAATATAAATATAATAAATAATAAATAATCTAAAATCCTAATAATAAAAATAAAATAAAATAAAAAATAAAATAAAAAATAAAATAATAAATATAAATATAATAAATAAAATAATAAATATAATAAATGAAATAATAATAAAATAAACGTCAAAATAAAAATAAAAATAAAAAATAGAATAAAAATAATAATAAAATAATAAATTAAATAAAATAATATATATAAAATAAAATATAAAAGTAAAATAAAATAATAATAAAATAATAAATAAAATAAATATAAATATAATAAATAAAAAAAATAATAATAAAATAGAATAAAAATCAAAATAAAAATTAGAATATTAAATAGAATAATAAATAAAATAAAATAAAATAAAATAAAATAAAATAAAATAAAATAAAATAAAATAAAATAAAATAAAATCACAGGCATCTGGCAAGCGACAACAACTGAAGATTCAAAGTCACTGTCAGGTGGGAGGGAAATGCAAAATAAACTTTTTGATGAGAATAAATGGAAGAAATAGCTATTTTTGCAAGGGTGAGGGGAGAATTAGTACCCAAACATTAGGATCCACTGTCTAAAGCATTATTTAGCAAGTGCTAAGGGCTAAGGATTTGAAAGGATTTTATGCTGTTTCTTGGGTCTTGATGGGGGGAAGGGGAGGGTGGGAATGGAAAGGAAATGGGGAAAGGAGAGAAATAGGTAGTAAAAACATCATGAGAAATATCACAGTAGCGAGGAGAGAAGGCAGCCGAAAAAGTCAAGGATAACTGAAGAAGCACATGAAGCATGACCCTGAAATGAGACTGATGAAGTGATTTTTTTGGGTTGAGTGCTGGCTGGAAAAGGGGAGTTGGACCACTGCCCAAGGAAACTGCCTCCTGCTATTTAATTCCTGATGAGTTCAGGGAACAAGGATTTTGCCCAGGCTTTGAAATAAACAGGATTGTGTTAAAGAAATTAATATTTACCATCATTAACTACTTCTAGTGAAAAAAAACCCCTGAGATTCCACATCCTGGCTGATCATTTGGGTCAAACAGGTAACATCAGATGTATTCCAATACTATATGTTATTTTGTAGGGCCAAATAATATGATGTGTTTGCTTCATGGGTCTTCAGAAGAGAAGGGTAATTTCTAATAAATTATTATATTAATTATAGTGTTATATTAATTAATTACTGTAGGATTTCGGCATTGTAGTTTCTCATTTTCCTTCCTTCCCGTGCCAGTTTTCCCATCCCTATAATGGTCCTTCCTGTTTATGCAGTTCCATATGCACAGTGGCTATAAAGTCAGCTGTTACAACTGTTTACTGTAAATATTTACACTGTGGCTATTAGTGAAATCTGTATCTCTGCATGGATGATGGATGGCAGAGGGGTCTAAGCCGAGAGACACTGTGGGATAAACAGGGCAAAGTCATGTGTGTAGTCTGGGAATGCTGCTTCCCACTGCCCGGAAGGCAGAAAGGAAAGTCATGTGCTTGGGACATTTGCTCTGAAAAATGCTGAGAAGCACAAGGGTGTCTGCTGATGTCCGTGATCCAGTTTGGATCCCTTTTCTCCAGGGAATCCATCACCTTCTGGAAAGGATGGATCCCCAGTGTCCCTGTTCTTTGTGTCCTTTCAGAGGCAACTGGTGTGGCAAAGCAGATTTTCTCTTGAGAAAGAGACACTGAAGAAATAGTGAAATGCCCTCCAATTCCAAACACTGAATTATTGGTTAACAGAAATAAAATTATTTGGGAAGAGCAGAAATAAGCAGGCACTTGATGTCAGTTAAATATTTGCTGGAGTAGCAGTTTGGGCTTTGTTAAGAGGAGTTTTTCCACATGGTGATGTCACATCAAGCCTCAAAGAGGAATCACCTACACAGCTCTTCCAGCCAAGCCTGACATCCTAATGGCACAAAGGAGAGAGTTGGAAAGCTGACATTCCCTGGAGACCTCTGAATAGACAAGTCAATATATCTGAGCACAGAGACCAGCCTCATCCCAGGCTTCTAATCAGAGTTGTGGGAATTATTTATAAATCAAGATAGAAATCCTAAAGCACGTGCTTGAGCTCCTTGTTTAAGCCCCAGTGTGTGTTTAGATGCTGTTTTCAGGGCTGGGCTCTGCTGATGCACGTCACTGAGCACATCCTACAGGGAAATAACTTGGCAGTTTACTCTGGATTTGAGATGGGACGTGTGAGCCCATGGAAAACACGGCATGACTTGTGCCTGCACGACGCGAGGGTTTGGGAAATGTCCCACGTGGTACTAAACCCATCTGAGGTTCTGAGCTCTGCCCCCTTTGTTTTCGTTTTAATTCCCAGAAAAATGGAAAATCCACAGGGAGATGACCAGGCTAATGAGGCTGGTGAGTACCTGTCCTTGGGGATTCATCCTGGAGAACATCATTTTCCCCAACCAACAGCAGGAGAATGAAGTCATGTATGGGGCTCCCCTGAGAGCTGAGAAGCAGAGGAGCCTGGAGAAGAGGAAAAAGAAAAAAAAAGGAAAAGAAATAAGGGGGGAAAAAAGGAAAAAAGAGGAAAAATAACCTTCCTTGAAGGGAGGAGGAGCCACGTTTTGGTGTTGTTCACATCCTGACCTGTACCTGATGTACAGAACATTCCCCTTCCACGTACACAGCAGCACACCTGCAACTACAGCTAGAAAAACCTCACTTTTGGTGAAAACGCTCTTCTCTGCCAGCTGCATCTCCATAAACCTGTGTTTTCCTCCATCCATAAACCTCCATCTTCCTCCTTGCTGCCCAGGTGCCCCTCTGATCAAAGGGAAAGCAGCTCCTTTTTCCAATGCTCCCTTTCATTTGGCAGAAGCGCCTTCCTTCCCACACCAGAATTAATCTCTGCCCAGGCATTTTTCCATTTGTAGCTCAGCCTTCTTTGTGGGAAAGTTTATTTTGCTCAGCCCAATTAGCCACTGCAGCAAATAGTCTCTTGATGGCAGCCAGGGTGGGATTAGTCATTCCCAGGTGGAATGTTTGCTCCATGTGGCACCTGCCTTCTGCTGCACTTGACTGGAGAAGGATGGAGATGATGGCACCACCTTTGATTTCTCTCTGAAAGGTATTTTATTTCTGCTGGCACTCCCAGAGCTCAGGCTTGGATGTGTTTATGACATGTGAGTCTTCCATGCTCTACCACTGCATTCTCACCTCTCCATATTCTGCTCTGATCTGCTACTTGTATTTATCTTTTCCCCACCTTTTGGCTTTATGGCACACACCCTAAAGCAGGCAGAAGGGTCAGAGCAGAGAGCTGTCTTCTGTTTGGCAGAGAGCCCAAAAGTGGGCTCAGAGCACCACAGGCACACGAGGTTTGATCATCCAGGTCCTACCTGCCCTCCCCAGCTGCTGCTGGAGCATCACAGCGAGCAAGGGGGAGCTCCCTTTCCCTCTGCCCTGAAACAACTAATTAAACTGAAAGCCATTAACTCCCAACTCGGCAGACCTGGGTGGGGAAGTGTTTTCAGGCCTGGCAGATCACCCTGACCCCGGCTCAGAGGCAGGTGTGAAGGCAAGAGCTGCCTGGGCTTCCTCCAAAGGCTCTGCTCACCCTGGAATGTGATGCGGGATCCACGGACACCTTCCCGCAGCCCCCGAATTCCTTGTGTCTCATTCCCCCCCCAAACAAAAGCAGCAGTGGCTTACAATGAGTGCCATTGAAGAGATAACCACCTCCACTCCCTGTTATTGACTTTAGAGAGGCATTTCCTCTATCAAGAACAGCCCCACAACAAGGTATTTGTACCTGGCTGCGAGACAAACTTGCTTTTCACCGGTGCCTGCTGCACATACCACACCGAGGTGCTGGGAGGATTAATTACTTAGCTCACGCAGAGGACTTTGAAGATAAAATGTGCCAAGTAATTACAATGTGTTTTACTGATTTGGGCATGCACGGACATTTTTTTTTTTCATAATGGTTTGTTGATTTTGTTGACTGGCAGTCCAGGACAAAGCTGCATTTCTTGCGAGGTTTCTTTTTTTAATATTATTTTTAATAGGATTTTTAATTGCAGTATTTACTTTAGTCACCTATTAAATAGCTAATTACTTGTGATCCTGTTTAGGTTTGTGTTTAGCACAGACAACAATTACATCTTTTCTCCCACAGCCCACGGTTGCTGCATTACACGCCAGGCTTGATCTATTTTTTCCCTCTGTAAACATAGGACTTTCTGTCTGTAATAACTTATTTTCGTGCTTTTCTTCCATAAGGTGGAATGAATCTCGTAAAGGCTCTCTGCTTTATCCACAACAAAGGAACCATGGCCAGAAGCTGTTGTACAAACACGGGAGATTGATCCTTTGTGTCATTAAAAGGTGTAAATGGAACACCAGTGTAAGCAGGAGAAACAAGGGGCTGGGGAAGGAGAATGTATGCAAAGCTGGGTGCTCGGCTGATTGTGAAAAGGTGCCGGGGAGGTGATGCCCTCTCGGGAGGTCATCGGGTTTTCCCTTCGGGAGAATGAGCAGGGAGACTGGCGGCTCTCACCCATCAGAGCTTCGTGAAAAGCACTGATAGGAACAGCAGCAGGAAGGTGCCACACAGGACCCTTCAGCCAAGTGACCCAAAAACCTCTCTGAGAGCCTGCCTGGAGGAGAGGAGCCCACCAGCACCCCCTGCACCTGGTATTTAAACCACCACTAGCACTTCCACAAAGCCCCAGTTAAAGAAAAAGGCTTCCTTGGGCAGAGTTTGGTGGATCACGTCTGGCAGATTATTTCTATTCTACTTCCTCACTGCTTCAGGCCAGCACTGAGCTCCTCTGCAGCACTCAGGAACTTGTGAAAAGGTCAAGCCTCGTCAGAAGCAGCCACCAACAACAACCAGACAGGAAAGGTCTCCTTTCTTGTCTGCCTTGACCTCCTTCTGCTGCTGCAGGAGGATTTCTAAGCTCAGCATCTTAGAGCAGATTATTTTTTCTGCCTGTCCTTAGTGCCAGCCCTGCAGGCTGGACTGATGACCTTCCCAGGAGCAGGAGGTGAACATTAGATCCCTTTTTGATGAGATGACCTGTCCTGTGTGTGTGGAGCTTCTGCCCAGCTCTTCTCTCCAGCCTGAGCAGGCAAAGCCTCTGTCTGCTCCAGGAGATGCTTTTTTGCAGCCCATCTCCTTCGAGCTATAATCCAAAATAGCGTTAGCAGATGGAAACTATGGATTTGCCTCCCTGTGATGCCATCCAGAGGCCAGACAGCTCCAAGGGGGGACCTGCCAGAGGCACAAAGGGAGCTGGTGCCTTACAGCCTCTCCCCTGGGATCTGAGGGCTCATTCAGCCCTGCCTCTGTATTTACTTTTCACAGGTTTTATGGCAGAGGCTGTGCATTACAACAACCCCCTTTTTTTTTTTTTTTTTCCTTTTTTTTCCCCAGGAATTCACAGCAGGTGCAGGATTGTGGAGGATACTTGCAGGAATAAGCCAGGCTCCAGAAGGAAAAAGCCTCCAACAATGCCTATCCTGCTGTCTCCAGCTGAGGTCAAGGCAATCCAGCTAATTATTGGATACACTAAAATTCTTTACGAGCACAGGAGCCCCTCCAGGAATCCTGGAGGTTTAGCAGTGCCACGCATCCCAAAGCTTCCAGGGCAGGCAAGCTTCAGGGATATCATGCTTTTCCAGGCACATTACTGAAAGTAATAGGAAAACAACTGTCTCATTGTTTAGAGCATCCCTAAATATTGCCAGTAAAGATCTGGTCAACTTTCCACAGTCTGCGGCTTTTGAGATTTTTCCACCGGGGTGATTTATTTCATCAAAACAGCTCTTGGGCCACCAGCTGTTAAAGCACTTGTGGAAAGGGCCAACTCCATTCTCATTCCTCACTGCAGGTTTCCCTTAATAGAATCAGAGTGGATAATAAGTGCTAATACTGTGATAGAGTTCTCTGTACTTTGACCTGAATTCTCCTCCAGCTCCCAAGGGGGTGGGCACAGGGAGAATGCTGCAGCATTTCCTCCAGTGCACAGACAGGCAGGATTAACCCATACAGACAATCCTCATCCCTGTGTTTTGGGAACACTTTGAGGTCCAGGCTCTGCTGTATCAAATTCTGTGCAAAATCCTATCCAGTATCTCTGATCCCAAACTGTTTGAGGTCTGTAAATATCCAAACAGTGCTTGGTCCCAGAGCCTGTTCTCCAGAATGACCTTTCACTGCTGCATGCAGCCAGATCACACAGTCACAGCTGGGTTTTTTTCTTTTTTTTTTTAATAAAAAGATAAGATATGGCACAGTTTTCTAAGTTTGGTAATTGCACTGCCAGCTTAAGCACCCAATAAGAAAGCAAATATCACTGATTAATTAAGATCACTGAGGGGGAAGGTTTTATTTTGTTGGGTTTTTTTCCCTGAGGGACCATCAAGAAAAATCAGATTGGTGTAAGCATCACAAATGTATTTTGGCCAGGTTCATTTGGCAGGTTGGGCTCCAGTGAAATTGTTCATTTAACTGCTCTCATTGCTATATAACCCAAATTGCAGTTTTAGACACATGAGCCACATGTGCTTCACTAGGACATGCACAGAGCTGTGACCAACTCACCCAAGATGTGTGGAGAAGAGCAAAGAGGTCCAGGAATGGGATCTGGGATGGAATGAGGCGACTGGTTCCTCCTGGTCCTAATCCCAGCAAGAACACGTGTTGTTGCCCAAAAACTTGGACCTAAATTACTTCTCAAGTGGAAATGGGCATCCTCAGACTTCAGGGTTAAGGTGTCAGGGTTAAGGCTCCAGGCTGTGGATCAGGGTGAGCTTACAGCCATGGCAAGGTGTTCCCACACTTCCTCCTCCCAGGTCAGGGACAGCAGGAGTGGCACCCCTGAGCTCCGGCGCGGCTCAGCCTGCACTTCCAGAGGAGTTCTGGCAGCCAAGGAGAGGAAGGAAGGAATGCAGACTCTTCCAGCCACCAAGCTAATGGGTTTCAATGCATAATTAGTGTCATTCTTGAAAACCCACGTCTTGTCACCACTCTAAATGTGTTTAGCTTCTGTTTCCTCATTATTTTAGGATCTCGTTTTTCCGCTAGATTAAGGAGATGCTTTTGTTTCCCCCCCCCCCCAAAAAAAATCCTCTCCCATGTGGGCATTCATAGATGATTAAGAGATGATTGTAAACCTCTTGGCCTGCTCCTTGCATTAAATATTTGCCTGAGGAAGGACAAATATCCACTATGCAGTTTGGAAGTTTGACAAAATCTGACGTATTGAGCAGAGACTAACAAAATCCCTGATTTGTATCTCATCCTGGGTACCACAATTCTTTGGGACTACTTATGCACAGTGATCATGAAATGAATTAAAGACTAATTTTCCTATATTGCCATAGAAATTTTGGGGGATTTCAGGCTGTCCTGAAAAGCCCAAGCACCCCAAGGGAGCTAGTTTAGGAGATAAGTCAGGGAGAGCAGGGCTGATCCCTAATGGAAAAGCCAGGACAGCCAAGGAGCAGCCCAGCAACAGGGCAAAAGGCAGGCAATCCTGCAGCTGAGGCTGGGCTCAGCTCATGTGGGGACCCCTTGCTATCATTATTAGAGAAAAACAGGTGCCTTGATATGTGAAGTCAATTTTGAGTAAGTTGGCGGAGAGGATCTCCTCTCTTCACTTTCTCTGTCCCTATCAGAGAAAACCCAATTCAACTGATTTAGTGAGAAAACATGACATCTCTGACTCTAATCAAAACACACCATTTATTTTTTTTTACCACTGGCATGTCAGGGCACATGTCCTCCTGCAGCCACAATAGTTTCCAAACTCCCTGTGCCTGCAGCCACTTCCACCCCAGCCAGAATGGGCAGCAGCACATGAGCCTTCAGGCACGCCACAGCTGGGCAAGCTGAGCAAAAGGGTTCAAATCCACAAATACAAAGATCTAGAGTTACACACTACATGTTTCTTATCCTATTTTATTTTTTATTTGATTTTTATTTGCAAGCCAGCACAAATGCAATGTTCTGCATTGGGAGGACACACTCTCTTTCCCCTGCCTTGAGACACACAGAAAGACTTAGGAAATGCCACAGAAATAAACCTCACACAGAAAATGCAAGAATTGAGCAGTTCAGCTTTCAAGAGTCAGATAATGGCAAACAGAAGGTTGAACTTTTCCCCTCGTGTGCATATGCATCATGATTCATTGCATACTCCTCTTATGCTATTCCTCAGCTATTGCAGCATGCCATAATTTGTCTCCAGAGGCAAACAGTAGTTTGCAGAGCTGCATACTTGTCTCTGTGCGGCGGGGCAAGGCTGAGTTCACAGCACATGCCCCAGGCACTGCACACCACGGCAAGCGTGCTGGCGTCAGGGAGAAGCACAAGAGCAGGGCTGCTCCCTAAAGGAAAAGCCAGGAAAACCAAGCAGCAGCAGCACAGGAGCAGGGCAAAGGGCAGGCAAGCCTGTGGTGCAGCTCAGGCTGGGCTGAGCTCAAGTGGGGACCATCAAAAGTCCGAGGTGAGGCGGGTCAGGGAATGGGTCAGGTTGGAAGGGACCACGGTGGGGTCATCTGGTCCAACCTCCCTGCTCAAGCAGGGTCATCCCAGAGCACAGGGCACAGGATTGTGTCTGAGGGAGACTCCACACGCTCTCTGGGCAACCTGTTCCAGTGCTCAGTCACTGCACAACAAAGAGATTCTTCCTCATGCTCACATGGAGCTTCCTGTGCATCCATTTCTGCCTCTTGTCCCATTGCTGAGCACGGGGCAGAGCCTGGTCCATCCTCCTGGCACTCTCCCTTCAGAACCTTATAGATATTGATAAGATCAAGGTCTGTCAGTGCCCTCAGGGGGATGTCCCTGAGATGTGGCTGCCCTGAAACAATTCCCTGAGGTACAAGGGAGGTTGCATCACAAGGTGGCTGAGTTGCACTGGATCAAGTGGCCTGCCCATGGCTAAGCCAAAAGCTGCCCCACACACCCAACCATGCAGGATTTGGCCTTGTAAAGCAAGAAGTAGGTTTGAGTCACTTCTGGCAGCAGCTTGAGTGGAGCTCTTCATCCCCAAAGCACAGCTCAGAAAAAGCTCTGCTACAAAAGCAGCCTGGAATCATGGCTTTGCATCCATGTATCCACATCAGCGCTTCATCCCAGCCAGTTTGGACCAGTGCAGTCTGGCAGGCTGGTATTGCAAATACCTCTGAAAAACATCCCAGAGCTGCCTTCTGAAAGGAGTCCAAGCCCAGTGCTGGTGCTGCTGAAGTCAGCACAACCCTGAGCTCCGGCAAGAGCGCTGCCTGTGGAGCCTGCCTGTGCACTGGACAGGCTTCCCAGTGCTGCAGGCTGAGTAATCAGCTATTCCCATGCAGATGAGCCCTGGGAGATGAGCAGCAACCAGCACTGGGACCCGGAGTTCTGGGAAGAGCAGACCTCTGCTTTCCCAAATATCTCACGGCGGGAGTGATGCCGCTCGAACCTTGCGAGCCATAAAAAGTAATGGGAAACAGATGCTGCTGTACCTTAGATTAGAATCTGTGTTTAGATTTCCAAGATAATTTTTATCTCTGATACTTTGGCTAATGCAAGGCCGATATGATAAATGGATTTTCTGCAGAGTCTGAGAACGGTGCGCCTGCTTGAGAGCGCAACCTGATCCGGAGTTGTCTCCAGCAGGGAGACAGAGAAAAGAAACAGAGCTGGCCTGGACGGGGGTCGGGGTGGAGGATGTGTTACGTGTAGGAGGTCAAACAACCCTGGACTGGGGCTGGAGAGGGAGGAGTCACATCTCCCCTCCCACCTGCCCGAGCAGGGTGGGAAGGACCATCCCACCAGGAGCCTTGGAGGGCAGGGGAGCCTCCTCTCCATCCCTCCCAGCAGCAGGGCAGCCTCCCCAGCCCGTGTCTCAGAATCTTCCAATCCTAAAGGGGTGAGCTCAAACACCCAGGAAACTGGCTGAAATCACCCACTGGTGGAGTGAAGAGGGTACCACATTCCAACAGTCTGTATTTCCACTGGCCCATAGAACCAGGACGGGGTATAGACCTCCCTGTGCATCCTCACCCTCCTTAGCATCATCATCCTGTGCGCCTCCTGTGCATCATCATCCTCAGCTGAACCCTGTTTTCTGAAACTGATTTTTTCCATAGGTTGTCTTCCAATATCTCTTGTCCCTATCACCTCTCCTGAGGCCAGGCACAGTTTACTGTCATGCTGTGACTTCTTTTTCACTGTCCCCTTGAAGCCATGGCCACAAACAATCCATGCAGCCTTATCCTGGTGTGCAGCCAATGGGGCCAATGGCAAATGCACATGGCAAAAAAAAAAATGGGGCTAAGGGGTAAGAGAGATTTTATTTTTTTGAGATTATTTTTTTCATTATTATTTTCCACCCTGAAAACTCTTGGCAGAGTAAAACTCATCAGTTCCTTCTAGCATTGTAAGCAGAGATTATGTAATATTTACAGTGATATTAATGCAATCAATCAGCGTCAGCAAGTGGAGATTTGGGAGCCAGCTATATACACAAGAGAAAAGTGGGGAAAAGGGAAGCACAAAGGGGTCCCTGTGATGGCCAGGGAAAGATGCCAAATAATTTCATTGCTTTCCAAGCTAATATGTTACAAAATAACACAATCAGCTTTGGCCCAGTTCATTAAAAATAATTGACTTGACTGCTCGGTGACTTCCCGGCAGACTGAAGATGCCCACGAGCACCCAGGCGCTCCCATAAACACCTTTCCTCCTCCCATTTGAGGGGAAAGGCTTTGCCCAGCCCTGCTCCAGCTCAGCTCCAAATGATGTCAAAGGAGCCCTTGTTGGACCTTGGGCTAGTGGGAATGGTGAGAGAGTCGTGGATCAGGAGCCCCCACTGAACAGAAGGGCTTGGCCACCGCTCCCTCCACTGCCAACAAAATGCCAGTGCCTGAAAGAGGCTGTTCTTCCCAAGGTGGGGGCCTTGCAGCACCAGACTTTGCAACCCTGAAAGCCCCACAGGCAGCAACTTCTGCTGCTTTGTTTTATTTTCCTTTTCTCCTTCAGGTGGAAATGCTGAGGGGGAATTGTTGCCAGAACTTGATTTCTGCATCGCTGTTGGAGAAATTTCTGGCAGTGGGGAAGAGGCGTTGTCTTGCTGTACAAGGAGGGCGAGTGGGACCTGCAGATGATTTGAGAAAGGCTTCAAACCCAACCCAGCCAGGTCCCAGGTAGGCTGCAAAGGGCTCAGCAGTTGGTTTCCAAGGAGTTGGGAATGTGCTGAAGAACAGCAGCTGGGAATGTGCTCTGGTCCCTGTCTCCCAGGGTGGAAACACTGCAGGCATTTCTAAACCATATCTTGGAATAAGCCTTTCCTAAATAGTTGCTACTGATGTTTGGACCCCAGCCTACAGTTTGGCAGAGGCCAGTCTGGGGAGTCAGGTCTTAATGTGGAGTGTCTCAAGTTCTGATGATGCTGGAATGAGGGATCCAGCATGCTGCTCTGGCTGGTGGGCCACTCTCACTGGGGGGAATAGGCAAACAAGTTTAGAAAGTCAGGTCATATCCTTATAAACCCATGAATCCTGACTTCAAAAGAGGCAGGAAGGGATGAATGATCTAGTTTTGCTAATTTAAAAATGTTATGTAACCGTTGAGATACTGGGTCAGATGGTTCTCACATCCCAGTAGAAGATCTGATCTCTGACTTCTGCTGGACCATGGAAGAGTTTCATAGCCAAATATGACTAATTTGAGAAATTCAGGTCTGCTCTGAAGGGGTCATTGCCTGTTGATGTGTTTGCTGAACTGAAAAATTTCGGCTTACAGAATTTACCCTGGCCTGCTACCTAAAGGAGAAAACCTGCATTTCTTTAGAAATGTGCCACTTGAGAAACAGAGACAAGAACCCTAATAAAATTAAGAAAAACTGAAGTGATGGAAAGGCCTGAAACCTTACAGCACTTTCTTCAGAGGACTTTTTTGACGAGAATTCAGTTTAACTTCTGGAGTAAGAAATTCTAGTTATGCTTCATTTGGAGAGAGGACAGTCTTTATATTTTAAAACCCATCAAGTGCAGTAAAAGAACAGGAGAGACACCATTTTCCCCATGTTCCTATTTGTTATCTTACCCAAAACCCAGAGGAATGCTCAGGCCAAAATCAAAACAGGCATACTCAGGAGTACAGATTTCTTTTTTGTCTGTTGACCTCCTGCCAGGAGCCACCTGAGGAAATTCCAGAAATATTTGCTGGCACCCACCTTGGCTGAAAGGGAAGGGACAGCTGAGTGGCAGAGCACTGCTGAGCTCCTGACCCCAGTGAGGATGGAGGTGATGACTCCTGGAATGCTGGTTTTGAGAGGAGCAATTGGCCTGGCTGTGATTGAGAAATGCCTGCTCTCCAGAGGAGGATCAGCACGTGGGCAGCAGAGAATTTTTCAAGAGCAGCCCTCCCCTCCAGCTTGTTTGGCAGTAAGAGCCACTTGTCTCCGAACAGGCACGCAGCATGTGATCATTCTGGGCTCCTTCCCATTTAGGAGCATGACTCCTGGGGAAAGCTTGACATCAGATTGTGCCCTTCTCAGAGAGTACAAAACTCTGTTTCGGGCCAAGTTTTGTGCATTTCTGACTCCTGAGCCATGCTCTCACTTCTCCTCTGTCCCAATGAGTCTATTTTGGGCTGAATTCCTAGTGACACGAGCAAAAATTCCTAGAAAAAGACCCTTGTGCGCAGATGGAAGAGCAAACTCTGTTAACCACAACCACAAACCACTTCCATAAACTCCAACCTTTTGCTCCAGCTTTAGGTTTCCTTGCAGAGACTTGGAAGCTTTCTGGGCAAAGTTTAGTGCCCTTGGGGAGAAAGGGCCCCTTTTTTATTGCTGCAGAAACCTGCTCCTTGCACCATGGAGGCGCTCACCGGATGCCCTAGAAACCTTTGTCACTGGGAGCAAAGGAAAAAGAACATTTGCCCCACAGAACTTTTTTAATCATGTAAGCAACTAAATTAGGTGGCTGATCTGCCTTTGATCTCTCTATAATCTCTGCAGAGATATTTATTTAAGTGAGTATAGAGCAGGAATTAACCTCCTGTGCAGGGAAGAGCCTTACAGAGTAACCTTTGTCTCTTCCCTGTGTAGAGGAGCTGTTGAGCAGTTTAGCCAGGCAGCTAAACTGACTTAGAGACTTAAAGACTTAGACAGCTTAAGGAGACACCTGGAGGTGTCATCACCTTCTGGAGATGAATACTTTTCTGGTACTCTATCCTCTGTGCCTCCACGGGGTGGGAAATGCTTCATTTGTGCTTCAAAATCTGGACAACACCTTTCCCAACACTAAACTGACCAAGAATTAATAGTGAAGAGAAGGATGAGCTAAAATGTTTGTTCCAGAAGAGCAGCAGTTGCTTTCCCTGGTCTGTGGTGATATTCACAGCTTTCTCTGTAAGTCACACTGAGGCAAAAATTATGCAATGCCCCGACTGTACATTTATCCACACTTCTGGTGCTTTAGCAATCTGGCTTCTCAGCTAGAGGCTGGAGCCAAAGCACATTAAGAAATGAGCCTGTGTTTTGAACATATGCTATCAGCAAAGCCTCATTTTTTTGTTGCCACTTAGTATTTCTTAACAGGAGGAGAATGCACATGGGGCTGTCTTGAGGCAGGAATGAGGCAGGACGAAGCCCTGGATGGCTTTACACCTTCAGGCCACTGGTCTGCAGTGCAGAGGTGTCCAATTCTGACCCACCCCAGTTAGGAATAATGGAAAGAATCATCAACAAAAACAATGCAAGGGCCCAAGATGCTGCCAAACCACCCATCACCTCATTGCAGGCAAATATGGCATAAAAATGATTGAGCTGCACATGACCTCAGGCTGAAAGATGGATTGGGAGAGCTGCTCCCCCCAGTCCTGGAGAGCCATGGGCTTGGCCAGCAGTCCCTGGCTAAATGATGAGTCCATCCTGTTTGTTACAGACACAGAGCAGCCCTTGGCTGCGGCTCTCGTCTGTATTTCTATTTGTGCCGATAATACACATTTTTAAAGGAGATCTTAATTGCCCCACTAGATTTATTATCGGGGATGTTATCCATCCCTTCCTTCCCCCTCCCCCCTCCAGCTCAATTCATCATTTTTACGAGAGGGCAAGCTGAGGACCACACCTCCTCTGCTTCCCAGGGACAGCACCGTGGACATCAGCTTCACCATCTCCCAAAAATCAGACAGGATGAGCTCACAGAAAGCTGGTAAAGGGCTGAATGTGAGCACAGGGAGGCCAGTCGCATTCTTTTCACCCTGAGCAAGTACCACAGTGTCTATTTTGCAGCAGGGTGAAGAGAACAAAGAGCCTTTGGGGTAGAATCCAAATCCCACCCTCCTATCAAACCCTGCCGAGCCAGGATGCTGAAATGGCTGAGCCTGCAGCTCAGAGCTATATAAAGCTGCAGGGACAGCAGCCCTTGGCTGTGCCAGGCTCCAGGCTAAAGGGAGTTCTGCAGGAGGGAGGTTACAGGCCTCCAACGGGATGGAAGCTGAGTTTCTGGGCGCAGCAGAAAGATCTGGTGTCTGTGCAGATCCTGGCAGTCTGAATCCTTCCATGTAAGCATTGGTGGTGCCAAGCAATTACAATGTTTATAGAAACTGATGGCCTACATCTGTTTAAAATACTTCCCAGTGTTTAGACTGACAGGACAGAAAACATTCTGCAAGGAGTAAGCAGAAATTGGATGGTTTTTTATATATATATATATGTTTTTAGTTTTTTTTTTTTTAACTTAGAAGAACTCACACTAAATTGATTAACTACTCAAATTCATTAGCACTGAAAGCACTGCAGAGTGAGCACAAGCCATAAACCTGCCTTCCTTCATGCTAGAGAATGAACAAAATGTAAGAAGACCCTTCCAGAAGGTGAAGCCTGTTTGGAACTGGACTGAAGCAAGAATGTGGTCTCATATCCCAGCAGCTTTATAGCCTTCCTGCTTGATCTTAAGCAAGACAAAGCTTTCTCTCCATTGAGAAATCAGCCAGGATGGCTGATCCCAGTCACTCCAACAGAGATAACAACCACTCTCACTCCAGTGTAGCTATTTACAGATGGAGCAGAAGAGCAAGCTGAGCTGTCAGCATCACCTGCTTGCAGAGGATAACTGGATCTGCTGCAGTGCACAGAGAAGCCTGACCAAAGCCCTTGGCCTTCCCTCATCTGCTTGTGGTGGCACCTTATCTCCACCCCAACACTGCCCTTTATTGCTTCAAGTCCTTCCAGAAGGTTCTGCAGGGTCAGAAGGGTAAGAAGTGGTCCTTCTTCACACCAACACCCTGCTGGACCCATGGGATGCTCCTTCTTTGGTTCAGGCAGCTTTGGCCATGAGTAAAATGTCAGATGGTTTAGGGATGAAAGGAGCTGAGATTTTGTGTGTTGTGACCCTGACAGCAAAGAGAGCAGAGCTGTGCAGTGCTGCAGTCCCACAGTGACACAAGGGCTCTTCAGAGACCTCAACAAGCCACTGCAAACAAGAGCCACGTCCAGAAACCCAGGGATTGCTTCAGAAATACCCCAGCACCCCATGGCCAAGCCCAAGAGCTTTGGCAAAGCACCTTCCCTCAGCTGCAGCAGCTCTCTAAGCTGAGTGTAGGACACATCAGCACCCAAATTTTCATGTTTGTTTCATGGCTTGTTCATACAGCCAACCTTATCTTCTTCTTCCTTGAGCATGGGCTGCTGTGCTGCTCTGCATTGCCACCTGACTGCTGAGAGAAGCCTTCCCTCATTAGCAGTTTGGAATCTTGCTATAAATCTCCCTGTAGGGCTCACTCCTGGGTGACAGTGCCCCAGAACAAAGAGCGCCATTCACCAGTCGAGCCTTTGGAGTCCATTTTCTGTTTTTAATGTCAGTCCTAGAGGCTGGGTGCAAGTTTTATGTGCAAAGCACACAGAGATCCCCAAAAGGGACACCCTGTTCTGGAATTAGTTATAACCAAGTCCCCTCAGGCACGGCTGCTCCTCAGCAAGTGGGAAGGTCTCTCCTCTCTTGGTTATACTGAAAACAAATATATGGAAAAAAAAAAAAAAATCCATCTCTGGAGCTCTCTCTTAGCTCACTGCCAGGATCATTATGGTGTTATTATGGTATCTAGCTTAGTAAAAGACAGTTTCCATTCTCATTTTCCTCCCACCCAATCCCTTGTATTTTTAAGGCCACTTATGTCACACACACACACACACACATGCAAAACTCCAGCATGGAAGGCAGCCACATCAAGCACAACATCACAAAAAAAGCAGCCACCATCTCTTCCAAGCCCTCCTTCCTCCTGCTCGGTAAATTAGTACACAAATTATGCAAATCAGAAGCACGTGCAGAGGGGAAGCTGCTCTCCCTGGCACTGGCTGGGGAGGGACTGCATCTTCCCATCAGGAACTTCTCTGTGGATGGGCTTGGGATTGTGCTTGGCACGGATGGTCCGTCCTGCACACCCCAAGGACCCGCAGGGCTTGTCCTTGCTCCCCCTGGAGCATCCCTTCCCCTCAGCAATGACATCTCAGTGTGTTGCTGCAGCACTGCTGCCTCTCCCTCAGTCCCTGAGCAGAGCTGTGTGAAACATGCAGACGTTTTCATCACTGAACTTATGGCTGCCCTGAGGGCATGTGCATAAAGTTTACCCAGTGCTCCTTAAATCAGTCCCAGAACAACCTTTTCCAGCCACTGCCAAACAAAAGCTTTTGCAGCAGAACTCCATTTTCCTTTTCTCTGTAAGAAACCCTTTTTTTTCTCAGCCAGCTCAGCTGTTACACTTGGGCACTGGCTGGTGGAAACACACACAAATACCTGCAACCTCACCGAAATTAGTGGAAAAAAACCTGCTGTTAAATTCATGGAGAGTGGAACAAAATTTCACAGTATTTTTTTTTTCTCTAGGAAGGTAAAAAAAAAAACCGGAAGAAATCCAAAAAGGAAGGAAAAGATCTGTTGAAACCCAACTTTATTCCACAGTGAAGCAAATCTTGATGGCTGTCATATTCCCTGTGGAGGACATGTACGTGCTACAGCAGTGAGCTGCTGCTCCACCACAGTGTGAGAGCTGCAAGGATGCAATCTGCTCTAGGCTAAGGATGCTGTAGGGATGCAATCTGCTCCAGACTAAGGATGCTGCAAGGATGCAATCTGCTCCAGGCTAAGGATGCTGTAGGGATGCAATCTGCTCCAGGCTAAGGATGCTGCAAGGATGCAATCTGCTCCATGCTAAGGATGCTGTAAGGATGCAATCTGCTGCAGGCTAAGGATATGCAAGGATGCAATCTGCTCCAGGCTAAGGATGCTGCAAGGATGCAATCTGCTCCAGGCTAAGGATGCTGTAAGGATGCAATCTGCTCCAGACTAAGGATGCTGCAAGGATGCAATCTGCTCCAGACTAAGGATGCTGCAAGGATGCAATCTGCTCCAGACTAAGGATGCTGTAAGGATGCAATCTGCTCCAGGCTAAAGCACCCAAATTGCTCGTCCCATGGCCAAAGTGGCCTGTAATTCCTGCAGTGCTGCTGCAGGGGTGTGAACATGGTGCTGCTCACAGACAGAGCCTGGTTTGGATGCTGAAGCAAGCTCAGGGCGGGTGGGCACGACATCCACCATGCAAACTCTCAAGGGGTGGGGTGCTTTCAGACTTTCATTCTCCTACCAAAATAGTTCAGCCTCTGACGTCTCTGAGTGGGCTTTACAGGGTGGGGCTGTGCTCTGTTTCCATCTGCTATAACATGGCAGGCAATGCAGTGTCCCACACCCAGTTTGCATCCCTTTTCACCAGCCCAGAGGGCAGCCCAGGCTCCCAGGGAGTGACAGCTCTTGTGTTTCCCCTGTTTGAGACCAGCTCGCTCCATCCTCCCTCTCTGAGCTCCTCGCCCACAACTGCAGCTTCACACCAGGCAAGTGACTCAGAAATGCCAATGGCACAGGAGAAGGGGTATCTCTGACAGGGAAATGAGTGCCACGAAGGGACAAACAATTTATGGCTGTTTTATGATGCTGACATCAGCCAGAGGTTTGTGTGGGGGTGGATAGGGGAGATTTAGACTCTGCTGACGTCTCTCAGTGCGGCTACACAACCACCCCCAGATATCTGACACGATCCCACATACTGCACCTTCCAAAATTCCCTTGGTATCACCTGGGACTGAGTAAATCCAAGGCTTATCAGGTTGCCCACCACGACCATGCACCAGAGCAAGGCCAAGCCTGTCCATTCCATAGGGACAATCCTGGGGACACCTCTGTCCAATGCTGAAGGACCTCAGCAGCTCCAAAGGCGCCTCCATCTGAAGGGATACAGCCCTGCCCTCTGTGTGAGGACTCACAGCAGGGCCAGGGCTCTGGGATGGGGGCTCCCCACACCACAGCCAGATCTGCTACACGTTGATATTTCTGCTCAAACAGACTTGGGAGCTGCTCACATCAGCACTCAGCTGGAGGAAATCCCAGCCACGAGCCCACCGGGATCAGGGGAATCAAAGTGTTGCTAATAAAGAGCCTTTTCCCACCCTCCCAAATCCACACTGCAAACAGTAGGATGCAAGAGGGAGGATTTCTCATAAGCTGAAGGACTCCAGCAGGAAATGGCACATTTAGCACTCCTTTCATGACTTTCTTTCCACCACATTTCCTCCGTGCCCCCTCCCAGCCTCTGTCCATGGCAGCACACTATCTCTGGGAGCAGATCCCTTCATTTTTAAGAGCATCACTCTGCACTCCTTGGTCCCTGGCCACAGCCATGTCTCCCCAATTCACCCCTGCAAATCACAGTGGCACCAGATTAAGCCTTTAGCCGTGTTATTTCGTGAGGTTTGCTCATCACAAATGTTGACAGTAAGGATCAGCTTTAAGTAACAAACCAGAAAACCAATTCCCTTCCATATATTCAACAAAATCCTGTTGCTTCCTTCAGGAGAAAACATGCTGCACTGCCCTATTGTACAGGCACAGGAGGAAATCCCTCTCTGAAGTTGGAAAGTCAATATTAATGGGCTCAGACTGAAGTAGAGGGCATGTTCATTTTGCAATGGAGTTACTTTCCCTGATACTCTCTTGATTCTATTTTCCTGGCAAATTGTGATTGCTAATAAATTGCAATAACTTTGAGTTTACATTACGACTTGCAGAAGATTATTTTGGGCAGTAATGACATTCCCAAAGTGGAGGGTCTCTCCAGTGAAATATCTGGCATATGGAAGCAATTCAGTTTTTACAGATTCAGATGAAACCTGCGTATAACTGATGAAGAAACCATGTTTTGATAAGATAATAGGCAGCAGTGTGAGCTGACAGGGAAGAAAATATGAAGCTTCTAATGCCTACAAGGAAGTCAGGCTTCTCCCAAAGCTTGTTGAAGCCAGAGGACTGAGTCCTCCAGGCTCCACTGGGGCTGAAGATGAAGTCTTCACGCTCCTCACAACAGGAACATGTTCTGGGTCAGCTCGTCCCATCTCAGAACACTTTATCCTACAATAATATTCCAGCCTCCCTCTTATTAGATGCTCAAATCTGTTTATTTCCTCTAGTGTCCAAGTCTCTCTCAGTGTCTCCTTTTGAAACCCCCAGGGCAGCCGAATCAGGAATTTTAATTTTATTGTGCTATTTGTCAAACATTTTTTCCCTTTTTTTTATTTTCAAAACACTGTTTACACAGAGCAGCCTTCCTCCCTGATCCCCTCTGGTTTGTCTTTCACTTCTCAGGCATTTCCTAGCTGCTGTGCTTGGGCTCCACCTTGTCATGTAAATCCAATTTAATTTGCACAGTTCTGCTTGACTGGGGCTGTTTTCTAATAAATTCAAACTCCGTGAAAAATTCCAACCAGGTGATACACTCAAAGGCAGCAGCTCCTAACACAGTATGTGGGAAGGATCTTCAAAACACACTCTAAGGGGAGGCAGGTGGCTTTTGGGGCTGATTGCCCTTTTACTTCCAATATTGACTTTTAATTTCTAACAGCTAAACCTTGTTTTCCTATACGACCCAAAATCCGTTCTGTCCTGGGGTTATTGACACAGTTGGGAAATTTACTATGTTTACTCTTTTGGAGAAAACAGTTTGGTTTTTATGCATTAATTTCAAACCAAGACTGTATCCATGCTCATAGTGCAATCTCTAATTCTGCTCTTCTTCATCCTCTGTCACAGATAGGGAGTTATCTTCAGAAACCTTTACTGCAGAGATGAAAACATGCACGAAACAAGGATGAAGAAGAAGTTTTATTTTATGGGTTTATGGTTTTAATACTTTTCCTTATCGGTGAGTGAAATGTGGGGACGACTCAACTGAGATCTAAGATCAAAAAATACTCACTGCAAAAGGGGGATGGTGGAGTTTACAAGCCCCAGTACAACCAAAGCAGGGTCAGAGCTGGCTGGTAAGAGAAATAATTGATCTCTGTGCCCTGCCCAGCCTAACATGGGCCAGGAAATCAGGGCCCAGAAATCCCTTTCTGCCATAAGCAGGGGCAGGGAGGCTTCTGAGCAATGCCTACAAAGAGAAAAAAGCCCTTTTCCTCACGCCCCACATCTCAGTGCAGGCTGGTGCCTCCCCTCTAAACTATTTTTGGCTGCAGGCTCAGCTCCAGCACAGGTTGGGCGATGCACATGGCTTTGTCTGCCAAGCAACCACTGCACCCCCCCAACTCAGAGCAGGGCTGGATCCCCTGTGAAGCACCTCCAAAAATAGCAGCATTACATACCTCAGGTACAAGAGGCCAGCTGGAGGTTTAGGTGGCATTTATCTACTCTCCTGAGCAAAGGAAACCCCCTCCCCTCAAATTCCCAAGAAACCCACAGAATGAAGAATCTCAGCTTTTGTTCCACTTGGTCAATGAAACCAAAAAGCACTCCTGTAACAGCTTTGTAAATAAATGCAGGGCACCATGACAGTGCAGGTGATTTATTGGCACTTAATGTTATGGGGGTGACAGAAAGCGCTGCAGTGGTCAAGTGCCATGGCCATTATAAACATTTTGTTAAAGGGGTTTATTACAGAGCTGTAAAAGTCAGCTCCAGGCTAGAAGTTCTAGCATACGAGTTCTCTCTACCTTTGAAGTGTTTATTGACAGTAGACTTTTGGAAGGGGAAAAAAAAAATCAATTTGGAAACTATGGTTTCATCAGGCTTTGAATAGTAAGAGTAAAAGGGAAAGGAGATATGTAAGGGGGGGAAGAAGAGAGGGAGCAGTGCTGTGAGGATGGATAATGTCCAGCAAATCTTTTGCCAGGGATATCTTTTGGGTTCACCTTTTTCCACCCATAAGTGACTCACAAAGCAGTGGTTTCTACGAGGTTTCTCCCCTCTTTCAAAATATTTGCCCAGCCATTTCCATGCAGTTATTGGTGTGTAATTTACAGCTTTTCACAGCAGGCAGTGCAAGTCGCCCTGGGGTAACAGATGCCTTTGAGAGCTGCTGGGAGAGCTGCTGCTCTCTGGCTCCCTGCTTTCACCAGAGGAGAGGAGCAGGAATTTGCATCCAAGAGGTTCAGCCCTGCCAGGTTGCACATTGGCAGGAGCAAGGGGTAAATCCCACCTGGCCAGATTCTCCAGCCAGTGCTGGAGCTTCAGAAGTGTGGTCCAGGCAGAGGGGCTGGTTTTCCACTCCTGCAAGCCCTTGCCAAATGCAGGTACCTCTCAGATTTCAAATCCAGAAGGGACCACTGTGAGCTTCTCACACAGGAAAGCCAGGCCCATTTTTTGGGTAAATGTCACCTCAGCACTGCTTCTGTTCACCAGTCACCTGCTCAGTACCACTGTACCACAAACTGGAGCACCCCTGGGAAGCCCTGTGCTCAGGGGTACCTTTAAAGCTAATTTTAGGAAAAGGTTGAACAGAAAACACTTGAGAATGGGTTCATCACCCAGGAGGGACAGTAAGGGAGCATTCACTCCTCCACTGGCACCATCCAGGGGCTCACTCTCAGCACAGTGCAGCTCAGCATCCCATTTTGATGCCTCGTGTGTGTCCACTTGCAGTTGGTGCATCACCAGGCTTGGATCAGAGAGCCAAGAACTAATCCATGAATTGTTTGGCTCCTCCAGGAGAAACCCCACCGTGAGACCTACTTGGATGGGAGAAATGAGCTGGATAATCAGCTTGGAACATCTCAAAGCAAGCCAGTAAGTTTTGGTGGAGATGAGCCCCACCTTGAGCAGGCAGAGCTGGAGAGCAGACGCTGATTAACACCCACCAGCAGCCTGGCCTGACTCCCTGGGAAGATGATGCTATTTTTGTCTGCCCTTTTCAGAGCCACATTTACCACTTTATGGGCTGGGTGGATGATTCCAAGGTGGAGCAGATGTTTATCTCATTTACGTCCACGCTTTTTTAAACGTTTCACGTGTAGGAAAACGATAAAGGCAAGAAGATTAAAACATGGATGCCCAAAGTCTAATTAACATCCCCCCAGTAAGCTGGGTGTGTTTTATCTTAAAAGCAGAGTGATTCCAGCTTCCTTTGTAACGTGCATGAATCCCAGGGGGAGCAATCAGAAATAACACAATGATGCTGTTAAAAATCATTTATTACTGTGAGCTTGGGTGAATCAACTCAGTACGACCAACACAACCTCTGTGAATAAGTTAAACTCTATTTTAAGGTCTTGAATGAGACTTTGATGGGACTGAGTGTAAAAACCTACATATGGGTGAGATGCAATTATGGAATTTTGACAAGGGCATTTGACCAACCCCAAAAAATCCATGCATCAAACTGTCATCATCACCAAATGTGCATGCCTCAGATTTTCCAGTTCAGCAAGGTTATAGAACATTACAGCTTTTTATGCATTTAAAAGTGAGAGTTAAAATATAATTATAATATAAAAACATTATAAAATAAAAAGCTTACTTTTTATAAGCTCGCCACACTGGAAAATTTGAGGCACAATAATCTTCTCTATAGCAGTCTCAATATTATGGTTCCAAGTTCCTCACACCTTGTAACATAATTAGGCATCCTCCAAACGCTTTGTCGCACTCTGATTTTTGGGGAACATCGCCAGGAATGGTTGGTCAGGCTCCACTCCCTCCAACCATCCTGACACTTGCTGGCTTGGAAAGAGATTGCTCCAAGAGCAAGTAGGAGAAGTGAGCCCTAGGGGTAGCTTTGGCTCTATAAACTGACTGCACTCAGGGAAAGAGAGTGGTCAGAAGCGTTTTCTTCCCAGATGCAAACGTGCAAGCAGGTGCCAAAGGGTTTTCACTACATGACTTTATTTAGCCTGGTGACAAAATAAACCCTGTGTAGGAAGATAAAGCAATAGGTGAGGAGTTTCTTTACAAGCAGAGCCTAAATAATTTCTTTATCAGAGGGAACAGTGTTAATATATAAATACTCTTTAACGAAATGTTAGCCCTGAGGTCATGTGTCTGAAGTGTTTGATTTTTTTCCTGTGTCCTTTCAGATGTCCATATCCTGCAGCTGTGAGCTTGGTCCATGATGCCAGCCCTGTGGCAAAGGGATATTAGCACCTCGTGGCCACTTGTTGGAAGTTGGTTTCTCCTTGGCTCAAAGGCTCGTGCATCTTGGAACATCTGGGCTGGAGAGGTTCGTGAAGTAAATCAAAACAAGCTACAGGAAATTCTAGACATGGTAAAGGGTTCTTGGCTGAATGATTGATTCGGAGTTTGCAAGAAGTGTTGTGCTGGTTTTGGCTGGGGTAGAGTTAATTTTATTCATGGTAGCTGGTGTGGGGCTGTGGTTTTGATTTCTGCTGAAGAGAGAAGATGGAATATTTGGGGTGATTGTTGTTTGTCATCCCAAGTCACTGTTACACATAATGAAGCCCTTTTTCCCTGGGGATTCCTGAACACTTTCCTGCCCATAGGAATGAATTCCTTGGTTTGGTTTGCTTGCACACATGACTTTTGTTTTACCTATTAAACCATCTTTATTTTAGCCCATGAGTTCTCCCCTTACAGTTTCTCTTCCCCATCCCACCATGGGGAGTGGGCGAGGAGCTGTGTTAGTTGCCAGCTGGGGTTAAACCATAGGGGTCTTACCTGTCAAAAATCTCTCCAGTTATGAGCCTAGATCTTTACAAAGGAAGCATAGAAGATGTTTGGACTATGGATGATACCATTCTGCACCATAAGGTCACCACAACCTCCCCATTTATTTTCTCCTTCTCTTTCTGCCTCGGTGGATGGGATTATGCAAGCAGAGCACAGTTACCTCTCAGGACTCATGGCCTGCAGCTGTGATGAAATCACATCTTGAATTCTCAGGGGACTGTAATGAACCAAGAGATGGAGTGGAGGAAAGAACAGAAAGGTTGTGCTGTCCCACCCAAATAGGGAGGAGATGGAATGGGTCTGGCTGCGAGGGCAGGCAACGTGTCCCAGTCCTGCTCCCCAGATAAAAACCCTGTATGTGTGCTGACTCTGTGCCCTTCCTCCATGGAGTTTGGGATGTTTTTGCAAAGAGATTCAGAAGTGGTCCCAGAACAGCTACAAGAAACCCCATTACGCCCCAAATTCTGGATGATGTGACTGGCTGTTTCCCTTTTGATTCAGGCCCAGCTGATCCTGAGACAGGAGAGGCTACAAGGGTAAGGACCATCCCTGTTATATCTCCTGGGACATCTCACTGGGGGTGGACACAACCCTGCAAAACTGGGTGTACTACGACACTTAGGATGGATAAAAATAATCTGCAGCATGTCCAGAACTGACTCTTAGGTGTTAGGGAGGGCCATAAGGAATGACACTCAGATTTTGGAAGACTGAGTGGAACGTTCCAGTTCTTCCCAAAATACACAGTGGAAATATTTGGGCTCAGAGAGATCAGCCATAGCCAGGGCAGCAAGAGAAACAGTCCTGGCAGTGCTGGAGGAGCTGAGAGCTGACTCAGGAGGAGGATTGTCTTTCATGCTGCCCATCCCTACGTCCTTGCCTGGCCTTTGGGGCTGCAGCTCACCAAGTGCTCTGAAAGCCAAATCCCTGAGGATTCCAGCCTTGAGCGTGGGGCAGCTGGCACAAGGAGAGTTTCTCCAGACACTGGTTGAGGGCCAGAGGTGAGCTGATCCCTGATTGCTATTGCAGAGGTGTGGTGAGCTTGGCAGCTGCTCTTTCCATCTGCCTGCCTGGGCTGGATGGGGAAAAGCAGGGAGGTGAATCCATCCAGGCCACTCTGTGCAGCTGCCCATGGGCCTGTCGAGGATCAGTGCTTTCTGAACAAATAAACCTCCCAGTGGGACAGTCTTACCTGGTTCTTTGTCCCTTTGCAGAAAAGGTCACCAGTTATTGATGGAGTGTTTCTCACAAGGACATTGCAACACCACAGAGCAGGACAGAGCAGTTTCTTTTCTTGTTTGCTTATTCTGTTCCACCCAAACCATGATATGGAGTTTCTTTGTGTTTTTCTTGCAAAACTTGGACCAAAGGCAGTGAACTGCTTCCAGGCTGGCCTGCAGCTGACCATGCACCCCTGCATGGTCTCTGTACATTGCAGGTATCACAATAAAACAATTAGCCACTAAAAACCAACCTATTAGCAACTAATAATTAGTTAAACTAATAGATCATAGTTGGCATCCCAGGTGCCACCAACTTCCTGGGCACCAAGACTGAGCACTTTCTCAAAAATGGACACATATGGGACCAGTAGCATGAGACTACAGAAGTTATTCCTTCAATCTTTGGGAATTTATTCCAGGCAGCAGCCAGAAGACAGCCTGGTCTTTTCTTTCTGGCCTTTACCATATCTAAATATGGTTAGAAAGAAGAATTTCAGGCAACTTATTACAAAAGGGGCACATCCCACCCATCTCATCAACTCAGGCAATCAACTGAGGAAGGACCAGAGCTGATTTTAGGGCCTTGAATCCTAATTATCTTCCCATGGCAACTGGTCAGAAAATGCAAAACAGAGTCAAACATCCAGGGAGGGTACCCATGTCCCACTGTGTGGGCATCACCTTGGGCTTATTCCAAAGAGATGTGGTGGTAATGCTATTTATGAAATTGATTTCTCCCCACCCTAACTGTTGCATTTTGCTGTTTTTGATCACCAGGCAGGAAAGCATAAATAAAATCCTCTTAATGGCAGAGTCATTTTTCAAGCAGGAAGTGACACAAGTTGACACCCAACCATTAACTTGACATGGGGTAGTAAAATCATTTGATTCTGCTGGCAGAATTTCATAGGAATTAACCAACTTGAAGATTTATTGCCAACATATTGCTTTCACTGTAAAGGCTGGTATTAAAAAAAAAAAAACAAAACAACAAAATGGACCATTATATACAATGCTTTGTATTCCCAGTATTATTTAAAATCCTGCAGGGAGATCTTTCCAGCACCTCCAGACAGGAATGAAACCTGGATGCTTGCACAGCTAGTCTGACCAAGAGGTGACTGAAGCACTAATGATCAGCAAATGAAGGATGATGTTGGAGTTCCTGGGAAGGGATGGGCTGCCAGGAAAGGAGGCCAGATCCCACAACAGCCATCCTTGTTCCTTGGGCTGTCACCTTCAGTGCAAGGAGCACCGCAACCACCGCGTCCAAATCTGATTGCTGCAGCTCCCGCGCTAACAAGGTGAGAGCTGATGTCCATTATTTTGGGCACAGCTGAGCATTAAAAAGCTCTGGTGGCTCCTGGCTCACATCCCATCACCTTGGAGCAGGAGGGAGTTGGTCCCAGATCTCGGGGAGAGCCAAAAGCCAGCTGCTGCTCTGGGGTCTGCGCTGCCTCTGCGACGCCCCACGGCCGAAATTCCTGCACGAGCCGACCCACAGCGAGAGGGCCTCTGAACCAAGGAGATTTATAAGCTCAGCAGCAGGAGATTTTGGGGGAGCAGATGTGGAGAGAGAGGGTCAAACAAGGTCACATTGGAAATATATGGCAGAAGCAAGAGCTTAGCCCAGTTGAATTCTTGCTCAATGGCAAAACCATGAGACCATTCTTCCTCTTAAGAGTTTTTCCATGCCCTAACAAGCCTGGTGAGGAACTTAATGACATCTGTGTGTTCTTGCCTGAGCAAGGACCTCATGATTTGGCTGGATGCCATGAAAAAAAAGATGTCCAGAAGTTATGAAAATAAAGGTATTTATCTTCATTGTTAGGGAAAAAAAAAAAAAAGCTGAGCCTTTTATTTCCCTCTCTTGGAGGATTAAGCTCACAGATTTACAAAGAACTGGTTGATTACCAAAATAAATACATCGCCATGCCAATTTATAGGACACAAACGTAGGAAACCCATCCAACCAAATCAGGCAAAGTGTAATTCATGTGAGGGCCCTCAGCATGTGCAAAGGGCACAGTGCATGTGGAACAAAGTACATAGGGAAAACATGCTAGAAACCTCTATCTGCAGGAACAATTCCCAGTGCAGCATACAATGGAGCTATAAAATAAATGGTTTGGCTCTCCACTGGAAGTAAAGCCCAACTGTTCTCAATGAGGAGGAGGATCATGTGTCTTTATAATGAGAATTCAGTCATTTTTAAATGTTGGCTTTGCTCATATCACCACCAAATCTGTCTGCAGAGCTGACAGGCTGCAGACTTCATTTGGGTTTCTAGCTGTGATTAGACATGGCAGTGATGGATACCACAGGGTTTTCCGGGGCTTAGGGTTTGGGGCTGGCTTTTGTTTTTCAGTTGTTTGGGGCTCAGGATTGAGAGAGCTGGTGGGGGTATTTTTAGTGTCACTGTCCAATGAGGCTTAAAGGGCTCTCTCCTTATTTTAGTAGCTCTGATAATGCACAAAGATGAAAGCAGCCCCTGAACAAGTTCCTCTTTATATTGGCAGAGCTGCCCCTTCTGCGATGAAACCCAAGAGCATTTTCTGCTTTCAGTGCTCAGTGAGATGGAGCAGAACATGTTTACTGAGCCTGAACATACCATTGCCCTCGGAGGTGTAAGCACCACCCTTTGCAGCGAAGGTGATCCTCAGAGCACTAAAACATCTGCTTGCTCAGTGGAAAAAACAACCCCACAATCATGTTAACAGTCATGAGCGTGGCATATTCAGGAGTTAAGGGAACTTCCTTTCCTCTCTGTTGTTTCTTACAAGGGAGAATCACTTTCTGTAGCTCCCAGAACACACAGGAGTGATGCATTTCACAGCCAGAGCAGCTCCTTTCACAGCCCAACATGAAGAAACCTGAAGTTGTCCATTAGAAATGAAGCAGCCTTCACACAAGGCTTGAAGCCCCATTTGGAAGCTCTTTTTTCCCTGTCCATCCTCAGACTGCAAGGCTAATACAAGCACAGCACTTGTATTACAGTGGATGCAAAGCATCCATAGCAGCTCAGAGCTGTCCAAGAATTGACAACAAACCAGCACAAGGAGGGTATTTCCAATTTAAAAACTCAGTTTCTCCCAATCTTTGCTCCTACTATTAAGACTAAAGGGAAGAAAGTTGTCTGGTTACTTCTGGGGAAACAAAGTCAATGCTATGATCCATAGGGATTGCAGCCTGGACTAAAATGGGAAAGCCAAAGGGAATAATTTTGTATTCTACAAGGTGCATCTCCACATAACCTGGGGAAAGCATCCCTGAGCTTGTGACATGAGGCATTTGGAAGCAGCAGCTTGAGTATTTAGCTTGACTGGGGGCACTTTTAGGCAGACTGGGGCTTTGGTATGTATGAGAAAGGTGCCTGGCCTGACATTGGAGCAGTGGAGACACTGAGCTGACCATATGCATGGAGTTCACAGCATGTTCTTTGCAAGTGGACATGAAGCAGCTCATAAAAGTGGTTCAGATCAGTTGCCAGGACCAAATGTTCTCAACTGAGCTGATCTGGCACTCCACAAGGCTGGGTCTCATCAAAGAGACTCTCTCTGTAACTTCAGAGCACTGTGTGGTCGAAGGCATTCCAGCTCTGCACAGGAGATGGATAACCTTGGGTCCCAGCCTGCTGTGGCCTTCAGAGCAGCAGTGCATGGCCAGGGAGTGTAAAAGCAGCTCAGGAACATCCAGATCACACCACAGTCCTTGTGGAACCATAGAATCATTAAGACTGCAATAGATCTCCAAGAGCATCATGTCCAACCATAAACCCTGATGCTGTTTGTTCTTCATGCAAATATTGAAATCTTTCTGGGACTCCCATCCCTGCAGTGAAAATCATCCTGCCACTGATGGGAAATGTAAAGGTGACAATCAAAAGTCCACTGCTGAAACCAAACAAAAGCACAGTTAGCTGAGCAGCACACAGCTGTGCTGCTCCTGTACCCCAGCAAAGTGCTGCTGTGCCACTGACCAGCTGCAAATTCAATAAAGGGCGCAGCAAAGCCAAGCAGAGCTCCAGTTCTCCCCAGCAGCATGCCAACTGCTTCATCCCAGCACTTCTTCCCCAGCTTTAGCCATCTGTCCACAGGCCTCGAGGCCAAAGTAAGAGGAGCCTTCCCAGTTGCAGCTTTTGGAGGAGGCCAAACTCCCTGTACACTGTGGGTTGTGAAATATATGAACTCCCAGGCTTCACAGGAGCCCTGCTCTTCTGTGCAATATCACATGGCTTTTGGGTTTGCCTGCCCTGTCCACCTCTCCCATGTGTTTCCAGTAATTGCTTACATATGGAGGGGTTTCTTTTGTTTGCCCTGAGAAGGGACAAGCCGTTGTTCCCCTTTCCTAGATGATGCTGCAGACGTGCACATCATTTTTATTGGTGTGTTTTATAGCCCCCACTTCTTTACAGCACACGCCGCAGGTCTACCCAGCCTTCCCTTTCAGGCCACTGCTTACCCTCTCCCCTGTTAGGTCTCCTCATTCCCCATCCTCTCTCAGTCAAAACAGGGGCCCCTAATTAAGAGAATGCCTTATAAATCTCTCTGCATCCAAATAAGATCCAGAGCCTGGCTGGGTAGACGGCCCTGGAGACAGCGGGTGGGTCTGGCATTCCTCACGTTGCACACCAGGCTCTCTTCAGCATCCCTGCCTGGCATGTCAGCCTTGGTCCTAGCACTGACAGCCACTGCCAGCTCCTGTGCCCACCACTTACTGTGAGCACATACCAGAGGAACAGGCTGGACACAACCCCCTTGGACCCACAAACCCTTGGTTATGCCGAGCAAAGTCTCAAATCAGGATGCTGACCCTGCAGGGAGGGCAGCCGCGTCGCCTGAGGCTTTGCAGGACCCCGTGGTGTGCATTGCTAGGGGAGGGGGGTAACAATCTCTCCCCCAAAATGCTGGAGGATTCTGCTCTCCCAGAGATGTGGCCAGCAGACCCTTGGGCCAGGAGGTGAGTTGCATTCAGAGCTTGTTACTCCTCTTTTAGGGCACATCCTACCCTCAACACCCCCAAAAACAACCCAAAAACCAGGATCCTGCCACCCAGCCCTGCCTCGACATGAGTTTGTGCCTTGTTTAACACTGACAAGTCCCAGCTCAGCACATCCATCACCCCATGGAAACCTCCAAGGCTGGGGCTCCTCAGTGGCTCTCCCCTCCCTCCATCAATCCTGTTTGTGCAGGGAACACAGGTCTAAATCCAGGCAGGATGACCCTGCTGAGACATCACCATTGCATCATCCAAATGATGTGTGTTTAAAGAAGAAGGTGCAAGTACCACCCTCAAAACTCTCAGTAACACCAGGAACCTTGCTGAAAACCTGCTCCTTGTGGGACAGGGGTGTTGGAGGCCTATAATTCAAAAAACACAAAGGATAAGAGCAGCCTGAGACAGAGAAAACCCACCCCACTATGTCACCACGTTACTTTGTCCGCGCTTGCTCACGGTCCTGACTTTTGATCAATACTGTGCCTGCCCAGGGACTTAAGCTCAGCCTGCAGTGGTGTCTCTACATCACACTCACACACAATAATTTCCTCAGTGTGCATCTCTGGAAACACAGCCGGTGCCAGAATTCCTCGAAACCAAATCCCTGCTTGGGCTGGTGCCCAGTGCTCTGAAAGGGCCGTCAACATCTGGAGGCAGTGACACTGCACATCTGCATCAGAACTGCAGGATGGAGAGAGAACCACCGACAGGATCAGTTCTGTTGGCAATTAAATCCTGAATGGGAGGTCACTAGATGTGCTCACCCTCCCTAACACCATAATGCTCAAACTGACTCGTACACCATGCTGCTGCTGCTGCTGCTGGAAACAGGAGGAGGAGTAGGTGGACTTTCCTTGCACTTGTAACTGAAGTGCAGCTGGGGAGGCAGAGCAGGTAGGATAAATCTAAAGAAAACATCTCTAAATATCAAGGGAGTGATTTTGACTCTTATTCACACGGAGAATAACAAAGCAGATTGTTGCACTTGTTGTCAGCGTGACTCAGGGGATTAAAGCAATGCTTTAAACAGAACCAGGACCTCTGGGACCAAACCAAGCTCATACAAAGCTTCTTCAGGCTTCCCACAAACCTGTGGAACACATTTTCCCCTCAGACTTCACAAGGTTTTTTTGCTATACCCAGCAAGATACCTTCCTGCTTCCAAACACACCGGTTTGCTGGATGCCTGCTATGGATGAACACAAAATATCCTCTGGTTTGGCTGGAAACATTCCCTGTTTAGAATTCTGGCATCATTTATACCTCAACATACAAGATATTTTTCTCCAATCCATGTGACACCATATTTAATGTGTATTTGGTTTTGGTCTCCTTTTTTCTTCTTGAAGTCATTTAGTTTTCAGTACTAATGAAGTCCCAATTTCCTGGCAGTGGGGTCAGATTTAGCAGAATGGAAGAGAGGGCAAGGGGAGTGTGAACCCTCCCTGTGATTCCCCTCAGTGAGGCTGACCAGGCTCTGAAGTGTCTGGGACGAGTGACAGGAGTTTTATCAAGTCAACCAAAAGTCAGAAAAGCCAGGAGAATTTACAGAAGAATTGCTTCAGCTGCTGTATTTGTGTACTGACACCTCCTGCTTGGCCCCAGGACTATGAAATTTCAAAGAGGCATTACTTAATTTATGTATATTTTTCTATTATTTTTCCATTTTTCTCAATGTGAAATGCCCCCTTTGATAGCCAAGATCAGGGATCTCGAGCACCCCGGCTACCCTGGCAGCTTGGGAAAATGTTTCCCCACGGTGATTCTGAACAGAGAAGACATCCAGACCAACAAACCCACTGCTGCCACGGGCTATGAAGCAGCAGGAGCCACCTGCACACCCTGCAGGAGCCAGGGCTCTGTATGCACCACAGACAGACAGAGATTTGCACAAAGAAAAACATTTGCAGCCGTGATTAAACTCGAGGTAATGAGGCTTCCTGATGCTTATCTCTGATCTGAGAATTAGGCTCATTCCACTTGTGTTCCAAGGCATCACAGATAAGTGCTGCTTGGCATTCCCAGTGACCCCAATCCAAAGCTTTTCCAAAATCAGAAGCTCTCAGGGCAGCAGTGCAGTAGCCTTCAGGAATATGTTTTGGAAAGGGTGGGGCAGATTTATTTTTTGTTTTTTCTGCTAGTGAATAAACCCATTCTGTGGACACCCAGCACTGAAACGATGAGAGATCTGGGTTCAAAAAAGGTTTTTGTTTCGCTGTAAATCCTATTTATGGCTTAGAGTGCAGCTGATACGCCGTTAGCTTTTATTTCATTGATAATTCTGTGATTGTAGTTGAAACCTTGCAACTTAATGAGCTGATGTTATTACTCATACTGTGTGGCCATCTGGAACCAGTTTGGCCAGAGAGCCCAAAGCACCACCAGCCACCTGTAATGCATTAAGCCTCAGCCCAGTACCAGCTCCGTGGATTGGAAAAGCCAGGCCTGCATAAATACTAACCTGTGAGAATGTAATTGGAGAAGTGATATTTAAGAACTTAGAGTTTGCCAGAAATGCTCATTCTCAGGGGAATGCAGGCAGAGGCTTAAGGTTTAAAGCCAAGTGGTTTTTAGTTTCAACATTGTGAATCAAGAAAAATCATTGCATATGGATGTCGGAGTGTCCAAACCACTGGGTTTGTCCAAACAGAGCAGGCTGTGCCAGGGCTTCCCAAAACCAAGGCTCCCTCCTCACACCTGAGCCTCACACTGCACATGGTGCTCATTTACTGAGGTACCATCTCCAGACACTGCTCCAAAGGCACTGAAACAAGGGGCCAGTGCTCCAGAATGCTCTGCAGAACATGCTGCCATAGCCATAAAATAAAATAAAAAGTCACAAGAGATAACACCCAACAGTTTGGAAAGGCACAAGAACAGCGTCTGGATGTCCCAGCAAAATGTTCTGCTGAGTATTGTGAGCAGACAGGGGCAGAAGAGAGGAGGAGCAGCAGCCTTGCCTGGAATCCTGTGCTGTGTCCCAGGCAGAGCCAGCCTTGATGGCCTCCTGGAAGAGCTGCTGAGCTGGAGATCCTGGTGAGCACAACGGGGGCTGTGTTGGCAGAGACATAACTCAGCATGGTTAATTACCACGATTCGTTATCATGGTTGCTCTCTGCTCATTCTTGATTGGCCCTACCTGGGGGTTTCAGTCACTACTCAGATTTCAGAGATTTGGGTACAACACAACTCAAGTTAAATTTTTTTTTTTTTTTCCCTTTTGATTTTTCCAAATCTTTTTGGCATTTCAATGGTAAAATATATATTGGGAATTGCTTTCCAGACTTTTCTGACACAAACACTGATGGTTGCAGCTCAGGCAGGCTGTGACACTGACTAAAAGTTGTTTTCCTGGTGGTTTTCCAATGGTTCAAGGACAATGGTTTCTCCTGCTGAGGTTTGATGGAGTTGGGCTTGACAATCCTTATGGGTCCCATCTAACTTGAAATATTCTAAAGTTCCATGTTCAGTTAAAGACACACAAAGCTTGGATGCTTCCAGGTAGGAATGCTAATCCAAAGAAATGGAGATGTGCAGCTCTTGCAAGGGTTTCCATTTCTTTTCTTCCCCTGTTTGTCCTGCACAAGTCAACTTTGCAGAGCAGATAATCAGGATGTCCAGTAAATAAAGGGCAGTAAATAAATGAAGACTTGACTGGATACTTGAGTACTTTGTCTTAGAAGAGGACACTTTAATGTTTCACGAGTTCCATGTAAATATACAAACATTGCATTTGTGTGAAAATCACATTTTATTCAGCATCCTGTATTTCACACACTCAGGATACATCAAAATGGCTCAGCATGGCCAGCATCATCCAAAGTTCAACCATCACATCCATATGTCTTGCCTGGATCTAGTTTGTGTTTTATTTATTTATATTCTTAACGCACTTTGGTGACAGAAATGAATCCTTTTTAGATGAAGGCTGCAAGTACCTTTTTCTTTTACCCCTGCCTAATCCTGAACTGCTTTGAAATTCACACAGAGTCATAAAAGAGAAAAAAAAGAATGGGCCAAGGAGAATTTTGCCTGCTCTGGTTTTGATATAAGTGATGCAGTGCAATATAAAAGAGTGTCTGCCCAAAGCCCACGATAACGAAAAGGTGAAGAGGTTTCATTTTAAACCCCAGAGTGTGGGGGATGTATGGGCTGAGAGTTGGGGGCAGGTCATGCATTCCTCACAGACAGAGGCTGCTTTCCAATCCCATCCCTGCCAGGAAAACACCCTGATCTTTTCCTGCCCATCCCCATGGCCAGGTGGGAGCTGCAGGGGAGGTGGCACATGCCAGGGGTCGTGTCCTTGGAGAAGACATTGTCCCATGGCCATGGTGACCAAAGCCCCTGAGACCCACAGCAGAACATGGAGAACAAAAACAAATCCCCAAAGAAGAGATGAATTTCCATGTGGATGTGCAGAAAATGGATCCAGTGACTTTTTAAATTTATTTTCTTTATTATGTGTCAGAATGTATTATGATACAAATCTTTTTGGCTTGCAGTCTTTTCTTCATGCTTTCATTTCTTCATTATCCTTCAGACTCTTTTTTTTTTTCCCAAATTTCAGCAGATTTTTCAATATCTTGCGGTGGAGTTTTGAGTAATTCCATGATTAAAACTGTCCAAGGAATTTTTCTTTTTAATAGTTCATTGTGGGTTGGCATCCTGCAAACACACTTGAGTGGGAGTTCAATCAAAAATGCTGGTGTCTCTTAAGCTGGGTGAAGATTAGGAGGATAAAACCCACAAAAATTTTTGAACCTTTCACAAAAGCATTTAAAAAAATTTACTGAAAATTCCTGATATTTTCTGGGAAATTATTACTTTAAAAAAAAAAAAAACCAGCAATGTTCCTCTTTTTCCCTGAAATGTATTTGTGTCTTGGACTGGGATAAAAATCCCTCTTGCCAAATTTTTTCAGTCTGAGCATCTATAACTCTGCTTATATGGAGGCAACAGGAAGAAATCCCATAAAACCTGACCTATTGGAAGGTGTTGCCTGGGGCAGGAGGGTTGGAACAAGGTGATCTTTAAGGTCCCTTCCAACACAAACCATTCTGTGATTCCATGATCCTCCCCTATATTTTCTTCTTGTTGTAAACGTGGGGATTCTACTCTAAATTTGCATCTCCAGGTAAGTCTGACTTCTTCCCTACTTTTTATTTTAAGTCCCTTAACCCAGGTGTGCATCCCACAGGTCTAGTTGCCATTTTCCTGACCTTGCCACCATCCTCCCAACCCATGTTTCTTTGATATATAAGATGTCTGAGGTTGGGATGGAAAGATTTTTTTATTCCAAATTTATTTCACACTTAATCAGCCACAGGAAAAAAAAATAGAAAGAGAAAATGAAAAGGTAAAAAAAAAAAAGAAAAAAGCAGGATTCTTGAGAAGCTCAGTTTGGAAAACATCAGTCACAACACCCTGAAATCCTTCCTTTTGTTGATAAATATGAGAGTGGACAGTGGATTTACTCTAGGAATAGCAAAAATGCTTTGCTACTCTGCAGTTTTTCCATTCCCAGCTCAGATTTCCCAGAGCTCAGAAGTGTGGGCACTCAGGAGGTGCTCACAGGCAGCCCAGCATTTGGCTGTCAGGATAAAATTCAACCTACACTCAATGCCTACGAGGAAAGAAAAATAAGGAAACCCATCTATATTAACTGGCTCACCCCGGGTCCCACAAGTTTTCATTCACAGCTTTCCCTGCCAGCCTTGCACCGTCACAAACTGAAATGTTCAAAGCTTTGTTCCTCCAGAGGCTTTCCCTTCATATAAAATCCAGGTCTATTGCAATGCATCCCCATGGCCCCATGCCAGCCAGGGTTGGACATCTGCACACACCACAGCAAGAAACTCACTCAAAAAGGGGGAAAAATGTTCTTTCATAGACTGCTCTGTGTGAAGTGGAGGTGTTTCTCTCCTGGATGCCTGCTCAGGGTCATCTCCAAACCTCAGCAGCCTCTAGGCCATCTGACTTAGCTCAAATCCGTCCTGTGGTTTCTCCCAGCTGTCCCAAAAGCAAAAACATCCCCCACTACATACACAAGTGCCTTTTCCAGTGGCAAAACCAAATTTCTGGGTTAGCGTCTCTACAGAGAAACCAAATCTAGCTCAGTTTGTCTCAGCAGCAGCCTTCTCCTGTTGTATGACTTGCACCTGGCTCTCGTCCCTCATGTGGTGCATGAAAACCTAGGAAACAAACCCATCATGATTTATAAATAATGATGGGAAAATAAAAAAAAACAAACAGCAAAGCAAAGCAGAGAGCTTGATGACACATCCCATCCATGGTTTGGCTGATCATTTTGGCACCTTACACCTTCAGGTGTCTCTGACCACAGGAGGGGGCTTGGAACAAGGTGACTAAAACCCTTGTAGGATTTTATGATCTAGACTCTAAATCACCCTATGAGTAAGTAAATCACCCCACAAACAAAGCTGCCTGTGCAGCCTAGCACCAGGAGCTGGGGAGCAGAGCAGGGATTCCCCACCCTCCTTATATCAGCACATGAACCACTTGATAAAAGTGATAGAAAAGGAATACAAAATTACATCCCTGCTGTGAGAAAAACCGAGCACCAACGCTGCAGACCCATGACCGTCCATCCCATTCCTGCTCTGGGCTTACTGCTGCCACACACTGCCATTCATCTCCCACCAGCATCCATTCCCGCTCCAAGAGAGCAGCACAACACTAAGGAGAAAAAGCAGCCTTCCCCATCCACAAACACATGTTTCTCTGTAAATATTTGGAGAACACGCAAATCCTCAAGAGAGCGGGGCAAAGCCGTGAGAGCGTCAGCAATGGTTCTCGTTGCCTTCCAAACGCCAGACATGAGCAGTTGTGGTCTTTCTCCACGTCTTTCCTGCAAGGAGGGTTTGTTATTGCTTTGTTCTTGCGGTGTGGGGATGTTGGGCCTCACCTGACACTTTATGGGGACTTTTAACAGCAGGTGTGCAAGGTGCAACCTCGGGTCAGCCAGTGGGGATGAGAGGCTCCATCCAGACAAAGGGAACGCAACAAAACAAAACAAAACAAAACAAAACAAAACAAACCCACTCCTTTTCATGGCTTGCAGCTGGTGGTGAAGGGGCTGGAGCCCTCCCAGAGCCCGGGGCTGCCAAGGTGTCCCACGGGTGGTGGTTGGGATGGGAGGGGAGTGACTCTGCCACCTCCATCCCCATGGAAGGGCTTATCAGGTGGAAGGAAGTTATAATAAAATTTACTGCAGTCCCTCAAAGTACGGCTGTTTGTGTGTTATGAATGGCCTGTGCTGTCCCTGCTGGAGGAGTGGCAGTGATTGATGTGCTATTTAGATAAGCTGAGCTCCGTGCCCCGGGCCGTTGTGCCCTCCCTTCCACCTTCAAAGCCACCGCGGGCCTTATCAGGGCCACCGCCAAAGCAGCGGCTTCCAGAGGGATCCAGCAGCAGCTTTTCCCATCTCTGACATCAAACACTCCCTCCCGCCTGCAAACAAAAATCTGGCTGGAAAACAAAGCGGCCATCCCCTCCTCAGTCCTGAGGGACATCAGAGCAGGCACATCCAGCACAGGTCCCATCCCTGCCTGCCCACCCCAGCATGGGACAGTCCCACTGGGATGTTCGTTTTGAAGGGATGGAATGGTTAATGGAAGATGTCTGTGTCCTGTCAGGAAAAAAGAGAGCAACATTACATGGTTTATCTTTTGAAAAAAAAACCCTTTTATTTTAGATTGTGACTTTGGTGAGCCTGGGGTGAGTTCTGTTCGGGCAGCAGCAGATGCTGGGGTCACACGTGGCAGAGCAGCCACCGAGCAGTGCAGGGGAGAGTGGCACTGAAGGGACCAGCAAAGGGACCCTGCTGCTTTCTGGCACTGAGACCCAGCGATCACATCACCCTGCTCTCCTCCCAGACATTCCTCCAGCAAAGCTTTTCCCACTCACCCTGCGTTTGGGGGGCTCTGACTGCTGCTCGGTGCTCCTGCAGGATGAGATCTTGCTCTGTGGTCCATCTTTAGGTGCCCATAAAAGGACTCACAGAGTAAACCCTGCCCTCTCTGGGCCACTTGGGGCTCACTCTTTCTTCAAAAACCTGCAGAGTTTAGATTTCTTTTCTTTTTCCCTCACTTGCCTTCTCCCTTTGGTAATTTCAGACAAGAAGCAAAGCCTAATTTCACTCATTCAGTCTCTACTAAAGCATTATTCTGTCCAGGAAAACCCTCAAATCTCTCTTTGCATCCTGAATTTTTTTCCCCTGTGATGTGGAAGTTTATGTACCCTTGAAAAATCCATGTCCCCGTTTCTGAGAGAGCCTAGAGGGAGCAGTTGAGAGGATTGGGCAGCAGCATGGCTTGTCTCAATTGCAGCAAAAGGGTTGTTTTTCTTGCCCCTAATCTCTTCTGTGTATTGCATTTCCTATCTGATTCATAAATGAGCTAATTTACTGTAGTCATTAGAGTTTTACTTCAGAATTAAAGGCAGGCTAATACAAAACTGTGCACATATTAACTTTGACTTTACTTTTGTTAAGTCAGATGGTTCTTAATCAGAACCATATTTTATGCAAAGTCTGGTAATTTTAGGCACCTTAAAAAAAAAAAAGAAAGAAAGAAAAAGGAGTTAACCTTCCATTAAATATCAACCCCTCTTCATTGTAAACAACTCAGCTCGAGATCAGTGATGTGACATTTGCTTTCCCAAATGCAAGTGTTTGTTTCTATCTTTTTATAAATGACTGTGTCTCCGTGGCCTTTCCATTTTAGCTGATGCTGAGAAATGGAGTACAGAGACACAGCCCAGACTGCTTTGGCCGCAGTTCTGGCTCTTCTGGAGAGGTTCAGAGTCCCATGCTAAGGGTGGCTCTGAGGTTCAAGTAGTGCTCCATGGATCAGAGTGCTTGAAATCCAGAGAATTCCTCAGCAGTTCATTTGGAATGCTGATATTTTGGGCTCTGCATAGTTCCAGCTGGGGATGCAGAAACGCTGCCATGTGCAGGCTTCAGCCAAGCCCCAGGCAAGCCTGGGACTCAGGACTGTGCATTCTGTGGGGCATCAGCCTGGATGAGAGGAAACATGATTTCCAAGAAGCAGCAGAGGCTGAAGACAAATGTTGGAGAAGAAAGGCACCCTGGCTTGCAGTGCTGCACCTCGTAAGGGGCTGCTCCCTGTGCACAGTGCAGGTCTCTCTTCCTTCCCAAGTTCCTCTCTTCAGCCCCATGAGGGAGGCTTGGGTGCCATCAGAGACTTTAGGCAGAGTTAAATGCCTGTGTTCATCTGAAACAATCCCTTCTTTTCCCTGGGTTTGCAGCTTGCATCCACCTCACCCTTTACAAGGTCCTCAGTTGCTTTTGCATCTTTTGGGGCATAAATGCCTTTCCAAAACAGGACCCCATGCAGAGGCAAGGGCAAATCCCCTCAGACCTCATGGAAGGACTTGGCTTTGAGCCTGGATACACCAAGAAAACCCTTCCCAAAGCTGTGGCCTCAGTGCTATTCCACTCTCCTCCTCTGGAAGCACCCAGGTTCCCCAAACAGGACAATTACCCTTCCTGCTCAATATCAGGTCTGAGCACACATATTTCTTCCTAGCAGCAAGTGCTGTGCTGGCTGGAGCTGCTTTTGCCCTGGGCAGGTTACAGGAAAGGGAAGACAAGCTCTGCAAGGTGAAATGTATCCTCACATGGGCCAGCTCCAGGAGAAATAGGGTCAACAACAGGAAGATGCCAGCACTAAGGGAAAGGTTGCCTTCCCATTTCCCCCAAAGCCTTCCCAGAAAGCCTCCCCAAAATCTTCCAGTTGCATGCATTTCATGATTGCCAAATTTAGGGTTGGAACCTGAGGCTGTTGATGCCAATCCCACTTTTCCCATTTTCCCCCACTATGCCATGCTGGAGCTCTAAGCTGCTGCCTGGCACAGGTATTTAAATGGCCAGAGAGAGGATTTAGTGGCCCAGGAGACTTTATCCAGCCATTGCATCCCTGTCTCTGCTTCAGCCACAGGCTCCCACACTGGCCACAGGGCTAAAAATAAATCAGTGGTGTTTAAATCAGAAAGCAAGATGTGCTTTTTCTCTCACCCTGCAGGTTCGAGTAGTCACGGCAAAAATAACAGATTTGTTTTGTTTCTTTCCTCAGCTTATTTTAATCCTCATGTGGATAGTTATGGAATTGTGGCAGCACATTTATTGACTCAAAGTATTCTCTCAGAAGCTGAAGTCCACTGAAACCCACAATTTTACTCAAGAAACAATCCCTCTCCAAACAGCAGTCCCTGCTTCATGCTCATAAATAATAACAGTAGAGAAAGAAGAAAAGTCTAAATAAGATAGAGAGAGGGTTCAATAACAACCACAGCTCACTCTTCAAAACAGCCTTACAAAAATGCTGTTTGTACCACAGGTCTCAGCTGGACAATATGAGGAATGTCAGGAATCTGATTTCTAGAGACCAGTCTTTGGGGAGAAGGCAGTTTTTAGGACATACTTGATGATATGATCCTGAAAACAGTCCTATAAATCACAGCTGACTAGCAAACAGCTTCTTTGGAGCTCCAGAGCCATGGCAAGGGATGTACATTATCTGTTGCTTTGGATTTGTGCTTGATGAATATCTTAATTCTTCCCACCAACAAGAGAAAGGTGTTTGTGCTTAGCTTGTATGTCCATGGGTTCATTTGGCTGGTGCACCAGAAATGAGAGAAAAATAACATTTTTGTGGTAACAACTCTAACTTATTTACACCAATGAGAAAAAATATTTACTTCCAGCACAAACGACCTGCTCGTGGTGGTATGAGTGATTTGTGATTTGCCAAATCACAACTTTGAGTCCTCAGCAGCATCAGTTTGATCCCGTGCTGATTTGGCTTTTCCAAGACGCTTTTTGAGCTTGAAAGCCATTTCTGAAGGTGAGGAAAGTGGGAGGTTTGTCCCTGACCCGCACCCTCCTGAAGGAATTAGGAGCTCTCATCTGCTAAGCTGACATGACCCAGTAATGGTTCCTCCCCCAGCTTTCCTTCTTACTTTCATCTCCCCACCTAGTTTTCCTCCTCAGCACACAAAGTCTCTGCTTTTCCTCCCTGACTCATCACCACAGTCCCGTGGGCAGCCCTGAGCAGGGTCCCCCCTTCACCAGCATCGCTCAGCCAGGGCAGTGCAGAAACTGCAGGAATTCAGCCCAATTTCCCACAGTGGCACCTCCTCATCGGCAGCACGGAGAGGCAGAGTTGCAAAGGCATCTCCTACCCGTGTGAACTCCCTAGCCCAGGGATCAGCCGTGCCAGCCAGCCATGAGAAGAGTCCTCCAGAGTGAATCCATGACCTCCAGAGTGAATCTGGAACCTCCAGAGTGAATCCAAGGCTTCCAGAGAGAATCTGAAACCTCCAGAGTGAACCTGAGACCTCCAGAGTGAATCCAAGATCTCCAGAGTGAATCCGAGACCTCCAGAGTGAATCTGAAACCTCCAGAGTGAATCCAAGGCCTCCAGAGTGAATCCAAGGCCCCCAGAGTGAATCCAGGATCTCCAGAGTGAATCCAAGGCCTCCAGAGCGAATCCAAGACTTCCAGAGTAAATCTGAGACGTCCATAGTGAATCCAATGCCCCCAGAGTGAATCCAGGACCTCCAGAGTGAATCCCAGAGCTCCAGGGAGACTCCAAGACCCGCTGGATATGAGTTCATTGTGTGCCTGTGGCCCAGAGCAGAGATGTGCCCCAGGAGCTCCCCGAGGGTGGATGGAATCATGAACACGCTGACTGTCCCCTGTGAGGGGAGGTGACCCTGGGAGCTCCATCTCCTTCCTGGAGGAGGACATGTGCTGGCCACCCAGCCAGGGGTTCTGCAGGCTGGGCTATTGGCCTTCCCCCTTCTCCCAAGTGGGGAAGATGAAACAGCAGCAACAGGAACAGCTGAATGAGGCTGAGTGTTGGGAGAGGTCCCCCTGATGAGTGGCCTGGGCAGGAGGGGCATCACACACCACTCTGACCCTTTGCCCTGAGCCTGCCCCACACCAGGGAATGGGCGCCACAGGAAAAGCCAGCAGGTTCTCCAGACATCTCTCATGGCCACAGAGCTGTTCCCTTGCTCCCTCATTAGGGGTGAACACCCTCCCTACCCTCCCTGGTGGTACCCAGGATCATCCTCAGGAAAAGCCAGCAGGTTCTCCAGACATCTCTCATGGCCACAGAGCTGTTCCCTTGCTCCCTCATTAGGTGTGAACACCCTCCCCACCCTCCCTGGTGGTACCCAGGATCATCCTCAGGAAAAGCCAGCAGGTTCTCCAGACATCTCTCATGGCCACAGAGCTGCTCCCTTGCTCCCTCATTAGGTGTGACCACCCTCCCCGGTGGTACCCAGGATCATCCTCCCTGCACCAAACCCCAGGACATAGGGGTGTCTTCACTGGTGCTGCCCCATATCCTCAGCCATGTCCTGCTGTCCCCAGTGGCTGAATTCCCCCTAACCCAGTGCTGTCCTGAGTGATTAACCACCCTACACCGCCCTACAGAGGGACCAGCTGGATGGGTGACTTGAAAGCAGCTCTGCTCCTGACACGCCTGGTGAGATCGAAGGGTGAAGCTAAAAACATAACTCACCAGAGAGCACATTTTTGCATTTCAAAGAAAAAACAATTTTACTTGCTAATAAATGATTTGTTTATTTACCCTTTCCTCCCAGAGAATGGCTTCGTGGCTGTAAGTCCAGATAACTTATGCTGGTCTTTAACCCGCGCGTGACTTCGGGGTCACCCATTTGGGGAAGTGTAGTATTTCTTACCCTGGTAGGCAGCAAAAATAGGCTGGACCCTTGCCAGATGGGAGGCTCATTGGAGACACCCAAGTGGCAGTCTGGCTGGTGGCCACGCAGAGCAGGGAGGTCAGGGGCCATCCATCAGGTTGGGTCCTTTCTGGGTGAGCAGGCTGGAGTAAATAAGTGGTTAAGCTGCCTGCTCCATCCCTGGAACTGGAAAAGCCATTGGGAGTGGTGCTTTCAGTGCAGCACAAAGTGTCAGCCCAGTTTGTTTTGTTTGCTAATGTGGCCCAACAAGAGGCTGCAGGGTAAATGCAGTCTGCTGGAGAACACTCAGTTCCTGGACAGGTTTTGAGATGTGCCCAGTAGTGACCCCGTTTCCCTGGACTGCCATGAGGGCTGGGGTTTTGGTTTGTTTGCTTCCCCTTTGCTTTGTTTCTAACGCAGAGCAGACCTCATTTATTGGAACAGGAAAACCGAGGGCTCTATTAAAGCCATGATTAGGCAGCTGCCAAGTATTTGGGGTGTTTGAGTTGGGGTTTTTTTCAACAAGAAAAATCCCCCTGCTCCCCTTCACAGGTAAACCTATCAAACACTTTTCAAAGGTCAGTTTTTCCTCCCATCCCCCTTGTGCCAGAAACAATTGCTCCATATTTTGGTAATTTTGAGGTGAAAACAGTAACATCTCAGCAATTCAGAACTGAAGTGCCTCAATTCAGGCTCTCAATGGAAAACAAAATTTCCCAGTGAGACATTTAAGTTTCTCCAGGAGCTCCAGCCACCACCCAAGGAAAAGACTGCAGTGCTCTGGATGCCCTCTGATTAATCCTCCTTGCACCCTCTGTGTACAGAGGGTATTAACCTCAATTTACAGATCAGGAAAATGAGAGAGGAGGGAGATGAGTGACAGCTGTAATGAACACACTGCTTCACTCAGCCAAGGATTACAACCCCTGGACCCCCAGCTCCCAATTCCCTAATTAGCAAATGGCATAGCTCCTCCAATGGACCAGAAATGAGCCTTTTTGGAGTAAAACAAAATATTTCCCTTCAGATGCCTGGGTTCCTGCAAAATACCTCGCTGCTGACGGTGATTACAAGCCCTGCTTCTGCCACTGCCACCTCTCCTGGTTCTCTTGGTGACAAATGCATCTTCAGGGAGGAAGTATCTGCTGTCACACAACGCCACAGGAGGAAGCATTACAGAAATGCAGCTACTCAGCACTCTTGGGGGATCTGGCTGTGCCCCCTCCCAGGCTGATTACAGCTCCCATTCTGGTTTATTTGCTGAGTGTTTAGGTCTTGGTGCCAATGGAAACCCAGTTTCATCAACCATTTTTTTTTTTTCTGGCATGAGAGCATAAATTTGATTAAAAATTAATTCAAGTCACCTCAGTAGCTTTGTAGGACTGTGCAAACCAACACTTCTCTGTGGATGGGATAGTTTTGTACATGTGCTGTCTTGGTTCAGGCAGCAATCCCACCAGGAAAACCCCAGTGATCCCAAAGCACTGCCCATGCCAGCTGATTTCACTGTTACATCTTTTCTAGCAGTCCAGAAGAACAGCTCACAGTAAATTAAATACCCATTATATATTAATGGAAATCCATTAAATATTTCTTATCTATGCACTTTTAAACCTCAGACTTCCATAGATGTTTTGGGTTTAGCAGAGTGGTTGGCACGTTTTCCAAAATAAAGTTGTTTGTTTGTTATTTTGCTGCTTTGGTGTTTTTTCCCCCAGAAAAAGAAGAATATTCTCAAAAAATCTATAAGCTTACAAAACTTATATCAAAATGAAGCCCTCTTCACAAAATTCATTCTGATTTTCCTGCAACGGAAGGATAGACAAAACACTGGCTGGCACATTTCATCCTTCTCTTTCATTTGCAATACAATGATGTAATCTTAGAGAAGGAAAAAACACTTTTATTGGTGAAAAAAAAATCCGTTTATTTTTGGGCTTGAGATTTTCTTCCCCTCTGGAAAAATGTTTTCTTTCCTGTAATTTCAGAACGTGTTTTCTCTAATTTCAGATTTTTTCCATAAATAACAAGTCTGATTCCTGCCCTGCTCTCTTGCATCCTTTATGCAGGATCCTCCCAGGAATGGCATGCCTCAAGGATTAAAGAGATGTAATGTTTGGAGAGAGATAAAGATTAAGATCACTCGGTTCCTAGACCTCATGCCGGCTCCGAGCACAAGACTGAATTTCACTTTGTATGAGTTATCACAACTGAAACTGCTCTTCGGTGGAAACCACTCTGCAACCATCCATTTGCAGTTGTAAAAGTCAATATATTTAAGCCTGCGGTGCATAACAATGACCCCTATGGATCCTCAAACGTTTTTCTTGGATCGGTGCAAGCCTGTTTTTAATATATTACTCATCTAAATTGTTCCTGGGACTTGATTATTTGCTGGAGTTAAATATCCAATCTTTAAAGATTGTTAAGCATGTGCACGCTGAATTCCCCACTGCAATAAGCTTCATTTAGCTCAACTAAAACTGCCTTGCCATAAAAATATGCTTTAAAATATCCCAAACTAACTGCTCTCTTGGTTGGTGGGAGCTCCCCAGGCAGGATTCCTTAGTGATGATAATCTCTGGTTTTGGCTGGCTCTGTTTGGTCCCTGGAAGAATAAAAATCCAGTTTTCACCGAGCTGCACATCGAGAGGGCACAGCCACCCCCTCTCCCCTGCAGCATCCTGCCCGTAGCGCACGGACACTGGATGTTCCCCCAGGAAAAAGAAAGCGTGGCGAGCCAAGCCATCTACAAAACAATATTGATTTATGCCGTGTCTCTGAAAAGCGGATGAAATCACCCTGGCTTGCCGGAGCCAGGGCTCGCTGCATTCCTCGCAGTCACCCCGGCCCCGGAGAGCCCTCCTCGCTATTCAAAGGCAAATCCCTGCGCACCCAGCCCAGCGCCGGGTCCCTCCCTTTGTCACCATCAGCAAAGCCCATCAAAGGCTGCTCAGCCTCTGCCTGCTCTGCTTCCCAAGCCCCGGCTCCTTTTCATCGTGAATTAGGGAGCTGCCTATTGAAGGAGATGAAGCTGGAGCAGAAAAGAACTGGGCCAAAAAAATAAACCAAATTCAGAGTTCAGCGGGCGACCGATCTCTCTCTGTTTCTTCCGCAAAGAAGGAGAACTGGGTCATCCTGAAAATCACTGTACAAAGCCTGGCATTTTCCCCCCTCCTCTCCTATATGGAAAGGCAATTGGGCAATCATGCGAAAAACTGCATAAAGTTCAGCAAAATGTAGGGGGTTTTTCTTCCCCTCCTCCTCCTTCTCTGAATAATCTCCCCTTTTGCTCCACAGCAATGAATACTAACAAGGTGATTTCGGTGTGTTTTCCGGTGGTGTTCAGAGCAAGTGCCAAACATTTATTTCCAAAACTTGAAGCTTTGCAAATTGTTCGCCTTTGTGGCTTTGAAGTCTGGGGGGAAAACACCCTAATTTATGTGCCTTTGATTGATTTTTGTGGAAATGCAGAGTGTCTTTATCTCAACCATACAGTCAGAATTCTGTGGTTTTGACCACAGAGCCTCCCTACAGTTTCAACAGCTTGATATCCAGAATTAATAAACCTGATGTGTACATGCTTTCACAACCCCCTTGGCTTATTCCCCCAGGGAAAAATATCATCTGCCTTATTATTGACTGCTCAGATATACCCCCCCAATATCTCTCCCACCAACATGTGATTAATCACCCTAATCCAGCAGGCACCTCTCAGGAACTCAAGATCTTTTACAAGCCCTAATTAAGCCTTGCAACATCCCCGTAAAATAGGTTGAAGCCAGGGTTAAATGATTTGCCTGAGGTGACAGAGTAAATCAGAAGCAGGGGTAGAAATGAGACAGAAAGCTGCTGTTCCTGAAGCATGTGCACAGCTCCCAGGATCGATGCAAGATACCAAAATCTTTATATTTCTCTTTGAAGATAAGATGCTACAGCCACAAAAGCCTTGGCAGCCACGCCACGAGGCTTCCCCAACTCTCAGGAATCTGCCTCCATCCCTTCAGCCTGAGCATCACCTGTCTGCCCATGGTCATGTCTGTGCTTCCCCATCCTCCTCCTCCTCCTCCTGGCTGCTGCCAGCTGAGCCCAGACCCATCTTTCATGAGCCACCTCTCCCCATTTGATACCAAACTGAAGTCAGAGCCTTGTCACCTGGCACATCATCAATTCTAGGGCTCCAAGCAGGAATCAGAGCCAGGTGTGAGGATGTTGGGGTCTGGGCTTCTCTCCCCCTTCCTTTGGAGGGGAAAATCACATCAACAAAGGTGAATCCAGTGACAAATTCTGGGAGGCAAAAGCAGCAAAGAGGAGGGAAAATCCATCACTTTTTTTCATGGCTTGGGAGGTCCTGTTACCTTGCCAGGGGTCTTTTGGTGGGATCACTTATTTTCTAGACTCAGAATTATTCTCATGCAGGTGGTGGGGAGGGCTCTATTCTTCCTCTCCTCAGAGTTATGAAATACAGTGTGGGTTCCTGAGGCTGATTTTCTTTCCTCCCAAGAAAGACCTTTCCTTTGTTTTTTCTTAATTTGCTCCAGATTTTCAAATCAGAATCCAACACTAAACAAACCAACCAGCAAGAAGAGCTCAATTGGTTAGAGTTGGTGCTGATGGTGCTAATAACTCCGAGGGTGTGGGTTTGATCCCTGTTTGGGCCACTTACTGAGGAGCTGGACTCAGTGATTCTTATGGGTCCCCTCCAAATCAGAATATTCTGTGATCCTGTGAACTCAAAATCAATGTTCCCTCAGCTGGTTTAGTGGTTTCCTCAATGAGCCAGCAGCAAAAACAGACTGGCAGAGGTAGAGAGATCTCCCAGTTGTATCCACCAAAGTGGGCTGTGTTGGGAAGTTTAAATGCCCACAGCTCAGGAAAGCGTCCCTTTTCCTGGGCAAACAGATTTCCCTTATTCTTCTCCCTCTGCTCATGCATATGCTTCAATGTATTCCTAAAGGTCATCCAAGGAGATGTCATTCCTAGAAAGTTCTTTCTCCCCCAGGGCTTTTCATCTCCTCTCACATCTTTACACAGCTTGGCACAATATTGAATAAATAAAACATGACCAGTTTACAAGGAAATGATGGTCTGAAGCCCTTGGCATGCCAGGTCAGCCAGGGACAGCGGGAAGGAGCCAGAGGATCATCCCTGTGTGGCATTACTGAAAACTTTATTGAGACCAAGGAAAGCCAGCACATCCCCACTTCTGATGGCATCTGTCTCAGCTGTTTTCTTGGGGGTCAGCTCAGATCTTTGGGGTTCTGTTTCCTCAGGGGTCAGTTCACATTTTGGGCATATATTTGGGCTGGGAAGCATCCCAGGGACGTCTTGCAAAGGGTTTAATAATTCATACATAAAACATTACCCCCTGGGCACAAAGCACCTTTCCAGCCTGGCCCACCCCCTGTCCCTGGGGATATCAGTTCCAGCTGATGTCCCCAGAAGGCTGGAGGAGCTGGTGGCCCCACATGGCATCCCTGGGGACAGCCTTGCGTGCCTGTCCCTGCTCCCAGGAACAGCTTGTGTGCAGGTGTGCTCTGCTCCCAGCACAGCAGCAACATCTGGGTGAGCGGCACACCGCAGCACTCAGGCATCCCTGCCTCCAGAGATCTCCTGGGAGCTGCAGCAAAACTCCCCCTCTGCTCTGCAGTTGCAGCAGCCACCCCACAGTCTCACACAGGCTGTGCACCACCAGCACCAGAATTCCAGAGGCTCAGACCATCCCTGTCCCATGCTCCAGGTCTGGAAGCAGTTAATGCACAAGGTGCCAGGAAGTAGGGCTAAAAATATGCTGCATGTTTTCTGCTGCATGCCATGCTTTCCACACTGCTTTTTCAGTGGGATTCTTCAAATCAGCCCTTACAGAAAGTGGGATTTTTTTCCTCCCCCTGTACCTATTTCAACATCCCAAACGGAGCCACAGGCAACGGGTGGGTTCTGCCCTATCCTCCTGCAGGGCCAGCGTTTCCAGCTCTCTCACTCCTTCTGGTGGGTTTTGCAACATTTGGCTATTTTGAAACCAAGACAAATTTCCAGACCCATGTTTACAGCAAAAGGCTTGAAGGCACAGATCCTAAACCCCGGAAGGCCCATAGACACAACTCTAATTGCAATGTTATTCTAATTCCAGCTATTTTAATTAAGCACTTGGGTTGGCGATAGGATTGTGCTTTTTCCCCCCCTGCCTTTTGAAAACATTTCCAGAAATATGAATAGTCTCAACAGCTGGGCAGGAAAATTGGAAATCAAAAGTGTGCAGAAAATGCTAATTAAAATGGAACCAAACTGCGGAAAGCTCAGCATTTTCCGTGTCATGCTTTCCTGTCTGGCTTGGCTGTTGTAAATTCACCTCTCCATGCTGCAGCAGGAGCTGGGCTGGCAACATCTTAGGGCTGAGACTTTGGGAAGGGAGACTTTTTCTTTTCTTCCCTTTCCCAAGACACAGGTCAGAAAGTTCCTCCTGCATGGATCTGGTGGCTGGGTACAGCCGTTTCCCTGAGCCAGTCTTGGAAGTGTTCCTGTTATCAACAGAGCAAAATACCACTTGTTCCACAAAAAGAAGTCAGGAAACAGTTAATCCCAATTAGCTCAAACCAGCAGATATCATTCTTTATATTTTGGCAGTTCTCGTTTTGAAGGAAAAAATATGTTTGTGTTCTTGGAGTCTGCCTGAACAATAAAATCAGATGCCAATTTTCTGGTCTAAATTAGGTGAAAGACCAGACTTTTTATCATATGTGTGTGTCTGCGTGTGCTGTTGGGTTCCATGTTTATTTTACTCTTCTGTGTATTTACCAAGGAAATCAGAGCCTGCCCTGCACATGGCTCAGCCTGGCAGAGGGACACGACAGCCTGGTTCATTCACTGGGGCTGGAAATTCCACCTGGCACGGGGAAAAACCCAGGCACTATCAATTGCAGGAGATATTGCCAAAAGATAAACATAATAAAGTCAGTCATTGTCAGCATATCAAGCTGAAGCCTTTCCAGGGTGGATGAATAAGGGGTTTAAACTTTTGCACTGGTTGAAGTGTTTTCATGTCCCACTTCAGTGGGAGCTGAAAGACATCCAAACCCTGGGCTTCAAAGAGGCTAAAAATCAAAAGGATTAATGAGTGGTAAAATACCATGGGAAAAGAAGTGAAGCTGGCACATCTTCCATGGGACATTGTCCATTGTGAGCACGAAGCCAAGGTGCAGGCAGCACTGCCCCCATCAAAGGGGAGGCAAAGGAAAACAAGCACGTTTTCAGCTCCATTCCACACACTGTTCCCATCTGCTGGGATCAGCCATGGGAGCCTGACCAGGGGAGAATAATGCCATGTCACCACCTCTCTCTGGAGCAGGTCTTGGGCCCTGTGGACACCCAATAAAAGGGGCACAACCCAACCAGTGTGACCCACAAGGAGCCCCAAACACCCATATTTTTCCTCCCACATGCAAATGAGCTTCCCATATCTTGTTTTCATCATTCCCTCCCTTCAGATGTCACTAATTTCCAGGACAGGCAGGAGGATGCCAGACTCACAGCCAGCACAGGCTCCAGCACGCAACGCAGCAGCCATCCCTGCAGCAGAGCGGGAGATCCAGCAGAACCCAGCCAAAATGGGCCTGATCTGTCAGCCAAACCAGCCAGCAGCAGCTCTGCTCACAGCACCGTGTCAGTGAGCACTCCCCACCCAGAGCTGCTCCAAGCCCTCCCCTCTGGCCATCCGCGGATCTCGCTGGCATCAGTTGGCTGCTCCTTCAGCCAGGAGAGCACCTTGGGCATTGAATCACCAGCACCCCCTTGAAGTCCTTTCCCAAGTGTTTTCACAACACTAGAGGGAGACAGGGTTCAAACCAGGCTCTGCAATCACAAATCCACGTTCACCCACGGCAGAAACCAGCCCGGAATCCCGGCAGAGCCCAGTGCACCCAGGAGAACGTAGGTGCCACCTCTGAGCAGAGGCCATGTGCACAGCAGACCCTTTACAAAATATTATTTGGGGGATTTCTCTCAAGAAACGCAGATAAAACAGACAAAAATTCAGCGCAGGCTTAAATTTAAGCACACACTAAAGAGCTTGCTGGCACAAGGGCTCAATCAAGGATTAAGAGCCACACACCACATTACTTTTAATTGAGCTACTGTCTTCCCATATGGTTTTCCTTGGGGAGACCAGTGGCTGGCTTATGAGTTCAAGTAACAACATCAGTTAAAAGAGCATTTGAACAATTGTGGTTGGCAGCTCCCTGAATAATATGAATGTTATGGAGTGTCGGAAAATGTCGTATCATCAATTTTCTGGTTTCCTGCACTCATTGCTTTTGATCTCCACTAAAAGATTTATTGAATGGCTTTCATTTTTACATTAACCTTTTCCAAATCAGACCGATTGAGAGCTAGGGAGATTTTTAATTTTTTTTTTTTTTTAACATACAAATCTTTTTAAAGCTGAGGTTTTCCATTCCTCCCAGTTTTTATTGTTTGAAGCAAAGGGCTGTTTTGGCAGGTTTATGAGATGGAGTCTGTTTTGCTGACAGACATTCCTGATAGATTGCTTGTCCGTGTTTTATTTTTGGAGCCATTGCTGTGTTATCTGCATTTGAAAAACAATTCCACTTGATTAAAATTTAAATCAAATATATGGTAGTATCAGCCTTGCTTACAGCCAGATCTCACATCTCTCCTGTGAAGCTTCTTGCCCCCAGTGTGAGTGAAGTGTAATACAGAAGAAAGTGATTCCTTCCCCTCCAGCAATGGCCACCTTCTGTCATTATTGCTCACAAATGAGAAATAATTCCTCCCCATCAACCATGCGATGTCTTGAAAGGTGAATAAAGACACCTTTTCTGCTGCCTGGCTAACCTAGACATGCCACTGATGAGTGTGAAATTAAAACATTCCTCAAAAAATAAAGTTATAGCAGCCAGGACGTTTGGCTTGGATGATTTCCTGCAGCAGTGAATTTTAGAGTGACCAGAGTGTGCACAAATATTGATGGATTGGATGGATTGGACATGAAGGACTATAAAGATTATCACCTTTAATTTGTCCCACGTATTTCATCATTTGTAGCTTTAAAGCTCTGCCTTGGGATCACATCCCAAGAATTTGTTGTTACTTAACAAGACCATTTTCACTAATCTGCACCACACCAGAACTTGGAGGTGACTTAGAGACATAAAAATGAGAATGTTTAATGCCAACACTTCTGTGCAAGAGAGCAAGCCAGTGAATCAGTGAATCACAGAGCATCCTGACTTGGAAGGAACCCCTAAGGATCATGGAATCCTACCCTGTGCCTGAGAGTGCTGTCCAGTGCTCTTCCTTCAGGATTAAATGATACCTATTACCATTCTGGGAGGCCTTACAAGCCCATTTTATTCTCTGTTAAAAGAAGAGGAAACCAGATCTTTCATTTAAGTTGTATAAAACAGAGGTGCCTCCTGCAACTCATCGAGACCTTCAGTGGCAGTTGTGGAAAAAGAAAAAATAGAAAAGAAGAAAAAAAGGCCATTTCCTTCCACTGTTCTTTGCTTTTAGACAGCCCAAACATGTTAATTTTGATTTGCCAAGTTTGCTTTTTTTTTTTTTTTTTTTTGATGAGCCAAGTTCACCCCCTCAAAGTCCATGTGTGACAGCACTGATGAGCTTGGCCTTGCTGATGCTTCTTGAAATAGCCTGCAGCCCCAAAATAACCCTGCACACACACCAGCACCACTTCCTGACTGGGAATCGCAGGGATGGGGCGGGCAGGGAAATCTGGGCAGCTCAGGGCTGAACAAGAATTGGGGATGGTCCAACTTTCTATAAACACAGCTGAACAAGGCCGAGTGCCCCTCCTCTCCCTCTCAGCACTCTTGTTTTCCCCTCTCCTATCTCAGCTGAATTTTCCTACCAGCTTCCTGAAGACACTTCCCGATTTCACACCCTAAACATCCTCCACTTTTATTTGGCCAACGCTTCCTACGCTTCGAGCCCTTCTGCCTGGCTCCCCTCAGAGCTGCTTCTGTGCCTCCCCTGTCCTTGATATCTTAGCAGTAGATGGAAAACCACCTTTCCTGTGCCAGGTACTGGGATGCTCCAAGCATTTTTATTCCTTCCCTGCTAAGTGGTGAGGGCAGGTCACTCCACACCAGGGTACCCAGCAGCTGCTTCACAAGAGGTAGCAACAGAGGTGGAAGGACTTATTGCTCCAAAATCTAGGCAAGGAAGGGCATCACACTCAGAGGGAGCTGATGTGGTTCTGGGGGTGGCCCCTGTGCTGTGAGGGTCCTTCCAGCCCCACATCAGTGGGGGACTGAGGAATGGGACTGTCCCCTGGAAGGAGGTGGCAGCCACTGTGGTCCCCAAAAGGAGCACTCCCTCCCAGCCACATGCACATGTCCTGGGATCACCTCTGCTGGGAATTCCCAGAGCTCAAGCCACAGCCAGCTGGAGGTGAGGGATGTTTGTGTTGACCACACAAGGTTTCCCAGCAGAAGAGTTTCCAGCACTGATGGACACAGGGATGCACTCCTTTGGGAGACACTGCTGCCAGCCAGGTAAGGTGCAACTTCATGCTGCTTCCTCCTCCTCTGGAGAGCCATTGGTGGAGAGTACCCATGCCCTATCCTATCATTGCCCTTTTCCAGCTTTTTATTTTGGCACTCAGGAACACAGAGACCCCCAGAACTCCAACTGTGTACAAGGCTTTGTGGAGACATGAGTGAGCAAAAAAGAGAAAGGTCACGTCCTCCACTGCAGGAAGCAGAGAATCATAGAATCACTTGGGCTGGAAAAGACCATGAGTACAACCATTAACCCAGCACCAAACCAGGTCCCCAAGTGCCACATCTTCATTTCTCTTAAATCCCTCCAGGGATGGGGACCCCACTGTTGCCCTGGACAGCAACCTGCTTGGTGAAGAAACTTTTCCTGACATCACATCCTTCTGCTCAGCTGGGGTCAGCTGTCCTGGCTGTGTCTCCTCCCAGCTTCTTGTGCCTCTCAGCCCCCTCACTCAGGAACTCCCTGGACCCATTTTTTCAGTCTGGAGGGCACAGACTGGGGCTGGCAGAGCGGTGCTCACCATGCTGGAGTCAACCCAACACCAGGGCTAGGGTGGGACATTAAGGGCTAGAATGTGACTCAGCATTTGGGGGCTCTAGTGGCCTGGCAGGAGGACCTGCAGCAGGCAGAAAGGGCCGGATTTTTGGAAACAGCATCACGTGGAAGGCAGACACACTCCAAAGTGTTCAGCTCTGATTTAAGGAGAGACTGTGTAACCTCAGCTTCTGCAAAAGTCTTTAGAGAGGCATTTGGCACTTCAGCAGCAGCTTTGGGAAGGTCTTCTGACACACGAGAAAGCAAAAGATTTTGCCAGGAAAACTAGGCTGAGGAGCAGCAAGGCTTATTTATGGAGAGCCTGCAAAGGGGCTGTCTTTGTTCCCCACAATCGTATCGGAGCCACCGATGGACAAATGCCCTGCTTCTGATGTAAAAATGTGAAAGCAAGCGTTGCTGTGAGAACTTTACATTTTGTTTCAGCCACATTTTGTTAGTATCAGATGCAGCCAGGGATATAATACCCTACCTCAGAGCAGCCAAAGACAACAGGCAAAGCCTTGCTAGAAAGGATGGCTATGAAAGATGAGCGAGTGATGAGGGGGATACCACATCCTGCGTTTAACCAGCAGCAGACAGGCACAAAATCCCTGTCCCTTCACCTGTCACCCACTGTCTCTCCCCCCAGGAAGGTGTATTCTTGCCACCCTGGTATTCATAAGTAACTCTCTTGAATTTTTGTACTTCATCCCATTGCTTTTTTCTTAAAGGGAAAGGAGGGTGCTCTCACAGGATCTTAATCCACCTTGCACCACTACAAAAAACAGATTGATGAACAGGAGAAAGAATAGCAAAGGGGCTGGTTCTGTAATTCTAACATTTCTGCAGCACTAGAGCGACATAAAGAAAATCTAAGTTGTCCTTGTTTAATATTTAAGAGATAACAGTTATGGAGGCATTTAGGAGCCGAGGGATGCCTGCCCATTGTCCCATCATGGAATTTATGTGTACACTGCTGGAGGCTTCCTGAGCTTCAAATGTGATGTGTTAAGGAGAAGTCCTCACCTTCATCCATCTGTGGCTCCTCCAAGCACAGGAACTGATGCAACACTTGACTCCATCTTAACCAGGGTCACCATGTCCCTCATGTCAGGGAAAAGCAAGACAGAACGTGGCATTCGTCAGCAAGCTCAGCCAGAAACACATAAACTGTCACAGATAGAGAAACTGTCAGAAACACAGCCCAACCCAGCTGGACAGGGAGCTCCAGGTGAACAAGAGCACACACTGGATAAGCCTTGCTCAGCTCACATCGATTCTGACAATTTTGTGCCTCCATCACATGAGCAAAGAGCTTCAAGGAGGGACTTGTAGAGGGACATCACAGAATTTGTGCTCACCGAGGTGCCAAAAGAATCTTGGAGGTCACCTGGAGACCCCCACCCTGACAGAGGAGAGGCTGCTCCGCCTCCCAACACCACACCAGGGATGACAGTGACGTGAAGCTCGGCCTCAAAGGGCCTCACAAGAAAAAAACAACTCTATATTATTTTTTCCTCCAATAAATCTTTCCTTGCAGTGAGAATCACTGGAGAGTTTAGTTATTTTTTCCGATACGCAAAACGCAACTGCCCAGCCCAATGCCTGTGTAACATTTACAAGAAGAGAACAAATGAGGGATGAAATTAAAGCTGAGCAGCCCCAGGAGTGGGCTGCAGGAATCATTGGGAACAGCATGCTGCCACACATGGCACACCAGGAGAATCCTGCTAATGAAAAAACAAGGAAAACCATCCATGACAAAATGCTGGAGACTCCACACTTCAACACCAGTGCTGTGTTCAGTATATACCATACCTCAAGGGCAGGTTAAACACAAGTTAGTGACACCCCAAAACAGGTAAGCATGACCTTTTCAAGAAAAGAGAAAGACTGGACCTAAAAAACAGAAAGGCTCTGGAAAGAGCCAACAGGAGGTTGTGGATTAAAAAAACCAAAACCAGTCTGTATTTTCCAGCTTGTCCTTTTGGGCCAAACCTCTCCAGGCACTGCATGAACCAACTAAATTTATGCCTTGAAAATGCTCAGAGGTTGTGTTTTATTTTGTCCAGGGATGGAAGATGCACCTTCAGATGATGCTGTCCATCAGAGCAGTAGTGGGTGGTGGATGTCCCTCCCTCCTTTGTGGATCCTGGGCCCCCACCCCAGCTCTGCAGATCAAGGGGGACCACACTACAACCACAAGGCTGGTTTGCAAGAGGAATAGCAACACCAAGAGTCTCAGGCTGACAGCAAAGACACCTTTCTCCTCCTCATGCCACCTTCATTGACCTTTTCCAGATCATTCATGGCCCTCTTCACCTCTCAGTGAGTTACCAGCTCGCACAACAAGCCCCCAAAACATGGACACAGAGGGGTCATTAACACCATGTGGGTGAAGATCCTCTGGCATCCTTTGGCACAGCAGATTTTGTTCCTCAGTGCAGGCAGCTCATCCCTGCCTGATCTGTCGTTGCCTTCACGTCCTCCCAAGCCCACCATGCTGAGCATATTTGTCTCAGTCCAGCTTTTTGACTCCCAGCAGCTTAGCTGTATTATTAAAATAACACCCTTTTGTCATCCAGGCCCTAAACACCTCTCTGGAGCACTTGGGAAAGGACTGAACACCCAAGGGCTTCGTCAAGGGAAGAGGAACTCGCCCTTCTCACAGGAGCTGGGCTGAGGAGGCTGATAATCATCTTGTGATCACAAATTACTTCTCACAAGGTCCATTTATGAGGTAACAGTTGGCATGAGGAAAGCTTTTCATTTCGCCAGCAGCTCGCCGAAAACGAACCATCGCGAGCCCTAAAAAGAAACCCTGAATCAAAGGCTGCATTCTTCTCTCCCACAGTGACCCCTTTGTTTGGATCTGCCCAAAAGTTTCATTACCAAAGTCTGATACAGGAGCCTTATTAAATTGTGATTAAATGACGTGTCCGTGTAGCAGCCTGCTCTCTCTGCTGTTGATGTGGGCTGGGTTTCTTAGATTTTTAAAACATACAAGCTTATGAAATAGCTGCAATATCTTTTCCCATGATTTCTAGGGAAAGGAGGGTCTTTGCTCCTGCTCTAGCCGTACCTGGCCTGGCTCCAGAGGATAACATTTTCATTAAAAGTGCATTAGGGTGCACAGTTCACCACGCAGCTGTCCTGACAAAGCACTGACCTGGCTCAGAAACCTTAATGGGCTCTGGTGAACCTTGCTGGCTTCTGTAAATACAGAATCACCCACTGCTGGGTCGACTTTGAGCTGCTTTTACCATCATTTGCACCCAGTTTGTTCACCACCTATCCCTGCCTATGTTTGGGTATTTAAAAGAAGAAGCAGAAGCTGAATCGTGGCTCAGGCTGGATAAGGGCTGACTACTGGAGCAGCAGCTGGGACATCTATGAAAGGGTTAAAGAGGAGAAATTGCAACCCAAAACCTCCCCATCGTTTCTGACCAAGTGTGAGCTCTGAGCCACCAGCAAACTCACAGCAGTGATGCATCCTTCCCTTCAGATGACTCACTGTAAATAGTGCCTGGTGATTTACGCACAGAAAAATCCATTTAGCGCGGAAACGCACAAATTCGTACGTTTTAAGGCCAGAGGAGCCGTCACAAATGTTCAGTCTGGCTCTCTGGAGAGTGCAGCCTCGCCCAGCAACTCCTGCCCAAAAGGCTCAGCTTCCGTTGGAGTGAAAGCATCCTCAGGGGAAGGCTTGAAATACTTTCTCCTAATATTTGTCAGGAGGGATGTTGTAAAAACAGAATCAAAGAATCATGGAACGGTTTGGGTTGGAAGGGACCTTAAAGATCATCCTGTTCCACCCTCTCCCATGGGCAGGGACACCTTCCACCATCCCAGGTTGCTCCAAGCCCTGCCTAACCAGCCTTGGACACTTCCAGGGATGGTGCAGCCACAGCTTCTCTGGGAACCTGGGCCAGGGCCTCACCACCTATCAGGGAACAATTTCTTCCCAATATTCCATATAATTTGAAGCCATTCCCCCTTATCCTGCCACTACAAGTCCTTGTAAGAACAACTCTGTGCTCATTGAGTAGACAGCAGATCCAGCTACTCAGAGAGGTGGCAAAACTTTGATGGGAATGTGGGTGATTTCTGGGAGATGCTGGCAGCCTTCTGGCTGAATCAGCAGGAATCCTCCATGGGACACATATCCTGGGCTGGCTGCCTCACAACCCAGGGACCAAAGGGTTGGATCACAGAGGCACCACCTCAATTGTCCAGCAAAGGCTGTTTAAATCATGCCTTACAAAGTACAAATCTGTGTAAATATTTGTGCAAGATAAGATCGGGCGAGTGGCTGAGCAATATTTCAAAGAGCCGAGCCAAGGGCAAACAACAATTTATATGTACTGCTGCAGAAAAATAAAATTAGGAAATGCAGCAATGTGTTTATGTTAGGGTAACGTTTGCTCTGGAGTGTGTTTCTGTCAGTGGATGTCCCACACATGGGACAGGCAGTGGAAATACAAGGGCAGGGCACGAGAAGAGATTTATCTGAAGAGCAGTCCTGGATCTCCCGAGGGACTCCTAATCAACCAGCCACAGGACATCAAAAGGCTTTCAGGAAAGGTTGGTGGATCTGTCAGATTGACACACACAGGCACAGGCAGCTGGTTGCTAAGTTGTATTTTATTCAGAGCAAACACTCAGTGAGCGTGAGATAATCTGAGATAATCAATCTTTCTTTATTCAGAAGACAAAGTGAGTTTTCTAAAGTAGCTGCAATGCTCTCTGGCAAGCATACATTTGAGATTTTCTCCTTTTAAATTATTGTCTTTCATTAATACTTATAGCCCAGAGTCACAACCCTGAGGGCACCACCAAAAACCATCCTGAACTGGAGGTTCAGAGGTGCTGTCCCACCCTGCCCCCTCAGCAGGCAAACTCTGTTCCTGCTGCCCGGGGTGCTGTGACACAAAAGCAGAATCTCCTCACAGAGAAGACAGAAGAAAATCTGCACAGTTTATAGGAGGGAAGAAGGCACCACCAGTCCCTCAAATGGTTTAGCCCAGAGAAGGAAGAGGTTCATAAAACCCCCTGGGGATGACAACACTGCAGTACCAGGTGACAATGAAAACCAGCACACCATTTTTATCAAGAATCTGCGCACCTCAGTTGCATTTTGTATCACAAACCAGATTCTCAGCATCCCTAAATTGCTCTAACACTTTAACTACGGAAGTCAACAGAGTTTCTTCTGCCACAGCCACCTACATCTTCACACAGGGAGCCAAACCCCCTGACCCTTCAGGGGGTTCAAGCTATGCACAGACAGCAGGAGCAGGTGGGTAATCACCCAATGATTTGAGCTTTCAGCTGTAGCCATCAGGTGTGAAAACATCAGGCTCCATGAGCTGGGCAAGGAATGAGAGAGTTGGGAGAGCCACTGTGCTCCAGCCACCAAACAGCTGCCTCCTTCCCTCCTTCCCTCCTTCCCTCCCTCCCTCCCTCCCTCCACAGCCTCCCTTCTTTTTCCAGATGCTTTGCACTTCCCCCTTTCTTCTGCCAGGTGTTTTTAGCACATCAATGCTAAAAATTTCAGCGTGTCCTAGGATCACAGCCCGCTTTTAACTAAACTGCCACAGACCTGTCTCCATGGAAGATGTTTCTGGCCAGAAATATTATCTAATTTGCGAGCATTTTATGATTTTCTAAGAGTCATAAAATACAGTATTAGGAAACAAGCGGGCAAAGGAAAAGATCCCTTCTGGTAGCCAAAGTGACCATATAATTGATTTTTATGAACAGCATCTGAAGGAATGAGTCACAGCCCATATGGCTGTTTTGGAATCCAGATATACATCGTGTTTTAAGCCCCTCAGAAGATTTATCCAAGTTTTTCACATACAATCAATGGTCATTAGAGGAGGACATGAATCATTGCAGCTCCTCAGGCTGAGCACACGTTTGGAGGGTGAAGGTTTCACACATTCTCGCTCTATAAATACCCATCCAAGGCTGTCCAGAGATGGCAGAAAGTAAAAAGGTATCACAGAACAAACTGCAGACTCATTACAGAGCCGAGGCCTCCTCCCTGTGATGGGTGTAAATGTTATTAGCTTAGGACATGGTTCAAACTCCAGCTGAAGTCAGATGGAAAAACTTTACCTTGAAGTCAGGCTGTGTATCCTCTTTCTCCATGGCTTTAACCATTTTCTCATAGCTTGGCCCCAGCCGGTGATGAGGTTGGGTTACAAGTTTGCTCACTCAGCTGTGATGCTACACAAGTAACACCCACACAGTTCACATGTGCACGCTTCCCATGCACATCTGGGCTGTCCAGAGGTGCAGGAACATCCCTCCTTTGGGCCCTCATGTGCAGAACCACACATACCTCACACACAACACACCAGCCTCGCTCCTGGGCGCCTTGTGCAGCTCCTCCATCCCAGTCCACACTCTCTTCTTCAGTGCCAGAAGATTCCCATCACCCAGGGTTGACACAGGAATGCAGGCTGCATCTTCTGAAAGATGCTGAGAGCCCTCTTTGTAATGGCTCCAGACTTTTGCCTGACCCAGCAGCAGCGTGAGAATTTCATTTACAATGACAGTGGATGCAAGAGGTACAACTGGGCAACTCTGCAAACATGACTGTTAAATTAAATCACTTCCCATTCCAGCCCCAGGTGCTGGTCCACAATACCCTTCCTCATGACAGGCAGCACTGGAACATTTATTTATCACACATTGTGCCAGTTTTCAAGGACTCTCAGAGACAAATGTGTCTCCCAGTACAAAACATCCCTCTTGTTCCCATGGAAATCTCAGCCAAATAAATATTTTGCAAGTTCATTCGCTGCAGAAGAAATAAGTCATGGCTTATGCACGATGCTCCAGGCACAGCACCTCCAGTGCATTCCCTTCATCCATCAGGCTTCCATGCAGCCATCCCAGCTGCCCAGGATCACCTGACACGTTTGGCCTAAATTCCACATTTTTACCTTTGACAGACTTTTAGACCCAGGAGGGAATGTTGATGGTCCCATCCAGCTCCCTGTGAAACACAAACCAAACAGTCTCAGCTGATAATTTCTGCATCCAGCCCCGTGGCTCCCACTTGAGCTGGCATTCCTGACGTGCCACAGCTCCCCTGTCATGGACCTCAGGGTTCCTGTGCTCCTCCAGGTACAGCCAAGGGGAGGAGGCACCTGCAGCCCCTCCTGCTGCCTTTTTGCCCTGATAAATGAGGAAACCAAGCGGGTGCCAGCAGTATTTTTAAAATCTGTCTGGTCCTGGAGGCGAGTGAAGCCTCTGCATTCCTTGCTAGCCGACGATGGGGTGGTGGAGAGCAGGGCAGGGTCCATGATCTGTTACCCAGGTTTCACTCCACAACACCAGCACACGTTCAAATCCCCCTCTGAAGGGAAGCTGAAGGATTAACATTGGCTCCCAGACCACTCCTGCTGTAACAAAACCCCTGCCTGCAGCTTGACAGAGGCACTAACGGGGTCTTTGATGGCAGCTGCCAAGGGAAGGCTCCAAGACAGACGAAAATTTTGAGGTTAGAATCTGAAAGGCAGTCAATCTTATCCTCATATTCGTGTTACAGCACATGATAAACTATTCCAGAGGGAATTCTTACCAGGATGCTAAAAGAAATTTTATGGAGAACTAGAGTCATTCATCCAAAATGAGGATGAAAGAGTGACATGTTACCTGGGAGGAAACAAAGGAAGGTAATATTTTGCCCTCAATTTTATTGTGCTTCTAAGGCAGTTCAGTCAGATAAAATTTGGAAAGACATCTGAAGATGAAAAGGCCTGTACAAAAAAAACAGATCCAGAGGATCATAACTTAAGGAAATATTATGCCAGTTGTAGCAAAAGTAGAAGTTTTCATATTGAAGTTATTTCATATTATTATGAAAGATACCAAGACTAGCATTCTTCCACCAGGAGATTTCCCATATTTCCCACCCACATAGAGTCTGAAATCTCTCTGTAAGGAGTTGTTCCCTACTTCATAGATCAAAGCAGCCATCCCCATGCTGGCAGCCCAGCTAGAAATAGGGCTGACATGCACTTTTGCCTCTTTAGCCTTGACTTCAGTAGATATGCAAGTCTTTGTGAGCACACAGAGGATGATTTTACTCCTTGAATGTTGGGGGCATCTGTCTGGTTGGTTGCCCAGTTATCAGAGATGATTAAATCATCTCTCCAACACGGGTCAGTGCTGATGTGGGGCTGGGGGGATCTGTCCCCTCTGGTGAAACAGGAATCTCTGTGGTGCCAAGGACCCATGAGAACACAGCCAAAGCCAGGCTCAGGGCCTTGGGAATGCTCCTATGCCAAGAACAACAGTAAATAACCTGCTCTCCAGCAAGAAGCATGAGCACTTCCAAGCTTAGCTGGGGCCTCTTCCCTTTTCTTTTTTTTTTTTTTTTCTTCTTTTTTTTATGCCTGAGAAAAGTCAAAACACTCTGGGATGCCTTGAAAATACAGAACAGCAAGTGCTGCTGAAGGGGATATTTGCAAGGAGCCCTGCCATGACCTCAGCCTCTAAATCACTTCAATCAGGACAACTCAGAAGTCATGCCAATGCCAAATTATCCCCATGCAACACAAGAAAGGAAGCTAATCCCCACTCCTTGATGATAATTGGAACAATGAGGAACACCTTTCTGACACGATTCAGCTCAGAGCCAAAACGCAGGCTGTCTCAGGAGAAAACCTCTTCCAAGGAGCAGATGATGACAAAGTCTTGAGTGGTGCCTTGCCCCAAGCCAGAGGTGTTCAAGGAAACAGAACACCTGGCCTTCCTGGCCCATCTCTGCAGCTGGCCACCAGCCATGGCCCACCTCCCCGTGGTTTGGATACAGGGAGGAATTCCTTCTCCTTTCCAGTGGCCAGACACACTTGATTTTCCAGCTATTCCATGGAGGAAATAATCCCCCAGGTGATTATGTGCTACGAGGGTCTGCACAGTGACTCAGCCCTTGTGGCTTTTACTGGAGCCGACTTCACAGGAAGATTTTTAGTGGGGAGAAAAGAATAATTCTGAATTAACATGACAGGGAATAGATGTGGTGGTGAAACTCCAGGCAGATGCAGGTTTTACTCTCAGGTGACTTTCCATGCACCTACCCTCATGCCCAGGCCTGAACTGGCTCTTTTTAAGGGAAAAGAAATAACATTTTCCATATAATTCCGAGGGGCGGACTGAAGTTTTGTCACTGGCACCCACAAGATGACAGGTGGAGGTTTCAGCCAGAGTGCTGCCAAAGAATACTGGAGAGAGGATTACAACAAAACAGACCCACCTCAGCCTCAAAATCTCATTGCTGCTGTTTCTCAGATGGTTTGAGTCTGGGAATCCAGAGCTCCTTCAGCACCAGCCCTTTCCAGCCATGCCCCAAGGTATGGGGCAGGGAAGGATGCATTTCCACTCTGGGGACTTGATCACCCATTAAACTGGTAAGGAACAGCAGGACCAGAGGGTTAAAAAGGTCCTGGCAAGATCTGGGAATGTTTTTTCATGGGCAAAAAGCCCCAGGCACACATCATCTTCCCCCAAAGGCAAAGAAAGGCATGCATCTTTAGCCCTGCTTTCCCAGCATAAGCAATGAGCAGGGGGCACTTGCACAGAAATTTAGAAAACAAAAAAAACCCACCCAAACTTAACTGGTTTCTGTTCAGAACCAGTTCTCCTCAGGGAGAGATAAGATGAGAAAGAGCAAATCACTTGTGACAGATGACAAGGTTGGTGGGGAATGCACTAATGGGAAGCACACACATCCCACGAGGATGAAGGCAGTATAAAACCTTATAAAAAACAACAATTGCATGTCTCATTGGGCTGCTCACTGTGGTTCCTTTTACAAAAAATATATTCATTTAAAGGCAAATCTTGATTTCTGCCATGAGTATCACACCAGTGACATGAATTGGCATTAAAAGCACAGTAATCTGTGTACACCCACATGTAGACTGGACCCAGATTTATACAGCCTGGAGAAGAGAACGCTCCAGGGGGACTTTAGAGCCTTTTCCAGTGCCTCAAGGAGCTCCAGGAGAGCTGGAGAGGGACTTGGACAAGGGCATGGAGTGACAGGACAAGGGGGAATGGCTTCACACTGACACAGGGCAGGGTTAGATGGGATATTGGGGAAAAATTCGGCCCTGTGAGGGTGGTGAGGCTCTGGAACAGGGTGCCCAGAGAAGCTGTGGCTGCCCCATCCCTGGAAGTGTCCAAGGCCAGTTTGGACAGGGCTTGGAGCAAACTGGGATAGTGGGAGGTGTCCATGCCCATGGCAGGGGATAGAACTGGATGATCTTTAAGGTTCTTTCCAACCCAAACCATTCTGTATTTATTGTACATGAATACTCCCAGCACCTGCTCCCAGGATGTGCAGGCATCCCAGCAGGCTGTGAGAGACAAAACTCTATCAAGGAATACTGCATGGAGAAAATTGCATTCCAGTCCTCAGTCCTTTAAAGGCCTGATTTGATTTCTGAGATGCAGCTCACTGCTTTCTAACAGCACATGCTGCTTTTACGAGATGGTTCAGAGGAAAACATCCAGAGCACTTATCAGCTGAAACCACAGGTAGCACACAGGGAAGCAGAGTAAGGGAATAACATATTTTCCACAGGCAGCCGTGCCCCATGCACACATGGAAAGCCCAGGGGACAGTTAACCCTGAGTGCAGCTGTTGGGTTTAGCACCACAGACCCACAGAAAGATTTATCTCTAACTCTCAAACAGGCAGGAGTTTGGTAGGGATTCAAGGAAAACAGTAGTGGATCCCCTTTCATTTAGCATCCTGAGGAAGTCTGGGCAGAGGACAAGTTTTAGCATGAAAAATCCACAGGTAGGAGCTGCTAATTTCTTGAATGAAGCTCAGACCATGGGAGGTCAGTAGCAAATCTTGCCTGTCACCCCCTCCATAACATGTGCAAAAACAGCTCAGAGTGCTCAGGAATCCTGGGACACAGAGCCAAAAGGATTTTGTGTCATGGCAGTCAGGAGGTGATGGGACCACCTTCCGCTCTGGGAATTGGAGTTGAGAGGACATAAACAGCTTTTAAGATGGGTCTTGACCAATTTATGAGACAAGATATGACATGTGTAGAAGATCCACATTGTCCAGCAGCAGGGGACACTGACCCACCACATCCCTCAATCCAAACATCCAAACATTTGTGCTACTCACAGCAAAACATCTCTGGGTTAGATATCTGCTGGACCAGCTGCAAACTGTCATCCTAAACAACTTTCTGCCATCCCAGCTATAACATATTGCTCATTTTCATTACATCCCAGTTTTCCATCTCTGGGTGTGCCTTACCATGGTGAAATCTGACTCTGCCACTTAATTAATACCACAACTGCAGAGTGTAGCTGCCTGCCCTGTGCTGAGCACCATCCCCACGCTCCAAGGTATTTGTTGCTGCGACAAGGGAATACAAAGCTTTACACGCAGGAGATGGAAAAGGTTAAAGCCAATATTTCGGCTGGTGGAAATATTTATGGAAAGAACCCATGAATTAGCGAGCTGTATTCATTCCACTGACATTTCCTAACTGCGTTAACCTTTTATATTTCTTGTGGTTGGCTCCTGTTTAATATGTTCTAATTATATGAGAACCAGGAAGCAAATGAACGGACGAGATTAAAGTTAAACAACAGCCGTAAATACTGCAGGACAGATTCCCAGCCCTGAGCCTGTTGGTTTAAGCTTCTGAGTTCAATGCTGAGCAGATGAGACACATAAGGCCATCAGACACATGTGCAGAGCTCAGAATTTCTTGCCCACTCACTCATTTGAGGGCAGAACTTGTCCCTTTGATGGCACTGTGCTGATGCTTCATTGCGCAGGGAGCGAAGCCCATCAGTTCACTGAGGGTTCACAAAGGACAAATAACTTCTGCAAAAATCACCATTTCTTCTGGCCTTACTACCATGAGAAAGGCAGGAAAGGAAAAAAGGGATTTGAGATGCCTCAGTAATGATTCTTTTAGAGGTTTCAGCCAACCCTCAGCTCTGATCAGGTGAAACTGGATGCACTGGGTGCAGTGACAGCAGTTCCACCTCACAGGCGAGCAGGCAGTCCCTCAGCAGAGATTCACCAGCACAGCAATATTATCTGTTACAAAACACACAGGATCAGAGTAACTTTCTCCCAGCAGAACCTGACATCACAGGCAAACACAGACAGTTGCAAAGCTCAGCTCCACAGGGGGAAGATGTGAGCAATGTGTCCCCATTCCGCCCGACGCACGGAAATGCCAGATGGTCACTCTGCTGCTCACCACCTCAGAAGGGCATGGAGGAGGTTCCTGTGTGCAAGCTGTCCCTTTTAACAGGATGCAGCTGAAGCTGGTGACCAAGGGAGCACCAGCAATTTGCTGACACGGCCACAAACTCACAGAGTTAAAGCTGGCCAGAGATGCTGACCTGTGGAGCAATTGCACCTCTGCTGGAGAATTGTTTCAGAGGGAGACATCCGACCATCACCTCTGCTCTGGGGGTTAAGAATGGCACCACCAGCTCCACCAGCACTTGGCCAGGGTGCTCTCAGTCTGCTGTGCTGACCCCACTGCCACCACACCTGCATGTCAGCTTCCTTTGACCAACATGGCATGGAATGGCTCTGATGGGAATAAATGCTCTACTTTTCACCGACCAGCCTCCTGCCTCCTCACAGACACAGCAACAAGGAAAAAGGGCATCACCTTTCATTTCTGCAGCCTGTGCAATGTCCCTCCCAGCTCCTTGCTGCCCTCTCTGTCCATGGTCCATAGGACTGCTCAATATTCCTAATTGTTGTCTTGTATCACAGCTTCTGAGATGATGCAGCATCAAAGGGACTCATGCATGTGGTAACAATTAAATCCATGCTTAAACACTTTGCTGAGCCCAGGCATTCACTGAACTGCAGTTGTTCCTGAGGTCCAGACCATCTTTCCCTATAAGATGCCTCACACAGACAATTTGACCCCAGCTGGCCTTACCTACCCCACTAAAATAAAAATAAATATCTGGGACTAATAATAATAAATGGTGTTACCCTGGTAAAAATTTATTTCTTTTGTGTTTCCAAGAATGGTACACAACCTTCAAGGAAGGATGTTGCTGTCTCCTACCATCAACAGTACCAAAAATAAACAGAAATTAGGTTAAAGAATCGCATTTCAAGAGATACAAATTCAACCACAGCAAATATTTTGTGTGGATGCGGTATAGTTTAGACTCCAACGTGTTTCCTTATGGTCTATCTACTTCCTCTAAAAATATCAACTATAACCACTCCAGCTAAGCCTAACACAGAATAGCAATTCAGCAAACATCTCCATTCCCCTGTTGCTTAGGGGGCAAAAGGAATCCTAGTTGGTCTGTAAGGGATTTTTGAGAGCAAATCTCTTGGCTGATCTGTTAAAAATCCCAGTGTTTGTCTTGCACAGCACTAGCAAAATCTGTTCACAGCCTAGACAGTCTCTGCTTTATTTTCAATAACTCTGATTCCCTCCACATGCACTTATTAAAAAAAAAAAAAGTTATTTGATACAGTGATCCTCGGGTTTTTTTGTACATCTGGGAAAGCCTCTGCCTCTCCTCACAGTTTGCCCATTTTTAAAGCTGGTGTCATTAGAGACTTAAAAGTCTTAATGCTTTAACACACATTGGGATAAATAGTGTTACATTAGCACAGGTGCAAATAGCTTCCTAATCATTATTAATTTAATAATACAGCGCTGCTGGCACACACTAATTGGATCCATGTTGTCCTATACGAGGGGAACAACACCAGGAATTTCCACAGCTGTCAGCTGCTGTCTTCTCCCAATTGCTGTGGAAAGCAAACAAACCATGAAGGCAATTCATAATTATTACAAACACTCCCTAACCTAAACAATGTTGACATTTCTAAATCAGAGCTGCTTGCTTGCTCTTGTCTGTGGTGTCAGAAAGGGACCAGAGCCAGCTGAAGAAGGACAACCAGCTATCAGACAATTGGAGGGCCAAGCAATTACTTTGGTTTTAAAAAGCTCTTTTAGCATGCAGGAACTGCTTCCCCCTTCGCTCTGACCAGCCCATCCCACCTCTCCCTCCATCATGTGCACCTTAAGAGCTTTGACTTCCAGTGTTTTCTGGACTTTTCCTGCTAAGTTAGTGCTGCCCTGTTTGGAAAAGGCTTTGCTGTTGCTATCCATTGGGATTCCTTCCCCCCAGCTAAAATAAAGGAAGGAGAGCTGCAGTTTCCCCTGCCTGCTGCTGAGTCTCTCTGGGTTTTCCTCATAAATTCATTCCAAGAACATGGCTTAAGCTCTTAAGTGATATTCAAAGCCCTCAGCATGAGGTTTATGGCTTTCAACGTCTGCTGAGAATATAGTTATAACTGACAAGTTCTCAGGCAGGTATTTGGATGCTTTTCCACAAATACATCCCTATAAAACAGATCTCAACTCTGACATTGACCAAGACTTAATTTAAAGTGGTTTAGTAGAAGCAGCTGACAGATTAAAAAAAAAAAAAGGTCTTCATGCAGAGAAAAGCCTACAGGGCTGAATCTGCAGCTGAGTGCCTCTCTGGCAGAACCAGGACTCTCTGACTCTCCTTTGAACTCTGTACCACTCACTGATTTTGACTTTTTACATTTAAATTGCCAGTTCTACCATAAAAGAGAGGAAATCCCTGTTTGCTATTTCTCTCCTATTATGGTTTCATTTAGATTTCATTACAATAATTTGGGTTTTGATTCGAGGCACTTCCTGAATGAATTCTTTGTCTTCTGTGAAAGCCCCCAGAGCACAGTCAGGGCTGAGGAGCTCAGGGTGTGGGGATCAAGGGGCTTTCCCAGGGCACCCACATCCCCCTGCATGTTGCATCCCAGATGGATAAACCTGGCTTCTGCAGGGGGATGCAGAGAGAGGAGGGTGCCAGGGTCAACCTGTGCCAGTCTCAAAGTTGGGGTGACCCCACTTGTGTCTCAAGAGAAATCAAGTCTAAACAAAGACTGATGTTTACTCTCACATTCCCAACCTTCCCTTCTGCAGAGAGAAAAAATGGCCTGCAAAATAAACCCAAGCTCACCTAGAACCCTATTTTGGCTAAAGTGTCATTCTAAACCCCAGCAATGCATCTTGACTTACAACAAGATATTCACAATCTTCAAACCATTGTTGAATTTGGGTGACAGCAAGGGTCATAGAATGGTTTGGATGGGATAAAAATCATCTAATTCCACTCCCCTGACATGAGCAGAGATGCCTTTTACTAGATCAAGGCACTCAGAGATCCATCCAACCTGGCTTTTGCAGGAAATCATCCCACAGTCAGACACACTTTGTACCAAGGTGCTCTGAGAAATGCTGAGAAGCACCAGAGCCCTTTTGCTTGGGGAGCAATGGAGCCTCCCAGCCTTGAAGAGAGGATGGTTTACCAGCAGGGAATGCCAGCCTGGAAATCATTGATGCAAACATTCACTGGAGTCAGAGAAAGAATTCATTGGCATTTTCCAATCAGCTCAGTACCCTTAGACCTCCTGCACACCACCAAGCGTTCATGCTGAAAAGCAAAACCAACTGCCTCGTTCAGAAACTTTCCTTTCCTTTCTAGTGCACTGGCAAGTTTGAAACATCATGTTCAAGACCTCCCATGAGTGTGAGGTATGCTGAGAAAGACCATTTCTCCCCCACAGGCTGATTTGAGCTTCGAACCAAAACCAAAATGTAGCACACTTTACCTAGGAAATCGGATATGGACACTCTGCTCCCACATTTCAAGGGTCTCCACATGAGCACACAAGCTCGACTTTCCAGCCAAGACCAGGTGGGAAAGTCCTGCTCTTAAAACACTAACAGGAAGCTGAGGGGTCATTCAACATCCCTACCCTCAAATAAAAGCTCCTCTTCCACTGACATGCAGCTGAGGGCTCTTGCTTGTCTTTCCCAAACCACAAAACTGGCCTGGATGTTAATTGGAAATGGAAAATGTACCCAAATGTGACGACAGTCTATTAAAAAGTAAAATAACCTAATGCAGTAAACTCTTTCTGAGTACAAGAACCGCGTGGTATAAACACTGTGGGCAGCCATAAACCTTCAGTTGGTTTTAACAGCTTTTCTTCCAGCCTATTTACCCTCAGCAAAGGGGTTTTTTTTAGTCCATTGTGATCACAGTGAAACGTCTTTCTTTAACATTTCCAAAAATTTGGGGGAAAAAAAAAGTATCTTACAACATTCCTTCAAAAACTCTCCTTATCCAAAGTGATGTGGTGCCTTTGGGAGCCCAAAAATCTTCCCCTCCAGCCTTTGCATGAGCCAGGGCTCATCTCCAACCATCAGCCAGATGCTGTCCTGCATCCTGGGAAACCAGGTGAGAAACAGCTGAAGCCATCACTCCCACGAGCCTGGAGCAGCAGGGAGTGCCTCTAGAGCGAGTCTGGGGAGAAGAAGGTGATATTCCTGAACAAAATTTTTATCAGACCTGCATGTCCCACATCAACCTTGATTTTTCTCTACCTGCCATAGGGTGGAGTCAAAAATTCACACCACAAAGAAATGTTGCTGAGCTTTTTAGCCCTGGTCTCGAAACTGGCATCAAACAAAGTTCAGCCACAGTTTGTTGGGCTGAAGGATTTAGATCTTCTGTTTGATATGGGAATATTTATAACTGGAACAGAAGAGCCCCTTCATTTCAGTGTTTCACATCACCTGCTCGTACTGGGGCAAACAATGCATCTTAAATCAGAATATGGCAGGAGTAAAAGGGAGATAAATTATGCTGAGCAACATTCTCCTGTCAGGGATGGATCATTTTGGGGTAGGATAATTAATCAGGCCCTGTCTAAATGGCTCCTGTCTTAAAGGACTTCCTTCTCCTCCTGGCATATTCTCAGTGGGTCAGAAATGCCAGTGCAATATTATCATTCTGTCTTTGCATTTGAAATATCGTGTTGATGAAACAGACCTTTATTGAACTTCAAAGGCCCATAATTATATATCCTCTCCTTGAGCTTTGATATTTTAATATTCAGCTGGTGAAATTATTATCTATTCCAGCCACAAAGCGTTTATTTATTTTGCTAGCTTTATCTCTGTTATTTCTGTGGTGGCAAGAGGCTGAGGAAGAAGCCCCCCTGCTTATTGGCAGCAGCAGAAAGTGGGAATTGAATGTACCAGGACTTTTATCTGCAGCAGCTGAAGAACGAAGCGTTTGAACTCCTCCTCGAGCCCTCAGAAACCTCTCCCCACAGCCAGTTCCTCTCATTTATGCTTTTCAAGAGCCAGCCAAATTTCTTTATATAGGTTTCCCTGTGCCATGAGGGAGCCCAGGAGTGAAGGAGACACCAGTCAGCACTAACGATGGCATGAATTTTTCATCTGAAAAAGGCACTCTGTGTTTTTGGAAGCAGCAAAAAGAAATTTTTTTTGCTTGCGTTTCCTCGGCTCCAGCCTCACCAAGGTGGAAGAATGCGCAGCAGGGGCAAAAATATTTTATGCATACATAATATTTTACGTATTCATGCAGCCCAAACATAAATACACACAGGTAGAGCAGAGCTGCCTTGCTGGCTGACCAAACCAGGTGGTGTTTCATGGCTCTGCATCCCTCCCTCACCAGAGAAAGCCCCTGTGAATATTCTGTGCCCTTCTCCTTGGGTGTCTCAGCAACAGGACTGAGCTGCAAAGTTCAGAGCAAAACCTGGATTTTTCAAGCTCAGCTCCCAGACCTGGCCCAAACCTCCAACAAAACTAAGTGAAAAGTGCATTTACATCACCAAGGGATTTCAGAATTTGGTAACCCCCCTGGCATTTTCAGAGATCTCTGCACCTCATTGAGACAGAGCTGTGGCCAGGATGTGCTGGGAATCACACCAGAATGATGTTATCGAGGCATTGCAGAGCCATTCCTAAAGTAAATCCCCTCAGATATGCCTGGATCTCTCTGCTGGTGAAAAAGGATGATGGTTGATCCTGTGCAGGCATCTCTCAGGAGTCCTCACAAGCCTTCCCTCTCTCCACTGGGTCATTTCCAGACAATCCTGAAATCAAACCGGTGTGAGATGAGCCCAGCATCAGCATATGGCTTTCATCAGGTGATTCCCATGCTCTTCAGGAACGTGACTGAATTGCCCTTCACAGCAGCCCCTGATGGGATGATGGGATTCTGCAGCTTTTGCTCTGCCTTGATGAGCTGGAAACTGAAAAAAAATTATCTCTGTCACCTTTCCAAACTCGCAATGTGAAACAGCAGAAGTGATAGAAATGCCATTGAGAGGCCTGAGCTCCTTGTCTCACACTTCCTGGGACAGGCTTCCCAAAACCCAGCTCCATTAAGAAAGTATTTCCCCACAAGGGAGACAGGAAAAGCTGGCCAGTTGGAGTGGGACATTAACATCAAGATGTTCCATGAAATTGCAATCCTTCCCTTAAAAGTTAAAAAAATGAAATGATGGATGCATACCACGGGTCTCCCAGCATTTAAGCTGAAGAAGTTCTTGCTGCAACATATGGGGTGGGTGTCCAGGCCAGAAACCCTTCTCCTTCTTCTCCTTCAGCCCTGGGAGTCCAGCCTGACGACAAGGGAGAGGTTTTGAGGCTCTGGAAGGCTCTGGAAGGCTCTGGAAGAGGTGCAGGTTTCCCGCATCCAGCCTCACGCCAGCTCTGCCTGTGGCTGTGTTTGCTGCCTCTGGACATCTCCTGAGAGGATTCAAACTGCACCAGAGATGCCAGGGAATGCTGGTGAACGTGGGCATGTCCTGCCCACCCAGGGAACCTTCCAGAAGCAGAGGCAAACGACCAGAAGCCACTCCCTGAGCGGCAGACAGGGCTCATGGTGCACAGCCCAGGGACAGGATGCATCCCTGTCCAGACTGTTTGATGCCCCAAACCTCAGCCTTACACCTCCAAACCCCCCTCAAGCATCTCATTTCTCTTTTGCCATCATTTTCCCAGCCACTGGGCAGTAGATTCCTGGTCAGCTGCAGGAGCCTGCTGTCTCTTTCCAGGATTAAGTTGTTTATTTTCTTTCCTGGGCCTTTGGGAAAGCTATGATCCTGTTTATGCCACAGTTGGTGTTACTATAGTCCAGAAACCTTAATGCCTAGGGGAAAAGAAAAAATAAAAAGGCACCATCTGGGAGAATGGGGGCATTATTGAAGCTGAGAGGTGACCAGGAGCCAAAGCTCCTCTTCATTGAGCAATGGCTTGCCTTGGTTCTCCAGCTCACAGAGATGCTCAGCACAGGAAAGGCAAAAAGTCCTCTGAAAGCCAATTTGGGTAATTATGTATTCACCAGGAGTTTGGGAAGAAGGAACAGGCAGAACCTCACAGGGCACATTCTTTTTTTGCCAATGAAAGAACTCGGTTTCTAGCAGTACTGAAAAATCTTGGGAGGTTTATTTGCAAATTTTCATACAAAAATGACTTTGTGTTCGGAAACGTTAACGCCTGAATTTCAGCCCCTGAAAAGATGCAAAGGAAATGGAAATCTAAACGAGTAGCATATGCCATCCCCTTGGCTCCACCAAGGAAAATATTTGGCTTCCACTTACAGCTACCCCAATCAAAAAGAAGTTTGGGTTGCAGGAATGTAAGTCAAAGTGAATGTTAAATTTACATTAGACATTTGTTAATTAGCTAGCAAATGAATCACCTCCGTGGACTGGCATGGTCCACACAATTTTAAAGCAAACACTGTTGTGTCAAGTTCAACTGTTGCCCTGGAGTTGACTAAGCAGAAACATTCCAAAATGGAATCATTAATAGGATTTTCTTGTATTATTAAAAACATCATGATTAAAATACCATGGTGGATATTTTCAGGCAGGGGAATAGAAGGGAGACTCAGTAGGTGTTTATTAAATCCATTTCCACATATACCTCCAGCCTGAGTGTGCTCTCCCTTCCCCTGCAAGAAAAAACCCTCTTTTACCTGGCATTCATCCCTGTGGGTGCTCTGGTTATTGCAGCCTGGTCAGCATGATTTGTTGGCTTAATCAATATTCAGGTTAAACACTAATTTCTTTTAGCAGGCAGGAGCTCTGTCACCCTTCTCATTGTGTCAGGCGAGCAAATTTCCTTTCAGGAAGGGAAAAAGAAAGGCTTACCAACACTCTGGAAAGGAGATAGGACCAAATGAAATGCGAGTGAAAAAAACCCAAAAATTGGGACATTTAGTGACTTGCAGAAAATGGTCTAGGAGGCAATCAGGTGCAGTGGAAAGGGTGAAAACATGCCAAAAGTACAGTCAGAGATGCTGCAAAACAGGGGAAAAAGGCTCAGAGGAGGACACAACATTAAGGGGACGATTGGAGAAATGTTGTATGGATGCTGGAGACGAAAATGAAAAAAAAAATCATTGTTAAACTGAAAGCCATCAAAAGGGAAGGGATGCCATCAAGTGCAGGGCCATGAAGCAAAGCTTGCCAAAATTCATCCCCATTGAAATCCTGCAAAGAGAAAAGGAGGACTTCCAAACGCTCTGGAATGGAGATAGCATCAGAAGAAACGCAATTGAAGGAAAAAAAAAGAAAATTGGCAAATTGAGTGACTACAAGAAAATGTCCCAGGAGTACATGCAGTGCAGTGCAAAGAATGAAAACATGCCAAAAGGAAGCACACAGATACTGCAAAAGCAGGGGAAACAGTTAAGGAGGAAGAGAGAACTTTCCAGGGAAGATATGGGAGACATGGCATGGATGGTGAAAAAAACCCCAAAAATTTGTGTTCAGAGCAAAAGCCATCCAAAGGCATGGGATGCTATCAAGTGCAGGGACATGGAGCAAAGATTGCCCAATTGGTCCCCATTGAAATCGCAAGATTCCGTTTCCCTTCCCAAAAGGAAATTAGGGGACCAAAATATTTTCCTGGAGTGTTTAAGAAACATTTCTGAGGCTGTGCCTCGGCTGGGACTGGAATAATGCTTAGAGCTGCTGGGTTGGTAGCACACACAGATCTTGGCCACTCAGTCTTCCTCTTCCTCCTGAAGCTGCTGACACCTCAGAAATGGCTTTGGTAGGTGTAGGACTAAGGGACCTCTGTGGCCTCAGGTCCTGATCCCACAGGGCTTCTGTGCTGGGTTTTCCCCCAGTGAACATCCAGACAACCCAAATAAAGCTATCAGGCTTTTCTATTGACACTGGGACCCTGCACACCAACATCTGAGACTCGAGTGCCCCAAGACCTTCAGAAAAGGATATCACTTTTTTTCTTTATTTTTTTTTTTCCTTCACTTCCTTTGAGCTTAGGCCAAAAGCCAAAGTCATAAATGGAAACAGTTATTCTGGGCTCAATATCACCTTTTGTGCAATGACAAAAATAATGTGTTGTTGAACTGTTTGGCACAGCTGCCCCAGCATGTGACAAGAAGCTAATTGCATTTGAAGCCAAATCCACTGGAGAAAACAAGAATCCAACTTATAGCAACTCATATTTTGCCAGTTTTCCTGCTCCAAACGCATATTCCCTTCTGTTTTTCCTCTCTCTCGTGACATCCTTTCCTTCTTTTTTTCAGGCACTCGTGCAGAGTTTGCAGCTGAACTTGCAGACAGTCTCTGCTGCCCCTCTCTCAGCCTTGCTCAACCCGTGATAACCAAATCCGTCCCGCAGAGCTGAGCTCTTTTTCCACCATCACACACTACATTAATTCACTCAACACATTTGTTTGCAGCTGTCTTCCATCACCAGCCCCACACCCAGCTGGCTCCTCATAGCAGAGGGAGAACTTAATTTTCCACTAATGAAGTGATAAAGCAGGTAGTTTTTTGTCGTCCTTTGGTGCCCCCCTCCCAGAAAATTTTGCTTTGTTTTACTGGGAAAACAAAAAGTGCAATAAAATGCTTGAGCTGCTGATTTTGGTCAGAAGGTGGGTGAGCAAGTCTGAGCCTCTTCAGGGAAGGAGCAGATTTCAGATTTTTAAGCAGGTTTAGCCAAATCAAACAGTGTCTTCATAACACAAGCTGGTCATTCCTGCAGATGTGTGGCTCTTCTAGGGAAGGCACCGCTATGGATTTACCAGGAATTATTATGTGGCTTCCTCTATTGCTCCCCCCAAACCATCCCCTTGTTTGCTTTCACAAACAAATGCTAAAGAAAAACAACAACAACATCAACCACCACAAAACAAAGCCAAACAAAACCCCAACCAATGAATGAAGTTTGCAAAAAGATTTGCATTAATTGATTTCTCTAAATCTGAGGCTCCAAACACAGCGTGGGGTTTTCTGTCCCATGAAATTTGCTTTGCACCTGATATTTGGGAGGCATTTTCCTTTTTTGTCCCTCACTCTTCAGCTCTTAGTTCTAATGTCAAACACAGGCAGTAGCTTTGAAGCTTTTTCCAAATGAAAATGCTATAAGAGTCCTGGTTTTCCAGCCAGCCTGCCAACTCCAGCAATCATTAATTTTATGTGCTAATTTTAAAGTAGATTAGTTTTGTGTCTCTGACTTCAAAGGCAAATCCAGTGTAAAACCTGAGATCTACTTAAAAAGGTATAAATGATTCTGTAAAAATGTCTTTCTTGCGAACAACTCCATTATTTTTATTTCAAGGAACACAAGTTTCCTTCCTATAGCATGCATGCATGTTGCTGAAGATCTCCATACCAAATATTTGGTTTATTCCAAAGAAGTCTTGACAAAATTTAGAAGGGTTAAATAAATCAGGCTGAAAGTGTTTTCATTTGTTCCACTGGTGGCACTGTGGATGTTGTTAGTGAAGTATGCGTGTAACATATGTGCGGAGCAATTATGTTTTGCAGTTACAAAACACTATTCATTAGATTAAATAAAATGACAGAGATTTTGGTCTGGTTCTGCCCTCAGATATTACACAGCCACTTGACTGGAGTACAATTTTGACTATTTTCCCAGCTCATCAGCACATTAAAACCAGCTGTGGCTCTCAATAAATTGTTTCAGCAGAACCCACTGAAAATATCCGTATTTTCCTTCCTCCCAGCCCAACAAATGAAACTCAGGGTCATTATGGTAATTTTAATTATGATTTGGTAGGGATGGCCTTCACTGAAATCTGTAGTTCCATAAACAACATGCTTCTTCTGTCATATTAGATTTCTTTATTTCAATTGTAAAGTCACAAAACCATGTGCTTCCTATTTTAGCTCCTGGACCCCCTGCTAAATTTATACAAATGAAGGAGTGGTAGCACAGGGAGAGCAGCAGCCAGGAGTGTTCAGGGCCTTATTCCTGCTCGCGAAAAGATGTTTGTTCATTCTGCACGCAACAAAAAGAGGAAAGAAAAGAAAATATAAAAAAAAAAAAATTATAAAGAAAAAGAAATGGAAAAAAGAAGAAAACCAAAGCAGAACTCAACAAACTGGGAGCAGAGGCAGAGCCCTGGAGTGACAGAGGTTTGTAAATGTGTTACAACTGCCTGAGCCGCGAGCTCGTACGCGGCTCCAAAGTGAAACCAGCTGCCAGCGCCTGGCTCGCGGCAGAAGCTCTGGGACACGTCACAAAAAAGTTCCCCAGCGCTGCAAACAATTACCCTGGGCTCTTATTTGTTCCATTTTATCAGAGGCTCTGGGCTGGAGGAGACAAAAGAGGGGCGGAATTTGAGGGGGAATGAGAGCAAAATAGTTAAGAAGGGCTTCGCTTGGGTTTGGTTTGGTCTCACTGGGGTTGTCCGGGCAGAGATTCCTGTATCGCACTCCCACATCTCTCTGCTAGGGAAAATTCAAGTCCCTCCTAAATCTCCAGTAGCATTTAGGCTGTATTTTAACAGAGCCCTTAAGCAAGTGCCTAATTTTAAGCAGCTGATTTAGTCTATTCACTGCAAGCTGAGTGTGCCAGTGGGTGATGCAGAATGGAGATAAACACAGATCTGACTTTACTCAATAATTCAAACAATTCAGTGCCCATAATATAAAGATGTCATTGTACCAGTTTGTTGTTTCTGCCACGTGTTTCAGCATCCTGTACACAACCAAGCAGTTAAAGTGCTGCTGGGAGAGGCCTTTCCCATTAGGGGAACACTGGAAAAACATATTGACAAACAATTGTCTTGAACAAAGCCCAAGCATTCCCTTTGACAATGTGCATTGCATTTGTAAGACAAATTTTGGCAGGGAAAGGGGCATTTTGGCCAGGAATTAAGTATATATGTGGGAGAAAAGTTCCTCTGGAAACCCAAGGAGCTGGGTTTGTACTGAGGAGCTCACACCATTGGCTCGACCTCGTCCTGATTCCGTATAACTCCACACAAACACTTTAATTCTCCCATCACAGACTGGAAGTTGTATAATGAGGGAGACATTTGTGTCTGCCCCACCATGAAGTGTCACTTGTGATAATGAATTTCATGTTTGTCACAGGAAGAGTTTATGGGACCAAATCTGAGTTTGGGAAATATCTCAAAATGTCAAATTTCTCGGGGGGCAAACAAGTTTGTGAAAATCAAAACCAGGAATGAGCCAAAGTAGTGGAAATTCCAGTCGAAATTGTTAGACTGGTTCCCTGCCTTTTGTTGACAGTCAGATTTTGGAAAAGAACAATTAGTGTAATAGGTTCTGGGAGCTACTGAGCCAGAAACTGGGGAAAAAATGGAAACCAAGAGAAACAGCTGAAATATCTTCTCATTCTCATTTAGATTGTGGTTGGAGCAACTGAATGGCTGTTTTTTCTGGTCCACTTGTGTAATACTGAAAACTGGGGAGGGGAGGAATTGTCCCAAGTCGACCTTATGGAACAAAGGGGGAAAACCGTGGGACACAGAGAAAAAGAGACAGAAAAAAGGAAAGATTTTCTTTGGAGAACTGAGAAGCACGCAGCTTTTTCTGCTGAGATGAATCAATGGCTTTGCTCAGCCGAAAATTAGATTATATATTTTCTTTGCAGACTGTTTTTAGAGGGGAGGCAGGAAAGATACTCTTGGTTGTATTAGGAAAATTGAAGGATATTCCAGGAAAAAAAAAAAAAAGAAACCAAACAAAAAGTTTGGATTGAAAAGCAGATTTTTTCAGAGGATTTTTTAAAGAGATGTTTCAAATAAAAGAGAAAAGAAAGCTTTCTGATTCAAACTTGTTGAAATTCAGCTGCTTTTTTTTTTTACAATTCTGTTTTCACAGGGTCAAAATGAAGGTGTTTGACATTTGCAAAACAACCAGATGAACCATAAAATAACCTTTCATGAAAGGAAGAAAGGAGAAAGCAGCATATCATGTTTGGGGCACAGGGTGGGGACTGAAGCCCAGAACATCATGGCAGAACCTCTGCCCAGATGTTTCCTGGAGCCAGGATCAGCCCCAAGGCTGAGACCCACTTCCACCTGCAAATACGGGATCCAAGGTCTGTGCCAGCAGGAGCACAATGCCACCAGCCCAAGGCAGGAGAAAGTAAACATCCTTGGCAGCTGCAGGTGGTGAGGAATGCAGGATTTGCAGGGCAGGGATGAGACCTGAGGGAAATCAGCCACCGGATCCCTCCAAAGAGCCAGGGAGGAAAGGCAGACACAAACCCATTCCAGCAAGCCAAGCAATGGCAACATCCACCTCTGAAAGCAAGGAGATTTGTTACTGCTGAGCTGATGGATGCCTGCACTCCTATTTTGGGCACATTTAAACTGTAAAGCCCTTCTACACCATCCTGGTTCCAAGAGTATTGCTCAAAAGTGGTTTGGGATTGGGCTTTATCCTTCTGGTACTGGTTCCCTGTAGGATAGGATTGTCCTGCTGAAGGGTCAGGTACCCAAAAGAAATCAGAGTTTAATCTAGAGTGGTTGTAATCAATGCTCTTGAGTGCAGAATCTAGTCAAGAAGGACTCACAGTCTGAATTTTTGATGCTCTCATCCCTTGGGAGCTCAGTTTAGCACCATCCCAAGTGTCCCTGTAGCCTCGTGGGAAGACTGGGAGCACAGTCCCCAACATCCCCACAACATTTCACCCCAGAAGCCTTTTACAACATCCTCCAAGAAGATGCCCACGTGTCCTGGACTCACACACCTGTACTTTGTTGTAAGGCTGAGACTCCCCTATCACTTGAGGGACTTTCATACACAAACCCCATGGGAGCTGGCAGCTTGGTGTCAGGCAGGTAAAGAGCCTAATTCCAAGGAAAAACGGTGCCTAAATTCTCTCTTAAAAAACTGAACTCGCTTGAACAAGTTCCAAAAGTTCCACTGGGGCAAAACTGAGCAAGCAGAAGGAGTAATTCACAGCACTGATGTGGGCAGTGCTGGAAAAACCTTGCAGGAGAGGGCAGAGTCCTCCCCTCTGCAGAAAATCCAGCTGGCTTCAAGGGCACTAAAAATATCTTTTGTGGCACGAGGAGAGGAATCCAGATCTAATCCTTTGCTCCTGACTAAAAAGCATAACGTTAAAACATGTTTTCAAATGTGGTTCCCATGAGCTGCTAAAATTGTCCTGGATAACAGCCCTGGTGAGGGCCCACAGGTGACACCAGGGACACAGCAGTGGGGCCACCCCTCCCTGCAGCTGCTGCTGTCCCTGATCCCAGCTCAGGACACCTGTAACTTCAGCCCTCTTTGCTTCAAAGGGACTTTTCACAGTGGAGAAGAGCCAAACCAGGACCTTCCCAGAGCTCACAAACGGAGAATTCAGCCCCTCTCTGGTTCTCACGGTGGGGTCAGACACAGCTGTGCTCAGCCCCGATCCTGGGCCAAGGGCTTTAAAGCTGCTTGGATACATTGGCCTTCCTGCATCTTTGAAAAGGTTGTCAAAGAGTTCTGTGAAACAGCTGAAAAGATGTATTGAATTCAGCAGAAAGCTCCAGAATTTCAAACAGGGCTATTTCATGTGTATTTACTGGTTCTGTCACTGATTTTCCCTGCGCTCAGTCCCAGCTGACGGCACCAAGGTCCAACGTGAGGGGATGCATTTACTGCCTGCCCTGAAATCTCCCATCAAACCATCCATTGCTGGGTCAGTTGTACATTTATTTCTCCTTACATCCCCTAAGACACAAACCACCCCCACCCCTGATTGCCCTGCTGCCTTATGAGGCCATCACCTAACAATGGTGACATCGCCAGCTGGCGAAGCCCAAACAGAGCCAAAGTCACTCAGGAATGATTTTCCCCTTCCATGTAGAGCAGGGACAGGCACAGAGCAGAGAAATCACAGGTGCCATCCAAAACCAAGCAGGTGGAGGAGGCAGGGAAGGGGTCCATGGGTTGAGGGTTGTTCCCACTCCTGCATCAACGCCCTGCCAGGAACAGCTGGTGCTATGCCTGGGAACTTCCCCCTCTGAGCAGGCTCTCACCCCTTCTCCCCAGCTGTGCAGAGGGACCCCCAGCTGGTGCAGAGCTGGATGTGCCAAGCCAGGAAATGTCCCAAATGCTTGGCTGCACACTCCCCATTATATTTGCCCCACCTCAGCGCCGTGGGATCTCTGTCCTTTGGCAGGAAGCTGTGCTGCGGGGCTGGGAGCCCTTCTCCAGCCACATGCACAGGGGATACCTCCTTGCTCTGACCCTTAGAAGACCAAAAATCCAGCGAGGTCAAAGACTGAAGGTGCAAAATACATACACAGAGCTCCCCCTGCCCCAACAGGAACTGAAGGCAAATTCCTACAACTGCAAAACAAGGGAATCTAAGCTGCACGGATAGCTGGAGAGCCAGGGTTATAAAACAAAATTAAGCATTAAATATTCTTAACAAAGGCAATCTGGGCTCACTGTGTTCTGTTTTTGTTATGTTTTCCCCCTGTTTTATGCTGCTTTAACCTTCGGTTGTTGCTGTTGGAATCCTCTTTGCGCTGTTCCACTTGTCATTCTTCTTATTTTTATTAGAGACACTTTGGCAGAAGACTTATCAAAATGCGCTGAGCTTGTCAACAAACGTCATTAGCAACGAGTCTAGGCAGACAGTGTAAGCAGGGAAAGGGCATGGGAAAATATGCAATATAAAATAATTTTGTATCTCGAAGAAATGCAGCGGAATAAGAACGGCAAAAGCCTCGCCGTAAATTATTTGTGCTGCTACAGGAGTAAATTCCCACTGTCAAGTGATTTCTAGCCAGGCTTCAAGGGATCAGATGCTCTTCTGGAAGAAAAAAGGTGTAGCTTCCTCGAAATGAAGGGTCTGGCCACTCTCTGCAGGTTGAGAAATTCTGCACCCCACATTGGATAACTTTAAAATCTCAAATGGCAGATTAAGGACTAGGTCTCGCCCTCTGGAAATCAAAATCAGCCCACTGGCAAAAGTGCAGCTGTACCAACCAACCCATGCCAGAATCATGCTTTCTTCTGGGCTAATATTACACCCTGCTCCGTCCAAGACACCCACACATCCAGCCCCGTGCTGGGGTTCAACCTCAACATGCCAAGCTGTTCATTCCAGGGCTAAAATTCTGCCCTGCTCTCAATCCCCTGCTTTGAAGTTCCCTCAAAGACATTTGCTTACTTAGGCACATGCAGGAGAAGGTGAAGTCTGACCCCACCATCCACGGGTGGTGTCCACTTTCATCAGGGTATGAGAAGAAAAAATAAATCACTGCGCAACGAACGTAAGCGAAGCCGTGCGCCGCGCCTGCCCGAATTAGGGCCGGGGTTGTGCCGCAGGTTCTCTACAAGAAGGGCTGGAATTCGGTAGGCTTGGGTTAATCAAAATAAACCATGAGGTCAATGGCAAGGTGAAAGCTGAAAGGCATCCCACCCACCCACCGCAGCGCACCAGCAGCAGGCAGGGAAGGGCGCTCCCGGCGTCCCAAAGCCCGGGGAAGGCGTGTGAGCCCCTGGGGTCCCGTCCTGATTTGTGCTGGATGCGGCTCCTGGGAGGAGAGCAGCTTCTCCTCAGGGAGCAGGTCAGGCTGCTCCTGGCCAAGGCTGATGGGCAGGGGGGTTTCTTCAACCTCATGGGTTCCATGGGAGCCCAGACTGGAGGGAAGGGAGCTCCTAAGGGTGGCTGAGCCACAGGGACACAGGGGAAGCCCCAAGGAGCCCAAAGGGCCACAAGGCTGATCCAGCACTGGCCCTGGAGGCAGGAGAGGGGGAGCACGTGGGGGCTCATAACACATCATAAACACTGCTGGAGGGAGGGGCGGGGGGACAGAGCAAGGAGGGGAAGCTTGGAAGAAAAAGCTGATTAAAATTTAAAACATTTTAATTGATCACACCGCTAATCTCTTCAATATGCCACTAAGTGTGATGTGCTCTGGCTCGCCTCCTAAACCACACACAGGAACTGAAACATCTCGGATTTGGGACTGTGCCCTCCACAGGGCAGGGAACATCCATGTGCACAGCACTGGAGTGCATGTATGGAACAAGGACACAAAATGATTTTGCAAACCTGACTCAGTCTTTCTGGAACCTAATGGGATTTCATTGGGCTCAACTGAGGCTGTGTGCCTTTCATGGCCCGTTTTGCCTCAGGGAGTAGTTTTATGGCCAAAATAATATGTGCCATATGGGAAAACCCCACAGAAATTAATAGGAGTGCAACCAGTAGAATTGGAGAGAAATGAAATAATCTATGGAAATGGCTGTGTAATCTCTAAAATTTGATAGTGAATGATCCCCTCTTGCAAAGACTTTTTAAGACATTCTATAGAATTGCAATGATGTAATTCAGTTTTAAACCCTTTTCAAAAACCTCCAAAGCCTAAGAATGGTTATTGTTTTCTTATTAAACTCTGTAAGACTTTTCCATAAGGAAAGAGCTGGTATTCTCATAACATCTCCACTATGCCAATATGAAGGAATAGAAAACCACTGGGTTTAATTATATCAGGCACATAAATGTCTTCCAAACCATTACATGTATCTGCAGACATGAAAACACTCATCCACACAAATTAGGTGCCGTTGGCATCAGCAGAGTTGAACCCACTCCTCTGGGACCAGCTACTGAAACAACTCTGGGTGACTGGCATGGCTTTTAGAGGCCACAGGAGGGGATGGGCTGGAAGGATCTTATGAAATGCTTTTGGAGGTGGAAAAATACCAATGCATGGAGGTGGAAACTGGAGGAACATGATGGGTTTGCTCCCGCCTCTTTTTTGCCAAGAGGAGTTTTTGGTCATGCAGAGAAAGGGAGTTTGGGAGAGCATCCTGCAGCCTGGGGTGGGAAGGGCAGCTGGGATGTGGCAGGCACAGCCTTTAGGGCTGGGAATGGAGCCTAGGGAGCTGGCAGGCTGAGCATTCCCCCCCTCCCAGGGGACTGAAAGGTATTTGTTCTCCTCCTTTCTCTCTCCCACTCATTCATTCCGAACGAGACCCGTTGGTTCTCAGCGAGATGGAGAGGGAGAAACAGCCCTGAGATCACAAACTGGGATGGAAAAACTGGGCTGCACCCAGCTCTGCCCCCAAAAGATGAAGGGAAGAGGTGAGAGGGGCTGCCTGAAGCCTGCCCACGGGTCAGGAGGGGATGCTGGAGCGTGCCTGGGATTCCTCCACCAATGCCAAACTGGGCCCTGGCGATCGCGGCCAGCGGGAAGTTGCTAAATGCTGTGAAACACAGAAAGGGGAAAAAAAAGAGTTATATTAAAGTAATAAATGAAAGCAAAAGTGCTCTCTGTCAGGGGTCTGGGAGCTGGGGAAATCTCAGTGTGCGGTAGGCCGGTGCAAAATGCATCTTGGCATGGTTTTCTGCACTGGAGGAAAAAAGGACATAAATAGATGCAAAAAAATCGTATGGCTGGCTGGTGGAGTGTGCATGTACTTGTCATTAGGGAGCTCCAATCCCTGATTTAGTGAAGTACTTCAGTGGATGTTTAATTTTCAACATGTTAGTGATGAACTGGGTCATGGAGCACTAATGAAAATGACGGGTGTTGATCTAAAAATTACAAAAAAATAAACAAGAAAGAAAGATATGTATTTCTTTTTAATATTTCTTGAGAATGTTATTGTTTGAAAACAAAAAGCCCTTAAATATGTTTTACACAAACTTTCAAATTTAGATTTCCTACCGAGCTTGACTCCTCTTCCCAAAGGAACCCAGAAAAAAAAAATCCAGCAAATTAGAGAATTTTCTTGGAAAATACATGGGTTTGCCATCTCTTTAAACACAAATGCATGTCTGTGGATCTCCTGACTGGGGTCAGTGTCCCACCAACACAGGGTAGAAACAACCACACCAAACATATGAAAAAGCTCAACACAAGCCTTTCAGATCTACCCCTGACACGTGGTGAATTTGCCTCAATTTGGCATTTATTATTCAGTTCAAACGATGGTCCCTGAGGTGGACCAAATTTCAAATAAGTGATGGCTCTGCTTCAAGGGAGCACGAGCCACTTTATAGCTTCAGGTGCAAAGACTCCTTAATTTTCTTTTTCACATAAATTTGCCAAAGTCAGAATGTGACAATTTTAGTCACACTGCAAGGATCTTCCCAAATCCCTGCCTGCTCCAAGGCCACCTGTCAGGGAATCTCGCCCTGAGCCTTTAGTCTGCTGTGATTTACGTTATATTATTTTATTGGACATCAGCAAAGAGCACAGTGAAAAAATGAAGACTAGATCATCAAGGCAAAACTTTTCCTTTAGTAATCATGTTCAGCTGTCTTTTCAACAACAGCAGTGCAGGGTGAGGCAGCAATTTTGCTTTATCAGCCTAAATCTTAATTAAAAAATTTATAATAAATGCTTCTTGTTTGGGAACAGAGAGGGCAGAAGAGAGCCAGAAGTTATTTTTCTTTATCCCATAGCCATCAGGAGTGAAAAATCCCAGTTTATGCTCTGGATTTCATCACTTGTGTGCAAAACCAGCCTAACATCACTGAGTCTGGCATGCTGGGTGCTGCCAGAGAAAAGCCCTGCAGGAAATAAATGCTCATCTGGGGAGGGCTCAGTCTCTCTGCTGACCCTCTCATGGGACAGGAGGTAGTTATGGGTAAGGCAAGCAGATCTGCAGGCACTGGGAATCCTTGGAAATCAGGCTGCTCTGGTTTTTGGGAGGATGCTGAATGCTTTTTTCCCCCAGACGTAGTTCAGGGCTGAGCAGGCCTCCCCAGTGGTCTGCCAGTCCATCAGCCCCGAGGCAGGGCGTGGGAGCAGCCCGAGGTATCCGTCAGCCTGGGGAGTCTGGCCTAAGTGCAAATGGATTTTGGCTTCCCCCTGCCAGGAATGACCTCCCAGCTGCCTGGGATCCGTCCTGCTGGCAGAGCCTGCCCCAGGTGGCACCATCTGTGCCCCCAAGTCCAACCCAAACAGCTCATTCCCAGCTGCAGGGAAGGGCTGGGAACGCGGTGGTGACTCCCGGGCAGGGCAGCGGGTGGCTCACACACTGGCTGCCTTGTGGAGGAGGAACGGTCAATAATCAGCACCTGTAGGCAGCTCCCAGCCCTGGCCATAAACACAAATATGTCTCCTGGCATGGCCTGCCAGGAAAACATCAGCTGAAAAAGGCTCCTGTGCCAGAGACATTCCACGGCGTGTGCGCGCCACCGCCGCACGCCAGCTGCTCGCCGAGGGGACGTGAGCTGCAGATCCAGCAACCTGCTGGAAAGAGAACCTATTCCCCTCTGCTGTTTTCACATCTATCCATACACACATGTATGGAGTTCATAGGAACTCTCAGCTTGGTGTTTTTGTTTAGGACTGAAGGACAGCTGTGACCCCAGTTGGATTTGTGGTATTATTTTGTGCACCATCGGTTTAATTTGGTGCTGTGGCTCCACTAAAGGGGCTGACTGGAGGTCCCCAAGTGTCATGCACAGCTGTCCACCCTCCCTCTCACCCCTCCTGCCACCTGAAAGCACCCACACTACAACCCCACGTTGCTGCAGCGCAGCAGTTCTGGCACGAGGAGCAGCAGATGGGCAACAGGCAAAGAAAAAGATGGGAGACGTTGTCTGAGACATTGAAAGGAACCTCTCACAAGTGGTACAGAATTTTCCAGAAAGAGTTTGTGGGATTTAGGAAAGACCTTGGCCATGAGAAGTGTCAGCACAGTCGATCGTCCAGCCATGAAGGACAAGTCATCCCTTTGGTGGTGGCAGCGTGGGGAAAACCCACCCGGGAGGACATTTCACAGGGTGTAGCCACCAGCAGGCTCCAAGAAGACACTTCAGGCACAGGGACAAGATGCTCGTGCCCTTCTGCCACCATCACTCCAAAAAATGGAGTTCTGGGCATGGGAAGAAGCCCATCCCCACCAAGGGGGTCTGTCAGAGGGGCTGGTGCTGCCACCAGCACAGCTGCAGGCACACGGGGCCCAAAGACAATAAACAAAAGGCCTCTGCTCTCAGAGCCGGGCTGGGCACGGGGTTATGTGATTTTTGGAAGCCTTGCAAGAAGCTGTGTGTGACAGATGGAATTAAAAATCCCTTCACGTTGCAGGGCCGCCCTGGCAGCTCTTGCTGAGCTCTTTGCTAGGTGGATACCTGCTGTGCAGGAGATCTAATCAGCGCCCAGCATCTCCAAAGGAAACACCGCTCAACACTTCCATTGTTTAATTTTTTTTTTTGCTCTGGGCTCTCAAAATCCTGGTGCTCACTCTCTGGAATATGGAAAGGGAATGCAAAGCAGGCTGGACTCAGCTGTGGCTGAGCAGGCAGCGTGAGCTGCTCATCAGTGATGGGCTTGCATATAAAGCACTTGGCAGAGCTTCCAGGACAAGTCAGTTCCTGGAAGGAAAAGCAGCTAACAGGTATGAAACACACTCTGCTTGTACCAATAAGGCCAAGTGTCTGCCTGTCAGATAAGCCTGAAAGTGCTGACTCTTGAAAAGCCTTTTGCTCCTGAGCAGTCACACCTGAACCTTTGCTCTTCTCAAACTCATCTCCTTGCTCAAAACGCACTCCAGGCTCAGCAGCTGAGATGTCACACGGCACAGTGTCCATTAGCCACAGTTTAGCTGAAAATTCCTGCTTGCTTCCCTGCTGTGCCAGTTTGGACCCCAGTTCTACCTGCAACTGGCCTGGGAAAGTGGCTGACTCCTGCTATGTGTTTTCCCAAATAAAAAGAGCATTTGTATTCTTTCACCGGGTGTGACTTTTGGTTTAGATTCAGGGGAAAAAGCAAACTTTTCCTCGCAGGGGCAAGGAGCGTGTCACCTCCATAACATGCTACATAAACAGAATTTTCCTTCTGGCAAGCAAGACCCACCTGAAATACAGAGGGGCAGGGCTGAGAAAACACACTTAAGAGGTGATGGAGCTACTGAGGGCTGCCCAGTAGGCAATGCCTGAACTCCAGTGGCTCCCTCAGCTGCTCTAACAACCAGAAAAGTCCATGTGCACAGGCACAGGTTGACACAAGCTGTGATCATGCATCTGCTCTAATTCCTGGACTTCCAGATGATGTTCCCCAGCACGGCTTCTTTGATGTAATACAGGCAACACAAGACAGTAGTAACAGATTAATTCTCCTCACTGTGGTTTTTTTTTCCCCCTCTCATTGCCCTTATTACCCAGGATGGAGTTAGTTCAATTTATGTTCAACAGCTTTATCAAGCATTGAGCTGGTGATTAAAATATCCTGCAGAACAAATATGTTGCAAAAGAAACAATAGGAGAACTCATGTCCTGCACCAGGGAAAGCAACAGGAGTGACTGTTTCAGCATGTTGAGTTTATTTAAGCTATTTGGCAATTTGGAATCAGATAAATTTGGCTGAGTATGAAACTGGCCTGAGGATTTGAGATGGCAAAATTCATAACTAAAGAATGGTGATCTTAAATGGTTAAAAAAAAAAAAAAACTCTCTTTGACTCATTATGATTAATGTTGTGCCATTGCTACGCTCCAGATAATAACCACATCAAAAGGAATCCTTTGTTCCTGCACAGACAGACAAGACCCACGAAGGTTCTGAGGAAATATCTCCAGGTCACAGTCAGTTTTCTCCCACACTTCCAGCACCAGCATCTTCCCCCTGCCAAGGAAGGATTGCTTTCCCAGGAAAGGAGTGGCTGCCATGGCTCTGCAGCTGTTTTATGCCACAATCCATGGTTTATCCAAAATGATGCAAAGGCACAAAAAAGGCAACCAGCCCTGCTGTTTGCAGAGAGCTCAATGCTAATTCGTGACTCCACCTGGGCTAAAGACTTAAATTTCATTATGTGCTTTATAAACTTCAGAGTTTTAGAAATAACATATAATATTACTGGCTCAGAATGAATTTCCATCTAAAGGAAAAATTCTGAAAGGGATATATTAAATCCAAGGAAATTCGGCTTCAAAAGCTCCACACACTTCTGAACATAATATCCCAGAGTCATGCTCCAAAGTTAAAATTTGATAAAAACTGGAAATTACTTGGCATCTCAGCATAATTGCAGATACTGAGTAATAAAATGGATAAGGCTTGTGCCAAGAATAAGATGAATTTCCCTCATTTGTTTAAATATTTAAACTTTATAGAATGAGAAAGGGCTGCTCAATATTTTAAAAGTGGCAGGTTGTTAGTGGCATTAGTTTATATGTCTTTATCTCTCCATATTTTTTCTTAGTTTAGTGTAGTTGACTGAGATCTCACCTCTTGCTAAAATTAGGGTTTAGGTGTACAGCCAGAAACATTCATCTAGAAGACAATTTTAACTATTTTCATGAGTCTGTCAACCATCAGGAGTCTTCTCCATGATGAAGTTCAGAAGAGATATGGTATTTTTAAGACATTATTGTACTTCTGTATCCACAAATCAACATGCAACTGCTTGTTTCACCAGTACAACCAATTCCTTTCTGTCATTTCACTCCTCAGAACATCATTTCTCTCAGAATTGTATTTTGGCTTCTTCTTTTTTTTTTTTTTCCTGAACTGCTGAGTTGGGTTTTTCATGTCCAGTCCTCTCTAGGGTGATAAATAGCCAAAACACCAGGCACAGGTTATTGAAAACAGAACAAAATAAATACAAACAGGGAGAAAAATAAGTTTGCTGGAGGTAGTTTTTAAGGGGGGGATTTCAACTGGAAGAATGAACACAATGTTGATTTTTTATGAAGGCTGCAAACAGCATTATCTGAGATAATAAGTTTTGCCTGAAACAAAATGGAGTTTCTTTGGAAATGCCTGCTGAAAATTAAATGCTAAGGAGATGTCATTAGATGTGTTGGACAAGATCTTTTCCTAAGGCCACCTCAGCTAATAAAGACAATCTTGGATTTTAATTGCCACCCTGGGGAAAGGAAAAAAAAACTATTTGGCTCATCAGCATGTAGCAAGAGTAATTAGTGAGTTAGAAATAGGTGTGGCAGGGAAACAAAACTGTGGGCTGACAGAAGGATTTGTACATCAGGAATATAGAATAGGAGGAAATCTGGAGATTTACCCGTGATGGTGAAACAGAGAATGCAGAAAATGGTTGTGTTCCTAGTCTGCCAGTTAACCCAGAGGTGTTTTATGTGCACTCACAGCAGGGCAACCCTCTAATCCAATTTTCAGAAGCAGGTGGGGTTGGCTGGAAGGGAAGAACACGATTCCCTGGTCAGGGGAGCAGTCTGGGGATGTGAGCAGTGCTGGCAGAACCCAGGAATCTCTCCCTCCTTGGATTTTGGACATAGTTGTTTAATTCCTCGGTATCTCAGTTTGGTTCTCTCTGTAGAGAAAGTGAATTGTTTTCAGGTGTCACATCTGTAGCACCTCACTGCTTCATAAAACACATCTGAAGGATAGGGGTGAAGCATGGCAGCTAACAAAGAGCCCAAATTCATAGAACACAAAAAGAAGACAGCGCTCAGAGCCTCGATTAAGCTGCCAGCAGACTCTGATGACATCGCCCATCACTGAGATTTCTTTGGTTTTTGACAGCACTACTCCATCAACTCATCCAATGCAATCTGTTTTCTCTCCTTAAGAAAATCCCCAAAACCAGTTCCACACAAATACCAAGTTGCCATGGGCCAGCATCTCCTGTTTTAGCTCTTTCTCCTCTTCTTTGCTATTTGCACTGACACTGAACATCCATTGACATAAAAATCCACCTTAAATTTACTCCAGAAATGGAAACAGATGCATTTTATTAGGAGTTTGTACTGCTCTACAGAGATGAGAAAATATTTACAGATAGCTCAGCTGATCTTTTAAAGTGGCATGATTTGATTGCCATCGAATAATTATTATGAAAACATTTGGAAGGTTTTTGTTACCTACCTTCCCTCTTCTTTAGGAGATGTCTTTCTGGAAAAGATTTAAAAAAAAAAAAAGGGGGGGGGCGTAATGTAATACATGGCTATAACATAGATTGTTAATTTTTAGTGTAGCTGAATCACAGCATGCTTTGATTGAGAGGAGCCAACAAAAACATGCAAAATATGTGCCTCTTTGAACAGGATACACCACATCCTGCATTTGGTAGCCAAAGGTTCCAGTTTGCATCACAAATGCAGTCCAAGATCTCTCTCTCCTCGAGGTATGTACCTCGAAAAGTGCCAAATCTGCAAGACACGCCGCCTTCTTTTTAATTTCTTTCTTTCATTAAAAAAAAAAAAATAAAAAGAAAAGAAAGAAGAGTTTAATCATTTGCTTGTTTGGGTTTTGTAGAGGCTCAGCAGGTGATTGAAAGAAAGGAGCTGTCAGGAGGGACTTTGATTAATCAGAGACTTGATCGTTTGATTAATCATCCCAGAAAGAGCTGACTGCAGCAGAAGTGCCCCAGCCAACGTGTAAACACATCGAAAGAACATTTTCAAAATACGTAAAGACAAATTGCAGTTCAAAGCTACTCTTACTGGCCTGTTGATTTGACTGCTAGAAACAAAAGCCCTTCTGCCTGGCTGATAGAAACCAGACCTTCCACGGGAGGAAACAATCGACTTCAGGTCCTTTCAAACTCTGAGTAAAAAGAGCTTGACGTTTTCCTTTTTAATTGTTTTTTTCTTTTTTTTTCATCCTCTCATTCTTGTTTACAGCAATAAATTACAGCCCTCAGTTTTTTTATAAGGAAAGTTAAGTTTCCTCTAATTTTCAAGCAATTTATAACACATGTTTACAGCCTTCAGTTTCGCAGAACATCCCAGCAAAGCATAAATTATCACAGTGAAGTAGCAAACAAAACATCGTGCTGTGCATCACCCAACCACCACCACATTTTACCTGCCCCTTAATGGCACCCAGTAGGAAACCTTGAGTTGGAAAAACACTCCAAAAGCCAACCTGCTTGCCTAGCAATCTCAACATGTAGTGGGGCAGAAAAAAAATGAGATTTGCCGATTCAGATGGCTCCCAAGTGACAGGAGGTGATAAAAACCCTTTTTTGTCATGGAAACACACGGAGACCTGGCTGTCCTGAGCTGCATGGTGCTCACAAGCCCTTGACAACGTTTCTCCTCAAGTTCAGGCCAGCCCATGGACCTGCTGGAGGCCAGTCCTGTTCAAATCAGCCAGTAAAAAGCAGAATTCGTATTTTGGGGAGGGCGGGAGACAATTTCCTTCCTGGAGCAAAAATAAAATTTTCCTATGGATGGTGCAAATCAGAGAATACGGGCAGAAAATCAAATGTTTCCAATGTTGAAGCCAGCAGAAATGTGTTTAGTCTCCTAGCCACATTACCTGGGGACACCCCTGGATTTTGGGTGCTGTGCCCTCGCTGGGCAGGCTCTGGTGGGAAGCCTGGCAGCCACCAGCCCAATTCCTTCATAATCCAATTACTGCAAAGGGCTTAATTAATCCTTCAATCATGGGCATCATCCCAGGCTGAGCCAGTTTTGGTTTTTCTGTCAGCAGCAACAGAAAAAATCATCTGAAATTTGGTTCAAGTCAAACCAAAATGGAGACTCTGCTTTTGCCCAGCAATAAAGTCAACTGGAAGCATTTTACTGAGTCAACTGAAAGCATTTGACCGCCTCAAAAAGGTGTAGATTTACATTGAATGACATATGTTTTTCAGCCCAAAAGGAAACCTATAAAGAAAAGACAGTTATTTAGCACCTGTTTTAAAATAAATGTGAATTTCGAGACTAAACAAATCAATGAAAGTTAAAATAATTCCTATGCAAAGCTCTGAATAAATACTTTGACACTTCCCAAGTGTTTCATTTTTCAAAATTATGAAATATTGTATCTTGCCTTTAACATTCTTTCCAATGGCCACCATCCATCGTTTTGAGGTCCAAGACTTGATTTTGAAGTAGAATTTGTCTTTCTCAAGCTGTAATTTTTAATACATTTACTATTCCAGCTGCAATGTCACAGCTACTTGATCTCATTTCAGCATAGCAAGTGGGGTATGAGTTGGGTGAATTGTCTTGACAGTGCAACAGCACAGAGGGGAAATTTTGGTGAAAGCATTAAGGAAAATCTGTGCAACCAATCTGAAAAGAGTCCACACGCTGATAGTACAACTGCTTATTAATATTTGCTGAAATATGAACAGACAAAAAACCCTATTCCCAAATGTTTTGCTAAAAAATGGGATACAGAGTGGATGCTTTTGTAAGGACTTATTTGGAATATATATTTTTGCTTTAGTCTGCTTTATTTTGCTATGTCTTATCTTCACCATGTTTTATTTATCATTAATTAACCCAGCTTTTTCAAAGACCTTGAATCTCAACCCTGAATTCTAGCAAAGCACCACGGAGAGCTAAAATTACCATCCTCTCCTCCCCTCAGCTACAGAGCCAAGAGATGAAGATCTGCATTACCTCTTACAACTTCCTTAGTGGCAACAGGAATCCAAAGGATATTCCTCCCTTTTTGTGTATATCAATCCCAACTCCTTTGTCTTCGCTCTCATTCCCTATCCAGCCGTATTTTAATTAATGAAATCAAAAGACCATCTAGTAAAATAAACCAGATTTAACGAGGGAAGAAAGTCAAAACAAACAGGCACTGTTTACTTCCTCTGCACCGATTTGCCAAGAAATGAGCTCCACATCTCAGATTATCGATTCCTGTCAGCAATGTCAGCCTCTCTCAGCAGCATGAAAAGGAGCATCTGGATCAGAGGGATGAGAAGGGACAGGCCTGCAGGGAAATGAGAGCAAAGAGATTTTCCTGCACCCCCACAGGTGATGTTTGCGTCCTGCCCATCAATCCTGCAGCTGGAAGTGTGACATCCAAGGTCTCACGTTTGGCTGTGGCTCCTGCTGGAGCAGGGATGGGCACGGCCGTGTGTTTGTTGTGTCCTCCAGAATCCCTGCTCCCTGCCACAGCTGGAGCTCCTGGCTGCTCACACAGAAAGATGTGGGACCATGTGAGCAGAAGCACCAAATTTCAGCTGCCATCTCCTGCTGAGCACGTCCTCAGTGTGGAAGGGCTGGGGTTTGGTGGCCATCACAGGCTAAACGTGCCAGCTTTTCATGGGATTGGGTTTGTAAGGAAAGGAGGTGTCACACTGTCCTCAGAGCAGGTGAAATCCTGCAGAAACATCTGTCTGATCTGAGAATCACCTTCACTAGGTACAGCACTGCACGCAGACACCTCCTGCCTTTTGGAATATTTTATGTGAAGGGCTTTGTTACTGGTTCTCCAAAACTAAAAGATTCAGTCCAAAAGCGTAAATTCCAATCATTAGATCTTTTCTTTCACAGAGGAGGATTTTAAACCAAAAACAAACTAGGGCTTACATAAGCTTTGGGTTTTGGAAAACTGAAGAGTTACAAGCTTTTTCCCCATTTCCTTAATTGATGGCCGTCCCTCTTTCATCCCAGCCTCACCTTCCTTTCACCACTGACAAGCTCTTTGTCTGTGGGCTTTTCTTTTTCCTTTGACATCTTCTCAGCATCTCTCTGAATTCTGCAATACTCAGGGCAGCCATGAGAACCCCTCCAGGACACACCTTCAGCCATGGTGCCTCCCTGGGAAGCAGAAGCAACACGAAGATCTGCAATTTTTCTTCATAAAAACCCCATTTTCCTCCTTTTCAACTGGCTCTGCAGCTATTACACACAGAGCTTGCCACACTGCTGGGTTTCAGCAGCGCCCTTTGTTACCCCCCCGGTTTGCCCACAAACAAAGAGGGAGCTGGATGGTTTCTGCAGGCTGGAGTGGGATGTTGGCTCCCCACTCCCTGCCTCAGATCTGCAGCCACTAACAATGAACAATGGTGACACACTGGCTCCCCGTGGCTTCTGTGCTCCGTGCGGTGTGAGAACGGGGCCGAGGGCATGGACGTGGCACTGGTACAGGGGATTTTGGTTTCCTGCCTTTTTTGTCCGGCGCAGAGCAGGAGCCAGAGCATCCACAGGGGTATTCCCTCAGTGCACTTGGTGGCATCTGCCCCTCAGGGGCTGTTTTGTCGCTGAGAATAGAAGGAGCTTCCAGCAGAGGCCAGGGAAGAGAGCGATGCGCAGATGTCCCATTAACTCCATCCCGCATGGCCAGCTCCATTCTGCTGACAAACAGCAGCTCAGAGCCACTCCCTGCAGCATCTCAGCCGCTGCAACTCCTGCTTTGGGAGCCACCACCCAGCAGAGAATGGTCTTAGCCCTGGGCATGGACTCAGTGACCTCAGGGTTGCTTCTGGGAGTAAATATCCTGCCAGCCAGAGCCCCTGGGTGTGCCAGCGTGGCAGCAGGCTTGGAGGTGGCCTTGTCACTTGGGGCTGAAACCGACTGTCAGCCTGTGGATAAACACAGGACTGCCTGGAGCCAAGCACAGGACCCACATGCAGAATGAATAAAGAGTTAAACGTGGTGCATAAATAAATAAAACCAACGTGGAGCGCTGAGGAACCCGACACAGCCCCTCTGTGCCCTGCCTAGTGCAGGAGCCCAGCCTGGCCCAGGCCATGCCAGCACAGCCCAAATGCCAACCTGCTCTTCAGCCCTCTCCTTCTCAGCTCTGGTCCCTAAACTCTCACCTGACAGGGGTCAGCACAAACAGTGCAGAGCCAGGTGTGATGTGCTTGAGCAGGAGCCAGCCAGGACAGTCCTCTCACTTAATTAGTCCAATGTGTCGCTAAAATCATTAAGGAAAAATACTGACTCCCTCACCCTGACACCCTGATTTTTATTCCAGATTATAAGACACATCGTGGTATCCCTGAGTTTCTTATTCTTCTTCACAGAGACATTTATTTATTCACTCTTCTTTTTAAATTTTCTTTTCCATTTTGCTTTTCACTCCCTTGACACCAGCATATACACACATCTTTTCAGTGATGCCTTTCAAACCATACTGTCCTCCCAGCCCAAAAAACTAAAGCAAGCAAGGAACTGGACTTTCTAGTCTTGAACTGGCACACAGAATGGGAATTCCAAGGAAGCTGGCTATGAAGTTGCTCTCCAGCCCTGTGCAGATACATCCCTTACACCCACATCCTCACCACACCAGTGACGCCTCCTCAGTTTGCATGGAGACATTTGTGGACTTCAGCTGAGGAATTCTGGTTTTCAGCCACTCAGAGGATGATTTTTGCAGCAATTAGCCATCAGGTCTGTCTCCATCCCCCTAATTGCCTCTGAATTTCACACTGAGCAACACGAAAGCCATTAGTGGTCAGAGAGTCACAGCAGATTCAGAACACATTTCCTGGTGAAAGAATTATTAACTAAGACCCCTTTGGGGTGACATCCAAGCTCCCCTAACCGCTTCCCAAGCACTCAGGAAGGGATTAGCTCTGTTTGGAGGCACTCAGATTTCAGGGGTGAAATACCTCACAGCTTGGGGGGGTACCAGTACCTAAAGCACTGACTTTAGTAAAACTAACAGGGTAAGATGAACTTCCTATTAATGGCAAAGCAGCAGACAGAGATGCTCTCAGATCCCAGGTCTCCACAGGAGTAAGGAGCCTTCCCAAGGGTACCTGTGGATGCTGTGTGATTCCCAGAGTGCCAGGCTGTGATGTGCACTGCGCACAAGAGATGGAGGGGACTGGAAAAGCCAAACTTGCTCACTGTAGCAGGGTGCATTCAGTGATTTCACAACTCCAGCTGGACCTCTTTTGGCAGAGGAGAGGATTTTTATGAGGGAAAATGCTGTAAATCTGCTGTCACTGAAAGCCATCAGACACCATGTGGCATGCTCATGATATCACCAGTGTGCACCAGTTTTAAAACAGGGGTCTTGGCCATAAAGCTGCCAACCAGGAAAGTTACATATGAGAGCAAAGCTGAACTTTTAACAGCGAAACATCCCTTTGAAAACCCTTCCTCTTCCTGCTTCTTCTCAACCCCAAAGCTTTGGAGGGACAGAGAAGGGGAAAATGAAGGGGGTACTCTTCAAAGTGCTGTGATAAACATCCCAGGATTGAAACAAAGCCAAACTTTGTGTCCCGCTTCTGAGCAGAAACAGCTGTCACTCAGCAAAAGCATTTGCTTAATGATGAGGAAGCCAAAAAAAAAATAAAAACCAAAACAAAAGAAAAACCAAACAAAAAGAAAAAAAAAGAACAAACTAAAACCATATAAAAAACCCCAGTCCTTTAAAGAAAAGGAGTGTGTCTGTTTCATAATGCTCATCCTGCCCTGCCCTAAGTTAAAAATCAGGAGGAATTAGTGCAATGTGCCAGGTAGGAGTGAGAGATGGAAATCTAGCAGCGTAGATGTGAGCCACAGAGCCATAAATTGCTTGCCTTAACTGTTTGTGACAATTGGTAGCAGACAAAAGTTTTATATCTCCAGCAAACGTTTCTGCAGGACGCAGCTTGGCGTTCTGCTCCAGTTACCCTGGCCTTTCTCAGCACCTCCTTGCAGAGCTTTTCCTGGTGTTTCAAGGAAATGCTGGAGGCTGGGAGGAGAGGGGAGCAGCCAGAGCCAGGCCACTGAAACCCTCTGACATGGGCTATAACAAACGAAGGCAAAACATAAGGAGCCTCAGGGGACTCAGAGCTCCACGAGGCAGAGATTTTGTGCATTGATACCTGCAGACAAAATCCTGATTGTAGACACCAGTTCAGTGCCAGAACACTTTTCCGCTAGGAGACTTCAAATTTATGCTCCTGGTAGGGTTGAGAAGTTCACAGAAAGGTCATATTCATCTGTTTCTTTGCACTGTAATGCAATACCTCTCCCAGTGATTTTAATTAGGACCCTCACAATTAATTTGTTTCCCCATCACATGTGTATTTCGCTTCTTGTCAAAAGCAGAAGAAAGGCTGCTGCAGTTGCTGCCTTCCCTAGCAAAGGGAAAATGAAAGGTCATTACTTCTGCCCACAATGAGGGGTAATTCACCCTACTGATTCTGCACCCTGGGCTTTTTCATGCAGTTAGACAATAACTGCTCCTTCCAGCTGGCTGCACAATGCCCAAGAATCTTTGATTTTGGAGGTTTTGCCTTGTTACCCCACAGAGCCCAAACCAGCTGGCTCTGTGTGTGTGTGCAGAGCAAACTTTGCATGTGCCAAGGGGATGGCTAGGTGGGGGAGAGCAATTTTGCAATATTTATATCATTTATATGGTGTCACAGCTGAAAGGGATGAGCAGGAATATTCACATTTCCCACTGAAGAGGCTGCACAGCTCAGTTTTACTCAATGCTTTTGAGTAGAACCTGGGGTATTTACAGTTTGGAAAATAAAGATAATGTGATTGGAAAAATCCCTCTTAGCAGTGAAACACACAGAGGGAATATATTTCCTGTTTGTTGGATGCAGGATAAGAACATTCAGCTCCTAAAATCCATTCAGATTTCTCTCTGCTACTACACAAACATTGTGCCTTCTAATTTTTTCACCTTTCTCAGTACATGGGTTTGTACAATGCAAATGGCTGAGGGTATTGCAGAACTTGGTTTTAAAATGGCAGAAAAGATTCAAAACAATTTTTTGATCCAGTCACAAACCTCATTTTTTACAATGGCCAGTGGTTTTCAAGGAGCTTTCAGATGAACCCCACGCTCAGCACAAATGGAGGGGCTTTTTGCTCCTGACACTTTGACTGGACAGGCCACCCCTTTGGGATTCAGGCACATGCCCATAAATTTGGCTGGCAGCACCCAGAGGCCTCCAGCTGACATTTAGGACCTGCCATGTAGGAGTGGTGTCTGCCCAAGCCCGCCGGGAGTTCCCAAGGAGAGAAGGAACTTTGAATCATTTCAAATTGAGCTGATACAACACTGCCACACTGCAGTTTTTCATCCCTCTGTCCTGGCCTGTAAAAGCCTTGCTCAGGTTTCTTTCCTTCTCCCAGATGAGCAATGTTGGGCTGCACAGAGTGCTTGGACAGCAGCTTGGGATGGGGAACAAGAAATCATCAAAATGATGTGAAGCATGATGCAAACCTCTGAAACGTGGGGGTAAAACAAATAAGCCCTTCTTTTGCATAAGCACCAGGTTCACTCATCTGTTGAGGGTTCATAAAATGCATTTATGAGTCCATTTTTATGGATTTTATGATTTAAGGCATCTACGATGGGGATAAGCCAGTGTGAAATCACAGAGAAACTCCTCAGAGTTGTTCACGAGGTCACTTCAGAGCCCTCCTCACTGGACTAGGAGGATGCATGAATTTTAACATTGCCTGCTAATGCTAAAGCACCTAACCATGCTAAACATGGAACATCCTTAACCCTTTCTGTAAAGAGATGTTTCCACACTGGGCAATGAAGCAAGCAATGACCATGTTTGAGCGCTGCCATCACAAGAGGGCCAGGCAGTTTTGGGTGGGACAGCCCCTAAGGCTCTCAGGGGAAGAACAGACCACCTAAGAAAACTAAGCCAAGGTGAATGAGGTTTTTAACATCATATATTTCCATTTTTCAGGGATCTGAGGAAGGGAAAGCAATTGAACTTTAGGAAAAGCTTCCCAATCAAGGTGCACAGCTTGCTGGCTGTCCCATCAGCGCTCAGAACCGCAGGATCATTTCGGTCAGAACAGAGCTCTGAGATCACTGACCACAGTGTGACCCCAGCTCCAAGCTGGGTGGTGGAGGGCAGCAGACTGCAGTCCCTGCCCAGCACAGCTCCTGCAGGACAGCTGAGCCCAGCCTGAGGCTGGAGTTGCTCAGCAGCAAAGCTGACTCCTGTTCCTTTGGACCAGCTCTGCCCATGGCTGCACCTGTGTGCTTCCCTGAGGGTGTCTTCCAAGCTTTTCTCCAGCTTTGGCTCTTTTCCTGTGTCCTGCTCCAGAGGCTCTTAAAAGGCATTGGCCCAGAGAACTCTCCAGTGCCAGAAATATAACAAATCAGCAGACAAAAATTGAGGTGTCAAAGCAAAGAAGAAAAGAAAGAACCGAGTGGAACAAAAAGGAGCATTGTGACCAAAGCCGAGGCAGCCCTACCTGAAAGCAGTGGATACAAAAAGAGAACACATGTGTTGGTGCTTTTTACTCCTACTGACAAACACCAAAAGCCAAATACAGGCACCAAGTGCTGCAGGGGCTGGTTTGCAGCACAGTCCCCATGCACTTTCAGGATACATTCAGCCTTCCTTTACCAGAGGCAGCAAGGATTGAGGATTATCCAAGTGAATTAAAAATGCAAGTGATTCTTACTCATTCTGGCCCATCCCACAGAGGCAATCACCTCTCTGCAAGTTCTGGTGGCTCCAGGAAGGTTTATTCCCTTTAGCAGAAGATTGCAAACTGCACAGCTTGCACGTGCTCCTGGGTGCTACCTCTGGGAGCAGTGCAGTTGTAGGTGGGCAGCTCTGCTCCTGGGCTGTTTGTTCTATAGAAACAAGATCACTGTTTCATTAAGGCATTTTTTTTGTCTGTAGATAAACATATTTTTAAAAAGTTCTCTCAGTAAGTGTTCCTTAAAGAGGTCTGTGCTCAGTGCTGCCTGTAGTGGCAATAGATGTAATCCCAGTGGATGTGTTTGCTCAGGTTTGGCATCTCCTGATGGGGTGCCCATGATGGTTGTGCCACCTTCATGACAGAAGGCCTGGACTGGGGACAAGGTGGGTGTGAGGGGCTGGGCTGGCCCCCAGCAGGAGCCTCAAGAGGTACATGACCACTACAGAAGCAAAATAGGGTGCTCTGGCACAGAGTAAAGACAAGGAGATGGAAAGAATGTAAGGAAAGAGCTGTTGGAGATCTACATTCCCAAAGCAGGAATTTGGAGGACCCAATGTCAACCATCAATCAAGACCATTTTCTTGTCCAGGGAAAACTCTGAACTTGTAACCTCCAGGCTCAGCTCATAAGCAAATGTTTGCACAAAAAGCACAATAACAATTGTTTAAAGGAAAGATGTAGCAATCTAGATGGAACTTGGAGTAGCAGATAAAATTTGTTCCTAACTATTTGTGGTTCACAACACTTCAGATCTATTGTAGCCACTTTATGGCCATGAAAAATGACATGTTGTCACTGCACTAAGCCCTGCAGGCGGATCCTAAAAGCACGATCCATCACTTGGGAGTTGAAGAAAAATATCTTGTAAGGTTTGGCACTACAAGATTCATGACACATCCTGTCTTGGAGAAGATGGTGACAAACACACTCACCAGCCAGTCTAGTGGAATATACCAAACAGTCTGAGAAAATGTTTTAAGCCTTGATGTTTTCCCAGTGTCCAAGCCTGAAAGAGCCCCAGTTGAATGGTTCTTCTAAACTGTTTCCTCCCAGAGCAGCATTCAAGTAACAACAGCAACGTGGCACTGTGACTAATTATGTCCTGATATTGTTATTTACAACAGAATCACTCTGTGTGGCTGAAAGGTGACACTGGACAACAAACAAAGCACTTAGCTGTGGGTGGGGAAGTGTCCAGGCAGGGTTTTACTGGCACAATGGGAATTAAATGGTCTGGTTTAGTGCCTTCAAAAGAGCACAGCCTGAGTGCAGGGAAAACATGCAAAATTGGAAAGCAAATTAGTCCAGATCCAAATCTAAAATTTTGGTGCTGGCCAAACTCTCTCTCGAGCTCGTTGCTGCTGATGGTGCACATTTCTTTTCTCAGTGTGTTCCAAATCATTTAGCATGGTTTCAGTAGGAGACAGCTTTACAGTTTCGTAATATCACTGCTTATCTTGCATTGCCAAACTTCTCTCCTCCCTCAACCTCCATTAAAAGAACTTCCAAAGACTTGTTTCTTTGAGCTCTCTCAACAGCTCTTTCCAACCAGCATGAAAATGCCAGGCTTGGAGAGCTGCTTTAAAGACCAGGTTGGGATGAGGTTTGAGGTCCAGCATTTGACTGAAGCAAACACAGCAGCACCTCAGGAATTTATTGCTTGGATGGAGAGTTAGTTCCTTAGCAAACTCTCATTTGAACATATGCTGCAGAGCAGGAACTTTGGATATGTGCCTGAAAAGATAGTGATTTCTGCCTGGAGTGATCACCAGCACCAAAGGTCATCCAGTGAACTGGAAAATCTGCAATTCCTTGAAAGACAGCATGAAGTGGGGAAGGGGGGATGCTTCTTTTGCCTTAGATCAAATCAAGCAGTGGCAACCTTACTAGAATGGCAGTTCAGTGCCTGTCCCCCTCATGGCCCAGCACTACCTGCACTCAGCACCCAGCACAGCTTTTTTGGAAGAGGTGTGAGCTGATTTCTGGGTTTGATTTGGCTCTCAAACCCCAATGGCAGCACAGGATAGATCACCTTGCACAGGTCTGCAGCAGCCCCTGACTGGTCATGTCATTTTTTGTGGAATACTTTGTGTTGGAGGAGGGCAGCAGATGGAGCAAGGACGCTCCCATTCTGCAAGGGCTCAACATGGAATGGCCAAGCTTCTCAGGCAGCAGCTGAAAAATAATAGTTACTAAGATATTGTTCACAAAGCTCTGCTCTAGCCTGTATCCTGCATTCAGCTAAAGAAAGGCAAGGCTTAGCAGTAAAACAAGGGCCAAACAATGCCAAAGCTCTCTAGTGAAATGCTTTTCTTTAAGTTGCATTACATGCATGAAAAACTAAATCGGCTCTGAATTCCAGCTCCAACTGGATACAAGGCAGGGGAGTAATTAAAACAGCACAGAACAGTAGGCCATGTCAAGAGCAATCAAAATTTACAAGCTCCATAGATAAAGATTGTTTGTTGTTTTCCTAGAAGCCGAGAGTAAAACTATCAGAGCATTAGAGGATACCAACAAAAACCTCTGCATTCTCACTCCTTTTACAGAAGACAGCAGCCAGAATTATTCAGAGCTCCCAAACGCACAGAGCTCTGCCCGACCTTCTTGGCAGATGGCCCATTCCCCCTGAAAAAAACTCACAAAAAAACTCACACAAAGATCTCAGTGTGCAGAGCCCAGGCTGGGATGGTGTGGAGCAGGGAAGGGCTGGGGCTGAGCTGGACAGGGACCCCTGAGACCTGTGGGTCCTCACAGCAAGGAAACTGCTCAGGGGAACAACCCCTGAGGATGAGGAGCCTCTGTCTCCCTTTGGTGTGTTTGTTCTGAGGCTGAGTTGTACAAACTGTCCCTCTGCTCCCTCCTTGGAGGTGCTGAAGTTAGCCCAGATGAATCAAAGTTAGCGAGGAACATTTGCTGCCTTTATTGCTGGTTTTTATTAAACAAATTAAGTCTTATGAAAGACAGCATCATGCTGAGGATTGAAGATATCGAATGAAGCCAGCCGAAGAAACACAGTTTTCCTAAAGCCAGATTTTTCACTTTGGAGTTTTAAAAGAACAAGTTTTGTTTTGTTGCTTTAATTAAGGATTCCATTTTTTTAAGGATTCCTTTTCTTCCAGGGGAAAAAAAAACCAAAATATAAACCAGAAAGAAAGTGCAGTAGCAGAATACAGAGTAGATCTATCACATGTATTTTTTGTATGTATTTTTGTTCCCTATTTGATTCCTGCTTATATGTATTTGAGGAGAACCTCTTCCCTACTCCAAGGTGGATCCAAACAAGTGAGAAGGCACAAACAAGGTGCACAGCCATAGAGCACAAAAACCCATGGAATTTGGTATTCCTCTCCTGATATAAGGCTGAGAAGAAGCTTTTTTGGAAGTGATTCTTTTGCCAACACACCATCAGCTGGTCTCCATACCAGGTTCACCACTGAAATCTGGTTTTTACTGCACTGAGGATGCCACCCTAGAAGGTCCAAGCTTTCATTTTAGTCCTAAATTCTCTGATTCTATGATCTATAAATGAAGCATTTGAGAGGAATGAGACATGAACTCACAGTTTCAGTGCCTCCTTGGAGAAGCTGTGGGTGCCCCATCCCTGGAAGTGTTCAAGGCTGGACAGGACTTGGAGCAACCAGACCCAGTGGAAGGTGTCCCTGCCCAGAATGAGATGATCTTTGATGTCCCTTTCAACCAATGCTTCACTTACCTTTAGATTTAGACCTTCCATCGATGGTTGGTGGCCAAAAGCACCGTCCCCACTTGCAGTCAGTGCTCTCCCACATTTCACCCTGAGCTGCAGGAAGTGGAGCTCCTGCTCCAAGCCCTTTTCTCTGGGGTTCAGCTCCTGGGAGAGGTTGTTAGAGCCTCACCACAGCACCCAACACTCCTCCATCGTTTCCAGGCCATCCTCTCAGCAGCTCAGGATGGGCATCCCCAGTGGTACAGAAACCTCCATGGTGAGCTCCCAGGGCCACTGCTTTGGCTGGCCCCATTTAACCATCTCTGCATCTGTGTTGCAGTAGCACCTAGTGGCCAGGGCTATGAAAACACACAGAAAAAGGGAAGCATTCCTGCCAAAAAACCCCTAAATACTGCTGAGCTCCACCGAGAAACAACAGGTGGTCACGCACGACTGCTGCAGCCAGCACAAGGTAACTCAAGTTGACTCTAAAGGCCTAATTCTCATGTGAAAGTGAGAGTAAAAATAATTTACATCCTGTACTTGTTGGCTCAGGAGACCTCAGTATAAATGAGAATCCAGTCCTATATCCTCAATGGGATCCAGGCTTCGAGAAGGATTTCAGCTCAAGAAGGGGTCTGGGTTCTGCTTTGCAGCGTGTGAACAGCTGAATGGGCAATTCATATTATTCTAAGAAATTTCCTGATGGGTTTGCTATGGTTTTGTTTTTTCCTTTAATGATTACACCCCACTTATTAGGCAGTAACCAGGGGACCCGTAAAGCCTGTTGAGCTAAGATCAGCACAAATCATCCCACAAGGAACACACAGCAGAAAACTGAGAATGCAGGAGGACGAGGTGCTGCTGAAGAATATGAATCATGCAAGGAGAGCTGTTTCTGGGAATCACACCTGTTGTATCCTTCCTAAAAAAAAAAAAAAAATAGAGAGAAGGTGGTTCTTTCTTACTGGCAGTACAGCTGTCTAATTCAGGAGTGCAAACTGAGCTCAAAGAGCAACAAGACAGGAAAATATCTGATGGCTGAATTTCCCTTTGCCTTTTCGCAGTTTAATCAGGACTTAGGCAAATAAATATCATGCTGAAATTCATGGAAGCAGGTCCTGAAGTTTTCCTTCCCTGAACTCCAAGGATGTCCTGGTGAACAGGACTGGATTGAAACATCAGGAAGTTTTCCAGGGCAGTGCATGGTTCCCGTGGCACCAGGAGCTCAGGGTGTGTACCCAAACCACATTTGGGTCCAGCACAGCCCAGTGCCCACTGCCACATTCTGCCTTCCTGTCTGGATGTTGTCTGGATTAACCAGCCTGCTTTTGGCTGGGGAATCCACGGCACTTTCTCTGTCCCCATGGAAGAAAGGAACAGGAGCCACTGGCAGATCCAAGCTCAGAAACAGCTGCCAAGAGGGGAAAGCTGCAGACAAGGATGAGAAAAGCCATCCATCCATGTCCTGCCTTGCATCAGCCTATAGCAGGAGGAACTATAGGAGTTAGGTGAAATGGGCCATCACTGAGATATTTGGAAAATATACTCCTGAGATCATTGCAAGAATTTATTCTCTTTTTTACCTACTTCTCATAGTAAAAAAAAGCCAAAAAAAAACAGAGAGGGAGAAACCTCCACATTTCTAGCAGGAGTCCTTTGTTTTAAGATTTTGGGGTTTTTATTAGGGATGAAAGAAATGATCAGAGGAAAAATGAGCTCGTTTCTGTCATCTGCTGCCACCATCTGCAAACCCAGCAGCAACATCTTTGAAATAGAGGATTAAATCCACCCACTCCTCTTGTTTCTGCCTTCCCTCCCAGTGTGATGGGTGGTATGAGCCAGTGAGGGGGAAGCTGGCCTGGAAATAAGGACCCAAAAAGGGCCAGTAGACACCCAAGCTCCCCTCCCATTGCTGTCATCAGGCTGCCCCACCAAATAAATTCACTTTTCTGTCCTTTCTCCTTCTGTAGGTTGGTTAAATTAACTCTTCCTCTGCTCAGGGATGCTGTGTTGCTTTAGAAAGACTGGTGTCCCAGGAACTCTGGGGGAACAGAGCCCAGGAGCAGAGCAGGAGCAGAGCAGGAGCAGATCCCATTTTTCCTCATGATCAATGCTTTCTGATCTCTGCTGCCGAGTGCAGAGCCTGAGAAAGACAAGAGCATCCCCGTAACGCTGTGAATATCCAGCCTGGGCTGAATCCTCCACTAAAGGTTTCAAAACAAATAATAGTAATGCAGCATATTTTTTTGTGCCCCAGTGGTTCCAACCAGGCCTGGACCAGATGTGGCAGTTTTCAGCACGAAAGGCTACTCGTGCTATTCTTGGCAAGGCTTGAAGCAGCAAGCACCACAAATCCTATTTAACAGGGTGCCTAAATGCCAGGGACACGTTTGTTCTCTGGGTTTTTCAGGCTCAGCTGGTTCTGATATCCATCTGACCTCCAGGGCCCGGCTCAGTCACAGCCTCAGCTCCCAGCCCTCACACTGCACCCATCACTAATGCTTCCCTGCTGGAAATGGGTTCCTTCCCATGGCTAAACATTGCCTGGCAAATAAAGTTTGCAGAACAAAGCGAGGCAGGCCACGATTTAAATTGCATCACGTTTTTGGTAGTGAGATGCAGATTTGGTGGGGCTGGCAGTCCAAATTAGCAAGATGGGCACGGGTGCTACTGACAGATGTTTAGAAAACTGTTCACATAGCTGGAGATAAGGGGCTTACTGCCCAAAATATCCGTGAAAATAGGAACAGATACAAGCATATCAAAGTTGCATAGAGAATTCACCCTCTCTTGGGTTCCCACTCTATGAGACTGATCTGCTGGAACTCAGATATTGAGCAAAGCAAATCCCTGTCTGATTGCAACATCTTACCCTGCAGTTCCATTAATGAGTTCAAATGGAAAATTTGTCACTTGTGTGGCAGACAGCCTCCTGACAGCACCACTTTCAGTTTGAAAAAATCCAAAATACTAAATACCCTTTTTTTTCCCCCTCTGTCTTCACCAGTAAATCTTCCTCCTAGACCTCAGCACAAACCAGAATTGCTTGGGAAAGGAAGGAACAGCCAACAATGGAGCAACAAGTTAGAGACAACAGCTTTGGAAAGCATTATCCAGAGGTGATCTTGTGATCTTGCATCTGCTCCCATGGCTGTTTCCAAGCCATGGCTCATCTGATCTAGTTTGGATGGTAGTCCTGATCTAGCTGAGAGATCTTCTGCAACCAGTTTTGGGGATGTTTTTACAACTGTGGGATTCAGACAAGTACCTCCACTGAGAAGGGAGGTGAGTTAGGCAGCAAGGAAGAAAAGCCTTGTCAGGAGAGATCCTGGCTCTAATTGCTGATCTATTCTCAGTCCCACAGCTACTCCCAGCGCCAGGGGAGGATGGGACATTATCCAGAGGGGAGATGATCACCTGGCAGGCTCATGCTGATGAAGACACCAAGCTATTAAGTCTGTTCTGCCTCATTACTCCTCCTCTCGACCTCCTCCTCCCCCCAAACCTGGACTTGATCCTTTGCTGGAAAGAAACACGTGAGAGGAGCTGCGCTGCTACTGACACGAGATGAATAACTTACAAAACAGAGAGCCAAGGCCAGACCAGCTTTCATAGTAAATAAAACCAGTTCTTTGTTGTCAAAAGGAGAGCTGGATCCTTGGCAAGGTCTGGTGACAAAGCAAAGCTCCATATGTGGCTGAAAGAGGCTGGAAGCATCTGCTCAGATATGCCTGAGAAATAACCCAGGGCTGTCCTGGAGGAGAGCAGTGACCCTCAGGACAGAGCAGCATGAAGAGCACCTTGGTTTGCTCTGGATGGAGGGGCCCCTGAGATGCACAGCTTTGCACCCATGTGATATCAATCCCACTTCTGGCACTCATATTTTGTCCTCTGCTGGCAGAGCAGTGGCTCAGGGAGCCTGGCTCTGGTTAAAGCCTCCCTTCCCACTCCCCCACCCCACTGTTACTGAGCAGGGCTTTTCTGTTTCGTCTCACTTTGCTTTTATTATGGCAAAGCCCTATAAAACTATCAAGTGGAACTGGCCGAAAAACGGTGTTTCCAGTGCTTTGAAAATGTATGGATTTAAATATATATATATATATATGTATAAAATTTGGGTTTTATCCAAGCTGAACAGAAACCTTTCTCAGGTTTTTTGAAAGGAGAGCAGTTTCCAGGAAGCCAGAAGCTCCCCAGCCCCTGCTGCAGCCTCGCAGTGTCAGAGCTTGTCAGCCTGAGTGGGCAGCTGCAGAGCTCCCAGGATCCCTGCCCTCGGGGCAAATCCACCAGCTGCATCCGCTGGGAGCCAGGGACTTGTGCACTCCTCCTGTCCTGGAAGGGATCTGCCAGGACTACAGGTGGGTTTCCTTAAGCTCTCTTCCTCAAGCATGGGGGAAAGTCAACTGTGCTCAGCACAGTTCCAGCGAAATAAGCCAGGCTTAAGGAATGATGTTTCATGGGAACACTTCTGACCAGCTCAATTCTCTGGGATAAACCATCAAAGAAGGAACTTGTTGGCTGAAGGAGCATTTTCTTTGCAGAGATATCTGATCCATCTGCAACCTGACTTCCCTCTCAGCAGCATCCAGTCCCAGGGATCCTTTCTTGTTGGAGCTGGCTGCCAACAAACACAACTCCATGTGGAAAGGACAAGACCACCACCACCCCACCAGTGCTGATGGTTGCTGGGGTGATGTCAGAGGACCACAATCCCAAACATCTCAGCTGCTGCTTTTAGAAGCAGAAGATGCTGGTGCCACTTTGTGACCTGGCTGGGTGTATCATCCCTCGCGCACTCGGGCCCGGCGATGAGAACGTCCATAAATTCATAGTTTGGATTGCTTTAAAACAGATTCCTCTGAGTCAGCCCAGATGGATGTGACGAGCTGGTGAAGCATACAGCATGCTACAGCTTGGCACTGTGCCTGCAGCTCCTTCCTATAAAATGGGCAGCTTTTAGAGCCATTTAATCACACTTAAACAAGCTTTTTATCTCATTTGTTCTGCCTCCAAACACTATAAACCGCTGTGGCAATGCCATGAAGTCCAGGCCAGCCTCACATTTTAGAGTCATCTGCCTGGCTCTCACAGTTTGTTTAAATCAGTGTTTCATGACAAAGATCTGTTTTATGCAGATTTTTTATTTTTTTTTTACATGCAGCTCTTTTTCCACGCACAGCCCTAAGTCCATTTTCTCGTGGTGAAGTCATCACCCTCTTCAGCCACCACATCCTCAGGCTGCAGGTGCAATTCCAGCGCCTCCAGCTGCCTGGAAATGGTGCCTAAAGGAACATGTCAGGATTCCCACTGCCCAAGAGACCCCCAAGCATGGCACAGATGGCTTTGTGCCACCTGCTGCTCTGCACAGAGGGTATGGGGGAGATGTTTTGTTTTCTTCCTTCCCACGTTCAGCCTCCCTGTGCAGCCTGAGTGTCTCAGCCCTTACATGGGGAGATTCCTGCTATTTGTTTGGATGCCATGGGTGATATGCAAAAGCCCCTCAGTTATGGGTGCAGAGTGGGAGATACACTTCACAATGACAAGCAAACCAAGCAAGCAACTCCATGAAGAGTGTCTGCCATGGGGGCTTCATTAAGGGACAGTGACCAAGCCACATAGGTACTTACAGGGCACTTTTTACACTTTATTTACATTTAAAAAACCTCAACAGTGGCAAAACTTCCACACTTGTCACTCTGTTTCACTCTGTGACAAATCCCCAGAGCAAACCAGGATTAACTGGATGCCCAACCTTGCCCCTGAAAGTGCCAGCTCCCTCTGTCCAACAGAAGTTGCCTGTCACAGAACCTCAAGAGTTAAAATACCCTGATAAGCTTTAAGCTCCTGAGTGAGAGGGAGAAAGACATCTGCTTTTTATATTCACAGCCCAGCATCTCTGTGCTCCAGCTCTGAAAAATCTGCATTCCATATCAACAGAGAAGTCCTCATAATTTATGCAATGATGTACCAGCATATTTAAAGGGTTATATTTTACTCTAATGAGAGAAATAAGATATATCATTTCCTTCACATGAATAAGGAAAAGTTCTTGTAATAAACACCAAATGGGCACCTCTTAATTTCTTCAGCAAGGATATTATGACACCAAAGAGTGAGCTTCAGCTACCTACCAAACAAATATTTACCAAAACAGACATGAACACTGTAAGAGCATCCTGGGAACTAAAGGATGCAAATTGATTTCAATAAGGCTAGCCAGTAGAAAAGCAAGACTGGGAATTTTTTGCATGTCTCCCTGCATCTTTGGGTAACTGAGGTTATGCCCAGCGAGGCCAAATTAACTTTATTTGCTTGTGTTGCCTTTTTTGTAGTCATCATCGTTCCCACACTCTCAAAATAAAACATTTTCTTGGCAGAGGAAGGACCAAAATCTCAGAGAAGAAAGGCAGAAAGGGTTTCCATCTGTAGAAGGATTCAAAATTGCAAAAGAGCTGTGTAAGCACAAAAGGTAGGAGAGCCTACAGGTGAAGGAGAGAGATCAAACAGCAGCAGTGATGTAGGAGAGGAAGTTCTGTTCTTTGGATGGTTTCCCACTGGGAGAATATAACTTTGAGACAGCAAAAATAAATGGAGATCTTCATTTCTGCTGCAGTGCTAAATGGCTTTTAGCTGCAGATGAGACACACAGGGAACCAGGAGAAAAAGGCATGTTGGAGGAGAAGGAACAAAACAAATGAACTGGAAATCACCCCAAAAATACCCTGTTCATGCTGCAGATCCTGTCCAGCTGTAAAAGACATAACAGCCTTTCTGTGTAAGGCAGCATTTGTTCACATACTCGAGTATTTAAATAATTTACCCTAAGGATACTAATTTATTAATTTTAGAATTATTTGTACTGACCCACAAAACCAAACAAGTTAAACCATGAAAAGGCATCATACTAAAAAGAGAAATAATTTTAGAAATTGCTAAAAATACCCAAATAAGGCCATGAAGGCAAGATGAAATTCCAGTTCCACTCTGTGCCATTGTCTTGGAGATCATTACAAAGGTCCATTCAGCCCCAGATCACACTTGCACGGGAGGAAGTCCTCTTTATGCACTGTTAATTGCTTCAACAATCTATAAAATTAATGGCTAAATGAACTGCATTTACAGTGATTGTATTGCAGATATTACTTGCATTTAACAGAATGCCCTTTGTTAGTAATTCCTGGGCTTATGAACTGTTTGGGACAAAGTGGGACACACACCAGGGAGCGTGCCTCAATTCCACAACTGCACCCCAGACAGGGACACACATCCTTCATTCAGAGGCTGCAGAGCTGCTCAGAGGCAGAGGTTTTCACCACCCTGTCGTTATTAAATCCTGCATTTTGTGCTCCTGAGGAGGGAGGGGTGGCCAAGCCTTCCCCCAGGGCTGGGGGAGCAGAGCTGCTCAGAGCAGTCCTTGCCCCTGGCTGTGGTGCACCCTCAGCTCTCCCAGCCTGACACAACTCACTGCTCCCACCTGGCATGCAAGGAACATCCAAAACAAAGACAGGGACAACTCAGGTGTGCTGGCAAACACTTCTCTGCCAAACACCAGAGCCACACCTCCATGTTCACCCTAGCAAAAATTCACCTCCCTTTTCAGTTCAAGCTATTGAGTTTTAAAGGGGGAAAGAAATGTCTTCTTTTTGACTAGAAATTTTCAAGGTATTAAGAACTTATTTTGCTATCTCTTCCAACATCTGTGATGTAGAAGTAAATCTTCCTTAAATCTTTCTCTCTCCCTTGACTCATCTCATGCATTCCTTCGCTTGAAAATCCAGATTCTCATCCGTTCCAGGCCTCTTTCCATGCCAGATTCTTGGGGAAGAATTTTCTCTCCTTAGTAAAGAGCTGAATTTCTCTCTTCTTTTCTCCTTGCTTACTTTCCCAGGTCAAATCCACATCTTCCTGTTGGATGTACTAATTACCATTCTGTTGCCACTCTCCTTGCACGTTCCCATTTCCCTTCTGTTGCATTCAGGTTTCCACCTACCACTTTCTCATTTCTGCTGAGTTTATTTTGGCTCTTTTTATTCTTTATCCATATTATCCCTCCTCCTCTCTTTTGGGTGGTATTTTTCAGACTGGACAAAGTACCCATTTCTTTTATTGCAAGCACAGGCTGGCATTTTGCATGTTTAAGCTAAAACTGTGGGCATCTGCCTGAGTTTGAATGAATATAGATGTAGATACAACCCAGAACTTGTGTTTCTAAGCAGGAGCAAAAGCATTACAACAAATTTCCCCTTTTCAGAAGAAACTCCACTTAAAGAACAACAATTTAAGGAGCCGATGCATAAACCAACTCCAGTTTCTACTCATGGTGAGCAAGTGGGGAAAGGGGACAAATAAAATCTGGGCAGAAAATGCCATTGAGAAACATGACCCACACACCATTATTTGTCTGAGAACCACCAAGGGGAATGACAGCTCCTCTAAACCCTTCTGTGGCCCAGGATCCCACTTGGAATGCTGGGATCTGCCCCTTAAATATCCAGATGCCTCTGGAAACCTGTGGGTTCTCCTCTCCACAGGCAGGATTCAGTAGGCAGGTTGGTTACCTGCTCCCCAAAGGCTTGCAAGCCCCACTCCAAAAAAGTGCATCCTGGACACCAAATTCCCTTTTGGTCAAGGATTATAAATAGCAGCAGGCAAATCAGTTGCCATTAATCACTTCTAATAGCACACAAGGCTTTAAAACAGCAGTCAAAGGAGAGTAATTAAAGACATCAGTATATATGGGAACTGGGATGGAGTACAACTTTGGGATTTGCCAGACAGATATTCATTTCCTCTGGCTTCTTTGCTAGAGATTTCCTAGAGGACATACAGTGAATCCAATTGATCTGGACTTCAGTAAAGTATGTCACACAGGACCACATGGAAAATGGCTCTTTACAGGAAAAAATAGGAATTTGTACAAGTTCTGAAAAAGTACATGAAGTGTTGATTTGTATGAAAGGAAACGCATTATGTGAAAAGGAAATTCTTTGACTGAAGGGAATTACTTGTGGAGCTCTTCAGTGCTGGGTATTGGGAATATTGCTGGGAATTCTCATTAGTTACTGTGGCATGTAATGTAAGAAATGTGCTAATGAAGATTGCTGAGGACCCCAGGTTCAGAAATGCTCCAGAGGAGAGAACAAGATTAACACTAACTGGATGATCTTGAGGCACGATGTCCCAGAAAATGGACAGAAGTTTGTGGTGCAATCTGTCACGGATGTCACTGCAGCCTCAGCTGAGGTGGAAAGACTGGATAAGAACATCTGAAAGGAAAGACTCTGAGATTAGCAGAAAAGGAAACCATTTTCAGGAGCAGAAACCAGAAGAGGATGGCCTGATTTGTACCCCATATCAAAAGAAGGGGCTCAAAGCACATAGGCCAGAAAACCTTGAAGAGCCTCATGCCATGCCTGGGAATAATGAGGCAAAGGCTCCAAGAGGCTGCTAAACCTAAAGGTGCTTGGTTTTGCCATCAGCCCCATCAGTGAAGGAGCAGAATCCTGACATCAGCTTTCACTGGTGGAATTTTCACGGCCACCTGGACCCAGGTGTTCTCTGTCTGCCAGAAATGCCCCAGGCTCCAAAGGTGAGAGGCAGCTCTGGGGTGGGACTTGCAGCGTGTGGAGAGGAGGTGCAGCCTGGGAAGGGGGAAGTGTTGCAGATCTGGATCTTAGAAGGCCTTGCAAATGGTTTGTGAGATGTGACTTCAGCAGGGAACACTCTGGGGCTGCGTGTTGGGAACACCCAAACATCCAGGTGGGCACTCACGGGGGAGGGTGACAGCAAGCACGAGGTGCCCCAAAAGCCACAGAGCACTTCAGCACCAGCAGGATGTTCAAATCAAGTGAGCAGCATCATAAAAGAGGTGGCAAGAAGCCAAAATTGGGTGAGGTTTCTACAAAATGCCCATCTTTCTGTGATTTGACATCTTGGAGAAAAACAGACTTTTTTCTGCCTTTAAAGTAGAAATTGTTCCCTGCAGTGAACACAGCCTAAATATTCCAGCATCCTGTTGTTGTATCCAGTCCAGGAAGTGAAACCAAGGCCCTGGGTGTGTAATTGGGGCCACATGGATGTCCCTGTGCTCGTGCTGGAATGTTCTGGCTCCACCAGCCCTGCCATGTGGCTCCAGGTGACAGCTGAGCCAAGGTACCCGAGTTGCTTCACTGTGACCCAGGACAATCATGATGAGTTTTTAGCTCAGTTCCCCATCTGCCAGCCTGAGGTGATCATCCCCCTCTCCCTTGCCTAGAGCCCATCAGGATAGGGAATGTGTTTTCGAGAAGAATATGCTTCTGATTTTGGCTAAGGCAACCAAGTGCTACAGTAATTATAGATATCATAGAAATAGAGCCAGATTATATAAATTATTATAATGAAGAAGCAGTGGCTATTCTCCTGAAAAGTCCCAGCACTTAGGGTTTTCATGTTTTTTGTTTTTGAAGCAGACTAATCACTTTCACATCATAAACAAATAATGGTTTTAATAGATTCCATACTCATGGAACTTTTACAACTAACATGCAGCAAGGCTCTTGCCCTTCACAGGCTTGCTTTTTTTTTTTCTTTCCCTGAAATAGCAGAGAATATTCTGCAGTAAATTAAGTGTGATTCACGTGGCATTTTGTACGAGCGCGCTGTGGACGTGGCCTGTGAAACAAGCTTTGTTAGGATTCTGTAGCCCTTATGTTCCTCTTTTTTTTTTTGTGCTTATAATTCTAAATATGTTTCTGCTGCAGTTTCATCAGGGAACAACAGGGGAGCCTTTCTCTGTCCAGTGTAACACCTATGAATTCCCAGGTGAGTTCCACTCCTGACGAACCTCTGGGACTCACTGATTAATGTCTGCTTCCTCAGATTGCTCTGAATTTCTTGTTGTGCTCATACCCATTGTGTTTTCAGCAATAATCCTATGGGATGAAGCTTGGGGAATTCCCATGGGCGAGGTGGCATCACCACCACAGAGATCCCTCATTACTTTTTTGCTGCATTCAGTATCTCTGCATCTGTTTGAAAAACTCAGTTCTCTGGAGGAAGGCTCAGCTTAGAGTGACCCAGGCCAAAGAAAGGCTCTGTTGGGTGACCTCACTTATCAAACCCAGAAATTCCAGCTACAGAACCTCTGTTGGCATGAAAAAAACCCACAAAAAACAAAAAACCCAGCACTTATGTGCCTAACATAAAACATACTGGACTGAGAGGCCCAGAGAAAGGTGGTGGAGACAAGATTAATGGTTTTAACTGGGAGTGAAATCCAGTAATTAAGTAGTGACCCATGACACTTGAGAAGCAGTAACAGTTTGTTGACCACAAGAATGATTGCTCAGAGCACCTTCTTAATGTTGTAAATGTGAAAATGATTTACAGCATGACCAACAGGGAAAAAAAAAGCAAGTGAGCAGGCAGACAGGATTGACAGTGGTAATTGTTCCTGACTGCATACACATGTGGAGGTAGGAAAGTAGAAATACTTTTGCTGTGTAGCATGGTAGCTATATATCAAAATTACCAACAGCAAGGGGCTCAGACTCCTTGAGCTGAGGTGATTAAAAGTGTACAAACACTACTCACCACACCACAACAAAAAAAGCAGCCTGAAAGGGGTGAAGGCTTTGCTCTGGATTTCAGCAGGGCTGGTTTGCCTTGGATCTGGAGTTGGGACAGGATCAGAGCCTTGGGAACAGAGCAAAAAACCAAATTATTAATATCCAAAATGAGCCTCAGTACACAAATGGTTCTGCTTCTGGAGAAGAAAAAGAAGGAAGACTCTCAGGGGATTTCAGCAGCATCTGAAAGCAAAAATTGATTCAGATTTAGCAAGAGTGAGATTTAAGTGGAAGCCAACAGAGAACTAGCCAAGTGTTTGGGAAGGACACAACATTTGTCTGGCAGTGAACTTTGCTCACTGGCACAATGAGGGTGGTGATGTCCAGCCTTGCAGGGGCACATTTTGTGATCCTGAGAGAAAATGTGAATATCAGAATATCCCTGCTTCCTCTTTGCTCTGTAAAACAGGAAGGCAATTGAGTCATCTGCCCCTTGGCCTCAGCTGGCCTCCCTGGCCATTCACTGGGGGAGGGATGGTCTGCAGCACAGCCTAAGGTCTGACTGCTCATAAAGCAGGATGAGGTCTTCATGTTACCATCAGAAAAAATAAAGGTTTGGGCTGCCCAAGTTTGGAAATATTCCCTTTATTTAATGTCAGAGAAATGGCTTACAAGAGAGTTTGGTAAAACGGTCATGGAAAGAGCTGGAGAATAGTCTCCTTACCAGACATTTTTTCCTTTTGTACCTGAACCTCAGCTTTGTTTTCCTTTTGTGAATGATCACAGCTTGCTGGGTCAAGGCAAAGAGGTCTTCTGAACAGAGCAGGAATATTCAGTGCACACCAGGGAGACACCAAACATCCCACCCACACCAGGCACCTCCAGCCACCAGCTCTTGGAATGACCTGGACTGCCACTCAGCAATCAGAAGCTGCCCTTCTCTCTCCAAAACGAAAGGCAGTGCAGGAGATGCAGAAGTGACAGGAGCAGGGTCACCATGAGGCTGAGCAGAAGAAAGAGCAGGGCCTTGTTTCAAATGTAATTATTTTTATGCTTGGCTTTTTCGGCATCTCTGAAGGCCTCTGTTCCACCATCTCCTGTTAAAAGCTGCTGGGTTTTGTTGTGTTTTTTAATATGGCCATAACCCCATTTTATGTAGAAGGGGAAATGCGGGCTCCCTGTGGCTTTCATGGATTTTCATATTGGCGTAATTCAAACAATATGATGGCTCAACTTGACGTCGTTTCCTGGCTGCGCTGGAGCTCGTGGTAAGCCAGAGTTTAAACTTTACTGGGGCACGGGATGGAGCAGCAGCCAGCACCACAGAGAGCCCTGGAGAAGGCAAACAGGGGCCAGGCTGGTCAGCTCAGCCCAGCTAGGTGCCCTCTGGCCAGAAGAGCCACCCAAAATCTGCCACCTCCACCCGATGGGATGCAGACGTGCAAAGGGCACGAGCACGTGCACAGAGACTGAAAGCAACAACTCCACTCCAGCTGCAATGGGCAAGAGGAAAGCACAGGTACAAAATGTCTGTGCTACATTCCCTACACCTGCAAGATGGCTTTTTGTGAAGCATTTGCACTCTGGTTTTAATTATAATTGGAGGTGGAAGGACAACCAAAAACCTGGAGAGCTGAGGGTGAGGAGAAAGAGGTGAACAAGAAGTGGTGTCGAGGCATTAGTGCCTGTCTCCAGTTGTAAGCATCTTGAACAAAAGCCTGCCTTTGTGTTGGGTGTTTGCACATCCCTGAACATGAACACATCTAAGAGGCAGGGCTGGTAGCACAACCTCTTACTCAGCTTGCCAAACATTTCCAATTATAAAGCCCTGTTTTCAATTGCTAATAACTTTGTTAAACTTAAACCACTTGGGCTTCAATTTTCCATGCCAAGTGTCTGCCTTGGGCTGAATTTTTTGTTATCCCTTCTTTCTTTTTTTTATCTGTCAGCCAATAAAAAGGTTCAGCTGTTTCAAACAAGATGGCTAGGGAAAATACAAGGGCTTGCAACACAGAAATATCCTAGGAAACTTGTCTTGCAAAATTCTGTGCCTTCCTGTTGTAGAGAAAGGACTGGAAATCTGAAGTATTGAAAAACCTTATCAAATCTGAAACAGCAAAATTGTTCTGAAAACCCTTTTTATACCCAAGCAATACCTCTTACACCTCTGCAACTCCATCTTTCCTGGACATGTTTTAGCCTTTTGCCCTGCTGGCCACAGCAGGACAGTTTGACCCCTCCATCACAGCCCACCTGCCCTCAGATTAGGGCCAGAGAACCTGGCTTTCTTTCATCCCAACTCTCCTGTTAGCCACCAACCTTTCCTTCCCAAAGGCAGCCACCCTCGCTTTAACCTGCCACCTCTCCCTCTGCATTTTCCAGTTCCAGCAGGGAATGCAAAGCATAAAAATGTAGTCCCTCCTTATAAAACCCACGTGAGAGCCAAGATGTGCCATTTCCCCTTCTCCCCCCATGCAGCAGCACCTTCAGGATCCCTGGAGTTTGCCCACTCATTAATATCCCCAAGGCTCACATCTGTTTCCGATCGGGTTATGTGGATGGGATTTAATAACAAATATGTTCCCCATCAATCCTGGCCTTGCCATGCCTACAGCCCCTAACAGGCTTACGTATTTTCTGATCAGATCAGATGTTCTCTGCGGTTTGTTTGTCAGATTTGCTGTTTGGTGACTTTCTTCTGGCAAATCAGGAATGTAAAACGTGTCAGAAGTAGCGCGGAGCCACCGGCGCTGCTGGGTTCAGGGAAGGCGCAGTGAGACGGGCATCCTGCAGCCCCACGCCTCCTGCATTTAGATTCCTGGCCTGATACACAGATATTCCAAATGGGAGGTTCACATTCCTCCCTGTGTCACACTCCTGGGAGATGCTGGACACGTGGCAAATGGTACTTGTGCACCCCTGGGACCTGGAGGTGCCTCCCATGGCATCGAAATGAGGCTGAAAAAGTCATTCATAGAGGCAGGTGTGGGAGGATCTCAGCCTGACAGGACTATAAACAGAGGGTGCAGAGCTCTCAGCTGTCATGTTTCTTAAAATGTGGAGGAACCACTGAAATAATCCAGGTCTAACTCCCCTAACATCCACTTAAAGGATCTAGGAGAAATGCTACAGTTCAGAGGATCGTGAAACTGGAGATGCTGTGAAAAGCACTGAAAAGGAGGAAAAGAAAACAGTTTAATGTGCTTTTCAGGTGGTCCTTCCCATGCACAGGTCTGGAAATAGAGCTGGACTAGAATGTCAGTGTGGTAGTTGCTGATAGCAGGTGGGGGTTGGGAGCCTCAATATAGCTCAGGAATATTCAAGAGATGAAAGAGGCCAGAGATGGGAAAATCAGAAGCCCGGCAGTGGGGCTGTAAGCTGGGAGATAGGAAGTGGGAATGCAAACACAGTGGCTTCCAGCAAGGCTGACATGCTCTTAGCAGTGAAGAATAGCACATTGGTGGGCCAAAAGACAGGGACAGAAACATGGGTGCTACCATGCTACAGTAAAGACAAAATGCCAATGTTTGTTCTGCTTTCTGGGGAAAATGCATCACTTGGTGATGTTCTAAAATTACAAGTCCTCCTGGTAAAGATTATTTTGAGAGACACCACCACATACCCCAACTGTCCCTTTCCTACAGAAAACTCCATCTATTTGTTGAGATTATTTTTCTATTAAGGACAAAAAAGCCCAAAACATTGTTTTCAGAAAAAAACTCACTAAGTTTTGGGGGAAAAGTGGCTGCCCAAAGCCTATCATCCCAGCAAGGCACACCCAGCCCCAGTACAGTAGCAGCAGAATTCAGACTGAGGCATAGCCATCAACTCCCACCTCATACATTCAAGAGGCCCAGAGGGAAACCCAGAGCAGTTTAAGACACTGAAATATTGTCTGAAAAAGATGGGGGTTTTCTTTCCTTCATGGTGAAAGCTGCTCTGCCCCCAGACAAGGTGGGCTCAGAGTCGGCCAGCAGGATTCATGAGAGATAACAGCACCACTGACCCTGCAGAACACAGCCTGTGAACATCTCTCTTTCTGTTTTGTTAACAGTTCTTGCAGCACTGAGCAGGCTCAGAGACAGAGATCACATGTGGGTAGGAGCTGCTCAGCTTGGGGACAACCCAAGAGAAGGAATTGGAGCATTTTGGAGATAGTCCTTGCTTTGTCTGTGCAGGCAAGAGCAAATTGTGCCCTCTCACCTTTTGGGTTGACCAAACACAAGCTGAATGATCTAAAACTCTAACAGCCATCATGCCTTGGACACTGTCCCAGCTGACCACCCTGGCCAAAGCTGTGCTGATCCCCAGTTTCAGAGTCCCAGTGAGACTGCTGGAAATCTGGGAGAGCTGCTCTCCCCCCTACAGCCTTTTCACCTGGAGACCTTGCAGGGTGTCAAGGTTGAGACCAGGAGAGGCTGAAGTCAGCACCCAGAGCAGATTATGGGCTCTAATGAGGAGCCAGCCCAGTGCTGGGATGTTCCTGTTAAATCCCTGTGCTCTGCAGCTCGCTCCCAGGGGAAGCACAGCCCACAGAGTCACAAAGACAGAAGAATGTGCATCACCACCAGGGAGAATTTAGCCCACCCTCATCCTTCAAATGCCAGGTGGGAGGTTTGACCTTGGGCAGCAGACTCAGGCACAGACACACAAGTGCACACAGCAGAGGAAGATGAAGTGCTTTTGCAGGTGACCCCAAGCCAAGTGGCAATCCCCAGTCAGCCAGGGTATCCCAATACCCACTCTGGGTCTGTAAGCTGTCCCCTGGGCAGGATTTCCAGGCACACAGGGTCGTATCTTTCACACTTTCGGAGCAGGGCTATAAATTATGGCAGAGTAACTTTGGTCTGCTCACTCCATGCTCCTGGCGCCTGCTGGGGGGCTGCTGTTGTTCCAGCTCCAAGTGGGGAACGTGTGATGTAGGGCTGGGAAGGGACTTCCCTAGCTGCTCCGTGAAGTGGTCACAAATAGGAAGAAACTGCAGTTTCCTACAATATTTAGCATTATATAGGCCCTCAGCAGTGCCACACTTTACTTCTTCATTTCTAGCATCCCCCTTTGAGAGTTCTGCCCCACTTCATCATCATAAACATGTCAACAATCAGTCCCTGTGGAGGGCTCTGCTGTTTGTTCTTTGGCTCACATGGAGAAAGCATGTCCCTGCTCCAGCCCCCAGCACACATTTCTGTATCCTCAAAGGGGCTGGAGTTGGAACGGGGCCATCTTGTGGCTCCTGGACCTTGATAGCTAAGGAAGAAATAAAAAAAGAAATTAAAAAAAAAAATAATACATTTTTAAAAAAAATTAAAAAGCAAGGAACATGAACTTGATAAATACGATCAGCTGCCGGGAACGTGCCTGCAGCCTCCTGCTGCTGTTGTTGACATCAGAAAGCTGCAGAGCCTGGGAGAAGGGAGGAAGTTTTATTGTCTCGCTCCTAGCAGGAGCACGCGATGCTGCTGCAGCTGCCTGGTGCTGCCCCAGCCACCCGCCTGTCACCGAGCAACAAGGACATCACTCCTCACCCCCTGCCCCCTGCAGCTTCTCCTGCCTCTCCCAGAACCTTTTCATTCAAACCAGCACAGGCATGAGGTTTCCCCAGACCAATTTTTTACTACACCTGAAGTTTCCTGTCAGCCACCTGACAGCTCCCCCAGCCTCCAGGGCTGCTAGCTGGGGTAAATTCTGTGGCCAGAGGGGCACCTCTCCCTGGGCTCAGCTGGGAGAGGTGCCCCTCCAGGATGCAGCTGTGTGTTGGTGCTTTTTCCAGAGTGGCTTCAGCTTCTGGGGCTGGGCAGCCCCAGCTGAAAGTGGTTTTGTGTTTTAGGAAGAAAGAGGGTCCAAAACTCAGCTTGTTGCTTTGAGTCTGTGTTCCCCATGAGAGCTTAGCAAGGAAGTTCAGGTTTCCTTAAACTTCACCAAACACAGCGAGTTGGTCTATCAAAGGACCAGGAGTGAATTTCATTAATAGTGATGGAGAAGAAAGAAAGTCCATACTAGTTAACATGTGTATTATCTAAATACTAATTCAAGCAACTGAGCTGAAAAGAGATGGGAAGTCCTTGGGGAAAAGGGAATCTGAAGCAGTGCAGTATTTTAGCAAGGGCATGGTGAATAATTTTGCAGTGACAGCTCATGAATATATGTGATGAAGACAGAAATACCTACACAAATGCACTTTCAGAGCTATTTCACCCTTTTATTTTCTTCCTCACTTTTTCAGGTCTATGGCATTTGGTATAGGACAGGAGGGAATTATTTTCCTTCATATGCAGAGTTAGGCCCCCTGAAAGGAGCTGGTTGGACAGTTATGAAGATGTAAACACTCTGCACAGACCCAGAACAAACTTTCCCAGTGCTTTGCTAAAAAAAATATGGTGCAGTTCTTGGCTGGATGAAGGAAGGTGAGAGCTCAGTTTTCATGGCTCATTTAGTCAGGGACTTTTCTTCAGGGACAGCCAGCAAGAGCACTGAGTTTTATCACTTTCTTCTGGTGCAGGCAAAATTATTCTGGGTTTTGGACTGAGATTGGCTTAATTCACAGGACTTTTAAGAGGCTTCAAAGTGGTCACTTGGAGAAGAGTTTCCAAATCTGCCCCACTCCAAGACAGCCAAATCCTTTCTCAAGTGAACTTAAAGCACTAAAGTCTTTGAAAAAGAAAACCTCTGTTGAGAAATGCTTTTCTAAAAAATTGCTTCTCATTCAGCTGTGGCTGTGTAGGAATGTCTCCTGGCCTCAGGTTTCTCCTGGCCTTTTGTAGAAAATGTTCAGATCTCTCTTCAAAGTAAAAGAAAATATCTTTTTCTTAAAAAAATAATTAACCAAAAACATTGCATTTGGCAGATATAGAGAGTTTGTCATGAACACTCTGGGTTCTTCATGGCCAAAGCCCTCTGGCAGCAGTGTCCAAGCAGCCCTGGTGCAGGATTGTCAGGAGCACTCAGGTATGAAGGTGCTGAGAGACCTCTAAGTATCTGGACTGAGAGGTGGAAAAAAAATGCAAAATTAAACTTTCCTGAGTAGTTCAAGGGTTCCTCTTCCAATATCACTAGAAAACCTTTACTGCAAGCTCCTCCTCCTCCTCCCTGATTAACCCAGAGACAGATTTAAGTAGTGCTGTGCTTGGCCAGGGAGCTGTAAGGAGCCCTGGAGGCAGCCAGCTGAGATAAAAGGCCACAGCTGAGGGTTTCTGCAGAAACAAGAGCTGCACCATGAGACAGATGTTTTGTTATATTGGAATGGCATGGCAAAAGGTCCTGGAAATGGAAGGAAAGGTGTCTTTGTGCACAGCCAGGGCCCTTCCCCTGCAGGGATGTAGGACAAGCAGGGTTGCTGCTATCTGACACAGGCAGGACAATGAGAGGCACAACCCCTCACCTGTGAGCACACAGCCCCCTCTGCTCTGCTCCCACTCTGGGAGTGCCAAGGAGGGAAATGCAGCCCTGTGCTGGTTCTACCCCAGGTGCACAACCCTTCCCATCACAGCTTTATGACCACTGACCCCTCTGTGCCCCAGCAGCACATCTGGGGAGCGTTCCCAGCTCCCTGCATGCTTTAATCCCTGTCTCTCACCCAGCACTGCCCTAACTCCCCATGAGTGATCTCCTGAGACCCTCACACCTGAGCACACATCAGCCCAGGCATCAGGGTGCAGGCAGCACCTGCCCTTCTGCATTAGCCCTGCAGAACCTGCTCCTAAAGCTCTTTTACCCTGCATGCACCTGCTCCCTGAGTTCTCTCCTGGCTCCTGAAACAGCCTTTCCTATCATCAGGCAGCTGAAAGAAAATAAACTTTCACAACCATTTTTATTATTCCATTTAAAACTTGTTTACCACCTATTCCATTTCTCTGTTAAAAGGTGGCCTTAATTTAGGCCCAGGCTAACCCCTCCCTTGTCATCAAATTATTGCACTTCGATTAACCAAGACAAAGACGTTTTTTTTCTTTCCCATGTAAATCTACTTTCTTCTCCATGCTAGACGTGACTCTTGGCAAAGATGCTGAATAGAGGAGCTTGGAGGAAATGAATAATATTTTTGATTCTAGAGAAACAAATGTCAAAAGCCAGTCTTGAAAAGATAATACAGCTTCAACTGACTCACATGTTTGTCAAGATGCTGTGACTCTGCAGATCCCCAGCAAAAGGAAGAAGCTGTGATTTTAAGCTGCATAAACTGTTGATCTTTTGCATTGTTTGGACTTTTGCAATCAGATCTGTATTTCAGTGAATAAATATAAGGCAGTTACTCAACATTTTTTATATTCAGGGCAGCGAGCAGACCAGCTTTCAGAAACACCAGCCAAGTTCTTCCAGTTAAATGCAATCACATGCAGGCACTCTCCTCCCTCTGACAAGGCAGCATTCCTTCAGAAGGGTCTCTCCCTCACTAATCCTGTCATTAAACCTGGAAAACAGACCCTGTTATTTTAATATTAATTTAATTCCTCTGGCAGTAGCTCTCCCCACTCTCATCACACACCAGGACAAATTGATGTCGCTTCATCCCGGATGAGGGGAACCCAAACTGTCACCAGAAACAGAAGGCAAGTGTTCCACAGCCCTGTGACAGTTCTGTACTATACCTGTGGCTCCAGACCTTCCCTGAGCACGCCTGCAGGATGCTGGAAGGGTTTAAGGTCTCCCTGGTAAAAGCTCTATTTTCCCCCTGGGAAGTCCCACACGGGGTATTATTTTAGTGGTCTGTCATCACAAAGCTTCAGCCCGACTGGGGTTGTGCCATCCCAGGCATACATTAATGAATCACTCCAGCAGAAGCATCTTAATGCAGCCATCCTTTTAAAAAAATCAATCAGAATTAAATGTAAACCGCAGAGCCAGTGAGTGGATGTATTGTTAAGAGGTTTTGATTAAAGCTTTTGAAATTAAAAGGATCAGACCGAGGATCACAGAAACATACCGCAAAATCATCAAAAGAAGATGAGGAGCAGATTTTGTAGCCCTTGCTCTTGAGGGAGATAAATCAGTTCTTTATATTTCATGTAAGGAAAGAGTTGCAAAACTTGGCCTTTGATACAGGGAAAATCTTCTTAACTGATCCTGAGTCCTTGAAGCCTGTTCATTCTTTGTTGTCTTCCCTAAGAGGAGTCTCTGGTGTCAGGACAGCTGCCCCAAACAGAGGCTTCTCTCCTGTCACTTGGCTGGATGTGCCAGGGTGAATTTTGGGACACCACCAGCACGGTGACAAGCAGCAGATGCTGCAGCTCAGCCACCACTAATTGCTGGAAGCAGAGAAAGCTTTTATAAAGCAGAGATATCACTGAGTGAGAGAGCTGCTTGTGTTGCCTGACGGGCACAGTTTAATGTTTTTATGTCATAAAGCTCCTTGCACTGAAATGCCTATGGAATAAGCACTGTGCCATATCCTGGTTTTCACAGGAAACCTTAAACATTGACATGAAGTTTTGCTTCCAATCACACTAAAAATGAGTGAAGAGCATTAAGCCTGGAGGCACTTTAACATGGTCAAACCCTCATCCACCCAAAATCCCTTCTGAAACTCCATTCTTCTATTTATCTACTGAGTCTTCTCTTCCTATCCTAATTTCATCTAAAACTGACCCCTTGCTTGGATGTGCAGGTATAAAAATTGTGTTGGATACAACTGCTGGGTGTGAGTGTGAATGTGCACTGTGTGAGCTGAAGGCAGAGAGATGGAACTGCCCTCCTGCAGTTACAGAGAGTCAGCAATCCCAGCACAGCTTGTGCACTGAATACAGCCCTAAATCCAGATGCCAGTTCACAGATAGTCTTTCTGTTCAATTACACCCAACTTCTCATTTTTAGGCTACCCAAAAGCCACAGAAATTATTCCACTTTGCAGTATGTCTCTGCCAAACTAAAACCTGGTTAAACACAGGCTTGAAGAAGCCACCTGATTTTTTCTATATTTACCACGCATTTAAAAGTCATATTTATAAGTGACAGAGCAAAACAAAACAAAACCAAAAACAAAAATATGTGCTCTGCTGAGAATTTACGTGGCAAGCTTTGCCCCAGAGTGTGTTTTTATGGGCTGGTTGTAAACCCCTGGAAACAGAAGGGTACATAATGAAAACATTGACAGATCCTTACCTAGGATATTGCAAATGAGCACACCATAAAAATGACTAATTACAGTTATTGTAAAACTCAGCTTAGCTCTCAGGCCCAGCTGCTGAGCTCGACAGGGAGATGCAGACAGTGATAACAGAGGGTTTGGCCTCTGCTCCTGCTGGATTTTCCTACATACAGACAGGCAGCTCCTTGTTTTAACCCTAATGAGGGGTCAAATAAATGGCCATGACCACAACAGGAAATACATTTAATAATGTTGTGAGTTTAATGGCAAGAAGAGTGCTTGCAGGTTATCTGGCCTACAAAAGTCCTGCCCTTTTTCACTGGCTGCAAGTCCACTCACAGCCCCAAGCATGTTCCAGCTTAGCAGACCTCACCTGGCTAATTCAGGTGGGCTTTGAGGGTGTGTTAGACCCTGTGCCAAACTTCCAGGCTCTCTAAGTGGTTTTGTCTGGTTTGTGAGAGTGGAAGGAGGTCTCTCAGAGGCTCTGAGGAATAGCAGAAGGATGAGGTGAGGAGGTGGGAGCTGCCTGGATGGAGTCTGTCCTCATGAGAAAACATGGGAATTAGGTAGTTGCAGCATTGGGGTTGGCTTCACCAAAAAAAATTGGCCAAAAATAAATGGAGATTAGATGGCAGGAGCACCCAGGCATCAGAAGGGGTAGTTAATTTTGTGTACAGGTATGGAGAAGTGTTGTTATTGCAAACAACAATTTCTGCTTGGCAGCAGGGATGGTGCCCACTCTGCTGGAGGGGGAAACTGCTCAGACCAGGCTCCACCATTCCAGCATTGAGGGGCTGAGGAAAAGCCTTGCATCCTTTCCATCCATGCTAGAAAAGCTAATGTCAGCTGGCAAAAGTAGCAGGAAGATGTCTCTGCGCCTGGGGAGGTTTTGGAGAAAGACAACCTCCAGCATTTCCATTCCTCCCTGTCCTCCTTCATCTCCCTCTGAGCCCAGGTACCTCACCTTCAGATCTGGACACAGATCCCTCCCAGTGCCTCCAGAAACCCCCTCCCCAAGGTCAGAGCAGGCTGAGGGACTGGCACTGTGTCCATCAGGAAACTGCAGTGGAGCCGGTCAGCTTTACAAGGGATGGAGGAACATTTCCCACTGCTGCAATAAAGGCCTCAGCAGCCACCAGGGGACTGAGCCTGGCCATGGACACCCCCAAGGCCTAAAGATAAAGGGTTGGATTACACAGAGCAGCCTCTCATTATCCACTCCTTGATACTGGTTGGTAAGAGTGTTTTTTAAGGAATCCCTTAATTAGGTTTTACAGTGCATAGGTTAGGCATTTTCCAGCAAGGGCTTGGTTGTAATGGGTTGCACATGTTCTCATACTGTACACCAAAATGAAACTTAGCTACAGGGCATTTCCTTCCGCTGCTCTTGCTGGGGAGCAGCTCTAGCCTCCTCGCAGACAAAAGCCATATTTCACTGCTGAGAGGTCACAGGCACTCCCCTCTCCCCTCCCCTGGGTCAGCTCAGCCCTCCGCTGTGCAGGGAGCTCACCAAGGTGCCACCAAGGGGAGCAGCCCTGAGGAGGTGGAGGAGAGGTGAGGCAGAGATGGAAGAGACCCAGGAGGGTAAAACCCAGCAGAGCCTGACTGCCAGCAAAGCCCAGGAGTCTCCAAGGAGGAGCCCAGAGCTGGCAGCCAGACTGGAGTCACCTGGGAGCCTCCTGCAGCCCCAGCATGTCTGTGGCACACCTCAGTGCAGAACAGTCAGGACTGCTGCAGAAAAGGTGGGGGAAAATAAAATAAATCTATCTTCATTCATGGGAATTAAGACAGAATCAATTGGTAAAAGAGAAAGCCCAGGCTGGAATGGGCAGATATTTGGATAGGATTTGCCCACAGTCATCAGCTGTGATAAGATGCTCTCCTGACTCTGGGCACTGAACATGGTTTGCACAGAGCAACCAGAGCTGCCTGTAGAGGTTTTTTTTTCAGCTGGAGATTGCCGTGAGACTAAAGAGATAAAAACTGTACTGGGAGATAGGATATGACTGCTGGGTCAAAGGAGGAACCTGTGGATTCCTCTGCTCTTCCCTAATGATGCAGCAGGACCATCAGTAAAAAAATCTCCAGCTATGGCTTTAGTGTGCAGAATTTACTCCAGATTTTGTGAACTAGCCAAAAGTTGGAAACATCTGATCATCCTCCTGTTTGAAAGCAGGGGTATTGAAGGGGGCTTCCATATGGCAGATTCAGATCAGGCTAAAAAAGACTCATTTGCACACAACTTACAGGGAAGCAGTGGGACTCATTGTCATGGGATGTAATAGAAAAAATATGTTTACATTGGTGCAAAGAGCAAGTGGACAAACTCTTGGAAGAAAAAAAATTCTCCAGAGCATCCTAAACACCCAAGTAACCACACTGTGTACGGTGTTCCTGCAAGGCCATGGCATCATTGACACACCAGGGCTTCAGAAATAGTTTCTGTGGAAGGTGCTGTGGGAGGAGGCTGACAACCTGCCCAGCTCAGTGCACCTCAGCCCTGCCTGACAAGTGTGGGCCCTGTTCTGCAGGTCTGCCAAGGCTCAGCCTGCAGCAGGGGCCTGCTGATCCACCCAGCAGCCAGAGCTGCTGTGGAGGGATTAAACCTCAGTGCCACAGAGAGCCGGAGATGTGACAGCTCTGTGCACGCCAGGAGCCTGGCTGGAATGACATCTGTGTGAGTGTTTCTGGGAACTGGAATTTGCAGCTGGGTTTTCCATGGCACCCACTCCTGTTTGCACTTGGACCTTTGAAAATCAGCCTATTAGCGTGCTCACATTGAAGAAAGGAATTTATGTTGTCTTTATGCTTTAAGCCTGAATTTGTCCTGAGGGAACAGTAGCAGAAAAAACAGCCATTTATTTTTAATAGACACCAGCATCGTTCCTTAGGTCTGGTGAGCTTAAAGGATTGAGAGGTGAATGATACCATCAAGGAAACAGTTTCTTCCTTCACTTTTTTTTCTTTTTTTTTTTCCCCACTCATCTAAGAAAAGAAAATCCCTCACAGGAATACAAAGGCCAGGCTGCAGTGTGCAAATGCTGCTTTTCAGCACTGCAGACCAAGTTTATCTTGCCTGCTGTCCCTTGTAAAGGCTGACCTAGAACAGAGACTAGACAGAGCTAAAGAATAAAGTAGGGATTTATTAAGAGGCCTCAATAGATGCACTTTGGGCAGCACAACCCAAAATGGTCACAAAATGGACAACAGGTCACGGGGTCTCTCACTTTTATAAGTTTTGGTCCATTTGCATATTGGGGTTAAATGTCCAATTACATCTCTAGCCCATGAAGTCCCATCCTTCTTGGTTTTCTCTCTTCAGCCCACGTTGTTTATGCTCTTGGGCCAGAGAGCTGGATCATTTGTCCTTGGATTCTCAGCTAGAGAAGGAATTGTTTTGGCTACATATTCTATGAAGAGAGCTCACTATCCCCTAATATGAAGCCCAGAATTACATGCTAAAACAGCACAGAATCTGAAAAATATAACAGCTAAAACCTGAGGCATCCCCCCAAGGCACAAAGCTCCCTTCCTGTGCTGTCCCTTCATCAAGAGAGGACCCAGGTGACAGCCTGCAAACCCCACATTCCTCCCTGCCCAAAGGAGGGGGGAGCTGCTCCCAGCACAGGAGAAGTTGGGATTTATCTGTAGTGACAGCCCCCCACCCCTGGACACCTTGGGGTCACCACAGGCCAACCAGAGCCCCTCCACTTGGCTGTGACCTTGCAGGAGCCCTGGCAAATCACATCTGGAACGTGTTTCAGCTTCCAGAGCAATAAATGAAAACACTGAGCACAACAGGGTTGGAGCGATGCTGTTTGAAAGGAGAGGTAATGCTTTGACCCTTAGCTGGCCCATGACATGTCTGGTTATTCCAGCACAAGTTGTGGAAGTGTGGCTTGGGATGGGGAAAGGATAATAAGGTATTTTATCCTCAAATGATACAATTCATTTCAAGCTTCAGTGGCACCCAAGAATAGGAAATGTAACTTCCCCGCGCTCCAAGCCACTCCTTTTCTTTTGTCTCCAGATACTCAACCAGCAAACAAGCAGGGGATTCACACAGAAACAATGAAGATCAGAAAAGTTCATGCCATTTTTCAAGCAGTTTGGCAAACCCTGATTTTAGAAAAATTAGAAAACAACAAGTTTAATTTGTAAACCATCAACAGATGGAAATCCAACTTACAGGCACAGCGTCATCATTAAAATGACATGTGACCTCTCTGTCATTTTTCCTTTATTTTTCACCACAGAACTGTGATTCCAGCACCCTGCTCCCTAAAATAAGATGTCCCTTTGAAGGGTGAGGCAGGGTTGGCTGCCTCACACCCTACACCTCCCTCTCAAGCAATGCCTGCTCCCTTTTCTCAGCATTCCTGGTCGTGGGGCCACCTCCAAGGGCTGTTATCTGGGCCACAAGGAAAAGCAAAGTGCTCATATCATTTCTGTGAGAAAATCCATAATCAGAGGGTATCTTCTGTGGCAAAATCCAATTTTTCCTTGCACGTGAAGTGAACAGCATCCTTCTAGATGAGGCAAGGCTTGTTTATTTTCCAAAAAAAAACCTGGAGTAAGCGTTTTTCTTGAACCTAAAAAGTTCTGAGATTGCAGGTCTAGATTTGGAAGTTGGCCCTTGCTCAGCTGATGCCACTTATGTTTCCATTTATACTTCACTGGCAGACAATCTCTTCTATCAGGTTCATTAATTTATTGCTTGAATGGTTTTCTCCTTGGAAAGGCAACAGCTCCAAACTGTGAGTTCTCATTTTAGAGCTCTCTGCCCTCTCGTGCCTTCCCTGGATCCACCCTGGGGGTTTCTGACGTTTCTCCTGGGGCTCTTTTGCGGGCCTCACCCACCTCAGATCAGTGAGCTGTGGGAAATTTGAGCCAGGAAATTCCATCAGAAGGGTTGGGGGGTTAACTCAGAATATATCACTGCTGTGGATGAGAGTGCTATGTCCCAAAGAGCAGAGACAGGGATGGGCACAGCTGGTGCTGGAGCCACCTTACCATGGCACCCTCCAGCTGCAGGGGACAGTCCCTGTCCCTCCTTTTCACAGGCTGCTGTTGCAAGGTGCTGCCCAAAGAGACATTCCTCACCATGTAAGTTTTTGGATTCACATACTATGGACCCTGGGTAGCCACAGATTTCCATAGTACCATTCCCACCATGTGGCCAGGTAGGTTCATAGCCATGCAGCCTTCCTCACTCTGTGTTTGCTGGAATTTCACCATATCCACACTGCAGTGCTGTGCCTGGTTATTCTTTTATAGAAGGATTTTACATCTTGCCCTTCCAGCCTGGTTTGTTACCACTTGTCAGGATGGGAGGGAGAAAACAAATGGCTTGACAAATGACTTCACAGAGGCTGCAGAGAGAGCACAGCACACCACAGAAACCAGCTCCCCATTTTCATTGCAGCAGTTTCATATAGTACCTCACTGGCTTTTTCTGCCTGATTTTAAAATTAAAAAAGCCCGACCACCCCCTTGCTGAATAGCTGACTTACAGAAAGCTGTCGCTTTTTTCTCTGAAAGCACTGAGAAACAGGGCCTTCAATAGCTTCTTTGTGCAGTTTTATTTTGCAGCTCCAGCCCAAGACAGCATTTCCTGACCTGTGAGGATATGCTGCCCTCTTCCCGTCCGGGAGGCTGCAGCTCAGCAGTGCCATGGACACACATCTCCATGGATCTGCAGGATTCACCCAGAGAATCAGCAGTCCTCCATTCCACAGGGACAGGTTCTCTGAGCAGTTAGGTAAAGGGTTGGGCAGGATTTATTTAAGTGTAAGGGATAGGATGGTGTTCAAGCAGGCTCATCCTGACCTCACGTCCCCATCTCTGCTCCCCCCTGCCCAGGCTGCAATGCCAAGCTCCTCTACCACCACACACTTTTCCCTGACACCTCTCCCCACCTTCCCCATCATCCAGGAAGGAGATCTCCTTCCACACATATCATATCCTACAAAAACCAAGAAAATTTCCAACTGTTTTGTACTAAAATGTTGCCATCTGTGAGACTCCCCCAGGAGTTTGAATGTTTTGAGGCAGACAACGTTGATGGGTGAGCAGGAGAGAGCACCAGGAGCCTGCTCACCCAGTTAGGAGCTGGAAGCCTTCACCTTCCCTTCGTGCAAGGGGGACAGGTGAGACCTTTCCACCCCCCAGGTTGTGACTCTGGGTTGTCACGCCTGCTGCTCCCACAGGTGCCTGTGTGACAGGAGACGCCCTCCAGCAATTCCCCTGGGATTGCTTTTATCAACTGCTGAAGATTAGAGGTGCCTTGGAATAGAAACTTCAAGGAAAAAGGGAATGGGGTAATTGCATTTCAAAGAAAGTGCTTGAAAGAAACCTTTGAAGGACCCTATTCAAAGGTTCATGACTTGATAGAACCGTTTCAAAAAGACATAAATTCCTGTTTGGGTTTGGGATTGGCTCCCACCCCAGCGGGACAGAAAAGCTGCCTTCTTTGTAGGAGCACAGCCCCAGCACAACACAGGAGATGAAATCCATGTGATAACATCTGAAATGGCTTTCAACTAAAAAATCCAAAGGTAATATATTAAGGTAAGGCCTGCTCTGAACTATGGATTAATAACTTCTGTAAGAAGACCTGAGCTTGTGCCCATGAGCTTTTAGGTAGCATAAAGGGACTTAAATGTTTGTTGTGCTGGCTGCATATCAGATATCCCGGCTCAAATCCACAGCCAACATTTACACCCCTGACTGCTGCAATGTTTCCACCTGATTAAAACACGGCAGCCCCTTCCCAGCCAGCCCAGCAGCTGAATTCCATGGCCATCCTGAACTGCAGGCCGAACAGGGGCAAACCTTGGGCGCAGCTTAACTTTGTGCTGCTCCCTGAGGGCACCCAGTCCTCCCCTCTTGTCCCAAATATTCACCTTCCTGGCAGTAGCATCACCACACAATCAAAATATATTCAAATGCAAAATGGCAAATTGCTATTAATGGCTCAAATCAGCTCACAAGCACAAAAATATTCCGTCTGTCCAATTTCCTGGTGCAGTTTCCTGCTGGACTTTTTCCTTATGTTTGGAATTTTATTTCTCATGGAAAAAAAAATATTATATTTCTAGATGTACTGAGGAAACAGCTGATCTTATCTCCTCTATTATAGGTGACTTCAAAAATAATACCTCTAATGATGCACAAACCTCCATTTACGTAAGGCTGGGTTCAGCCAAGCCCTTAGCCCATGAGCAGCATCAAGAGTGTGTTTCACAGGATTCAGCAGGATGTGTTCTGGAGGATATTCTCAACCAATTTGCTGACATGGGGTCAGAGTTCTTAGCAGCTCCACTCTCAGCCTCATTTTACTGCTTTGCATCGTGGCTCCAGCTTGGCCACACCTGAACCTGCATGGGGAGACCCTCCTTGACCCTTTCTCCAGCAGCAGCCCCCATCCTGGCTCTGAGCTCTGCCTGTTCCTGAGATTCCTGAAGGCAAACACAGGAGAGCCCCAAGGATGCTGGGCAGTGACTGACTGTGATGTCCAGCATGAAGAGCCTGAGGTGCCTGCTCCAGCCTTTGGAGACAGCAAAAAAGCATGCTCAGTGCCCCAATTCTGGAGGAGAATTCCTGTTTAGGTGCTGGGATACAGTGACAGCACCAAGGAAGGAGTGCAGCTGCCTCAGCAGGAGCCTGGCAGTGGCTGCTGTGACAAGGAGCAGGCAGAGACTGCTCCAGCCTCTCCCCTGCAGCACCAGCATCTCACAGGGCTGCACAAGCAGAGAGCCAGGCAGAAAGCCAGGAAAGCTTGAGTTATATTCCTGATGCTGCCATTAATTTCTTATATGGCCTTGGGCAACTTGTATCACCTGCCAGTTTGGGTTTTTCCTTAGATAAAGTAGGGAGAACAGTTAACATGGTGGATTTATGGAGCTTAAAGCTCTACAAAGAAGAGTCTGGTCTGGCTTCTCTATATCAAAAAAACCTTTAATTTCTCTCAGTTGTGCCTGAATCAAGGCCAATTGCCTATGTTTGACCAATATATATCTCTCCATCTCTTACAGAAGAACAACTTATCTTCATCTGAAACATCAAGAGATGGAGAAAAGCCAGCACTTCCCTTGGTATTTTCCCCCCTGTGATTAATTCCCATCCCTACTGAGCATTCAAGTTTCATTTCCCATTCGAATTTTTTGGGATTCTTCTTTCAGCCACTACTTCTAGCAATGCTTTTTTCTGCTAAATGAAAGTGTTTGCCCGATTCAACATTTCTCCCCATGGCTTACCAAACTCGTTGGTGGGCTGAGGGCAATAATGGCAAAGATAATTAAAATCTGCCCTGTGCTTTGAAATATTAAGCCCATCTCTAAGTCCCATTATCCTGCTCAGTGTCAGAGGTACCACTGACAATTACTTGACTTCAGCCTTTCAGGGGGTGCACGGCTGCCAGAGAAAACCAAGAGTGGAAAAGTACTATCCCTTCAGAAAAACAGATGTTGCAGCTCCAATTTGTCTTCTGCCAAGACAGAGGAGATGCACTAAATTGATCTTTTGTCAGGGATTTTGTTTTGCTTCCAAGATTAATATCACAACAAACTGGGAGGCACCGTTCCTCGGGGTGCAATGCTGTATTGCAAAACTGAGCCTAAATACCCACACTGAGCATGATTTAGTGAGTCTGAAACTCTGTCTGCATAGGGGGAGATCAACTTTTTTCATCCAGTAGCACGTTATCTAAATAACCCCTCTGCCTCAGCATACAGAGGCTGACCACTCAGGTTCAAAGCCAGGCAGCATCTTCTAGGCTCACCATGGTGGTCCTCAGAGCCTTCCTGGTGGCTTTCAAGGAGCTGCTTGGACACACAGAAGGAAAGCAGGAATGAAGGGATGGGAAGGACAACCTGGGAGGTGGTTGGAGGGTTCTGGTTGGAAAAACCACTTTTACCAGGCAGAAAAACCCCTCTCAAGACATGCAGCTGGATAAGGGACGTGCAGCACAGGGTGCCCATGGAGTGCAGAACATTCTCTATAGCCACAGACCAGCACACTGCAGCTTGGAGTGCAGAGGGTTCCAGAACATTCTCTATAGCCACAGACCTTGGCTTGTCCCCAAGTGTCATGTCTGCTTGTCCTCATGGATGCCATTCTCCTGTGGTACTTACTGCTCTGCACACAAAGCGTATTTCCCAAACAAACCCATCCCAGACGTGGATATTCCTCCCTCGTGAGAAACATCACACATCTTCACCAGCCACTGCTGTGTTTTCAGCAGAAGGACTAAAAATCCCCACCTGTACAACTCCCTCAGGATGAAGGGCAGCATTTAAACACATTGATTTAAACACATCTGTAGAACAACAGATTGCTCCAGATTTTTTTTACATGGCATATCCAATTAACAGACTGAAACAAGCACAACCACCAGATTGTGATTTTTTTTCAACATTTCTTCATCTGCCTGAGTAACTGCAAATAAATATCACCAGTGCCCAAATCTCTGTGCTATGGCAATTTGTGAGCATGTTCTACACATACAGTCTCAAGGTATAACGGATCAGCAAAAATAACTGGACAAACCAGAGATTTTAGGCTTGGTTTTTGCTCTGTGTTGTGGGAAATCTTTTACAATGGTGGAAAACATACCAACTGCACTGCCTCAAGACAGCAGCAATTCTCACTGGTGCATGGAAGCAATCTGACTCTTTTTCTGCTAGGGCCAGTCTGCACAAGGAAGTTTTGTAAGCTTAATTATGCCAGCTAGGAGTGTGAAAAAACAAACACATCATGCCTACAAGAGAGAGAGCTGCGCCAACAAAAAAGCCCCTGGTGTGGATGCAGCACTACAAAAGGAAGGATTTGGTTTTTTCTTCCTGGTATAGTCAATTTTGTTTGGGTAGCTCTGATAAACTACACCAGCAAGAGAAACTTCTTGGCTTGAACAACTGTGTTTCCAGAGTAGGCTGCCAGTCAGTGATACCTGTGTGTCAGCACATTCCTCCTGCTGGAGAGCACAGACCTCACACCAAATTCCCTGAAGTCTTTACCTGGGGTAGAGGAAAGCTATGAGAAGGATCAGAATATTCAATATCTAAAAGGAAGCCAAGACACTGTGTGGTGAGGGAGAGCTCTGGCTGCTCTGAGCCCATCCAGAAGCACATTCCTGCCTGACACGCATCCTCTCAACTGCAAAGTGAATTTCTTGTCAGAGATGATCCCCAGCCAGACATGCAGCCATTCCTGGGATTCTGGCATGACCTGCTGCCCACCTCCATGGTAGGTTGTGCTTCATGTGGGGGTTTGTGGCTGGATCTCGAGGGTTTTGGTCCTGCCTGCTGTGAGATGGGTACCCAAAGCTGTAGCTGCACCACACTCTGGGGATGTCATGGCAGAAAGTGTTTCTTTTAACCTAAAAAGCAGTCTCCCTGGGTTTACCTGTGCAGGCAAGGTATATTTAGGCAATTCACCTTTCCTAATGTTTTTCCTAATTTTTCTAATTTTCCTAATGTTTGCCTCGTGCGAGCCTGAAGTATTCACACGTCCTGGCTGAGCTGCTGTCATCCTGGGGCTGACTGCAGTGGAGCAGAGCCAGATGTGCCTCACAGGGAAGGTTTTCCTGAACAACCCCACGCCAAGAATGTGCCACTCCTCGCTGCAAATGGGCACCTGTGTGGCACATCCCTGCCCTGCCCTGCCCTTTTCTGCAGGCTTGTGTCAGTAACTGCAGGTAAACTCAAGCAGGATGGTCTGAGAATGTCTCCATCCTTCCTGCTCTGATTCTCCACTGATCTCCTCTACAACACAGACAAACTCAGAGCTCTGGGTCAGGACTTCCAGCCACTGATCTCCTCTACAACACAGACAAATTCAGAGCTCCTTGACAGGGCTTCCAGCCATTGATCTCCTCTACAACACAGGCAGATTCAGAGCTCTGGGTCAGGACTTCCAGCCATCGATCACCTCTACAACACAGGCAGATTCAGAGCTCTGGGTCAGGATTTCCAGCCACTGATCTCCTCTACAACACAGACAAACTCAGAGCTCTGTGTCAGGCCTTCCAGCCATTGATCTCCTCTACAACTCATTCAGATTCAGAGCTCTGTGTCGGGACTTCCAGCCACTGATCTCCTCTACAACTCATTCACATTCAGAGCTCTGTGTCAGGCCTTCCAGCCCGTGGCCAGGGCCCCTTCCTTCGCATCCTCTGAAGCAGCAAGTCCCACCTTTTCCTTCTTGCAGAGCTGCATTGGCTCCTTGCCCTCCCAAATCCAGAGGGAGGTCGTTTGTTGGGCTTTTCTTCCTCAATCAACCTACAGAAACAGGCTTTGCACGAGGCTTTGTGTATCTGCAGAGCGAATTCCTCGGGCAAGGTGTAAAAGTAATTAAAGGCGCCAGGCTGCAGCGCTCTGCCGCTGCCACCTGCACAATGGGAGCGCAGCAAGGGGGGAATCTAAAATCCACAGCTTTCAGAAAACCACGTCGTTCCTCAGCCCGGCTCTCTGGGGGCCGACAGATAAACAGCCCTGCCCCGAGGAATTTCCTTCCTCCCAAGGTGGGAACTGCCCGAGGAGCCGCGGCCTCCCATCCTCTGGTGACATCAGCTTCCTCGGGCCTGGCGTGAGGGCACTTCAAAGGAGGAGCTGGGGGGAAAAGCCCTCCTGGGAGAACGGAGAAGGTTTGATTCCTGGCCTGAAGGCCACAAGGCAGAGCCTCGTTGCCAGGGGTTCACCCCAGCGCTCCCAGAGAGACCATAGGAAGGACAGGAAAGCTTCGGCACGGCAGAGGAAGACACGCGGCCGCCAGCGGCGAGGAGCTGCTGCTGCAGAGAAATGGAGCCAGCACAGCCCCATCTCCACCAGCCCCTCAGCTAATGCTCAGAGCTGCCTTGCCAGAAGGACAACAGCTTCCCGGGACTCACTGCGGGTTTTTGTGTGTTAAACCCGGGTTTATTCAAAGCAGTCTCTGTCTAATGATGTGGCGCGCCACTTCCGTCACTCTACAGCTTCCTCTACCCCCAAATCTTGAAGAACTAAAATATCTTTAAGGTCCCCAGCCCTATCCTAAGAACTTCCCAAGAACTTTCTTCCTAAGAACTTTTCCCAAGGACTTCCTGGGGGAAGAGGAAAAAAAGAAGGGACTGGCAGGCAGACATGGCGATACTATGTTCACATAAGCTTCATTTCCTTAGGAAACCAGGCTAAAAATAATAGTCAAAAATCTTGGGCAATTGCCTTCAACTCAACATCTCTCTCTAGACAGGAAGAAAGGAAGGAATTAGCAGGCTGTAGGTTATATTTCAAGGTTTGTCTACATGATTTGAAGCACAGAAATTAGAAATGAAATTAAGAAGATATATTAGGTTGTCTTGCCCTTCCTTGGGGGAACAAACTTACAGCTGTTTCCCTTAGCATATATTTTAGTGAAGTGTGTAGCCCAGTTTCAAATGATCCAAATGATGGAGCTTCCATCAGTTTTCAACAGGGACCTATTCCTTTCCTTATGTATCTTTCATTTTTTTTCTTTCTTTTTTTTTTTTTTCAAAAACAATTTCAACCTTTTTATCTATTGCCCATGTTTCATCTCATGACTTCCAGCACACCTCTTAATTGTTTTATAAGCTCACTGGAGGAGAAAGGTAAATAGTTCTATGCATGCCACCGACATACTTCAAATAGCATCACAGGGTTCATTTCATGCTTTTGGCTGACTTAGACGTTCTTATTCACTACAGCTTTGTGTTTTTAACTGTGTTTTTTCCTGGAAAAATAAAAAAAATGAGGGGGGGGGGGCTTTGATTAATAAATTCCAGGGTTTTTTTCAAATCTGAGTTTTTCAGACTCCCCGTCCTGGCCATGTTTCAGCTTGAATTTGAAAGGCCCAGCCCACTCAAAATATCCTCAAGAGTTTTTTCTCACTCCCCTTGACTTTTCAACTTCAGTTTTCTGTTATATAATTAAAAATTATCAAAAGGGAAGGGTTACTTTTTAATATGACATTATTTCCAAAAAATAGGTCTCCTTTCTTGGCCATACAGCTTCTTCTGTTCTACAAGAGACTGTTGTTTTTTGTCAGAGTGGGCCCTGCAGATTTGTGTGACATTCATCTCAAGGTGTCGAGGGGAGAGGGTTGAGTCTGTGCTGGCTGTCAGAGTTTTCTGGAAAATCTAGGGCAAACCATATTTCCCAGTAAATTAACTTTTTCTCCCCAAGATATGTCCTTTGAGCAGCTCTGCATTTGAGAGCAAAAATCCAGCCACTGGACCAGCACAAAACTGAGAAGGTGCCCAAGGATGAATTAGCACTGTCATATATGCATGACAGAGAAATAGATTTCTTTTTGCAGCTTTGCAGCTACGTAACATTAAAAACTGTTGTGAGATGTAAACAGTTTCAGTTTCTCCACCCCAAACACAAACACAGAGAGGCTTTGACAAAAACCCCATCTTTAACATGCCTATTCCACAGTCAGAAGCAGAAGATGTGAAGATGTGTGAGTAGATGCAGTTTTCTTGCCCAAACTGAATTTGTCAAGAGGCAATTTCAGAGAATTTTATGAAAACAAGATTTCTCACAATTGCCTGACTCAGAAGAGGAGCTGGTTTCTGGTGTTCTCACACCTCCCTCATGGAGAGCAGCACCTCCACAGCTGCCAGCAAACACAGTGAGGAAATGTGCTCATATTTGGGATTCATCCCTCAGCATCCCCTGCTTCCTCATGCACCCCAAACCCACAAGAAGCACCAGAACACCAAAATTTCTCTGCTTGATCCCCTGCTTACAAATGCCCCTTGTAACTGCTGGGGGGGCAGAAAGCCTGGCTGTCTAGATGGGATGGAGAATACTGGGAATATTTTATGGGTCTTGAGACCTCCACAGCCCTGCAGAGCAGAAGTTTCACATCCCCTCTCCATTCCCACATCTGTGCCAAGACTAACCCTACTGATGCCCTGAACCTCCAGCCTCACAGAGCCTGATGCCACCCACGCTCCCCATAAAACCAAGAAATAGATTCAAGGCCATATTAGGCATACTTAGAGATACTGCAAGAAGGTTCCAAGAAGTCTGAGCCCTTTCCTGAGTGCTGACAGATGTGTCTGAGTCACCTTGTTCTCTGCTGAGTCACTTTATCCCAAAGCACCGGCAGCAAGAGGAGAGCAAGGGGAAGGGGGGAGCACAGCCAGCAGAGGGTGAGCAACAGGAGCAGAGGGCACCAGGCTGGACCTCATCCCAGCTCCTCTGACGTCTGTTCCTGGTGGGAAAAGTGCTCTGGGAACACAGCTTTCAGGAGGGTCAGGCAGTGACAGGAGAGAGAAAGATGCTGGTACCCAAACCCAAGCAGGGTACTCGGAAATCAACAACATTGTACCAAGCTGAGACTATTTCAGAGTGGCTTCGTGCCAGAATATCTGTGTGTGTGTGTGTGTGTGTGTGTGTGAGCACATGTGCACATGTGTACCAGCACTGTGTGCACCTGCACACTCTCCACACAGTTTTCTTTGAATGAGCCAAATTTTGGCAAAGTCAACAACTGATTGCAAACAAACTGCTCTTTTATTCAGCCCCCAAACCAGCTGCTTTCAAGGCTGTACCAGTGGGAAATAAAAGCATCACTGGCTGTTGCTACATGACCCAGTAACTTCAGATGCTGTACCTTCTGTTCCATCACAGTGCTTTCCATTTTCTGGCCAAAATGAACACTGAGGTGCTGAGAGTCCATTCATCTACTTATCCAGGGCTCAGCACCACTTTTCAGGAGCACTGTATAAATTCAGAAGTTGCCTGAAATAATAAATAACTGTGACAGGTACAGAAACAAAGCCTGTAGCTCTAAGGCTAGTGTTTCCTCCTTCAGAGAGGTTTTTGTTCCCCTGTGTCTGCAGGACAGAACATTCCAGCGATGTTTCAGCACTGATGGGCCCTCGAGCCTCAGCCAGGAGAAAAGTCAGCTTTCTGGCAGAAAACCCTGCATAGCTCCTGGAACTGAGGGAAGAAAAGGAGAAAAGATGAAATACTTTGTTTACCATATCATGACATCACCATCATCACTGGAGAAAAATGCAAGTTCATCTTTCTTCCCGGGGATGGTCCGTACGACCCGAGTGATTATCCCTGCTGGATAGCACGGCGTTGTCCTTCCCCTCCACATCAGCACACACAGATTTGTTTGACCTCGTGGCCACCAGCTCCAGCAGGGTGCAGATGCAACCCACAAAGCTCCCAGAACTGAATTCCCTTTGCAAGATGTGATGTTTTTCCTCTTGGCTGAGCCTGAGCGTGCACCCGGAGCTGCTGAGCTGTGCCATCCCCTGGGACAGCCCGTGGGCTCTGTGGAGTTGGGGAAGGATTTCTGCCCAGAAAGGCTTTGTGTTGCCCACTGCTTTAACCATCAGCATGTGCTGGCACTCAGAGCAGGACAGAACTTTACAGAAAGCAAACCATTTCCTCCAGAGGAAACAGGCACTTCAGCTGGCATCTGTCACTCAGGTGCACGGAGGAGTCGTGGTTCTCTGGAAAACACCTGGCTAGGAGGAAATGTTGGGCTTAATTCAAACATGCCTGGGTTAGCAAAATCATTTTCATATACGGTTTCTTCTCCCTCCTCCTTTCACTTCCCTTCTAGTCCTATCCTCCCAGACTCCAGTTATTTGCAAGGGCTCTGCTATTTACTACATATCTGTTTCTGTCCCCTGGTAACTAAGCAGTGTTTGAAGATCTCACGGGACAGGTAAAGCCAGGATATCCCAGTACATCATATTTTACCTTTTTTTATTTCTCCCTGGTTCTGCTCCCATGGCCTCCCAACAAATCTCATCCATCAAAACCAGTTTTAAGCTTCATTACAAAGAGAACGGGGTCAGTTTTCTACTGGAAAGAGGGGCTGCTGCTCCATTCTGGGAACAAAAAGAGTCTGAAAGTGTACAGAACTGTGTGGCTGTTCTGACAACCAAAAATGCATTTAAAACACAGTGGTAAATGGCACTGAAGTCAGCTGAGACACCCCTGCAATGAGGATTTCTCCCACCTAACTGGAACTCAGATTGAGTTGTCAGAAAGCTCCAGTAAATCTTCCTACTCACTCAAGACCAGGGCCAGGGGAGTCCTTTACTGCCCTGAGAGGGAATGGAAAACCAGAGCTCCAAAATCCTTGCAAAGGGATCATCTCAGGAGGGGAAATGGTGTGGATCAGCTGAAATGTTCATTCTGTTTTCAATGTTACAGGCAACAGCAAAGCAAGATAAAACTGTTTGAAAAAAAATCCAGATCTCATGCTTTCCATATTTGAAACCATTTGGAAATGTTTTCAGGACTGGGAGATTTACTGAACTGGCCCTTGTACATACAAACACAGGCAGGTTATCTTAGATGAACATTTTCTGATTACAAAAACCCAGTCAGAAAATTCCTTAACAAACATTTTACATAATTACAGCTGCAAGAAAGTGCCAAAAGAAAGCACAAATTTAAAAAAAAAAATCCTGGAAAATATTCCCACCTGAATAAAAAATAACATTTTGAAACAGTAGTTCATTAAGATAGTGTTCCTGTGGAAGTCAGAGATCTGGTAGGAGCCCAGGCAAAAATGTGTTCAGGGGTAACAGCACCCAGTGCAGAGTTACCTCATCCCCAAGCTGCCTGTGCCAGATGGACTAAAGATCATTTGGTCTCAGCAACCTCTTTTTTCATTATTATCTGGAAAAAAACCTCTGCTGTGTGGAGCTTTGTCCTGGAATTGAGCAGAGCACCCAAACCTGGAGGGGCTGAAGGGGTTTCATCAGGCACTGCTGCACACCCTCCCTGGACACAGCCTTGCACCAGCCCCAAACAGCCCAAAATTACCTGGGTCTGTGCATGCAGACAGGCTGAAAAATTCAGAAACACCAGCTGCAAAGGCCATTTCTTTGTGTGAATTCAAGGCATTGGAGGGACACTAATTCATTCAAATGTTGATTTGTTATTGGGCTGTCCTTCACAATTGCTTCAGGAGTCATTTTGGCCTCAACAATTTCTTTAATTGAATCCGATTTAGATGGGAGTCCACCAGCACTTAATTTTTATTTGAATTTTATGATTCAATTTAGCATTTAGTTTCAGCTGCAATCTGATTTTATTGTACTTCTCCCTGGTGGAAAATGTACCCACCTATTACCAGCACCACATAAATTCAGATGCTGTCTCAAGGAACATTCTCACACGTGTGAGAGCCTACATTTCATATATAATATACCTACTTGTTGATAAGGCTTGTTGCACAACTCAGTGCTATGACCTTTCCAGAGGAAGTATTGTTTCAATGCATAATATCTCACAAAGGCAAAGGACTGTGACTTTTCCTGCTGCTGTAGCTCGTGGGATCTTTGGGGTTCATCCTCAGAGAGGTGGAGATGTTTCAGCCACGCACTGGGTGCTTGCTCCAGCACAAGTGTTGATTTCAGGAGAAGTTCCTTCTCCAAAGAGCTGATATTCACATGTCTCCAAGGCTTCTCTTTGTATGAACAAAGGGCTCTGTGTTCACAGATCTGTTTTCCCTTCCCAAGTGGGTTATAGATGCTGAAATAGCCCCACGGAGGTTGCACTGCAATATTTGCTCCCTGAAGGCGTTCAGAAGAGCTGTGATATTTCCAGAAGGACTGAGAATTCATGCTGCAGCCCCACCACAGCCACTGCACTTTCAAGAGGCAAACTGCAGCCAGGAAGGCTGGGACTGTACCGTGGGGGACACTTTCCAGGCAGTGGGGATAGGGCAGGGTTGCCTCAGAGTTTCCATCACCAGCTGCTTTTGCTCCACGTCTGAAAGAACGAGGGGAGGAGGTGACTCTTTAGGAGGAGGCTTTTCTAGCCCAGAATTTGAGTTTTGGGGCCTGCCTGCAGACATGGTGAGTTACCAGACACATCTGCACTGCTGCACCTCCACAGCAGCCCCTGCCTGAGCTGCCTTACCCGATGCACAGCCTGGTTTTCTGTGCCACAGTGAGCTCCACACTGCTGGGATCAGGCAGAGCTGCCTGCCTTCAAGTCAGGTTCACTGCAATAGAAAACATGTAGATCATTCCAGATTCCAAGGCCTGCAGGCCAGATCACTTTTGAACACTAACAAATTAAGAAGAAATCCAGATTTAATTAATTCTCTTTCCCTGCCCCCCCCCCAATATAATCCAAGAGCTTTTGTAACATCTGAAACTTTTATCAGAGTTGACAATGGTATAAATACCTCCCTGCCAGCTCCTAGAGTGCTAGCAAACAATCTTTCATCAGGCAAATGAACTCTTACAGACGGAGCAAGATATAAACACCCATATGTAAAGCACATTCTCTGGACTGGGTCCACCATGAGCAAAAACCTCCTGCTTCCCTGGAACCAGCAACACAAACTCCCTTTATACATCTTAAGTGTCCACAGTCCAAACAATAACACATTAGCATGCTCTTGACACTGCTGTCAAAATAAACAGCTATTTATTAACATTCTACAAGGCATTATTTTTAAAAGAAATCAATCGAGCAATAATGTCAGAAAATAATATATATCCCTCTGTTCCAGAAAACAGCATCTCCCTTTTACTTGAGACAACATCTGGTCCAGATAACAAGGGTAGAGCTGAGAGTCCCTGTGATTGCTGTTGCTTGGTGGTTGCTGGAGTATTTTAGAGAGCAGCATTTTTCACTTTGTGGTATCGCTGCCAACTATTCCCTGGGATCCCAGGAGGACAATGCATTCCCCTTCTGCTCTCCCTGGGTAAACTGGAATAAAGGCTGAACATGGTGTTTGCTCTCACCCACCAAACCTGCACTAAATATAAAAAGATATTAAAAGCTGCCTCCCCCTCTCTCTTTCTGAGGTGAAAACCTCCCCATCTTCACACAGGGAGACTTTTGCTGCCTTTTGTTCCTGTTGGTCAAGCAAATATAAAGATATCAAGGAACCTCTTGAGAAAACCAAGAGAGGAAACGTGAATGCAAAGTGAACTTACAAACAAAAAGCTATTTTTAGTGTTGGGGGGAAGCTCTTAGCATTGGACAAACAATACAAGGAAGTTTCAGACACTGACTGCTAAGGAGAGCTAATATCCCCTTGTCGCTGCCCCACCTAGTCTGGATACAGGAATGCTGCTGGATTCTCAGGCTTCCCACCACCCCCAAATCATCCACCTTCCCCTCAGCACGGGCAAAAGTTCAGGGCTTGGGCTGAGAGCACCTGGCTGGCTCTCACACCCACAGAGCCTCCCCCTCCTGCTGGCACAGGTGACTCGTGGGCTCTGTAGCAGTGCTGGGGGTGCCTGGTGGCACCTCCATTTCCAGTGCCACCAGATGTGGTGGCAGAGCACAGCTGGAAGCACCCAAAAAGGCTGAGGCCAAAGAGCAAAGCAAGTCTTGTGCAAGCCAGACTCAGAATTAGGACAGAGCAGCTGGGCAGAAGGAGGAGGGATGGCATAGATGGCCTGGGGACAACAAAAATGTCTTTCCTAAGCACAGAGCAGAGTGTTTTATCAATGGAGTCTCACTGGTGCTCAGCTGATGTAGATTCAGCACATAACAAAGTCACTTTGGGACCCTCCACAGATTCCCCTTTTCCTCCTAGAATTTCAGCTCTCCACCCCCCCAGGCAACACAAATAATAAATTTGTCAATCAGTTGTCAAGGTGCAGGTCCTTTGGGGTGGAAAGCTTGTACACAGGAGTTTGTCCAGTCTGTTCCCTCCTTGCTCCAGCTGCATTCCTGTTTATTTATTCATTTGCAACCAGAGTGAGTACTCAGTGGTCAGGAATAGCCAGATCTTCCAAGATCAGTGAAATAAAACTACTCATGAAGGACACTATTTCCCTGGAGACTTCTCCCAGATCTTTGCATTTCCAAGAGACCTGAACCAGTGTTCAGGGAACAAAAGATCCTGGGCCAGAAATTTTGAGGAGCAGACAAGATTTTACTTTTGCTGCTGGTTTTGCTGGGAGCTTACAAACACTTAAAGCTGGGCTTTGATAACAGGGTCAATCAGAGCCTGGATGCAACATGGAGCTGCACAAAAAAATAGAAGCTATGCAGGATTGCTCAAGTTTTCATGTGGTCCTGGTGCTTATAGAGACAGGAGGTCAGTCAGGGACATTTTGCAGATCTGCCTGCCACGGGGAGAGAGGGAAATTTATTACATTGCAGCTGAACCTCACTCAGTGTGCCCTTCCAGGGACAAAATTCAGCTTTGTACTGGGCCACAACAGAGAGAGTGTAAGCAGTAGGTTGAAGGAAGAAGTGGTTCTGCCCCTGTGTTCAGCACTGGGGAGCCAAGTGTGGATATTGCATCCAGCTTTGGAATTCCCAGGACACAGTCCTGAGGAAGGGGAGGGAGCCAGTGAGGCCAAAGCACATGGCATAGGGAATTGTAGCTTCCATGAGACTGTGAGCTAACAGAGAAGATCAAACCTGCTCCCTCCAAAGTGCACAGCTGTAGATAAGTTGCAGCACGGGAGATTTTGATCAGCTACAAGGAAAAGACAATTTTACCCTAAGAATGGAAAAACACTTGGACAAGAACTCAGAAATCTTATACCCATGTATCCTTTCAGTGAATCTTTATCAGTTACACAGGGAAGGGCCTCTGCACTCATCAAGCACTCAACTCTCTTTGACCTGCCTAGGTGTGTCTGGCCTGCTCCAGGAAATCCGCTTTTTTTTTTTTTCCAATGACTCTTCTGTCACTGAATGAATCCTTGGTCAGTTTTCAAAGAAAGTCATCCCTGTCTTTGGATTCTGACCCTCTCCTAAAGGTTTTTAAATCACTTTGTCCCACAGATATTTTGTTCTTCTTAAATATCACCTCTGGGAGAGGAGAGGGTTGTTGGTTGCTGCTTCTTTCTAAATTATTTTCACATGGTTTTTAGTGGTGTGGGGAAACAGATTAAAAAAATTCTCACAAGAAAAAATATAAAGAATTTATTTCTGATCTGGCTCTTGGTTCCAGCGCAGTGTTGGTCTGTATCTGCAGAGGGTTAAGGATCAGCTGATGGAAAACATTTGAGCAGCTCTGATAACAGAGTGGGGCAAACAGTGGGCTCGAGCTCACAGCACTGCTGGTCACACACTGCACATCACAGGCAGTACAGCCTCACACCCTGCATGTTTCTACTTCTGGGCTGCACTGGCTCCTGCAATCATTCACCTGCCACTGAGAGAATGCTTTGGGACCCCCCTTGCACCCTGCAGCTGGCAGAGCTGCAGCCAGGCACCAGTGTCCCCCCAGACAAGGGGAAGCTGCTGTCCCAGAGCAGGCACTCCCAGCCCCAGCAGTGAGGAGGTTTAGTGGAAGCTGTGCACTGACTCTGAAATGCTTTGGCTGTGGATTTGTTCAGCTTTTTGAAAAGAGAGGTTGCTTGGTAGGGCAGCATGAGTGAGCTCTCTAAGTATAGTAGGGAGTGATGCTCAAGCACAAAGGTGCTACAGCCTAAAAACTAAAATAAGACATTCACAGGTACATGCAATTCTGGGGTATTGTCTGTCTTTTAGCCTCACTTTTTTCTGCCCAGTTCCATGGGTCTGTAATGCAGCACTGGCTGGAGGCACAGCTCTGTTCCCCATGTACACCTGGGAGTCTCCCTGCAAAAGCATCTTCGCACCCAGGGGAGTCCAGATGTTGGGCACAGCTGGCACCCACATTAGGAGAGGCTCTTGAAGTTGCTGTGGAATTTGACCACTGTTGAAGCCAAGAGTGGAGTGGAAAAACGCCTTCTGCTCGTCTTGTGCTTAAATTCCAAAGCTGCACCTCACTCCCCTCTGTTCCAAAAAGAAACAGCAGTGCCACAACCATAATTCAGCGCAGCTGCTGTTGAACAGGGCTGGGGAGATGTAAAAACTGGCGTTACTGTGAGCACACACTTCACCTTTGGGATTAAACTGCCTGGTTTCCTTCCACCCACGTGCAAAACTCACTCCTTCCCATCTCCCTCCAGAAGTGAGCACAGCTGATGGTGCAGGTACAACCCAATGGCACTGATGTCACTGGAAAACCCTGACCCCCATAACACTTTGCAGATTCTCAGGGGCTCACTGAGCTGTGCATCACTCCCCAGAGCACACAGAGCCCCTCTGGCTCTGACAGAGCCCCTCTGACACCTGATCTCCCACAGCACCACTTGCTTCTTATCCCCAGTGGCACCTCCAGGTCTGTGGCTACAGAAAGGGATGAGGCAGCTGCTGTCACAGCCTCTGGGGGTAAGGAAGCAGGAATGGTGTGGATCAGGCCCACAGCCCTGTGTCAGATGTTGGCCAGCACCAGCCGGGTCAGGGGAAGGTGTGAGGCACCACGTGAGGCAGCTGTGATGCCTCACTGCAGCCTGCCAGCCTTAGGAAAAGATGAAAACAAATGAGTTTATAACCTTTTGTCAGCCTGTCCCAAGAATGTAACTTCACAAATATTTAGGTCAAATGGGGCACACCCTGTGCTGCACAGAAAGAGAAGGGAAGAAAACCCGGGGCTTCAGCTCACAAATGCCACACTCTCTGGGCTAGATAAGATAAGCTGGTGACTGTCACTTGCTATTGCTGCTGCCCTGCTGGCTCAGCCTGGGAGCTGAAGGTGGCTTAGAACAGAAGTGAGGGGAATTCTTGCCACTGCAAGCCATCATTTTCAACAAGACAGCCACAAAAAAAAACTGTAGTTAGTCAAAGAAAAACAAGGATGAATGTAAGCTAAACCGAGCACCTCTCTGCTCTGATGTTTTTAAAGTCAATGCAGTTTATGTGAGGGATTCACCAGAGGCAAAATCCTGCCTGGATTCATGGGAGTGCACCCACTTTAGTCATCAGTGCCCAAAAGGTCACAACAATGTCCCCACACGCACGTTGTAAAGGTGAAACCCAGGTACAGAGGCACGTGGCTCCAGTCCTATCCCAGGTTCCTTCCTTATCCCAGTCTGCTCCTGGCTGGGACAGCAGTTGGTGAGCTCTGCCAGAGCCCCAGCCAGAGCCAAGAACCACTGACAGCCACGGGCTGCTGCCTACTGAGTCATGACAAGTTTCTCAGGTATCACAGGAAATATCACTGAGGCTCCTAATTACCCTGGAACTCAGTTTCCTCATGGCAAAGCTCAGCTGGGATCAACCTGTCCCAGCAGAGCCTGGGGCTCTCATCCTGCTTGTGGAAATGGGTGCCCACTGCCATTCCAGCACATGATGGAGGGAGGATATAACCTGGCCACAGGGATTTGTCCAGAGCTGTCCTGAGGGCAGGGAATCAGGCTAGCTGCAGCTTCCCTGCACTGCTGGTCCCTGCCCTGCCCTGCCAGTCCTGACCTGAGCACTGGGCAGGGAAAGCTGCCCTCACCCCAAGGCCAAATGTCCTGTCAGCAAGATGGGACAGGGCCAAAGGCAGGTGCAAGCTCTGCTCTGCCCCAGGCTGAGCCAGAGGACACAGTGTCCAGCTGTGTCAGGGAAGGTAGAGGTTGGATATTAGGAATATTTCACCGGTGAATTTTTTCACCGAAAGAATAACAAAGTACTGGGATGCTCTTCCCAGGGAGGTGGTGGAATCACCATCTCTGGATGTGTTTAAAAAAAGCCTGGACATGGCACTTGGTGCTATGGTCTGGTTGAGGTATCAGGGCACAGGTTGGACTCGATGATCTTAGAGGTCTCTTCCAACCTCACCATTCTGTGATTCTGTGAAATCTCTTCTGTGGCTGGGCACAGAAGGGTGTCCCTAGGGTGGCACCACGGCTGGCACATGAGCACAGCAGCTCTGTGAAGGGGACAAAGGGCAGCTCAGAGGCAGCCCTGAGAGCTGGCAGCCTGGCCCACAGCTCTTTTCCTCCATCAGCTGTTCATCATTTGCCCGGACTGTGTTAATTCACACATTGCTCTCTCCCAGCTCCCATTGTTTCCCAGCAGGGCATTGTCATGGGGCCAGTTCTATATTTATGACAGGATGTCAGCCTATGCTTGCAGTTGCCTCCTTTGAACTGGATACTTTTACCTTCTATGTTGGCAAGGATGCAATTCAACAGAAAGGTAGAAAAATAAACATATGTTTATTTAAGACAGGCTTGGTTGTATCGAAACACACAAGTGGCACTTCTTCCTATTGGCCCTTCCACCCTCCCAGCCAGGAGAGCACAGGTTTTTTCATGACATAAACAAAAGATTATTTCCTAAGAAGATTGAGAGTTTCCTTTAAAGGAAAACAAAAAGAAAAAAGAAAAAAAAAAAAAGAAAAAAAAAAGAAAGGAGGAAGGAATCTGCAGAATAGCTCTTAGGAAGTTGCAGCTCTAGAGGCCCTTTAGTCCCTCACCAGCAAAAGATATTTAAATATAGCATGGCCTGCCCAGAGCACAGCCTGAGAAATGCCATGCAAAGACCACTCTACAGCCAGGGCCAGAGGGTGCCAGGCTTCAGGCTCATGCCCCTCACCCTGATGAGGGCCCAGGATCTGCAGCCTGAGAGCTGCATCTTTGAGTTGGCTGCTTCTAAAGGTTTCAATATGATTTATTGCATTTTAATTTGCACACACTGCCTAGATTTTTGGTTGTGCATCAAAGCAGTCAAAGCAGGCATGCAAAAGCCTTAATGCACTGAAAGATGCTGCCAGCCAACTTCAAACCAGACTCAGGATATGAAGCACCCACGTCCTGCCCCTCACCCTAGGACCACCAGGATCTCCCTGTGCTCTTCAGGAAAGGGGATGATTCCAGGAGGTTTGAAAAGCTCCAAGCTCATACTCCTTGCAATATTTTCTCAAGACTGCTGAAATTATTCAGTTATGAATAATTTCTATCTGTTATTTCTTGGACAACCAGAGCTCTGTGAAGTTATGCTTGTGTGAACCCCCCCACCTTGCTGAGATCATGAACCTTCATGTTCAAATGCAGCAGGTTAGAAAGTGTGTCAGAAACAACTTCTTCTCAGAATAGCATTTTTTTGAGGCAAAACTAAAATGTTTCAAAGCCCAAGTGTCATTCATGCCTCACAGGTGCATCACATCCCTGATTTTGCAATGGGTGAGGAGTGAGCTACATTTCCTCTGGCAGGTTGTGATCTCCCCAGGCAGGGAAAAGGGTGATACACCAGTGACAGGAATGGCTGGGAATCCCCCCAAGCAGCCTGGCCACTGATGGGAATCAGGACATGTGCAGTCAGGACTGGGAAAGCCATGAATGAGAATTTCAAGACACAAATGTTTCATCCCGGTCAAGATTACTGTAATGGTTTCCCATGGGATCAGCCCACTTCCTGGACTGAATTTACCTCTTTCCCCTTCATCTCCCTGGAAAGGGGCTCCCTTTGTCGTGGTGGAATCAGCCAAAACTGAGCCCTCCAGGCAGAATGTGGGTAGCAGTGTTTTGTCCAAGGTTGGAGGCTGTACCTGCTGTGGAGCCACGTGGGGACTTTGTGCTCCAGGACACTCTGACCTGTCTGCCACACACTCTGCAGAGCACACACCAGCATTAACTGCATTCAGCTGTAATGAGAGGCTCTGAAATCACTCAGGCTCTCTGGCAAAAGACTTCTGTTGTAACAACAGGCTTTGGCTGTGGATTTGTCTGCCATGGATCCTGCATCCCACACAGAACAGGGCAACTTCAGCAGGCTGAGCCCTAGAATGCCATAACATAAGCAGGAAGGGCTGTAATTTGAAGACTTTCCCACAACAAGTAAGTAAAACAATCTCCTCTTTCAGAAGGCAACATACTTCTTGCATAAGGGTCCTTTAAAACAATATACAGAGCAGCTGAACAGGAGTCATGGGGGAACCCTCTCAGATCATCAGTTCATTCTCAGATTTAGCTGATAGTTTCTCTCTGACTGCTCTAATTCATACAGAGGAGCTCCAGGTTTTACTTGCAAATGCAGAAAAGGCTGCACATCCCACTGGCTGTTTCCTGAGCCATTTGCAAGGATAATGGCACTGACATAGAGCTCTCTACAAATCCCACAATAGGAGACTAGGAGACCATGAAAAAAAGGTGAATAATGACGTAATCCAGATATAAAGACACACCAGTAAATAGCTACTAATGTATTTTGCAATTACATTGATAAGGAACTCTCTAACACCAAAGCCCCACTTCTAATGTCAGATATAGGCTTTCAATGTGCAAGAAAACTTTATTAACCTCTCACACAGAGGAAATCACTACTGGTCTTCAGGGAGATGGATTACACAGAAAACCCTCTGTGGGTTACATGTCACAAGAGCTTTGGAAACCTCTGTCACAGCCGTGGGGGGTCTGGCACAAGGACAGCAACAAAAACCTACCTTTGTTTGATGCCTAAGTCATAAATATTGTTAGTCTACTGCAATAGGCTAACAATGTTTAATTTTTAATAACTAATAGATGCTGCAGGTCATGACAGAAGGAGGAGGACCCAGGGCTTTGTGGATCACAGTGTCCAAGGAAAACCACACAGCCCATCCAGACTGAGCTTCTCTGTTCATTCTGTGCAGTGTGGCTCGGGAAAGGGATGTTTCTCAAGGGGAAAAGGGATCTTTGAGCACGGGGTTAAAGATGATTTGACTGTCCACAGGTGAGCTGGATGAGAAGATTGTAGAAAAACATTTCTCACTCACTTATAGGATGGTTTGTGCTGGGAGAGACCTGCCACAGTCAGGTGGCTTCAAACCCCGTCCAACCTGGCCTGGAACACTTACCTTTAACAGGGACTAAAAACTCATAACGCTTGGCAGAGTGCAAGCAGCAGAAGCAGAGTAGGAAATAACAAGGCCCAGCACTTCTAGAGGGCTGTATTTCACTGCTGCACATGAGTTTGGGGCAGTGGAAACAACACAAGCTGTGCAGCAGAAATCAGTCACCATGGGCGCTCCTACTTCAGCGAGTGCTGCACACAAATTTATGGCTAATCAGGAACATGACATTATTGTGCCCAGCCAAGTGCAGATGTGGGCTTGCATAAAACTTTCCTTATCATTCCTGAAAGGGTTGTGCTGCAGTCTGTCACTGTTCAATAAACAATTCCACGGCCAAGATCTCAAGCGCTGCCGCATCGGGTCCTGATGATCTGCACTTTCCTCACAGAGAGTCAGAGAAAGATGCATCAACAAACACATAACAAACACATGGCCACAGCCCTTTTGGGCTGATGGGTTTCCAAAAAGGGGCAAATGTTGATTACTCGTGCGTGTTATTCTGCCTACAGATTTAGGAGTCATCCAAAGTCAGAAGAAGCCAGGGAAAAATCTCCCCACTGCATTCGCTGGGCTTTGCATCTGCCTTAAGAACATGAGACAAATTGAAACTACCACCCAAGCATAGGCTGTGTTTTGGGGAAAGGCAGACAGCTAGAAAACATTCTAATTCACCAACCTTGGGATTTTGCTTTATGTTTTTGTTAACAAATGTTCTCAGTTATTAAAAAAAAAGATTGAACAACTGGTCCACTGAAGCTTCCTCTTAATTTTTTATAAAAAAGAGTTGCTGAGGTACAGGTGCATTGCCTTCAGAGCCATTTTTCCTGATTCCACATTCTTCCAAGCCCTTGTTTTCCCTGTCCCTCATGTTTGGCTGGTCACCAGTCTGGCTTTTCTGGGATGCCGTGCTGAGCATTCCCCATTTAGACCCAGGGAGGGGCTGGAGAAGACATCTGGTGATTTTCACCCTGCAGATTTAACATGAAAAGGGAATTGGGAAAAGAAAAGGTAACCTTTCTCAGGCCATGTCCTGCAGCAGCCAGGGACCCACCTGGTCCCTGGAGAGCATTAGAAAATCCTCAATGTTTTGCAAAATAAAAAAAAAAAAAAAAAATTGTGAGCTGCCTCACACAGCCCCTGAAGAGCAGGGAAGAGCCAGATCACAGTTAACTTCAGCTAGCTACTCCTTAACTCTCCCAGCTCCAGTGGTGTGCTCCAAGTGCAAGCAGAGAAGCTGCCCAGGGCATCCATCAGCCCTGGGGCAGGGAACAGAACCAGACTTCCCTTCTTTGCACTGCTGGACCTTGGATAGGAGAGGAGGCAGCCTTGGAGGGCAGGGGCAGAAGGGCTTCTGTTGTGCTGACCCCTCTCACCAAACTCCACACAACCCAAACAAAATAATTGCCTTTTGCCATGGAGGAACAAACTCAACCCTTACAGGGCTTAAATCTCTTTCTACGCTTTCCTTCTTAGAGAAAGGTCCAATGCCACATACATGGACTGGAAACCTTTTGTGGAGGATTTCAGAGACGCAGTCTGGAGAAAGTTAGAGCTGTATTAGGAATATTTCTCTTCCCTGAAAGTTTATTCAGCTGTAACTCTGAAAGTTATGTAAGGGAACAAGACAAAATTAGAATATTGGATAAAAATAGCACTAAAAGAAATGTTCCTCTTCCTCCAGCATTTTGAGGCCACTTTGGGGTCTTTTCTGGTTCTTCACCTAAAGCAGCCCTTGCTCTAATCTGGCACCTGGCTGAATGCCATGGCATTTGCAATGCCCAGGCAGAAAGCCACCTAGGATGGTAACAGCCTGCTTTCACATCCATTTGTGGCAATGTCCATGGCTGTGCTTCCCAGCCCTCAGAGCCTTAGTACAGAGCTCAGACCCAGGTCCTGACAGTGAGTCAGCACCGAGCTGTCACACCAGGCTGAAAGCTCCAGGAAGCAGAATGTTCTCTCTGCATACTTTTTGTACCACTCAGTACATTACATAAACTCCCAACGGGGAGAGCCGTAGCAGCTCTTTGGAAGGATGTATTTATTCCAGCAGTAACTCTAGCATTTAAACTTTCTGACAGCTGCTGTGAACAAATATGCAATAAAAATCAAAGCCAATTCAAAGCTGGTATTCAGAGGTGGGAGACTGCATAAGCATTTGGGTTCTGGGCCATGCTGTGCTTTGTTTAGCATTCAGACAGTGTAGAGGACTGCAGCATCCCTTCTCCACACTCAAGTCAAGCCCAAGTCACTTTGGCTTCATTTTCCAAGCCTGGCTGTGTAAAGCTAGAGCTCTGTCTCCCATTATCTGAGTGTTTGGCTGCCATGATCTAAAACATGACCAGCCCATGACAAGCAGCTTGTAGGAACAAGGAATTTGAGCATCCTCAGCTGCTCCAGTTCACACCTTCCCCGCTGCTGCAAGCCCCAGATCCTCTGTAAGAGACAGTGACCAAGAGCTGAGGCCAGGAAAAGCTCCAGTCACTGCCAGGGCCTGTCTGTCAGGGCCCTTGGGTATCCACACAATGCTCCTATTCACGTTCAGTAGAAATAAAAGTCGCCTGTGCTGCAGAGGTCCTGAGCTCTCTCCCATTCCATCCCGGAATCACAGGAAAATGTAGGTCGGGAGAGACCCCTGGAGGTCAGCTGAACCAGTCTTCCACAAGGACAACCTGACACTTTTTTAGATGAGATCATGGTGGCACATTACTCCAAACCTGAGCCAGGGGACACGAGGCCAGGAGAGAGACCCTACAGCCACCCCACGGGCTCCTGTGGAGAAGCCACAGCCCCCTTCCAAATCCCCCTAAGCAGAGATGGCAGCAGGACTTCCTCTGCTCAGAGATTTTGGGGGAAGTCAGGGACATTTGCCCACCTGAAGTGCTAAAAGGGACCCCACATGTCAAGGAGCCTTCCTGACTTTGGGGAGTTACACATGGCTGGCTCACTTGGTGAGATTACATGGAATCCCTGCTGTTTACAGCACTCTGGAGGGAATTCCAATGATTCCTCCCTCAAAAGAGCTGAAAGTGTGGTGTGTCCACAGCCAGGAACGGGGTTCTTGAAGCAATCACCTCTCCACAACTGTGCACTACACCCTTCAGCAGGGTACCCTTTGGAGGGTCTGTGTTATCTGCAGGGGTAAATAAGGGTTCATACACAGAGAGCCTGGATATTTTGCTAAGTAACAGGAGGTTTGTACCACACAGCCACCAAGATGGACAATCTTGCTTTTATTGAAGCCCTTCTTTCAGTGACATCAAGGTTATCATGCTGCTCATGCCAGTAGTCAAATTAATTGGTTTTCTAGAGAGATCTATAAAAACTGGTTTCAGGACCTGCCAGGACACATGCACTGCAGCTGATCAGCTGTGGAAATACTTCAGTATCTTTAACAGAAGTGCCATTTTTATCTGTAATCTTCTGTTACTCTTTGTCTCAACAACCTGTGAAAGAAGAAAGAATTTGTACAAGGTCTCTTACTGTTCTGAGCTGCCTTGCCAGCTTTCAGTACTTCTGCTGAGCTGGTTGAAAGAAAAATATACACAGCAGAAAAGGATCCGTCAGTAGAACAGGGAGGAAATTGCATCCTGGAGCAGAGAAGGCTTTGAGTGATGTTGTCTTCAGTCTCCTGTGAAGCCAGGAAATTCATGACCCTTCCCAAGCCCAAACTTTGCCCACCTAAGCTATCAGACCACATTACAGTTTCCATCAGTTTTGCTCACTTCTTCCCTTGATCTGGTTCTTCCCATGACGTCTTGTCAGCTCTCCCTTGTCATTTCTGCCTCCTCTTGGATTTCCAGTATTTGAGACTGGGACTGTTTTATCTTTACAATACATATTAGCAGAATCAAATAACTACACCAAAAACCCACAAAGGCAGCTGACTTATCGCCCGTGTCAGATTTCAAAATTCTTTGCAATTTGAGGAACAAAGGTCCTTGTTGAAATGTTCACAGTGGTGTGTCCTCTGGGACTGGCATTGCTACAGAAGCTTCTGGAGGAACTGGATTCATCTGTGGTTTGGGGCAAGATAAACACAGCAGGTGTATTCCCTGTCTCCAGCACCTTGGATCCTCTCCAAGCTGATTTCCATCCTCCCCATTCCAACAGAACAGTGATCACAAGGGTCACTGATGACATTTTCTTGGCCAACTCTCTATTCTCTTCCACTTGGGCCTCTGTTTTTGACACCTTTACATCTGGCCTCAGCTTTCATGACCCCCTTCTCCAACATTTCTTTCCTGGGCATGATTTGCATATTGAGCAAAGGAAGGGACCTTCCCACTGGTAATTGGATTCAAATCAGAGAGGGGTGGGGGTGTGTTAGTTTGTAATTTTCTACTTTGAACCAAACTGTCATAGGAACTTCTAACAGTGTGTTCTGGATTATCAGCCTGGAAACAGCAGAGTAATCCCACACCCACATTCTACATGTGATTTAGCTGTGTAATCTTAATTACACAGGATTAAGATTTTGTAATTAAGGGGGAGGGAGAGACTAGAGCAGCACTGGAGGTACAGTTCAGATCTCTGTACTTGCTGTCCTTGCTCCAGGAAGCCACCAGGCTGAGCCAGACTATTGACCAGAGGGAAATTCCTTCCAAGACTGAGCTTGCACAGCCCATTCTCAGCCAGGAATGAAGGTTTTCCACTCACTGCAGGTTCCAGAGCCACATCCCTGATCAAATGGGACAGCTCAGAGGAAAGTCTGGCAGATAGCAGCCACACAGGTAATCCTAAGGGACTCCCAAAGACCCCTAAAACTGCAATGTAAGTTTTCAAGGAGACCAGATGATAGCGGAATGATGTGCAAGCAGCAGAGATTCACTCAGCAGGAGCTGAATGGCAGGGACACCCAGCCACCAACACATTTTTGATGATCACAAAATCACAGCACAGGTTGGAAGAGACCCCAAAAGACCATCTGGTTCAAGCTTTGATGGGAAAGGGAGCCCAGACAAGACTATGTAGCACCTCAAACACCTCCCTGGGGAAGTTTGGCTGATTCTCCTCATGATTTTTTTCTTTTTACTCTGTAATATTTCTTTCTTATATCAAGATGATGGGATCACCCTGCCAACAAGGAAGGCCTTTTCCACTCCCTAGGATTTATTACTGACAATCCAAACAATGTGAGGGATTGCCTCATTTTTCTGCTGCTTTTTCCTACTGTCCATTTCAATGTTGTGGAGCAAGATCCACCCAGGTGCAGATGTCAAAAGCAATATTAAGAAGGTCATTTCTGGTCACAGGCAGCTCCAACTGCCAGACATAGTGGGATGCAGTCTCTTCCTCAGTCTCAAAGCACAGCACTTGAAATATCCTGTAGGATGAGAACAATGCCAGCTACAGCATTTCCCCCCTAATTTTTGGGAAGAGGGCCAGGCAATCACCACAATTAGTCATGCAGTCCCCATTCTTGGTCTCAGCCTCATGCCTGTCCTTATGTTAAGGATGAGGCTACGATCTCCACCCCAAAGAGGGTCTTTGCCTCAGTCACACACTATCAATCAGTCTGGCTCTCAGTAATGAGGAAAGATGCTTTCCTTCCTTCCACCTTCTATTTGGACCTTCACCTTCCCAGTGGGATCGTTTTGCTGGGTAAAGGAAGACAGAAATAGACAGAGAGAAGCATGTCAATATGTGCATAGAAGAGGAATTAAAAACAAAACATAATGAAATACCTGAAAGCACAAGGGAATTTGCTGGAAACTAGAGGAGAGAGGAAAAGAAGCAGCTATCACGCCTTTTACTGCTGCACATGGAGTTGGTTTTGAAAAGTTTCTTCTCCCTGTCCTGCTTTCCTCCCCCTGCTTGCCCACTCCCCTGGGGAGGGGAAGGTAGAGAAGGCATCATTACAATATTAATCACCTTGAAAAGGGTAGAAACCCAAGATTTTAAAACCACTGCAAGAGGGAGAAGCGTCTTTAGGGGAAAGTTCAAACAGCTTCTTTTGCTTGAAGACTGCTGGAAACAATATGGCAATCATTAGTTCCTCCCTCCCCAGTTCAGGGTCGTTCATTTAATTCACACATGATGAACAACAGACATGCACATGGGTCCAACAGCAATATTAAGGTTGCCTCTCTTGCCAAGAATCGTGCCACTAAAAAGCACATGTGTGAGCCCATGTGGGTCTGGAAAGGGTTAATGGGCTGCTGGGGGCTTCTTCTTGCCCAGAGGTGAAGGAGGGACAGCAGCTCAGATGGAGAGCATGCCTTACTCTCACAGTGGGACCATCCATGGGCATGGCAAGGTGAGCTGTCTGGGAGGGTGGAGGTCCCTGTCACCTGCAGCTGAGCCAGCTGCACTCACTGTGGCTGTGGCAAAAGCCTCCTGGAATGCCTTTGAAAGGACAGCATCAGACCTGGTGTGGAGGTACAAGAATCATCAAGTCCAGCCTGGTTTTTTCAGGGTAAATCCTGAAACCTCAGAAGAATGTTTCGCTTAGGCTTCGCTGCTCAGTCTTGAATAACTCCAGGAAAACTGGGTCTTTTTTACCCTTATGTGGGAGCATCTCTGGTGACAACCAGCCTTTGCTCCCCTCAGACAGGGCAGATTTCCAAAATGACAGCTCCCTTTCCACATGGACCAGCAAACACCTGGGGCAGTCTCCAGGGTTTTCAGGGCAGCCCTGACTGCAGCAGCTGGCTCTGCACTCTGCAGTGGAGTTAAAATGAAACATGTCATCCAGCCAGAGAGCCTCCTGTCCTCTGACAGATCACTACTAAAACAGAAGCTGCTGTCTGACCTGAATTCTTTCTTGCATCTTCCCAGTGCCATGTGCTTGTTCTGCACACGAACAGTCCCTGCCACTGCATTCTTGGTGTCATTCTGACCTGGAGCAGTGAGCCCTGTAGCATAAAATAATTTGATTTTAACCAGAAGCCTCTGCATACTGGAGGAGGATATTTCCCGCTCTGGCTCTGGCACTGTCTGCTTGGTGACCTTGAACATGTAGTGTTATCTTTCTTCATCTCTTTGTCAAACAGACACTGGCACTGGTGGCTCCTGTAAAGCACTTTGAGGGATAAAAAGCCAGGTGTTGACATTGTTGTGCAGCGAGCATTCACTCTCATCTGCTTTAAATCTCTGCCTCCTTCATTTTCCTTGAATAACCCCTTTGTTCCTGTATTATGAAACACTGTAAGTAGACCCACAAGTGCCCACAGGAGTGAAAAGTGGACACAGACTGCTGGTGAGCCCCTCCTGCAGGGCAGGACTTCCAGGGGTGAAACCCCAGCCCCACCAACCCCAGTGCCAAAGGGGTGACTGCTTTATTGCTGATTCACTGCAAATGATAGCAAGAGAAGCATTTCATAGCATTTTCTATCTGCTTCTTGAGGGTTTAGTCATCCCAAAAGTCACTATGAATAAGGATTTCCCTTTCAACAAATTGACCTCTCATGCAAAACTCTGCCCAGTGAACGATTTCTTCACTGCATGGTGGGGGTTTTTGTTTTTCTGGTGAAGTTACCACCATCTGTGGCCAAACAACACACTCAAACCCAGCAACCTTTCAGAAAGATGACAGATGATGTCTGCTGCTCATTTCATGTGGTTTTTGCCCAGTACGGTCTCTGAGGAAAGGAAGAAGGTGCCAAAACTGAAATAAGAAAGATAACAGTGGTAAATGTCAGAGCTCCCTGGTGAGTGCAGAGATCCCAAAGACTTGGGAATGCTGAACAGATGACTCACTGGGAAGGGTTGCCACACGTCCTGTTTTTGACAGATGGGACACTGGCTTACTGCATTCAGGATCCCAATGGCATTATAGAAGCACCTAGAGCCCTTGATAGTGAAGGTCTTTATGGGTCTTTATGGGATGGAGATTATCATGCAGGATGAGGAAACTGGATTTAATGTCAAACTTTGAGGCCAAATCCTTGCATGAATATTTTGGAGCTGCTTGCATTCAGGGCCTGGTTTACAGGTGCTGAAGGGCATCTTCCTTGCTGAAAAGAGAGATTTTGTCCTAGTCATACATGCAAACATACCAGTTCTCTGTTGAAATGCTATATATATTTTTTCCCATCCCTTTTAGAGCCTGCTACATCTTCCAATCATTTGGATCCACACTTCACACCTGTCCTGAGTTTAACTGGACAATGCAAAGGTTTTGCCTTTGTCCCACGGACAGATTTCAGAATTATTTCTGTTCAGGTCAGTCCAAAAGCAAGTTGGTTTTGTTTTCTTTTATTTCTGGCATTGAAAAATTATGTCATGTTGAAAAATTAGATATCATTTCCAAGTGAATAGGCAATGTATCCTCTATGTGAAATGCTGAAATCACAGTCCAGCTTTCCCATATTTCCCTCTGCATTTTCAGCCAAAACCACTGGCTGAACGCAAAAGTCCTAAATCCCACCCTATTTCTAATTGAGCTCACTATTCAACAAATAAATAAAGCCATGCAGCTCCAATGTAATGATGCTTGTGATGACATTTTCCACATTCTGCTCCAGATCTCTATGTCATTTATCCCACCATGAGCTGGTCTAATATACCCTACAGCAGGATGCAGAGTTTGGAGTCTGCTACTGTCTGTGAACTAAAACAGACCTGGAGTGAAGTCCTGACCTCAGACAATAGCAGCTTTGCCACCAGCAGAAGTGGGACCAGTTTATCAGCCCAGGATTCCTAACTCAGGCATTAGAGGCTTGTATTTCAGACAGTTTTAATCCAGAAGCCCTGAGCTCGCTACCATCATCTGTGGGTGTGATTACACGGGCAGACAGGGTAAAGCTGGAGTGCTCAGAGTATTTCTGCTCCACTTCTGCTCCCACATTTGAATCTGTCACTCAGCTGGTCCTGTCCAGCTGAATAATTGTTCTTCTGGGGACAAAGTCCCACGGTGAATACACCCCAGAGCCCTCCCATTTAACATGGTGCTGAAGGAATACTCATTTGTCCACTTCCCCCTCCCCTTCTTATCCAGTTGAAATAATAAATATTTTTCTCATGATTTATTGGATTTCAGTTTGTTGAAAAGATCCTCCAAACAAATGAAGTTTTAATGGCAACAAACACCAGCCGTAGAGCATTAGAAAATATAAACAGCAGCAGAGACCATTAAACAAAAACCACTTTGGATACAGCTGACACAGTGCTCAGCAATCTTCACCTCCTGAGGCCAGGGCCCCAGACACAGGGTCACAGAGAGTCCCTCACTGGAAAAGAAATTTGGAAGGATCACAGATTTGAGTCCTTTGGGTGCTGAGGGCTGCAAGAGACACTTTTGAAGTGACCAGTCCGGACTTTGGGCTACTCAGGACCATAGGTAAGACCTCAAACATTGAATCCCAGCATGGTTGATGCTGGAAGGGACCTCAGGGACTCTTTAATTCCAACTCCTCCTGCCCTGGGCAGGGAACTTTGCACAAGGATCAGGCTGCTCAGAGCCCCAGCCAGCCTGGCCCTGATGGAGAGATCCATTCTAGAGAGGAAGAGCCAAGGCAGCCCCCACACTCTGTTCCCTTCCTTCTGCCATGCCCACTGCACACCACCTCTGGGAGCCCAGCCCAGCCCTCCAGCTCCCCTCCTCTGTCTTGTGCTCTCCTCCTAACCAATGGGCTCAGGCTGGAGTTTTTTGTCTATCATTATTTTTTTGTCCATCACTGTGTGGACACCTGCACAGCACCTGTGCTGGGGCCAGCCAGCTCTGCCTCACAGATGAGCAGGTTGTCCTGAATAACCCTCCCTGCAAGAAGGGCTGCTGTGCACCTCTGCAGGGGGAAGTAATTTGGGTAATTTTGCCCTGCTGTGGAAGAGGGATGCACCACCTGTGCACAGGTGAGAGGAGTCAGCATGGGCTCGGTGCCACAGAGCAATTGTCACACCCTCCAGGGCACATCCAGAGTGTTCACAGCCTGTCCTGCCTCCTTCCACATCTGTCACATCTGTCTCTGCGTGGGTAGAAGCAGGTGAAGTGGTCACAAAGGGAGTTCTGTGTGCCAGGGTTTATTATCAGTACACCCCTCGTTACTCCCCTGCCCTCCCATCACACTGGCCAGCACAACTGGTTGTGCAATCACCCTTAGAACCAATGCTGTCAAAACAAACACATCCCCCAACTGCTTCTAGCAGGATGATTTTTTTCCTGACTCATTTTGACAGTATCAGAGTAGAGAGTGAGTACTGGCACAGCTACATCTGCACTCTGGAGCCCGGAGCAGGGAGAGATCAGGTGGAGAGACAAAACACTCTATTCCTTCAGAGCAATCACAGCAAAGTCCAAGCAGAAAGGGATTTAGAAGAGTTGTCCAACAACACAAATTTTGTCAAGCCAAGTCCTAGGATGTTTCTGCACAAATCCCAAGGTCTCAGCTATCCACAGCCTTTTCTTAACTCATAGATGCTATTCAAAACAGCCTGGATGAGTGCACAGCTGGGTTTGCCACCTTTCATTCAAACAGGGGAAGCATGGACCAGTAATGTGTTCCAGAGACTGGAAATCAGGATGTTTTGATTTGAGATAAAGTACAAAACATGTGTGAGTGACCAAAGACACCCTGCCTGAGCCTTTCAGGAAATAAGTGATTTAAGACATTTTACCATAAGACCAAGAGTTTACTGTCAATAAACCATTGTTTACTGTCTACACAAGAGCTGTGGCTACTACTTTAGTCAAACATTCATATTTTGTCTACTTAATCCATTCCAAGTCACTGCAAACAATTTCCCTTTCATGAGCCGGGGATGCCTGGGAAAGGATCCTGCATGTCTGTATGGAATCCAAGCTGCACCTTGACATTCCCAGCATGTCCAGGGCTCCAAGCTGCCCCTCCAGCCCTGCATGTGCCCTGACCTCAGCAGTCACCTCTTTCCTGCTCCCTTTCCCAGCTCCAAGGGCAGCCAGCAGGATTCCCAAGGCCATGAAATGAAGCCCACCCTCCAGGAGTGTGGCCCCTGCCCATACAGCTCATGCAAACTTCTCATTTCAGCTCATCTCTGGAGCTCCCAGTCCAAACCTACACAGTATAAGCATGGTTCAGATGCCAAGCCATGAAAAGTAATGAGTTTCATTTAAATAAGAACAACTCTAAAGCCCACAACAATCCACAGCAAAATTCTAGTTCTACTCCAACCTGTGGGCTCACCATAGAAAGGCTGAGCCCACTGGGAAATGTCATAATCCAGCTGATTGTAAAGCACATACCAAATACTCACAATCAGATTTATTTCATGGTTTAGAAAATCACTGAGTCATCACTATGAGCACCACGCTGAGCTGTGTGCTGAAACACATCATAATTAAACTGCAGCAGATCAGACTTGTTCCAGGAATGAACAATGTCAGGAGCGCAAAGTGGCCAACGTGGATTTGCAAGAGATCGTGCAACAACTGCCTGCAGGGCAAAAAACATTCATTTGTTTGAATTATGGGCATGTTAATTTCATTTTAAACTAAAGATCAGGACAGGATTCAGGTTAAGGAGAATGCAGCAAGAAGGATGAGGCAGGTAAATAAAGTTAATAAAAATAATCACTTATAATAGCAAGGGAGAAAAGTAGTGAAATCAAAATACATTCACTGAGGAGGATGTAGATATAACCAGAAACAGCCCAAGGTTCTGTGATGAAAAATCCCACACTGGTAACAAGCCTAATCAAAAGCCCATCAAAATCAAGGTCTTTCCATTGGCTTAGCCCTTCGTGACTGCACAACAAGCAAAACTTTTCCCATTACAGACTGTCTGCTACAAAATCTTTTCTGTTTCTCTACACATTTTTCCACTGTTCTTAATAAAGTCATTTTCTTACATTATGTTAATATTTTAAAAAAAAGAAAGAAAAGAGAAACCCTTCATAAATACACAATCAAGCCTGAGGTAATTTTCCTAAAATAATTTTTTAAATAAACTGCTCTGTACAAACTTCAGTCACTTCAAAATGTGCTTTGAAACTGAAGACTGTGGAAAAGTTAAAGAAGTGATTGCTGATAAATAGTTCCACATGGTTTATCAAATATAATATCCTTCCCCCCACACCAGAGTGATTTTTCAGATCTTAGGGCATGGACTTGTTGCCTGCTAAGAGTTGTGTGCTGAGGTTTAATAAGGTATTTATATGCTAAAGAGCTTCCTCCTGTTCCTGTATCGAGCATCAGCAGTATTCTCCTAAATAGAAATATCCCTTAGGAAGAAATTGAGCTAAACTGGTGGAGTTGTATAGAAGTGACATCTAAAAAATACTTTAAATGTTCCTCTTTGTTGTTGGAGCAGGAAGGATGCCCTGCTTTAGTTAGGTAGTGGCAACACCCAAAAGTTTATCCTATTAGATGTAGTAAAATGTGATAACATCACATTCAGATGTCCAGCTAAATTCCACAGAGATTTTCTTGGGGTCAGAGGAAGAATGAAAGTGATCACTGCCTGATAATATGATCAAACAGCAGATGGAGAGCTTCTGATGGTAAGATTATAGGGTACCATCCCTAGATTGCAGCTGGGAGAAGCCAGACCCCCCTTCCCTCTTTCAGAACAGGTGATGTCATTACATTGCACTGGGCCTTAGGAATATGTGATCTGGAAAGACTCAGTGTGGAAAACAATCCCCAAACCAGGCACTTTTTCAGCTTCTCTATTGCACCATTGCCTTACAAAGCACTTGGAACACCTCCCTGGCTAAGCTGTTCAACTCTGCTTTAACACATGCATAGATGCCTCACACTGCCCTAAAAGATTAGGACTTTCTGCCAGAAATCACCCAGCTTTAATCAGATCCCTGTGCAAAACCCTCAGGTGTGACCATGCTCCCTCTCCTGCCAGAGCAGCACCAATCCATGCATGGGAAATGCATAAAAACAAACGGAGCAGGAACCCAAACTTTGTGCCTGGGTTGTTGCTAATCATGTGAGGAGCTGGAGCACAAGGGCTCCAAACTGGTTTTTCTCAGTACTTGTGTAAACCAGCAGAGGCTTGGTGTCTGCTCCACGAGGGGACAGCAGCTCCAGGCCACAGTTCTCAGTAGGGTGAAATCCTGCATTAAGCCATTTTAACCCAGCTTTTCACAGCCTTGGATCTGGCCACAGTGCCCAGCCCCACTCAGGCAGAACAGGGAACAGAGAGATCCATCTGTACCCATTTGTCAGACGTGAACTCAGAGGTCTTCAGAGTGCTTGGAAGGACATGAAGAGTGTTCCCTTCCAAAAGACTTGGCAAGGAAATGGCTGGGCTGAGCTCTCTGAGCTCTAAACAGGAAACAGGTTCTTCACTCTCAAGTGGCTCAATGAAAAATATCATCCATAAGTGACAGTAATGCCTCTGCTCACATGCAGCCAGTGATGCCAGAAATTCAGGTGAGAACACACAAGAGCCCCAGAGGCAAAATACTGACACTCAGCAGAGTGGGGCAGCTGAGTTCAGGCTCCCCTGGATCAGCACAGCTGACATCCAGCTGCTAGGATCTTCCAAAGGTACCAAATTCTGGGCATTTAGGAGAGTCTAGAAGGAAAAATGGGAGGGCAGCGAAAAATACTGCAAGTGCTCACCCTGAAACTTCCAGAACTACAGCCAGCATGGAAACCCTTTCTGTAAGAAGATTGGATAAAGGTACATTTGGATGGGGAACATTGTCTGGTTGTGCCACACATCTCTGCAAAGTCACATAAATGTCCGCAGGTGTCCAAGTAGACCCAGGACAGGGCTGCAAAATGGGGGCTGGAAAGAGATGATCTTTAAGGTCCCTCCCAACCCAAACTATTCCATGGTTCTGTGGATGGTAATGGTCACAGGGGCGAGGAAAAGTCAGCTCAGTATGAACATGTGGAGCTCACTCACATGTTCAGTGTTCTTGTGTTTGTTATAGGAAAAAAAGGCTGAATGTGGGTGGGCTGAGAGTGCCCCCACTCCCACAATGTGGAAACAATAAATCACAGGGAGCCCTGGAGAGCCACCTGGGATTTTTAAGTGTGAAAACCCCTCTTTCTCCTGCCTCCATCATTCTGCCTTCCATCCTGTTCTCAACCCAGCACAGGTTTCTTGGGAAGGGTCCCACAGCCCACTGGCCTGAGACAAGAGGGTGAACCCCTCAGCCCCTGTCTTGCTTGGCTTCAGTGTGGTGACTCTTGACCCCCCACAGACTTTGTCCCTTGGCTGTTACACCCCCATGTCCTGCTCTGGCCATCCCAGATTCCCAGGACACTCAGCCCATGCCAGCAATGTCACATCTTTCAGCACCCCAGTCCTGCTCCACTGGCTACAACAGGCTTCCTTTGAGGCAGCTCCTGGCTCACCCTTCCTTGGCACTTTTACCTGCCTCTGCCTTTCACATTTCTCCTTCCTCCTGAGATTTTCCCATTTTCCTGAAAATCCAAAATGCCCAGCACAGAGCAGGGACCGGGGAGCTCATTGATCCCATCACGGCCAGACTTCAGACAGCAGTTCCAGTAATTCCCCTCTGGAAAAGGGGTCACTGTGCTGATTTATAAACTTAGGAACCAAATGCCTCTCTCAGGCCTGGTGGGTAAACAGGCCCAGCCTCCCCAGCAGCCTTGCAGAGCTACATATGGCAAGCAGAGCTTCACAAAGGCTTTTGTCCACATTTCCCACCAGGCAGACTCTAGGAAGACAAACTATGGCCAAGGTTGCCTTATCAGTGACCCCCAGCCTCTGGCCCTGCCTCAGTAGTCCCCAGAGATCCCAGTGTCCACACACAGATGCTCTCCCCTGCCAGGCTTTCTGTCCTGGGAAACATTTCAGTCCTTTTCCCTGGGAAATGGGGGCTGCAGAGCATGGAATTAGCAGCATTAGCCTCAGGAGCAAACCCAGGGGGAGGATGCTAACCTGAAATTAGATTTTTTTTTTTCATCTTTTCTTTAGGCTGTAGACTTTTCCAAGACAGCTTGGTCTCAGTGTCCAGGGAGGAGAATGGCATCCCATTGTCTCCATCATCGAGAGAGGAAGGAAATGTCCTACCTGCACAGAGGAGCCAGGCAGGGACAGGGGACAGGGGACAGGGGACAGGGGACAGGGGACAGGGGACAGGTGACATCACCCTGTGCACTTCTACCAGGAACAGCAACCTTCCCTTGTCTCTCCTCTCTGCCTGCCCCAGATGAAGTCTGCTCTTGGTTACTGCTTCCAAAAGCCTCCTCTGCCATCCTTATAAATATGAAATATGTGCTGCTATGTTCGCAATTATGGATGTTTAAATGAAATCTTAATTGCAAGAGGAAAGTATCTTTGATCATATTTACACTACCTAGAATGAACAATGACAATCCATATTATGTCAGATGTCAGAGCGTTTGTTATTGTTGCTGTTGTCACTCTTTTGACCAGCTCATAAGCCATAATTGAAGCCATTTATATTTTTAAAAAATTGCACTGTAGTCTCTCTTCTTCTCATTTTTTGCAATAAAAATCCACAAGCTAAACTCTAGCTTTAGCTAGAAAAGAGTCAATGTGAAGAATAACAGTGGGAACCATGCTCTTCTCAAAGGGATATTTATTTGGTTTTAAAGAACTCGTTCTTCATGCAAAGAAAATGAAGGTAGGAAACAGAAGAGAAACATCTGCCTCCTCCAAACTTATGAGAAACCTTGTTGCACATTCCTAACCTTTCTCCTGTCCTTTTGGCCAAAAATCAATTACTTTTCTTTTAAGGTAGCATATTCATACTGGGCAAGTGGGCAAGCAGCACATAAGAGTCACTCCTCAGAGACAGATAGAAATGTGTTCACTACAAAGAAAGGGCAGGATATATTTCCCCTTCTGGGAATAAATTTTTCAGTTACCAGAGATCTTTCTGGATGAAAGATCTGACCCCTAAGACCTTGGTAAGGCACAGGATGGTTGCAGCAGACACTTAACTGCTTCAGGTTTTGGTGTAAAAGTCAAGGAAATGTCTTTCAAACCCTTTTGACATGATTTCCCCACTCCTTTGGATGAAAATATTTAGTAAAATGTTGATTTCTTTGAGATGGGTGTTTATCTCAGCAAAAGATTTCAAATTTGTACCCATTTCTGCTAGGACTGGGAGTGGCCCCAGCAACACAGGTTTGAACCCTCCCCTGAGTCATTTGGGCTGCAGTGCCTGCTTAGATGTGAGAAGAAATGTGGAGGAAACTGGACACCAGCTCATGTTATTTACTAAATTCTATGGCCTTAGCCAGTTTGGCAGGGGAAGACTAGAATAAAAGACTGTTGAGAAATTCTAGCATATCCAAAATGTATTACCAAAATATTTTTATGCTTTCAAGAAGTCAAGCTGAATGGATATTTTCATTTAATCAAACTGCTTTTCCATCTTTTCAGCTGCCTTTCCTATCTTTTGAGAGGCATTTTTCTTGACTTGCTGAATACAACTGTAAAAACATCAGACTAAAGCACTTAGAGACACCAAATAATGCTTTTGAGAACAGGTAGCTTTACAGAGTCCAGAAGGAAATAGCTGAAAGCTAAAATGTTTAGTTTATTCTGCAGAAGTGGGGCATAATGAAAACAGCTGGAAACAATTTTGATGGCAAGCTTCTTTTATACATCTCAACATCTCCCTAACCTCAGCATTCACCTTGAGTACAAATTGCCCCAGCAACTTGCAGCCCAGGATTAAGAAACTATTGCTTATTTAAATACAGATTTGCTGGGGATATCCACAGGAAATTTGAGGAGCTACTTGCTGAATGCAGACCATTGTTTGCATTGCAGCAGCTCAGAGCAGACTCCAGCCAGCCAAGCACAGTGTGCAGGGCACTGTACAAATTTTGGAGGTGCCCTCCTGAGCTCAAATTGCCATAATTTTCCGCGATTACTACATCACCTAAGCACTCAGATCTTCATGTTGAGTTGAAAAGCTCCTTTTTCCCCCAGATCTGTCCCAACCCCATGAAGCTAATACCCCAAATAAAGGGCAGAAATCAGCTGTAGCTGATGGGAGCTGTGGGCACAGAGGTGAAGGTGACTGGTTCAAGGATACACAGGCAAGCTCTGGCAGGGCAAAGAGTAAACCCAAACCCTGTGTCACAACCAAACCCAGTGATTCTCTCTGATCTTGCTTCTCTCTTGCTCACATAAATATTTGCATGGCCAGAATAAAACCACATTGCATTTTTGTCCCCTTAGGAAAAACAACAAGCACTTAAAATATTTCTGCAGTTTCCCCCCACAACCTTTTTAAGGAGTTGGTGGGGAGAATATATTTTTATTTTTCTTGGCAAAGAGGAAAAGAAGGAGCAGCCCAGGTGGAGTCAGAGTCCCTGAAAGCCCTTCATTCTTCAGCTCTGCCTGCCCTGGCATCACTGCAGAGCAGCACAAGCACAGCTTGAGACCTGGTTCAGGTGAAAGGAGCAGGTCAGCGGCAGCAGGAAGGTTTTTGTGAGTGAGTCACTTGAACAATTTCATGGGAAAGTTGTGCAATCCATGCTGGATTACCCGTGCCAACTACAGTTCACTTAAATTGACCCACATCTGATTTCAGTGCAAGCATACACTGAACGTCCTAAGCAGGGCTGTCACGGAGGATGAACGTGATTAATCCGTGTCTCTCTGTCCTTCCCAGGAGCAATGAGAACAAATCACTCCCTTGAAAAACCATCCAGAGCCATCTCTGGCTCTGCCAGAGGAATTTCACCTGCCTGTGCCAGCAGTGTGCTCAGCTGCAGCACAAGTACCAGAACACGCTCACATCCACACAGGGCAGCACAAGGTGGAAAAACCCCACACTTTGCTCTGAGCCTGCCTGACCCCTTTCCTGTGAGGACAACTGGTTGGTTTTGCAGGAAAGCCAAGCCCCCATCCCAGCAAAAAGAGGCAGGAGAGGCACTTCCCTCCTGCTTCCCCGCGAGGGGCAGAGGGGGAGAGGGGATGTCTTCAATATGTTTGCCCATTTCAGGCCTTTATTCCTAACACATGTTTCTTCTTTTATGCAAAACATGTCTCCTCTGTTTTCTGTCTCCTTGATTTCATTTTAAAAGGCAATATTTTTATGGCATGAAGAGATAAAGATATGAGGAAGGGAGGGAAAGTGGTACAAAAAGTCATTAAGTGTGGTGGCTGGTTATCGTAATGCACTAAGGACAACCAAAACCATTCCCTTTGGCAAGGGGGGCCATTTCTCCTGCTGGTATGCACAGGATTTTCACAGCTCCCATTAACACAACTGGAAACTATCCAGGTAACACTCTTGTCTCAGTCAAAGATTAGACTATCATGTCTGGGATGAATGGAAGCCTTTCAGAGGAAGAAGCAGAATCGCTGCTTCATCGCTCCAGCCTTGTCAGCCATTTGTTTAATTTATATTTGTGCTCTAAGATTCTTGTATTAATACATGAAGGTTCATAACTGAAGCAATAATCTGCTTTAAGGAACTTTATTGAGTACATCTCTGCTGAGCAGATGAGCAGAAAGAAGTACAGGGAGGCCCTGCAAGTCCTGCTCTGGAGTAAATGGGTCACACAGTTTGGTTTTTAAAAAAATGTGCTTTGGGGATTTCTGAGATTTCAAGATATTCACATCTGTCCATTGATCCAACCCCTGGGGTAAACACTATGGCACATCACTTCCAGGATGTTACTGTCCTCTGCTGTCCAACACATCTGGTACTGCAGAAGTTCCCACATTTGAATATTTTGTTGGAAACAGAAAAGTCCAGGTCCACAAAAATTTTTTTTGTGAAGAATGGATTATACAAAATAACCCAATCTGAAAAGTGAGATCAGGCTTTCTCAGGGAAAGCACTGCAGGCTGGGAGGGTGTGATACCACCCTCCCTCCACAGGACAGACTCTTCCTGCCAAGCTGCAGGCAGCTCCCCCTGGGAATGTGCACCTGTATCCGCAAGCATTTTTGACTCGGGTTCAGTCCAAGGCTCCTACACTGGCCCAGACCTTGAGACACCTCAAAAAGGCTCTGAGCCACCCTGATTCCCTCTGTGCCGGAGTTTTCCAGCTGCTTCTGCTTCCAAAAGCAGCAGAACCAAGAGCTTCCTCAGCAGTTAGAAATCACCCTGAGCCACGAGGGTCTGCCAGACCCTTCTCTGTGTCATCTCCAAGACCCTTGCTGAGCTCAGCATTGCATCCAGGCAGGATTTGGGAGGCACAGCTCCCTGCATGCCCTGGGCCACGAGCACATCGCCAAGCACAGACAAGCCCCTCGACCCTGGTGATGGAAGTTAACAAGAACTGCAACAAGCTGGGGCTCCTTTCCATACTAATCTGCTCATAACATTAAAACAAACGATTTCCGGACTGCAATTATTGCACCTCATAGAGAAATTGCACAACACTGGAATTAACAACTGCTCGAGTGCATTTAATTACTAACAGATACCTTTAAACTTGTGGTTAGGAAACTGTTAGCCTTTCCCAGAGCATGTGCCCCACCACCCAGTCCTGCTCTGAAGCATTTTCAGAATCTGCTGATCCATAAAAAGTACCATTGGACAAGGTTTGTTTTGGCAGGGGGCTCGGTTTTGTCCAGCAAACTAATGGTGTCCGTTAACACACCATTACATACCTCGTTAACATACTTGGCAACTGGGATTTCCCCTCAAGAATACAGAAATCGTGTGTAAATCATAATTATTGTCCGCCTGGCAGTATCAATCATCACACATAAGGCATTTGTTCTAATTCTCTACCCACAAAATTGTTCCTTGCAAATGTGACTGGGGCTGTCCTTGCCCATGGCACCTTCCAAGGAAATCACTGGCCCAGCCCATGTGCTGTGAGTTTGTAACAGGCAATTCCTGCCAGGATGCAGAGCCATGGATCAGGACGGGCTTGTTTTCCTTGCTTAGGCCATGGGCTTTTTTGGGATGCTTTTGAGGAAAATTTGCAGAGAAGGTTCTTTTCTTAGAGGGGACATCACTCGATTTTTGAATGAGTCCAGCTCCACGCTGTGACACCCAAGTTCCAAGCTGGGCTTTCAGCAGAGCTCAGAGCTGGTTTTCTAAAGCTCTGCTGAGAGTCTGGCACTAAGAAAGGTGGCTGAGAGGTGACAGCACAAATTAGTCCTTCTTTAAGTGTTTACACAGAGGGTTTGGTCCCCACTCCTAGAGCTGAGATCCAGGACTGGCGGTAAGATTTCATTCCTTGAGTTGATGCATCTAATCACCTGACAAAGGCTTTCTCACATCCACAATCATTCTCAGACCTGTGGGTTGGACACTTTAAAAACGCAGCAGTGATAAAATAACAATGTCAACAATGGCAGCAGATGTGGCTGCCAAGGAACATTATCTACTTTATGGTCTACGACACAAACCGTGATAGAAAACACTTGCAGCAAGAGAGATTGGCATTACAGCCAAGGAAAAAATTCCTCTGAGCAGTTAGAACAAATAGAGGGTCGGAATCCCAAGCCCTGCAATTTGTTTGGAATGGGAAGGAGTAACAACTGTCACACACCTCTCAGCTCTGACATTGCCCTGGGGCAGGGACAGAGGGGACAGCCCTGTGAACCTGCCCCAGGACTCTGAATTGCACTCTCTGACACAAAATCATGAATTGCACAACTCCCTGCCCCACTCATCCTTTCCTGGACAGGAAGGGATGGATGAGCATTCCCATCAGGTGATGGATCAACATCCCCAGCACCCTCCTCAGAGCCCCTGCCCTTCAGGGAGGAAAGTGGAGAAGCCTGGACTCACCACCTCCATTGCTTGTGCATTTTCCAAAGAAAGAAAAATCTCAACAGAATTCCTGCTTCCCCCACCACCCCTTGCCCCGCTGGTAATTTGGAGGCAGCATTTAGTGACAAAAACAAAAACAACAACTAAACCCAGGGAATTTGCACTAGAAAGATAAAACTTCTTTGACAGTTGCAACTTGGGAGTCTCACAACAATAAAGAATATATTTATTTTCTGTGTTTGCATTTGCACTTCATCTCTGATTCCTTCCCAATACTCCCAGCCAGTATTGCTGGTAGAAAAAGAGATGTACTAGAGACCACGACGACAGACTGTAGTATTTTCAGGCCTTGATGGAAATCTGCAGTGTATTTTCCAGGCTCATAAATCTCAAGAGAAGTGTTTCATTATTCTGTTCAGGCAGTGCAGAATAGCTGAGCTACAGATCCTCTTGCATGTTTCCTTTCTAGGCCATTCCATAGACAGGCAACATTCATTTCAGAAGTGCCCTTAAATTCTTTCACCAGCCCATTCCTCTTAAAACAAGTTAGAACTGAAAATTCCTCTTTCAAGTGCCCTACGATAAATTGTAACCTCGACATTCCAGCCTGAAAGGAGCATTTTTCGTCTTCAAGCACTTTGCCTTGTAGGTAGATGAGGACAAAAGCCATGACCTTCTTCAGCAAATCCAGGACACCAGAAGCCAAAGTAAACAGCTTTTACATCGTTTTCTTGTGCTTAGGGGTAACAGGCATAGTTTTCTTCTAGAAAAAGCAGGATTAATTCTGATACCTTCACTATGAGTTAATAAACACATTAATTGCAACAAATCCATGAAGTTCATATATGGATCCAAATTAGCCTTGTATAGGGTAATCCTCAGTTCAGAACCACCTCATCCAGGCACAAGAATCTGTGAGACCCTTTAATACTTTTATATAAGTGCAAAGAATATTAAATCAGTTTGTTATTAAGCCATCTGGAAAATGTAAGCTGCATTTTAGGAGTGACTGCATGAATTGTCCAAATGCAATGCATTTTTCCGAGCTATTCACGCTGGGGAAACAAAGGAGACATAGAAATACCTCAGAGGGGGAAAAAAGCACTTTTTTTCTGACCTAAAAATCACAAGGGTAGTGACTTTCTTCAAAGAAGACCAAGAAGGTGGTGCAGAAACCAGTGCAACTCTTCACTCAGTGCAATTCACACTCCCAGGAGCAGCTTTGCAAGGGTCCATGCTGGCACAACCATCCTCTTCCTTTTGCCAGTGTCACAGAAAGGCATTTCAGCCTGGGAGCAAAGTGCTTCCACTCAGATCTTCCCTCACCTTTTAAAGCACTGAGAAGAAAAGAGCCAAAAAGGTCAGCCACAAAGCAATTTGCAGAGTTTTGGACCTGTAAGGATACCAATCTCAGCCATTCCTAGGGAACTGGGAGGCCAGAGGGAAGCACAAGTGAGACGAGAGCATCCTCCTTTATGTCCTCCCTGAAAAGCTTCTGTCAGGAGAAGGGAAGCAGGGGAAAGCAGGGTAAACAAATTAGGTCCAATCATCAAGCAATGGATGAAGATTTGCTACACCTTCCCCATCTGTCTTTTTAGAGAAGGGTAGGCTTATATTGAAAGATGAAGTCTTTGACCTTAAGTGATGAATGAAAACATAACTGATAATTCAAACCTGCCATGGGGGAAGTTTAAAGAAGGGTTGCCCCAAATGGCTTCAGTATGTTCAAAAGCTACTGCCAGGAACATGGAAATTTTTTTCCCTGTGTTTGTTGGTTGCTCTGCATTTAAAACATCTCTGTATGTTTGTTTTTCTTCCGGTCTTTTGTGGTTGCTTTGTAAACATCTGGGTCGGGTTTTTAGTCCTTTGTACAAGAAGTGTGTGTGTGTGTTAGTTTTGCCAGTGGTTCTTATGTAACATTTGTGGGGATGAAGGAATTGGTTAAATCAGCTCCTTTGAAAAGCCATCCCAGCACAAAACTATTCCAGGAGTATCTCATGAAATGTCTTCTTCCCCCTTCCATAATGTACCCCCAATTTTTCCTAACGAGGTTAAAAGCAGAGCCCTCTCTTTCAGCAGTGATTACTCAACATGACATTTACTCCTTGCAATCCCATATTCCTGCTGAGTTTTGTGGTGGGTTTAAGCCACTGAAGGGCCCATATGCACTTTTAGTACAAGTGAACTGGCACAGGGGAGTGCATTTCCCAAAAATGTGGCCCTTGCATTTCTTGTATGGAACACCTTAATCCAGCATAAAAAATGTCAACCCCTCCCAGAAGCGCAAGAGTGAAATTTAGCAGCAGAAAATAAATTCTTCCATTGCATTTTCCTAAGTCCCTAACTTTAAAGCTCCTCTGAAAGCCTCTGCAGTTAACATTTTTATATTACCTCACACTAATTCTCCTCCAATAAATGAAGAGTTCTGTAGCTTTTAAGACCCAAGGAAACACTTTGTCAAACTCTACTTTCCTGTACAGTCCAGACCGTAAATTTTTTACCTAGCATTTCCTACTGTAAACTTTGGGATTTGGGTTGCTCTCTCACAAGTTTCCAACAAACATTTGGTGTGACTAAGACCTCTCTTGTTGGTGCAGAGGTCCAACCCATCGTGCCCTGTGCTACATCAGATTTTTGGGGAGATGACAGGGAGCTGGATTTTAAAGCAGAACCCATCTCCTCATTTCCCTCGTGCTCCAAATGGAGGAAAGGCAGAGGAGATGAGAGATAAAAACAGAGGAGAATCCATGAAAAGAAAGATATAAACACTAAAGGAAAAAGCTCTGCAGGAGAAGGGGAGCTGAACAGGCTGACAGTAGAGAGGTCAATATTGTGGTGCTATGTGGCTTGTATATTAAGATCTCTTAATGGGCTCTTTTCCTTAGGGGGAAGAAAAAATCTCTTTCCACAGGCTTTTGTGATTACAGGGTTCTCTCCTCCTCCATTCAAAAATGCCCCCACAAAGCTCAGTCTTCTTAATATGTTTGGTCACAAATGGGAACAAGCTGCACTTTCTAAATAAATATTTTATGGGGGTTTTTTTTTCCTTCTCTTCAACAGCAGAGTTCATGTAACAGATTATCTGAACCAAATGGGTTTACAGTTTCCTACTTCCCCAGTTCCTCACCAGTAAAGCTACCACAGCAGAGGCAGACCACACTTCCATACCAGCAGTGTAGTTGAAAGAAAATGTGGGGTTTGCTCCGCTTTGAATTTGGGTCAGTTTACCCAGATTTTATTTACCACCAGACCACTAGTCAGTACCAGACACAGCTCTGCCCCTCAGGAGCAATCCATCCCTTCATTTTGCACCCATGTCACAAACATTGGCCAGGCAGGTCCAGTTTTAGGGAAAGGGATTGATTGATCAGGACAGCCCTGATCTTAGAGGACAAGTGTGGACAAAGGGCTCTGAGACACACCTGTGGTTGCCCAAGCACAGCCACCACCCCATGTTTCACATTTTTCTGGCTCCCTGGGGCAGTGGTTGCAAGTTGTGCTTATCCAGATACATTGGGGAATGAAGAAGTGAAAGCAAGAAAGGAGAAAAATTATGCTGTCACCAAGAAAATGTTATTCTGACTGTTACTAGAGCTGGACGTAGCAGATAAATCTGGAATGATGAGGAGGGACAGTGATGGAGCACTACAGCCCTGACCTGCAATTTCCTGAGTTCATGCAACATCTTAAATTTTCTTCCAGGTCACCAGATGATGCAGGAGGTATCTATTCTGGTTTCTTTCATTATTTCCCCATCTATGCCCCAATAGCTAACTAGATAGATAGATAGATAGATAGATAGATAGATAGATAGATAGATAGATGATAGATAGATGATAGATAGATAGATAGATAGATAGATAGATAGATAGATAGATAGATAGATAGATAAAAGGTTATGAGGTTATTATTTGGAGTGAATGTTGATAATGGAGTTCCATTGAACAGGGAGGTTGGATCACAGGACCCACTGTGGCCCCTTTCCAATCTTACCCATTCTGTGTTAACAGGACTCTGAAATATTCCAGCCAGCATCCAGGGGTTTCCCATAAAAGACTACATGACTTAATATCACAGCTATGCTTGCCACGTGTGCACGAATCTAAGCCTCATGTCTTCTCCCTATACTAGAGGAATTAATTATATAATTTCAGGATCACTGAAAGAAAGTAAAGTTAGAGGACCCAAAATTTCTGTTCCTGTCTCAAGTTAACATTGTTTCTGTTCTTTGACTTCATGCAGGTGAAAAGGCACTTTTGGACAGCCAGAAATTTCTCTGAATGCAGAAGAAAACCACGCTGGCTGTGAAGAGGGAAATAAGCACGCATGGGCAAGGACCACACAAGACTAAGACAGCAAATATTGCAAGAGAACAATCCCCCCTGCCCCCTCCATGATGTCCTGTCCTGCTCATGCCAGAGATGCCAGCACCCAGAGTGACAAACACACCATTGTAACTCTCCCATGACGGTGGTTCTCGGTCTGTTTTGAAAAACCTTGGGTGAGAAACACCAGGGGTGACAAGCACCCCACCAGTGACCCCTGCAGAACTCCGTCCCCAAGGTTAAAAAAACATCCTTTCACAATTATGGGGTGAGACTGATCTGGCACACAGCCATCAATCCCTTCAGCATCTCCCTCAGCAGATCTTGACCTTCCACAGGGAAGGCACCTCACAAACCCAGGACCATGAGCTGCTTGGGTGATGGCTTGATCTGCTCAGGTGCTGACCACAAAGAGATGTGACACTCATACGAGCAAAAAAGGAAAATATTCGAGGGGATTAAGCACAGAGCAACCAAGAAAGACATTCAAATGAACAGGGTAATAAACTACAAGAGATTTAAGGGCTGCTAAAACCAAATATCTGAAATTTGGAGAGTGCTGGTCACAAATGCAAAGCAATGATCTTGCAAACCAGACATGGGGGGTCATAATTCAACGACATGATGCAAAGGAATCATGAAGAGAAAAAGCATAATGAAGTAATAATAGGAGCAGTGGCAGAAACCCTGAACTCTCTGAGCCAAAATGGGAATTTTACTCCCATACATTCAAATTTCTAAAAAAATACATATAGAAGTAACTAAGCCATGCTCATAGCTTGAAGAGTGAAGGCTTCTTAGGCAGGAAACATGTTGGACTCCTCTCCAAGAGAACATCTGAACCTCTCCATCTCAAACAAGGTCTTCAGGGAAGCCCAACCTGCAGAGTCTCTGTTTCTGCTTACCTTAGTATTAGATCCATTTCAAAAACATGCATGGGTTAAATGCAGAGCAGTACCCAATCACAAGAGTAAAATTCCAGGTCTTCTCTCTGTGCATAAATCCAAACTTTGGCAAAATCTGGAGGATCCAAATACTTAACTTTTGTCCATCTCTGAAAGGACAAGATCTGCAAGATAGAAAGAACCCTGCTTCAGAGTCTGGAGCATGTCCACAGCTCCAAAATTGAGGAGAAAACACCTCTGTGTCCAGAGCTGAGGGAATGGGATCTGAATGATTGTCAGTGGGAGGAAAAATATGAAATTCCAAAACAAGATGTTTTAAACTTGCTTTTCAGATGAATGTCAATATTCTACTTGCAAGAACCAAATATGGGTTTGTTGTTTAAACAAGAGCAACAAAACTGTTTAATCAGAGCTTTTGCACATAAATTCTGTTCCCACAAAAGAGAACCAGTTTGTTGAAAGCCAAGAGAGTACCAATCCAAAAGTCTGGGTTATGACATGAGGTAATTTGCCAAAGCTGACCAGATCAGCACTGTAAGCTGACCAGATCAGCACTGTTCTTCCACACAGACAGTGCAGATAAGGCCTGAAATATTCACAAGAGGACCCAGCACCTGCAGATAACCAACACAGAGCCATTCACATGGACACAGCTTCTTTTCTCCTGGTGGGACTCCGGGTCCTGGACTTCCCCTGTGGCTTTCTGAGCCACTCCTGATGTACGTGGGTGCATCTTTGGCCAGCTGTTCCAGGTAACCTGACTGCACAAGGGTAACAGAACGAGTCTGGCCAGAGGAACTGGATAAACCATGACTTCAGACAGAGTCCCTCTTGGTTTTGCACTGTCAAGCAGCCAAGGCCACAGCTTGTAGCTGCATGAGGTGCACGGCCGAGATAAACAAGCTCTGGTGACATTTCGGGCCAGCTGAGGTAATTAATGAACATTGACTTCCATCACTATCTCAGATGAGTGGAAAATATTGGTCAATTGGCAGCAAGTTTCCACGAGCTGACTTAGGATAACAGACCATGCCCTGCTTTTTCTGTGTTTTCGTTCCGAGTTCTGAATAGCCTTTTTTTTTCTTTTTTTTTCTTTTTTTTTTCAGAAAACATTTAAACCAGAGAGCACACCCAGAGCCCCAAGGCATCAGAGCCAGAACTGGGGTCAGGAATGCTCTGACCTTGATACAGGACAGATATGGGGGCTGCAGATTGCCATTCTTTTTTTCCCATGCCAAAAGGAGTTCTCCGTGCCGCGCTCGGAAGAGAGGAAGTCGTGATAAGCAAAGTTTGCCTGTGGTGCAAACTCTTTAACATGAGGGCACAGCCAGGGCCTGGCAGCACCGTCTGACCCAGCACAAACCAGCTCCAGAGACACTGCAGGGACCATTACAAGACTATTTTCCCTGAGGGATGCAATGCACTCTTGGAGGAGTTTGCCTAAACCCTGAAAGCCAGCGCATCCTCCTGCAGAGCAGGGCTGGCCAGAAGCAAACACTGTTGGTGTTCACCTGCTGCAGGTCTGCACGACAGCTCTGACAGCAGAAGGCAAAACCTGGGATGAAGCCAGAGGGATAAAAAGGCAGCATTTGCCAACAGGGCTGCAAGAACAGCAGATCAGATACTGGAGTAGGAATGGGAGTTGTCTGGTACAAAGACACCCTTGAGGTGAAAGAACCAGGATAAAGAAATCTGGTCCAAAAGGATCTTTCAAATCACCGTGTGGCTCTGCAGGTATCAAACAGTGATGGAGTTTGTCTGCAGGTTTATGGGTTAGACAAGAGTTCCACAACATGGCTGTGCTCAATTCCCTGGTCTGCATAAAACATTTCTGCTACAAGTGGATTCTGTGCCTGTCTGCTCTAAACTCCTTCACAGAAGGAACCTTTCCTGCAGATCCAGGCTTTCTTTTCATTTTGAAGCCACAGAAACGTGAGTTTCTTTGGCAAAGTTTCCTGGTTTGCCTTGCTGGAGTTGCAGTAACCAAAGCAAATGAATCAGGAGCAAGATGAGTAAGTCCATATCTATCCAGTTGATAACCATCTTGCAAAGCTGTTCAAGGGCAAAAAAAGTACATTCTCCTGTATTGAATCAGGACATCATAACTAAGAAGTGTTCCAAGTTAAACACATTCAAAAACTGTTTGACTCATGTTTCACATTTAATTCTAGATCTCTAAAAAAGTTTACAAAAGCAAATCTTGCCTGGACTAAACAACAGAACTGCATGAGGCACGTGGCATTAGCTCAGGCTTCTCTGGCCAGCTTTCTAAATGAAGTGTTTGGAAATAAGAGAAACACACAGATTTGGAAGTGGAATGGATAAGAGATTTAGTTTCTCCTTTTATAACAGAGTCCTGGGCAAATCTGAAGGAGCCTGCAAAGCTTCAACAAGACATGCCTTAAAAGCAGCAGCAGCTCTGTCCACATAGACTGGAATTATTAAAAGCAAGGCAAAAGAGAAAGATTCAACACAGTGCTGGAGAGCTGCCGAAAAGCCCACATTTGTGATGTAGTGTTTGGACTCAAATCATGTTAGCAGGGCAAAATAAATCTGCAGAAAGTAAGAAAGTCTGAGCAGAGCGGACGTAGCCAAGGTCCAAAACCGGTCACAAATTGAAGTGGTGGGTAGTTCAAAAGGGAAATTTGTGAAACTCTGATTCTATATAGCAAAAAAAGAAAAAAAAAAGCTGGCTCTGCTGCCATGCTCAGGGTTTATTTTGAAGGTCACACACGCATTAGAGTACCAGGGGAGCAAAATGTGAGTGATCAACAGAATGGCAGAGCAAAGAGCACTATAAAGACTTCATTTCCCTCACAGGTTCTACAATGGGCAGCTCAGTTACTGGCAGTGAGGATGTTATTTCTAATGTAAATATTTCGCTTTCAGCACAGCTGAACTGGGAGGGATTATAGCAAGTAATGAATGAACTTCCAAATACCTCTCCAAGCCAAAGAAGCCAGTGATGGCATGCAGAGCTGAATCCTTTCAATCATCCAGAAAGAGATGGAGAGGATTTTGCATGGCTCTTAGTAATGACTACCTCCAAAACTGCCAGCAGTGCCTTTTCCCACCCGTCTTGGTCAAGGCAATTATTCTTCCAGGTTCTCACTCTTGGCCCACACCTCCATTGTCAAGTCAATGGAAGAATGACAACATCCACCAGCTGCCTGGACAGCATCCAGCCTGGATTATTACAATGAGCTTGCATGAGAAACAGGATTAGAAAAGCAGGGAAAGTCTACTGATAAAGCTGCTCCATTTGTTTTGATTCGAGATATTGGAGTTGTTCAGTAAATATCTGCGGGAGACTTCCCTGCACCCTGAACAGCTCCATGGGATTTGATCAGCTTCTGCTTTATTGCAAAATCAGAGAGCTGGGGGGTGAGAGCCGGGTCAGACCCCATGAAGATTTTCTAGGTTTAGCTTTTGTATCATTTTCTCCTCAAAACAGAAGAAACTCTTCCTAGAAATTGCCTACAATGTGGTTGGGATGGAAAGTTCTTCGTGCAGGACATCCCTGTTTAATTTACAGCACACCATAATGTTCCCATGCCTCGTAATAACATAAGTGAGCATCCATACTCTTAAAATATGGTCCAGCCAGATGGGTTTGCATATTTACAAGTCTAGCAGTGAAATATTCAGTGCAGCATCCATTTTGTTAAAAGGCACTCTGGAGTATTATTCTGAAAACTAAAAGGACCACCCTGTGCTGAAATTGCAGGATATCACTGGACTGTGCAGGCTGACTTGGGCCTGAGGAATTTATGAATGGAATTGCAGAGCGTGGCTGTCCATGCTGCAGTGTGCAGAGCAGGGACCCCACAACCAGGGGGGTCCCTCCCTGTCAGCACTGCACATTTACCTGCCCACTGAGCTCGTCCAGAGTCACCTCCAAGGGCTCAGCCAGGGCTGGGAAGGTAACAAAGGACAATATTTGATACCTGGGAAGGTAACAAAGGACAATATCTGATACCTGGGAAGGTAACAAAGGACAATATTTGATACCTGGGAAGGTAACAAATGACAACCTATCACGTTATGATCACCTCTCTGGCCTTGTGGCAATCTCTTTGGTCTGATTTTAAAACCTTTGTGGTGTTGGAATCAATCACTGATGTCACAGCCGGGCAGAACCCAAACTCAGGAACTCCTCTCTTCTGCTCTGTTCTGCTTCTCTCTCTTATTTGCTTGCAGGCCCTGAGCAAAACAAATCCCAGGGAGCAAATTTGGTATGGTTAGATGTGAAAAAAAAAGACACAACCTAAGAGAAAATAATTTTGAAGGAAACCATCGTGCTTGGCTGGCCAAGAGCCCTCCCACAGGTCACAATACTCTGTGAGATAACAGAGATACTTCCTACTGTCTTCCAAAACGAGGTGTTTTCTGATCTCCAGGATCCTGTGACTGATGTGGCTTTTGTTCCCATGCAAATAAAGCCTTTAATCCTCTGCTTTAGCCTTGTTTTTGGACATGAAGCAGGTGAAAAACCAAAACAGTGATTACAATTGTTCCCCGTTCTGGCCAGAGTGGTGACTGAAGGAAACACAATCCCAATGCCAAGCAAAATGGTCAAGGTTAGCATTATTTGTCATTACAAGTGAAGAAAGAATACTAGCAGCCAGAAGCTCTGTGCAGGGATGTGAAATCCATATTTTTCTGCACTTTTTTTTCTGTTTTGACAACTAGGAATAATATTTTTCAATTGCTAGATCAACCCAAAAGCTGTGGCAAAGCAGCCTTAAAAGGATTCAGAGCCTGCAAGAGCAGCAGAGAGGCAGGGATTTGTGAGCAGCTCCACACACCAACTCTGACCATTCCTGTGGGTCCTGGGCCAGCTCCTGACCTCATCCAGATCCAGATAAATCCACAGCCATTCCAGTGGGGCTGTGGGGATGTGAGATCAGCGTTTGGCTGGCCGCGTTGGCTGAGCCGTGGCAGGTGGGCACTTGCCAAAGGGCTCAGTAATGGATGGTGTAAACACCAGGATTGCTCACCACCATTATGTAACCTGCTGCTTTGGAGAGGGATTTACAAAAGGCTCTCCTGCTCCACCCCGGTGCCATCACAGAGATCCTGTGTCAGGTCCACCCTTGCTGGGCACAGGTGGTGTTGTTTCTGGAATTTCACATGGACACTCTGTCTCCTTGCAGAAAGGGCAGTGCAGGATTTATGGAACCAAGCCCGGCTCTGACTCTTTCCAGCTCCTCACCTCGTGCCTACTCATCCCTCCTGGCCAGCTCGGAGCTGCAGGGTTTGGGAAGAGCAATCAGCTCTGGGGTCTGTCAGGAATGACTGAGGGAGCTGGGGATGCTCAGCCTGCAGAAAAGGAGGCTCAGGGGTGCCCTCATCCCTCTCTCCAACCCCCTGCAAGGTGCCTGTGCTCAGCTGGGGCTGGGCTCTTCCTCCTTCTGTCCTGACAGAACCAGAGCACACAGTCTCAGGCTGCATCAAATGAAATACAGGTTGGATATTAGGAAAAAAATTTTTCACTAAAAGAGTGATAAAGTTCTGGAATGTTCTGGAATCACCATCCCTGGGGGTGTTTAACAAAGCCTGGATGTGGCACTGGGTGCCAGGGTTGGGTTGAGATATTGGGGCTGGGTTGGACTCGATGATCTTGAAGGTCTCTTCCAACCCAGTGGTTCTGTGAATTCTGTGAATTCTGTGAATTCTGTGAATTCTGTGAATTCTGTGAGTCAGCTCAGCTCAGCCTGAGAGAGCAAGGGAGAAAATGCCTCTTGGAGAACAGAGACAAAATAATTGTTTGGGCTACCAGGCACACAGGTCAGCAGGAAGGGAAAGGAGTGAGAGTGGGGAGGGTAATGCTGGAGCATGGCCTCAACAGCCACCCTTGTTCATCCCCCGCTTCAGAAAATTCCTGAATATCCAATCCTTGCACACCTGCTCTCCCTCCCATCCAGACACATCCTCACCACCACGCCAGGCCCTACTCCAGCCTTCTTCCCTCCCAGTTCATGTCCCATTAAGTCATGGCTGGTGACAATAACTATAAAAATAGCCCAAATTAAAGAAAACAATATTCTATTCTGAAGGAAAACTGTCCACAATCCTCAGTTTAGTCTGATTCCTTGCTCTTTTACATGCTTGAAGAGACATGACCATGTTGTAGCGTACTAAAAGATTTATTTCTAATATAAAACACATATTTAGTATTGGTTTGGCAGTGGTAGGAAGGAAACCACAGGCAGCTGGCATGGATTAAGTGTTAGTTGCTTGATAAACCTGGAGTTGTCAGAACTTCCAGCTTCCCTACTGAATCTGCTGCCATCCAGAGCTAAATATTTGAGAAGGGTGCTTTTGGATGAGCAGGGCTTTGTTCTTAACATCTTAGCTGCAGGGATACCAGCAAGAGATATATGTTTGCACACATAAAATTTCTATTAAAAACAAGAGCTGCCTGTAGCTTCTCTAACATCCCCTCTGTCAGCTCCCTGGGAACAACTTTAGATGCATTAGCAGTACCCTTCTAGATCCTTCCAAATTATGAATATTACAAACACAGTAGCTCACTGTTTCCTGGAATAGCTTCACTATCTGAAATTTCCACTGTTTCAAGTTAGAGAATTCTGAGTCTTTTTTCCTCTGAATGCCAGACCCTGTTTATTGACTAATATTCAGCTGTTCTCTAAGGGAAATGGAAAAAACTCAGGTTTATGATGCTGTCACCTGAATGACTGCAGCGCTTAACACAGTGCAAAATCTGAATTAGATATTCCAAATTACTAAATTCACTTCCAGTGACTCACTGGAAGAATTGGAGCTTTAAAATCTTCATTTGGTAGTAAAACACTGGCACCCAAGTGTTTCCACAAAGCTGACATGGGAGGCTTTTGAACATGGGCCAAACAAATTAATTTTGGAATTTGAAATAACATCCATAAGGATTTTTTCCTATTTGTTCAGTTCTGGTCACTGTTTCTTACTGACATACCTTCTGACTTGAAGTAGAAGTGAAGACTCTTTAAAATGTCTCACAATTATTCATTTATGAAGTGTGGGACAGAGCACTGGAAATTGAGATTTTTGCCTTAAAAATGTCAGTGCAGGTGTCTTGACATTCTCCATTCTCTACCATGTGTCCCAGGAGCAGGGGTTTGCTCTCCCTCCACTCCATGGAGGACTGCTCCCTCAGCCTTGGAAACTCCAAGCACTCAAGTGTCAGGACACTCAATCCTTCTGCAACTCCCAAAGAAATTATTCCATGTACAGACCAACCAAAACCAATAACCACCTTATTCCCAATACTTGTCTTTTGTTATATATGGCTCACATGGTTTTAAGCATTTTCCTGTAACTTGCAGTTCCACACACTTTTAATTCCAAAAGCACCACAGGATCCCTTGATTACAGGAGACTTTAAGGGAAAAAAACTCCAGAAGCAGCAAGGAAATCCAAACCATTCCCAACAGCACTGGGGTGTGTCCTTTACATTTCACAGCATCATCAGGGATTTGCGTGCCTTTTTCCAAAGAAGAGAAAAAGCACATTTACTTTGGGCAAAGTCACCTCTGACAGCCTTTTCCCACAAAGCAAAGATGATTAAACAAAACCTTCTTAGGAGATGGTTCCTAGCAGGGCACCCTGCTTGCTTGTCATGGGAGGAACATGCCAGAAAACACAGGCTTATGCTTAGCAAGTAATCTTGGATTTCACAGCTCTAAATGCAATTTTATGCCAGATTTTTGTCACCCAGCCTTCCATTAAAGCTCAGATATTAGCAGTGTCAGATGCCAGGAGACCTCCCACGACCCCTTGGAAAGGGATTGCCACTTGGCAGCCTCACAAGTGATTCCCACGAGGATGGGGCTGCTTTCAGTTCATCCACAGCAGCTCCAAACCACCAAAGGTCAGCGAGGAATCGTCCATACAGCACTAATTGTGCACAGGAACCTCTAAAAGGACCATGAACTGAACACAGCTTGGCTATAAAGCCTCCTGCAGGGTGGGTGTCAGGCTGGGGGTGTGTGTCCTGTCACCATCAGCTGGAGGTGGGGCAGTTCTCTGCTGCTCACGGGGCAGATTTCTTTATCCCTTCCACACCCAATCCTCCCTCCAGGAGATCTCTTCTGTTAATGGAGTGCCCTGCATGGCTGATCAAATTCCATCATTCCATGGGGAGATGCTCTGCCCGGGGGGAGGAGCCAAGCATTCCTACCTGGATATAATCTGAGGTTTGGGACACCACAGCAGCCTTTGCCCACTGCATTCCCAGAGGGAGAGCAGGCCCATCTACCCCATCCCTGGAGCTGTAGAGGAAAACTCCCCCCTTGTGCAGGATCCTGTTCCAGCAGAACCACAGCTGGCACTGCAGGAGGGCTGAGCCCGCATGGGATGGGACTGTGCCACCCCATGGGATGGGACTGTGCCACCATCCTGACACACAGGGGGCAGGGACTGCCCTGACTCTGTCAGTGGTTTTTTTTGTTTGTTTGTTTGTTCATACTATTGCATTTGTATTTTTTATTTTCCTAGTAAAGAACTTGTTATTCCTACTCCCGTATCTTTGCCTGAGAGCCCCCTAATTTCAAAATTATAATAATTGGGAGGGAGGGGGTTTGCATTTTCCATTTCAATGAAGGCTCCTGCCTTGGAATGTCCTGAAATGTCTTCCTTTCCAGGAAGACACCTGCCTTTTCCCACCAAGACACTGGAGCAGATTTCAGCCCGCCCCAGCTGCCAAGGCAGAGGTGGGCAGCCCAAAGGAGCTCGGTCTGTGGCCACCCCTTTGTTCTTCAGGTGTGTTTCCAACAATGAAGTTGCTGCAGCAATCCTCCTGCAAATATTTTGGCCTTTGGCTCACTTTCCCCATACACCCCCTTCAAATGCCACTAAATTAGAAGTGAAAAATAGGACTTGGAGAGCACATTTAACATAAGTAAAGAGATTAAGGGGTTTATCTGTCAACACTGGATTCCAGATGTTTTTAAATTAAAAGAAAAAACAGGAGACTAAGAGAGATGTTAATTATAAGCTCTTTTCTTTCTTTTAAAATGTTTTTAAATATTGCTTAAAATACCTAACTTTTTCTGTAGGTTTTGGAGAGGGTTTTAAAAAAATATCAGCATACATTTCAGACTAAACTTCAGTGTCTGCACTGAAGCTTGAATATGTTTCTCCTGGTACATAAAATCAGAGTTTCTTTGCATAACCAACATTCAAAGAAGAGTTATTTCATAGAAATCCCTGTGTATGACTTTACCAGTGCCAAAGCTCAGGCTCGGAAAAATATTGAATTCTGCTGGTTTTCATCCTTGACTCTCAATTTCCTAGTCCACTAGGAAATCCCTAGTCCACTTCTAGGAGCAATGAAATAATGGACCTACAGCAAGCTCCTGATACAGTGAATAAGTTTGAAAAAATAATCAGGAAATGGGATGGGACTAATTTAAAAACAAGCAAATCCTAATAGTGGTTAAATTCAGAATTAAACCCATTATAAGAAGAGGAGTCTGCCTCTTCTGTTTTACTCATCTTCCATGTGGAGGACATCTAATTTAATGTTCCTCGGGGCTGTACAAGTGGCTTCTGGGATTTTCTTGATCAGTTTGTGCTGAATTCTAGCTGCCAGTTTCTCCAAGAGGAAATCTTTATTAATGTCCCATATCTAATACAGATTCTGCTCCTGTAGGATTCATATCCTCTGAAAGGCAGAGCAGAAGACAGGACTGAGAGTTAATTTCACTGGGATTTCCTTGTGGAGATCCCTGTGTCAGGGACATCAGATGGCCCTTACCACCCTCCTCCTGGACATGAGTGCCACCAATTTTCCTGATAAAAATGGTGGGGGAGGCTTGTGCCCCCTGAGCATTTCAGAGTTGAAAGGATCTGATGCTGCAGCACTGGGACAGATGGCTTTGGATAAAAATAAAAGAACTCAAACCAGTGGGTTCTTCTAGCGCAGTAATTCCACTGAGACTGGGTGATCTGAAAGAGCAATCATTAATTCTGTGACAATACCAGGCAATTTTGAGCAGTTAATGACCTGATACAAAAGAGCTGAGAAGTTAATGTGTTCAGGGGTTTTTATTGCAATAATGAATTTTAGCAGGAAAGAGCCCATTTTATTTCCCAACTCTAGGTTTGGCTGCTAATCCCCAAACTTGGGGTGTGTAAAGAGAGATAAAAGCTGATTCATTAAAACATTCTGCAGAGATTGCATGGAAGACAAAGACATAATCCCTGACCTTTGTTCCCTGTGAACACATGCCTTGAAAAATTTGGGGGTTTCTCACAGGATTTTAAGATGTTTTCTAGATTTCTACCCACACAAGTCAATCCTGTTAGGCAGATGAGAACACTGAGAAAGCTGAACATTTCCAAATGCTGGGCCATTGTAGGCTGATGATGGAGGGCCCGATACACTGGGTCAATGTTGCAGTGAACTTTCTTAAACCAGGCCAGTTTTGCTGACTGTAGCCCCACAGATGGTTTATTTTATCCAAATTAGTGATGTTTATTGGAAAAGGCCTCTCCATGTCTCTTTCTACCAGAGAATTAACAACATTTCCTGAATTGGGGATGTATTTCTTCATACATTTAATATAAATCCTGCTGGCTTTGCTACTCCTTTCCAGAATCACAAATTCTTGGAAAACTTAACTGTATTCTGAGTCTTTTCCTCTTAGCTTTGGATCTCCTTCTTGGTCCCATATTATTTTCCACAAACCAAGTAACTCTACCCCTCTCCTTGGCCAGGGGCAGTTATTGAGTCTCTCTCTGAGCAGCAGCACAGACCAAGGTTTGATCAAAAAATCTGACCAGCAGGAGTGATGAGAGGAGGCTGCAGGGAGCCCCCAGACCAGGAGGCACAACAACACCTGCCCTGGAAGAAGGGATGGCAGCACTGAGGGCACTTCCCAGCAGGTCCTAAGCAATTCATAGATATTTCAGAATTCAGGATTCATTATCTCATAGAAGAGCTCCACTATAGAAGACGACCAATGTCTCTTCTTACTGCTGATGGTATCCCAGAGCAAACCTGCAACATCCCTCATACATCCCTTAATGGAGCAGCTTTAACTGGGCCAAAATCCATCTTCCTTTTTGCACAGAGCCAGCTGACATCTTGAGTTCATATGAGGCACGCTGTGTTTTCTCTGGCATATCCCTGAGCCTGACTTCATTACTTTATATTTATGTGACAGCAAAAAAAAAAAAGAAAAAAAAAAAAGCCTATGCCATATGGATGCATTGGGGCAGGAAAAAGCAACCAAACTCTGATGAAATTAATGGAGTTAACTGGAAAAAAGCGCTGTGTATGAAGCTGTGGAGCACTCTAGGAAGATGAACTCGCAGTGAAGACTCAGAGCTGTGCAAACTAAACTGCTTTATGAGGAGCTTTGGATGGAGTACAAGCACCTCTCTGTGTGTTCTCATGCCTGATAAATCTGTAAGTGGATCTGCTCTCGCACATGTACAGCTGGAAGAACACTCAGTTTTTAAATCTTCACTTATTACAGAGCACGGTGATCCTTCTTGCCATCCCTAAACACGTCCATATGCTACAGCAATTTCAAACTGAACTGAAGGAAGATGTTATTCTCCTCAAGAGCTCAAGCTAGAATGAGAAAAAATGGGAGGGTCTTTGTGTTTGAGAGTGATGCCTCAAGTTCAAGTCAAATCAGTGCCTTGGCTCCTGCCCTCTTTAGGCAGATGCACTAAAACAAAACCAAGCCCAAAACTGGAGCCATGTCCCCTGGACAAAGAACATCCTGTGAGCTGGAGGCACAGCACATCTGGGGGCCTGATGTTGCTGCTGAGTAATGCATGACCTGGGGACACTGTCATTTTGTGCTTAACAAGTCTCCAGGGGGAAAGCTGACATTTGAAAGGGACCAAAAAGCTTCTTCATGTGATGCCAAGGCACCCTCTCCTGTTTCACTGGGAAGTGGGAGCATGTGAGCTGCACAGACATGAGCTCATGTAGCTGGGCTGATGAACAGCCTCCCAGCCCCAGTGCCAAAAGTCTGTGCCAAGACACATGGCATCTCACAGCACCTTGTATTTTCTAGTTCTGTCCCGCCCAGATTTCCATCAAGTTGAAATGGCAATCCAGGTGGAGGGACAATCAGAGAAGCGTCACAGTCGCTGCTTGGGATTAGTTCATTAGTCTCACAAACTCATGGTGAGCTCAGATGAACTCATTTACTCTTTTTTTAATTAGGAATTTCCCTCTAAGCTGTTCTTTGCAGTCTACTCACCCAAGAGGTAGCAGGTGATTCTTGAGCACTTCCAGGGATGGTGACTCCATCCCTTCCCAGGGAAGCCCATTCCAGTGCCTCACCACCCTTTCTCCAGTGAAGAAATTAAATTGCCTGAGGCTAAAAGCAGGAAAAACCTGTCCCCTCAATACCTAAGGGAGGGCACACAGAGACCATGTGGGGATGATCTATTAACACCAGAATTCCCTCACATCTTCCTTAAAACCATCTTGTGTATCTCAGGGAATGTTCTAGATCACTGAAACTTCTTCCCAGCTCTGCACAGGGGAAGATGCCCAAGCATATGTTTAGACCTGGGTTTTGTCAGGATTCCTCTCAGTTTGTGGCATCCACAGAGAGTGACCTAATTACCACCAGACCCCTGCATGCAGAACTGGAAAACTTTCCAGACTCAGAAATCATCCCCAAGACCAGCTAAAGTTGTTTTCTGTCCCTGCCACTTCCAGATGAAGCGCTGCTAAGAAGAGGTTTCACTTTTTAAAAGGAAGCATGTTCTCAACGTGGTTTTTATAAATGAAACCACATCACTCCTTCAAAAGACGACAAAGGAACTTGCACGCATGATTGATGAAATATCCAAACACTCTTACAGGGGAAAATGTAACAAACACCCGGCAGATCATAAGCAACACGTCCCAGAACAAGGCCTGACAAATGGCACGCAGCAGTAATTCACATTTAGGGCCTGACGCTGAATATTTACTTAATACATGTTTATTTTAATTGGAAATAAAGGAAAGTCGGTGATGAGCCTTTAGGTAGTGGCACAGACATTTTCAAGTGTCACACAGGCTGTGGCAGGCTAATGAGTGTTTGGTGTGAAGCACAAGAGCTCCCTGGTGGGACTGTGCAGGAGGAGAGCCATTGCTTTGGTTATAAAACTCCTTCTGAGGAGACAGGCAGGTTTCAGCAGGGCTGTGTGTCACAGTCAAAGCTGTGAGGTGGTTTGTTCCCCGAGAGGGTGGGAGGCTGCCAATCTTAAAAATATCATTTTTGTTATTTGCAAACGCAAAAAATTGCTTTAGGCTCGCTGGACATGCCAAAGCCTTGATCAAAATCGTGTCCCTTTCATGGGGACAAAAACATATGTTCACATTATCCCAAAAAGAAACAAGGGGGCATGGGGGAGTACAGGGAGGGAATCTTTTTATCTTGGTTTAGCATGAAAATACCCTGCGTGGCTGCCAGTTGTTTATCGGCTTTTTCAGATCAACAATATGTTCTTCCTTAAGGCCTTTCATTGAAGAGCTTTCTGTTAGTCTAACTTGTATTAAATAACCAAAACCAAATGGGGAACAGTCTCAGGCTCTGCACTTGTCACATGACACTGCTGTTTAAAGAGCTTTTTTGGTCACCAGCTCACAGCAAGAGTATTCTGGAGAATCTAATTCATAAATTCTCGCTGGTTTTGCTTTGAGATATTTCCCATGTGATTCCCTTTTTTCTTTTTTTCCTGTGCCAGAGGAAGGGGCACAATTTTTGCTTGGGTCAGTCACCTCCACTTCTCTACTGGGTAGTTCTGCTGCTGGTCCCTTCTTTAGTTGTGTGACCAAAAAGGTGAATAAAAACCCAAAAAAAAACCCATAATTGGGAATTTCAAATCATGCCAAGAAAGTCTGATCTTGAGAGAAGAAGCACCAGGGAGAGACAAGTTAGAAACCTCTCTTCCAGCCCTGGACTCAGGGAAAACAGCTAAGCAAAGAAAAATAAGGCATCCTTATCTTCTGAAAAACACACCTGTCCTTCAGCTTCAGATCTTCTGTGGACAAATACCACAAAGGAAAAGGTGGTGGTTTGCACAGGGAGAGGAGTGAATCAAAACAGGGTTTTAACAATCTCCCCTGTTCCAGTGAGGGCAGAAAACAGCAAATACAAACCCCAGGATGTATCCCAGCCAGGGGCAGGACAGGAAAGCACACAGGCTATCAGCTGGCGTGGCTGTGATCACAGGGACTCTGTCAATCATTAGGGCAGAGTTTCATTGTTCCTTCCTGCCCAGGTGAGTTCTCCCACTGCCCTGTGGCAGGTCTTTCCAGATGGATGAGCCCTGAATGGCCACAGGCACAGGAAGCCACCCGTGCTGTGAGATTGATGCTGAGATGGAGCAGGATAAGGCTGTGAAAGGCTGGAGTGACAACAGCAATCAGGACCCTGAAAGAGGAGAAAGCCATCAGTCATCCCTGTTTCCCTCATCTTCCAGGTGGTCCCCAGCTTTAGGCATCTTTATAATTGAAGGGTCACTGGAATGTGTTCTTTGATACTCTCCACCCTTCTGGCAGGGGCTCCCCCTGATAACAGGCAGAGATAACAGAGGCAAAGAACCCCCAGCTCCTGCCAGCACCTGCTCTGCACAGGGAGGTGTCCCAGCTCCCAGCAGGGCTCAGCCCTGACTCTCTGCTGGCAGCTACAGGAGTTTTATGTGCTGTGACCACTTCCAGGGTGCTGAACTTTGCTGGATGGGGACATTTATTCACCAAACTTACCCCAGCAAACTTACCCCAGCCAACAGTCCAGCAACATTACGTATTTTAAGTTATTATAAATCATTTATATGAGGTTTGAAGCTGTCCATAGTCCACCTCAGGTATTTTGCCAAAATGGTTTATTGAGAAAAAGATTATCTGCAATACTGACTGGAAATTGACTGTGTTCAATTCATCTGAAAGAAACAAACCACGCTGAATTACAGCAAGAGAGGAATTTAGTTCATGTTTTGAGCTCCTCTTATCTTTATTACCAGAGCTGTGGCTTTTTTTGTCCTTACAGCTGTCTGTCAGCAGTGCTCCAACAGAGGGCTCTGCCTTGAATTTCAATTGAATATTCTCTTCCTTGAGAGAATTTGAAGTACATTATTTAAAAATAAATAGCCAAAGAAATATTTAGAGCCAGTGCAATTGAAATGAGCTCACATAAGTTAAGAATGATGGAGAAACTTGTGTTTTAAAAAGAAACATTTACTGCTTGTCTTGGAAAATAGGAGGAAGCCAAAGGACCTGCAGTTCTTACTCTGCATTTCTCACTCCTCCCCAGTGTTTCTATGCCCAAGTACCTGATAGCAGAGTGAAGAGCTTTTCTCTTTTGAGCCTTCTTCAGCTTTGAACTTGGCTCTCAGTCTGCTGGTGAGAATATGAGCATCATAACTCCTACTGAGGACAGAAATTGTAGCAAGAGAAACTTTGGGACAGTTCAATATATTTAAAGGCATCACACCCAGTTATTCCTCTATCATTTCATCAGACACCAGCATGGAGGGGAAGTGTGAACAACCTCCATAAGGAGCAGGATGGATGGACACTCCATAACTCTGATTTCCAGCTGAAGTCACAGCAGTAAAGAGCTGGAGTCACTAACATGATATTTTCCAGCAGAGCAAAAATCCAACTCCTTTAGCATCAGCTGTAGAGACAGTTTTCAGTTCTCACCAAGGGAACTGAGAGAAGGATAGAATAAATGGATATTTGCCCTCTGCCCCTGGCTATAAAAAGAAGCATCAGAGAAGGATGAGCAATAAAGCTGTTGAACAACATCACCAAAGGATGCCCAGCTTAGCAACATTTCTTACCCTAGAAGCAGCCTGAAATGCTCCAGAGAAATGATCTCCTCACTTCACAGGGGATGGACAGTATGAGGACAGGGATTAGAGCCCTTTCAGACCTCCCAGAGCACCTGAGTGCATGGAGGTAGCAGCTCCCAGCCTGCAGAGAGGGGTGGTGAGCAGCACAGGGGGACAGCACACATCCCTCCCTCCCAGCCCAGCCCAGAGATGCTCTTTTCTTACCCCAGGCAGTCACTGCTCTGGTGGACAACTGATGGAGCCCCACAAAAATGCTGGATGGTGCCTGACATTCTGGCCTTCATTCCTGCAGCACTTCTGGGCAGATCATCAGCCTTATCTTTGAGCTTCCTGCCTCAAGTCACAGCCCTGCTGTTATTCAAACACAGTTTTGTATTTAATTTAATTTCCTCGTTTTTGTTTAGCTTTGATAAAGGAAAGGAAATCTTTTCTAATCGGCTCAAAACAAGAGCACTGACTCAAGACCAAGTTCAATGAGCTATCAGGGGCAACAGGATACTAATGGCTAATGCAAAAGTCTGAGAAAGAGTCATGGGAACAAAAGCCACTGGAGGGAGAACAACTTGTCCTTTAAACCCAAGAGGAAGTGGGATGTGGAGAAAAGTTCTGAGTTGAAAAGCCACTGCAGGAGGGGCTGTGACAGAGCTTGAGCAAGGAGCCAGGGTGAGCTGAGAGGGAAATCACAATGCAGTGAGCTTTGGGAAATCACAATGCAGTGAGCTGAGCTCTTTGTGCAGGTATGACAATGTTTGTATCTGCACATAATACATACACATGTGATAAATACATACATACATGTAATAAGGGTTTTGGGTTTTTTTTTTTTTTTGCCAGGTAAGGGTACTGGAAAGGAAGTCTTACCTAGACAATCACAGCACATCAAGGAAAACTCTCCATTATCTCCCCCAAGATGTAGTCACACATATTCTCAGGACACCAAACAATCCCTCAATGTTGGTTTGATTGCACGTCAACGTAGAATAAAAAGGTTTGAGAAATTGAAAATATAAAGGGGTCAGTCCTAGCAATCTAGGTCAGCATCTAGAGTTGGAATGTGGCAGAGAATTGTGAATACCTTCAGACCTGACAAACAGCCACATGACAGAGCCTCATCCACAAGTGTTTCCAGGAGCTTCAGAGAACCTTGGCTCACATCCCAGAATCCCTGCAATTTTCAGGCTAGCTAAGGACAGAAGTGCTCCTACAAGTGAACTGCATAGAGAGTAAGTCCAAGTCATAAAAATATTGTGCTAGCAGTTGAGAAGGTCAGAATACAAATGCAAGTGAAGAAACAGATGAAGGTCAAACAGTCATATCAGAATTACCCCAGTGTGGTGCATTTACAGCTCCTTATCTCCAGCTGAGACCATTTTTTATGTAAGAATTCACATGAAAACCAAAGCTGCAGCCATCAGAACCCTTCTGATAATCACCAACCACACTTCCAGCCAGATTGCTTCCTTGCACAGTTCTTGGTTCAATTGCTCTAGCTCTCTTAGATCTTCCCAAGCAGATTTGCCCTCATTTTCTCACCTCCACTGATGTCTAATATTTGGGCCAGGTCTACCTGCTGACTTCCTCCATGCAAAATTTCCATTGCACTTTAACTGCATCATATCTGCCACTACAAAAACCCTGTTAATGCAGTGCTAGTTACTTATTTACTAGCTCTACAGGCCCAAAAAATTCCCTGGCTCTTTCCATGGTTTGCTAAAACTGTCAAGGGCATTTTTTTTTTTCCATTAGGGTATTTTTTTCTCCATTGTTACTAACTCACATTAAGGGCCCTTGGTCATGCTCAGTCATGCTGTCTCTTTGATCAGCACCCAGGTCAAATACCATGAGAACAGCCTTTCAAGAGATCTTTGGCTGTTCTCTCCTCCATCATCCTAAATGGCCAGGGATTTCATTACCTTTACTATAATAGGCTCTTTACAGACTTCAAGCTCATCTTTATCAAATCTTCTGCACACATTTTCCCTTACATTCTCCAAAAACCCATCCCAGGGCTTTGTTCAAGTTATTTAGTGGCCATTCTTCCATCTAAGCAGAGATCCAGCAACCTGAAGCTCTGCAGCTTGGTTTCTCTCACTCTTTTGGACCTAAATATTACCTGCAGGAAAAAAATACCATCATTATCACTCTTAACAAGCCTTAGTTTCCTCTGAGGTGTTCAAACCCTTTAACATCAACATAACCTAGAGTATTTACTGACTCCCAGAAAAGCATTCCCAAGATGATCTCAAGCTAACAACTGGGCTTTATTTCCTTCACATTCAAGCACAGTTTGGAGTTTGGCTTTTTATTTGCAGTACCTCCTGGTCTACAGCTCTCTTCTGAGCTGTATTTCTTCTCTCTCACGACAGTTAACTCACCACAATGGTCAAAAAGGAAATGTAAACCATTCAAATTCACACCATTCTGAGAACTTCACAATGAGTGTATTAATCCCACCCAGTCCTATGAAAAGTTATAGGAATGATACTTGAGCATCTCTCTGACTTAACCCTTCACTGAGGTCAAACAGAGCAGAATGTGCAATGTCTGCCATTGCAATCAATTCATATTTACACCTTTCTGATTCATTTTTCAAGCTGTGCCAGACCCTTTTTCTGCTGGAAGTCAATTTGTGACAAGTACATGAGATTTCTTATACCTCCCAAAAAGCTAGAGAGCAAACATACACACAGATATACATATGTATATATGTAAATATATATATATATCCTGATCAGATTCCTGTTCTCTCCTGAGCTCTTAATGGATGAAGTCTCTTCTCTCTGTGAACAAAACCAGGGTTTTTTTATAAAGCAATTTTGGCATATTAGGCTGTACAAAGAAGGGAAAGTACTGCAACATTTCTTCCATTCTGGTTTCTCTCTTCTAGAGAATTGGGCATATTCACTTGGAAGTTATTCAAGCTTCCAAACCAAATCAGTTTCAAAAGCCTTTGAGTCTGTGTAGGCCCTCCTGTTTTCAATAATGCAGCAGGAACACTATCAGCCCCTGGTGCTTTATTGGTCCTGAGAATTGTAATTGTCTCTCAAAGCTCCTCAAAATGTGGTATTTCTACAAAACAGCTGAGCTCTCTGGATTACAGCCAGTGTCTCTTTTTTCCACCTCACTGTTGAAGAGATCACAGTATTTTCTCCATTTCTTTAGTTGCACTGTAATTTCCACTTTCATCCTTAGTCCTGCTCACTCATTTCTCCACACATGGCTGCTCTTGTAAAGTGCATTCACATTATTAATCCCCCTCTTCTCCCCTGTCATCTCTATTGTATTTTATTATCTGATGTGTCATTTAATTCATCCTCCACTTGTAATTCTCAGCATAAGGTGCCTTCTCATTCTGAGACAAACAATTGTCTCTGCAACAGCTCTCTCAGCCTCTACACACAAAGTTTCAGCTGCAAGTTCCCCCTCTATGTTTCTAAAAAAAAATCCTCTCATTCACTATCAACAGGTTTCTAAAGCCTCAGACCTGATCTCAGGTAAGATCAGCAACATCTGGGGTTTCTGGATGTGTCAATTATTTTGTCTTGTCTGATGGGCTCACAGATTTTTTTGCATGTTTCTTTGAGGTCCTACACTCAGCAACAGTCTCAAGACTCTTGGGATATCACCTTGTTCTTTGAGTAAATAAAAGTGTCAGACTCACTGACATCAGCTCCAATTAATCTTACAAATGTTCTGCTGCTCTTCACAACTGTTAGATACTGCAGAACTAACTCATCTCTAGTATTTAACAACATTGGAAGAACACCCAGAATTCTTTCGAATTCCACAAGGGATGTAGTTTTAATTTCATTAGAAGGCAATTATTTCTAATGTAACTTCATACAAATCATTATTATGAGCAAAACAAACTGTGTGTTATCCTTCTATTCTGGAAAAAAAAAAAAAAGAGATATTCACTGATAGCTTCAAAACCAAAAACTTCTGAATCCTGTCCCTCATAACAAAAACTTTACCCATTTCATGCCTTTGAGTCTTTTCAACTCAGTATATCTTGCAATGACAGGATGCTGTGGAGGTCCAGTCCTTTATCTTAATGCTTTTTTCCCATATTATAAAAATAAGCTGGAGATACTAATTTTTCAAACAATCAAGGCAATGTCAGAGACTTACCAATTTCATATAATTTAGAACCTTTCTGGCCACATCAGTTCAAGAGTTTCATGCTTCCAAATCCCTGAGGTCCTCTACACATAGAACTGATTTGCTGGGCATTTGTTTGAAGGTTTTTTCCCAGTGTTTAACTGAGCTTTATTTGTCCTTTGTCCTATAAAATATCTGACTGAAGAAACACTCCTAGCCCCATCTCTCCTACCAACATTGTCCTTCCAGAACATCACAGATGTGCAATGCATCTCTAAGGGTTTTGGAGCCAAGTGTTTGTGAAAGCCAGCCTGGACATAGTCTGGGATGCAAAGTGTTTGAGCCAAGGTCCACAGGATATTTGAACTGAAATAGTCTGGACCAAGAAAGTGACAACCTTGGTCCAAAGGTGTTTCCACAGCATTCTCCTTGGATGCCAGAAACACAACAAGATTCCTTTATTCTCCCTTAGTGGAAAAGGCAGAGGTCTGCAGGAGTATCCCACAAAGAAGAGAGGGGATGTTCCAGAACACTTTATACATTTATATATTATATATATATATATGGGTTAAAAACACCACTGCAATGAACAACCAGTGCCTGCCTGTACCATTGTGCTCAGCTGAATGCAGGCACACCAATTCATTTCAGTATCATAATAGATCCTTTAATGTTCATTGCTGAAGTAGCTGTTTCTGTTTCACAGGACAAATTCCTACAGTTTCAGAGACAGGAGTTTAATCCTGGCATTGAGAAGCTCAAAACATTAGTGTTCAACCTGTCCATTTTCTTAGTACAATCATGTTTGACCAATGAAAAACGTGACATCCTACAGTTTATTTCCTTTTCTTTATAGGATTTTTTTTTTTTTTTTTTTTTTTGCTGTCCTGGTGCTTCAAATGAGACAACTTCTGTGAACCTTGTTTGGAAAGAGACACCATGTGCTTACACATCCCAGGAGTCCAAATTTTTCTGATGCTACACTTAAGGTTCTTCATTAAAAACAGCTGAACACAAATGCAAAGGGTTAACATCCTTAATTATTTGATCAGTATCTATGTATAGCTGAGATTATTTAAGTGGGGAAAAGTCAATAACTTTTTAAATTATAAAAATGCTTTAAGGACTAAATTCATGCAAGCAGAGACACTCACAAACTAGTTGGAATCATTTCTGTTTATAGTTGGTGGCACCCCTTATTTCCTGAGTTTTGGGAAAGCAGCACTTACTGCAAGAGGACAGTGCACTCAGAATGTTCAGAACATTTTAAAAACACAGCTCTTGGGCAGGATAGGCCATGAAATAATGATGAAATAATTATTGAGTTTATAGTGTTGGTACAATCTTTCCTATATATATTTTAAGGGTGCTGGAGCAAGGCTGTATAATGAAAAATTTACTTATAAAAGTGTCATTCAACGGGTCTGTGTTCTCAGTTGTGATCAATGTTAAGTCCTTGACAAAGACAGAACTGAAATTCTGTGGGTGCTTTGTGCCTACAGCCAGTAGTTTTCTTTAAAAGTTGTTTTTGTTTAGAAGAGTAGTCAGGAACAAAAGGGAGGCTGAGAAAAGTTGCAGTAATTGCTTGAATAGAGAAGTGTTTTTTCTCCTAGAAAGACCCTAAACAACATTTTCATAAACAATTGTAGTGTCTATCAGAAGGACTTTAGACAACAATTACAATGCCTATACAATTTGCAATTACAAATGCCTACAAAGGTTCACCATCTGCCTAGATTTGAGGGATTCTGGGACACTTCTTGCCCTTCTCAAGTTTTCACCCCCAAACTCGCTAAGGATGCAAAGCCCTTTCCCAGTCAAGCCATCCAGCCTCCACTTGCTTCTGCAAGCCCCATTTTCCTTTCAGAAATGCTGTTTCCATTGCCCTCCCATCGCTGGGAGCAGTGGGGGATATTCCTCCTCCAGCAGCTGGAGTGCAAAGCCTCCTGCCCCGTGGGGATTTGGCAAACCAGTTGCAAACTCAGTGGAGCAGGGAGGATGTCTCGACTGGAACAGCGCGCAGACCGCTCCGCTCCTGCAGAACCCAAGCCAGGCCACTGTTTTGCTTTTTGAGAGACAATAGGTCTCTTTCTCCCCTCCTCCCAAACAGGCCAGGCACAATAGCTCCAAAATGAAAACCTTTTGTCAGTGCATATTATTTGGTTTCAAGCTGCCTGGAGTACAATGATGATTTTTTCAGCTCCTTGCAGCAGCTGCCAGCATTTCTGCACAAGGAGATGGGAATATCTTTGTGTTTGGTATTTGCTATTATTTTTAATTTTTTTTTTTTTTTTTAACTTTCAAAAGGCTGTTTAGGAAATTGCTGCCAGCCCTCCTGGTAACCCCAATGCATTTTCCTTATGGAAGGAAGTTCAGCAAGGAAAGCCACCACTTAGATTTAGAGAACACTGACCTGTTCTGTGCTACAACAGAAACTTGCAAAGCCTGGGGACAACTCTGGAGAAAAAATGAGAAGTGGGGGAAAAAAGCCTCTCAGAAACAATAGAAAGACTCTTCTCAGACTCATACAAGAAATATTGTTATTCAGAAGAGAGTAAAACTCACAACAGATTTGTCTTCCTCTCATCCTTTTCCCCCATCTCAGTCCTTTTCTGGACTCTCCTAGAACTCACCTTTCAGGCATTCCTTGGCTGGGGTTATAGCCAAGTGTGAGTAAGCACTAATGCAGCTCCAGGTATCTGGCTACATAAGTGGTTCTGCAAGGTTTAAATTACTTTTTTGGGGGTAAGGGGAACAGTTCCAGTCCTCTTTTGACATCTTCAGTAAGGAAAAAATAAACCACAGTGATTTTCTTTTGCTGTTGTTTATTTTTACTCAGGTTTTTTTTGTACCACATTTCTACAGAGATTTTTTTTAAAACTGAATCACTTCACTACCAGACAGAACAGAGCAGAGCAGGGACCTCACTGGCTCACTTTCCTGCCATGCCAGGTGTGATTTTGGTTTCTGGCACATGAATCCTTTGTTAAAGAACAGACATCTGCCCCACAGGTTGCTGACCAGTGAACCCAAGGGCTGCCACAAACCACATCTGCAAAGGCTGAATAGGAATCCCCCAGTATTCAATACTTTTGAACAAATTGCCTCACTTGACTACCAAAAAAACTTTACAGCAAAACTGAGGCCATTCTTACAGCGTGGAATAGAGATCAGAATTCTGCCTTGAGGTGAGGCTGACCCAGGCTGATGGTGGAGTGCACCTCTAGAAAACACACAGCTGTGCTTTTTTGGCACTCATCTTTATGGTTTGCCCTGCAAATGTGGTTTATAAACCTGCTGCCTCAATTTGGTGCACGAAAGTGAAGCAGAACTGGTTCATTCTGGGGAAGGGAAGAAGAGACTTGCAAAGGAGTTTTAGTTCTAGGTTTGCTCTGCTCGGAGAGGGACAAGGAGAGAGTGCAAACCCAGAGTGCTGCAATGCCCCACCTTCCACAGCAAGAATGGGATTTGAGTGTGTTCTGCCTCAGGGCACTGCAGTCAAACTCTCCCAGCCTGGTCAGGTCCCAGGCTGGGCTGGATTTGAGCTCAAGCCTAACCCCAGCAGCCATGCCCAGCCTTGGGAGCAGGGCTGCCACTATTCACTGTCACAGCCTCAGCCAGGGGCCTCCTGCCTCCTGATTGCTGATTTCAGTTCATTTCTCTGATTTACAGTTTCCTGATTTGCAGGTTGTTAAAATACTTGTAAAAAACACTGGTCTGGAAAATGTTCCTGAATAATTACGTTGATGACTAAAAATCAGACTGAAAGGGCTTTAATTCATAGCAGCTTATACAATAAGGGAGATTTAGGGAGAGCTTTTATTCTCTACTCATATTTTTAATCTTTCCTTCATGTTCATATCCTGCACTACAGACCCCAAAGTGAGTTTTTATGGCTAAACTCTCATTCTACAGTCAGGAGCTATTTCATTCTCTGGAAAAGCTCTCTTATGGAAGTAACTTTTTCTATCTGAAGGTTAGTGCTGTGTTTATGTCCTAGAGGGCTTGTGAGGAATTAGAGTATTTTTCTCTTTGGAAAGGGATTGTGGGAATTGAAAGGTTGGTGTTTAAATAGGGAATCTAAGCACCAGTGAGAAACAGAAGGGAAATAAATGTCACCACTGAGGCTGTGCTCAGGCATTTGTGCAGTGCAGCCAGACACATCCTGGATCTGCAAATGTGCAAGACACAGCCAGGAATACTTTGAGTTTTACCTTTGGTGTTGAGAGGAGAGGGATCTGTTGCCATTACTGTTTGGGCCTGCAATGGTGTCATCTCATTTCTCATTTAACCAACCCCAGCTGTGTGAAATTCTTCCTGCAGCAGAGCTGGAAGTTGGAATTAACCATCGAGCCTCCCAAAATGCATGACTGATAGGCTCTGTTGTAAGGTCTGCTTAGGACCATTCTGACATGTCTTCTGCTGGAAAATGTCTTTGTTAAAACTCTTCAGAAATGCATCTGTGACTTAACACCAAGACAACCCAGAATATCCTGAATGAAGCCTGGCCAGGATGGAAGATGGGCTTTCCCACCTCCCAGGGGAATAAATTCAGGCTATTGTGAGCTGGTTCTGGTTTTGTAATGACTCCCAGCAGGGGAAAACCTTGAGATTCACAATTTTCTGCCAATGAGATAAACATTCTCTGCTCAACTCTGCTTGCAAGACTTACATTATTTAAAGGCCTCCAAGAAGGTGACACCAGAACATGACTCCATTCACACAAGCTTCTTGGGTGGGAAGGAGCAGTCTCTGCATCAAGGAAATGTGGATTACAGGAGTTTGCCCATGAGGAGCAGTAACAATCATCTCCATGCAGCTTTGCAGCCCAAGGCTGCTCCTGAGCTCCTACAAGTGCACAAGGTGGCTCAGGTGGGAGTTCACTCATTTGGAGAGAGACAGAACTTCTGGAAGCCTTGCTAGTACAGAATTCCATGAAGTTGGCATCTTGCTTAGCAGCTTAGTGTATTAACAGAAGCATTAAAACAGAAATGCCTTGGTTGGTTAGTGGAGGTGCCTGGTGTGCCAAGAGGCAGCTCTGAGGGAGGTGAGCTGATTTCAGCTGAAAACAATTCCCTTGATGAGTGAAGCAAGGAGAGCTGTGAAAACACTGTCTCCAGGTGCATTGGAAAGCTGGGTGTGCCCAACATCTGCTTTTGTCAGGACAGAGTTAAATGACATGACCTGCTTTCACTTGCCAGGCTCCTCTTTGTAGGATGCAGCATCTTCCTTGTCCTGCTCCCAGGAAATGTTTGTCAGGAAAAATTTTATTCCATCCTTCTGCACCTGTTGATCCTTCTACATCTCATCACTCCTTCTTGTGACCTGCTAGAATATTGTGTTGGCCATCAGGAAAATGGCACGTGGAAGGAATGTCCTTTAGCACTGTGCTCCCTTACTAAGAAAAGAACATTTCATCTGCTAGAGGTGAAAGAAGAAAGAAGAATCAACATCTTGATCAAAAGTTTTCATTGAATTTTAGAATGTAAGACAGTAAAATGGTGGAAGGTGACCTAGGTTTGAGAGTGGAGAAAGGATGCTTTAGGAATATCATGGCCTCATGATTTTTATGGCTGCAGAATGGAAGAGAAGAGCAACAGCTTACCAAAAACTCAAGGTGAATTTGCAGACTAGATGCACATATTTCCAAGGGACAGGCATGTAATATGTGATATCTGTAATGCCAAGTAAACTGAGCTGCTGAAACACTCTGAGATCAGCAAACTCTGCCCTCTCCTTTAGCAACTTCCACAGCAGCATTTGTTTAATTTGCCATTATCTCCTTGTGTTGCTTTAATTAACAGACACCTCCTTGTGTGAAAGGGTGAGAATATGGAACCAGTTTTAGGATGGAGGTGAGGGTCTTGCCAGTGGAGAAGTCTACTCCAGCCTACCACAATTTTTGCCACTTATATCCCTTAAGGGAGCCCTTAAGGAACTCCCAAGGATTCAGCACAGGTGGAGGTAGAGAGTTTTTAAAAGCCATTTCCACTTAGTTAATAACGCGTGTGAATATTGGATTTTATTATTTCCTCTTTGATTTTATGACTATTGCAGATTATTCAAAAAGCAAACTGAAAAAGCCATTTATTGCCTGGGTTTGTTTTGTTTTTTAAACCTGTTACACTTTAAAGCATCATGAAGAGTTCCAGATCGTACTCATAACAACAAGAGTGCTTTATGAATTAAAATAACTTGACTGCAAGTCTGAACACCTCTGTGAATGGAGGGGTGGGGGTCCATGTGGAGCTGTAAGGTTCAAGAACTCGGTGAAATTTTGCTGAAGCTCCTGACTGAAGCACCTCAAGGGTCTGCCAGCTTTGCTGTGGCTGCCTGCTCTCTCCACGTGACCTTCCATAGCTGGACTGGTGATCTCCTGATAAAAAGATATCAGGGTAGGATCTTCCTGATACTTTGGGTCTGGCTAGAAAACAGATGTTCTTGGAGAGCCTGACAGTTGGAGAACACAGAAATAAGAAACCTTTTTTTTTTTTTTTAAATTGCACCTGATCATTCTCAAGCCATGATACTGGGACTAAGATTTGGGCAAGGATCCAAACTGCCTCTTCCTCATTAAATCCATTCTCCTGTTCCCACATGCACATTAAGGTGAGCATTAAGCCTGATGTTTCAGTTTTAAATCTCAATTCCCTTGCTCAGGTTCTGAGCCAAACATTTCCTGGGGGAGAGACAGGCACAGAGGATGAGAATCTTTCTTCCAGGGTACTTGTTTCCACTGAATGTGTGATGAAAGTACAGATCATACCGAGTGGTTCTGGCTGTTTTGTCCAGGACACCAGCTAATTAAGCTGCAATGTGTCCCCACCTTGACCAAGTAAATTTTATTTTTGTACAGCAATCTTCACTAAATGCTGCCAAAATGCAGGTGGCACCATGACCTGAAATTACTGCCCACATCACCTGCATTTCAGACAGCCACTTCTTCAGGTCACAGATTAGGTCTACTTAAGTCACCATTTTTCTTCCCTAGTGGCTCTTCAGTTTAATTTAAACCAAAGGGTTTCAGATCAAAATTTACTATGGATATTTAAGCACTTTCCCCCCCCTGCCATGCTCCTCCAAACAACCCTGTTGAGCTTTTCCACCTAGAGGCAACTGCATTTGACTTTTTACATGATGTTTGACTGCTTAAAATGTGCCTTTTGTGCTGATTTTTCAGTACAGTGGCTGCTAAGCCAGCTTTTTGTGACTTCAAGCATCATCTTATCAATGAAAGAAAAAGAAAAAGACAGTTAAGTACACATACCATGGTAACTTCAGTTAATTGTAATTTGAGTAACTGTGAAGCTGCCAGTCAAACAGATTACACCTGTTTTTTAAAGGCTGTTCCTAAAACATGATGCTTCTGGACCTGAAAGAAGTGCTAATCCATGGGTATTCCCATCTCTGCCACTGACCACTTCAATATGAACTGAAATCACGACCCAAACAAGGATTGGATTTGCCAGTCAGGTAGTGGCAGTAAAATCCTAAAGTAAAAGTACTTCCAATGTGTCAGGCCACTCCTGCAATGGGAATTCTGCATAAATCATGGCAGTGCTCTGTGTCAAATAAAAGCCAAACTAAGTAGTAAGTGACTTAAATAAGGCTACTGGCTTGCTTCAAATTATTCCAAATTAAGTCATTTTTGAACTTAAAACCTTTGGCTTAAAATAAACCAGAGAGCCATCAGGGATGAAAAACTTGAGTGCCATGAAAAGTGAGCTCTGAGTTCATGGATATGATTCATTTTCTCCTTTTCCTTTCCATCCATTCAGGGGCCAGCCAAATGCATCTCTTACCTGGCCTCTCTTTGTCCTGAAACTCAGAGTAACGGGAGGAACAGAGGAGCTGATGTGGCAGGATGTTTGCAGAAGGTTCTGCTGTGAGTGTCCTGTGAAAATATATACATATATATACATATACATTATATATTTATACAGGTATAGTGTAGTGATAGAGAACCTGGGCTTCAACAACATGTCTGGGTGGTATTAATATGGGATTTGCACAAAATCACATCTCTCCATTTCTGCCAAGCTGGGGATGGAGAGATCCCTCACACACACATCCATGTCACCCTCCCAGGGCATGGCAGGAACATCTGAAGCCCCCATGACTGCAATCCCTGTTGTTGATGCTCACTTTCATCACATCTAACATTTGCTCCTGAGAACGTCACTCTTCACAACGTGCATGGATATTAATCTTCCAAAGAGGAATCCAAAGGGCAGAGGGGACCCTCCAGGCTAGCACAGGGGAGGTGATGCCCTGTCTGTTTTTAATTAGAGCCAGCTTGTTTAATGAGGTAATGTTCTGTTGGGCTGGGTTATCTCCTGGAAGACAGGGCAGCAGGCGAGCTGCTGGGGAGGGACACTTGAAAAGCATCCCAGGCAGGCTGTTTAATGTTAGCACCATCATTCATCACTCTTTGGAGAGCCTGACAGGCAGAGCACGTCCTGTGGGGACTCCATCAGCCTCTGGCGTGCTGCTTAATGCAATTTAGCCAGATGTATCAAAGCAGCAGGCAGGACCCTGCTATTTGGACAGCATTTACAGCATCCTGGGCAAATAGTCAGGAAATGTTCAATAATGTGCCTTGCACAAGTGTGGCAAGAAGCAGATTCTTGGAGGGATGGGTTGCCAAGAGAAATCCTGGCAGTGCCTCGCTCCAGCTTTTAGTCACATGCTGGTTTTGTTGTTATTGTTTGAGGGCTTATTTTTGTAAGGGCCCTCTCAGACTGAGGTTTCCAAAGGCTGGATTTAAGGGGTCTTGAGCACGCCCACCTGGTTGCTGATCAAGAGGATGGAGGTGAGCAGCAGGATCCCTGGAGCACTCCTGGATCTGGAGGCTGGGGCACCCTCCCAGCACTCAGAGCAGGGCAGAGGTGGGTTCTGCAGCAGCCCAAGCACTCTGCTCCCCATGCAAAATGGATCAGGGGTGTTGGGGCAACCACAGAGCAAATACCAGTGCAGACAGGGAATTCAGTGGGGCCTCTGGCTGCATCTCTCCAGGCTCCAGAATCCAGTCTGGAGTGCTGACAGCCTCTCTTTTGGAATCTAAGGGGGGTTCTGCAGGGTATAGTTCAAGTGCACCTAACTGTTTACCACTAAAATAATAATAATTGCCAAATTTTCCCGTATGGGCTCTTCCCAAAAACTTGAATATACCCACAGAGCTGTCTTTGGTTCTCAGTGTGGAATTCTGTGTCTGTGAGATCTCTCCATCAGCTACACAGCTGGAGGATTGCTCCCTCAGGAGAGCAGGAGTGACAGCAGGGGAAAAGGGGTTCCTGCTCTTTCTGCTCCACGTCCTGCTGCCCAGGCAGGTGGCCACTGCCAGAGAAACCCTTGCCATGATTCCTGTGGGTGCTGAAAGCAGATGGGATTTGTGGCACTGCTGGTTTGCTATTTAAGCCTACAGCTTCTTTGCCAGCAAAGGAAGAAAAGAGCATGGTTAATGCACTGCCCCACAGGCAGCTGGCAGAAGATGCTTAACTTCTAGAGGGGGAAAAGTTCCAATGGGCCTGGAAAGGGAAGAGTTGTGATGTGTATTTTCAGCCTTAAAGCCAAAGCCTCATTAAATTCCCAATGTAGAAGCACAGCTGTCCCTTGCACCTACTATTATTATTATTATTATTATTATTATTATTATTATTATTATTATTATTACTACTATTATTATTATTATTACTATTATTACTATTATTATTACTCTACCCCAAACCACTTTTCTGAGGAGACCTCTCCCACTTCTCCCAGGAGCCAGAACTGCAGCTGGGGTGAGGGACAGACACACAACCCAGACACCTCCCCATGTGCTGTGGTGTCAGCTTCACCTGTGAATTCAGCTTTGGCTCAGGGCTGGTGCATAAAGATGTAAAATCCATCTGGGCCCTGCAGTCTTGGAAAGCTCTTTGATGGTGTTTCCAGCAGCAGAAATGTAGCATGTGCAGAGCCTCGCGTCCTGTCGCTAATAAGTCTGCTCTTACACCCCTCTGCTACACTTATTAACTTTCATTTACATATTTTTCCAATAATCTTTTAAACAAGTGGCTAGATGACCATAAATCCTGGGGAGTGAGGAGTGCAGGGTATGTTGGAAGAACAAGTGCTTGGGGCTCAGTTTAACCCTTCAGTCCCACTAGAAAAGCCAGGGCCTGCCATGTGCCCAGCAGAGAAGGCTAAATGCTTCAAAAGGAACAGAATTTCTCCTTGTGATATCCCCCCAAAAAAATACAAAATTTGGTGCTGCTGCCAAGCCCCAAAATGCAGATGAATGCAGAATGGGGGATATGAAATGTTTTGCTAGTGAGTGGTTCTGCATCGATGTTCAGCTGTTGATGAAATCCCATCCTGGATTTAGCAACCAGGTTCTCTAAACCAAAAGGCTTTCCCTATTTGGTGATATATGATGAGGCAGAGGAAATCTGCTGTGGCTTTTTAAGGCAGGAGAGAATGGGGATAGCTGGGTGGAGTGTGTCAAACAACAGCACTGTCCAGAGCCTCAGACTCCTGTGACAAAATAGAGGATTATTGGGGTGGGAGGGTACCACCCCTGAATTGCTAGGTTTGAGTTCTTCCCTCTCCTACCCCTGGAATTCAGCCTCCTCACTGAGAGAATCAGTGACAGCTTGAAAGACTGTGCAATATATATTATTATTTTTTTATACATATATACACATAGTTGTTTCCAATTACCCAGGAATAACTGTTTCCTCTACCGAGCCAGCTGCATAGATGGTTGAACAATCTGTCTGTTCAAACATACTTCAGTCAACTTTCTCTAGCTGATTTGGCAAGAATTTTTCTTCCTACGACTGGATCTCCTCCAGTAAAAACTTAGACAGCCTTTTGACTTTGGGTCATGGCTGCAGGACACTGAATCCTTTCATTTGTCTCTCTGCAAGTAATGATGGGAAAGCCAAAGCACTGCCATGCCCCTGGCTGAGAAAGTTTAATTCTTTGTGCCACACATCCAGGTGTAAGCTGATTTCACACTGCCAAGCAGGAGGGATTGTCTCAAAAACAGGGATTTGGAGTGGCACTCAGAGGGTCAAGCCCTGACACACGTCCTGGGCAGTCACCCCTTGCTGCATCTGCATGTGTGGAAGTAACTCCTCACCCCAACAGGTTTCTGTAAGGGATGATATCCTGTTGTGACTGGAGGGATCAGTGTCATGATGAGCAACAGGGGAAAGAAGTCACAGTTCCAGGCAACCAAGAAAGATCTGGAAAAAATCTGCCAGCAGGAGGGGACAGTGCTGTCATCAGGCTGTCCCACCTCTCCCAGCCCCACCCTTTGGTGATAGTTCTGCTCAGGCTGTGGTTGTAAAGGCTGTGAAAGCTCCTAGGCAGGTTACAGCACATGCATCTTATTTGTGTAAATTTACCCTGCTCTCCCTAAAACCTCAGCTTGGAATGACAACCATTCATAAATATTTCCCATGCCCCAGCTGAGAGGCTGGAAGAGAATGTGGCCTCGATTAGCAACTGTTAATCAATTTCCCTTTCAATTAAATCTTGTTGTTCCAAATGCAGAGTGAGACCACTCAGTTTGTAATGTTCCCAAACCTCATCCTGCTGCTTGGCATGAGGAAACCAAACCCCAGCCTCCAAGGCTGTCATCCTAGGGACTTCCACAACAGTGAAATGCTGTTTTGACCAAATCAGCCCTTTTCTGCAGCCATTTCCCTGGTGACTCAGGGCAATCTGCTGGGACTGAGTTTGATAAGGGCCCCTGATCTCAGTAATGCAGCCTGATCTCCAAAAGCTGGGTTTCAGCACTACCTAATCACACCAGGCTCCTTTGCCTTTGCCAATCCATTACGTTGCTGCAGGCTTCAAAGGTTTTGGTGGCATAATGACATCTTCAGACCTACCTTTATGCATTTCCAAAATTCCCATCCAATCCCATGTGCCAAAGAATATCACATTATTTTAATTGCCAGCTCGCTACTTTAGGGGCACCTTCCTTCATAACTTCTGCTCTGCTTGTAATGATGAGATCTCTTGCATATGCAGTTAATCAAAAAGATTACAATCACTCCAGAAACACCTGCATTGGAAATAACTCTGGCTTTTATTACTATGAATTCCTACTGCTGACAAGCTCTGCGAGGAGAGAATGGGGGAAAACCCAAGATCCCTCTGCACAGCTGGAATATAAATGTGAAATTTTCTTTCCATTTATTTTTCTTCTGTAAATGGTTTAGCTGCTATTGATCAAGATTACCACCAAATAAAAATCAGAATATACTAGCTTGTGGTGTTTTGTGTAACACACTCATAAAACAAATTTATGCCTTCACCACTGGAACAGGCCTTACTTTTTGCTAAAATATGTAGAGAACTGGAAATAGTGTTCATTGTCAGGGCTCAGCAAACAGACATTCAGGAGCAGGAAGGATCCTGGGCTGGGATTCCATATTGCATATGGAAGACAAAATACTTTAGTTGTTCCCACAGCCTGCATCCTCTTTACCCATATGAAATTAGGGATAAATGTAAAAGAGCTCATTAATTGTAATGGGTGGGTACAACAGGAAGGAGAGAATTCAGAACTATTAAGGGAGCAGAACAAAGATGTGTAATTCACTGCAGGGTGAAAAGGCATTCTTAAAACTGTTGCAAACTCTTCAATTAA